>NW_022900931.1:42928210-42938785 GCF_012274545.1 Fukomys damarensis | reverse complement strand
TTTTTTTTTTTTTTTTTTTTTTGTACTGGGGATCGAACTTGGGTCCTCATACTTGTGAGGCAGGCAGCAGAACCACTGAGTTAAATCCCCGGTGCCACTTGGTGAATTTTGTTAAGACTGGAGTGAGATTAAACAGCAAAGTTGGAGTCAATGTTCCCTGCACACTCTTAGTCTGGTATTGTTTTGTGTGGTTTCTGTTTTCTCTTGAATCAGAATTAACATCACATCTGTCCCTGTGGCTGTTATTATGTACCTGGCAGCCAAGGCAGCACAGGGCTGGGCAGTGGAAAAATAATACTCTAGGACCCAGGCAGAACCGTCTCCTCCTTCTACCTGAGCGTCAAACTATGGTTTTCAGGCTCCAGATGGTGATCATGATTGTTAAAAGGCAGCCATTATCCCTGTTAATGAGGATAATAAAACTAAACAATTCATGAGCACCGAGAACATATGGAGTGCCTACAAAACACAGATTTACTCAGCATTATCAGGAAATTAAGTTTTCCACATCAGTGGATTTTCTGGAAAATTAGGGCTTACCTCTTCAGCTGTACTATTTTTTTTCTGAAGATATTAACCATTTGGTGTGGAAATATGTATTAAAAACATAATATATTTTCCTATCTTGCTGAACAGTGTAACAAACACCGCACACACCATTCTCTTTCTGGATGTCTCATTATCAACATCTAATTGGGCATGAAAGGGGACTCCATCTATAACATACTTGGGTCTTTACTAGGATAGTTAGCCCGCTTTGCCTAAACTTAGTTCACTGCACTTGACAGCAAGTTCCTTAAGCAGGAATGAGGGCTTTTATGTCTTTAATTTTGTACCCTGTGGCACGATAGCAAGTCGGTGCCACCAGACAGCTAATCAGAAATGCAGACTCTCGGGTCCCATCCTACACCCACTGAAAAAAATTAGATTCTGAGGTTTAACAAGACACTCAGGTGCCTCCGTATGCACATTAAAAGAAGCCTTTAGTAATAAGGGAAATAAAAAAGACTAGGAGAAAATGAAAAAATGGAAATAAAATGTTTGTAAATGGGGAGGGAAGGAGGAGGCAAAGGGAGGGCAGGGACAAGGGGAAAAAATGAGAACCAAGACCTGTCATGTAAAGGTACAAGATCCCAATGATGAATGTAACTGTACTGTAGACCTAAAATGTACCAATAAACTCAATGAGGGGGAAGAAAAAAAGAACACATGAGCAGAGAAGTTAACTACAAAAAAAGAGAAACCCTTATGTTATGTCATTATGATCTGAAGATACTTCTTAGAAAAACACAGCTCGCGAGGCCCAGTTCAGATGCCAGTATCAGAATCTCCAGGGAGTGAAACTCAAATCTTTTTTCACCCTCTGTGAGTAATTCTGATATACACCAATGTTAGCAGGGTGTCCCGCTCACAGCTTTCTTTATAGGAATATCCATTAAAGTCTTTATTCAGTGGAATGGAATTTTTGTGATATATATATATATATATATATATACACACACACATATGTATGGTTTTCCTGCCTCCAACATGAGCAACCTGAAAAGTGTTAGTCCTGTGTTCTAAGCAAATAAAATTTCCATTTCTGATTTCTTAACATAGTGGTTAAGATCTCTGGCTTTAAGAAAGAAAGACAGTCATAAATGGCCACATATTATATGATTACATTTACATAAAATGTCCTGAATAGATGTATCCACAGAGACAGGAAGAAAATTAGTGGTTGCAAAGGACTGGAGGGAAGGAAATGGGGAGTGACTGCTAATAACTCCAGGAGCTTTTAGGGGGATGAAAGTGAAATGTGAAATTTGGTAGTAGTGATAGGTACACAACCTTGGGAGTAGTTAAAAATCACTGAATTGCATTCTTTAAAATATGAATTTGTAGTATGTGATTGTATCTTACTTTTAGAAAGGTCTTGGGCTTTAGAATCAATCCAACTAAGTTCAAATCCTGACCCTGCCTTATAGCAGCTGTGTAATCCTGGACAAATGACAAGATACACAGTTGCTCTAGGACCCAGTTTTATTGTCTATAAAGGGGCTGATAAGGGTGTCTACATCATAGGTTTGTTACAAGATTTAATTTTTTTTGGTACAAGGTGCTTCATGTTAGGGTCAATATCTTGACCCCAAAATATGACTGCAAGACACCAGAATGTACCACCCCAAAATATACTTCTTCAGTGTACTGACTATTTCAAGCTAGTTATTTTGAGAAACTGCAGACACAGGAGCAGCTCTGAAAAGCTTCCCTTTTATAAAGAAAATTTCTATCTAAAGGAAATTTTCACTAGCAGAGAGATCTGAACTAGGAAGTGTTACCATCTATGAGAATTTTATCACCTAACAAGGCAAACTTTATTTACCATGTATTTCCCTCCCTCACCACCCCATAATTTGTCTATACTCGAAGCTTCCCCTAACTCCCATCGACTATTCCTTTTTGTAGCTCCGCATATTATAAAAGCTTGGATCATTTTACACTTGAGACCTCTGATGGTTACTCTTGATTGTTCCCTGGACTGGCTTGAGACACACCTAGGAAATCAGGGAAGTGCACTTCTGGGTGTGTTTGGACAGTGGGCGGTTATCTCTGGCTCCTGACCCTTCTCTGCCTGCTCATCTCGTTCCCTGCTTCCTGGCTGTCTCGAGCTGAGCCGCTTTCCTCGCCCTTCCACCATGATGTTTCTACCTTAGAGCCCGCTGACCTTCGGACTGCAACCTCTGAAACCAGGATCCAAACGTAAACCTCGCGTCCTTTATATTGGGGCTGCCAGGTATTTTGTCCCAGTTGTGAAAAGCTGATCATACAAATCTGATATTTTGTGGGACTCCTATGCATTCATATATTATTAAAATGGACTTTCATTTGTTAATATGCTTTATGTCAATTTCATTTGTAAACCAGCCAAAGACCCTGAAAGAGTAAAGGTTAAATTTTTTTATCTCTTCCTACACTGGTACACATAAGTGCTAATGAGTGTTTTCTACTATAGGAGTGGCGAGGGTGTGACTTTTTAAAATCACCATCACATGGGTTAAGGTTGACATTCCTATAAGGAAGGACAGGTTAACAAGAGAAAAGCAAAACAAATTTATTTAACACTAAAGTATTCCTTGACACAAAGGTCTCAAAAATGAAGACCCAAAGGCCCAGGGAAAACTGTATCCTTAGATTCAATGAAGAATCTAATGTAGAAATGTCTTTCTTTCTTAAAGCCATGTAGAAATGTGATTGAACAAAAAGGGTATGACCAGGTGGTGACAGACTGGGGTGGGGGTAACCCAGCAAGGTCTGTCTGTTCAGATTCTTCCTGGCCTGTGTAGCATTTCTTCCCTCCCAGGTATAGAACAGAGCACCTCTCACATGAGGGTCTTTAGGGGAAAAGGAAGAAGGTCAGAGAATGACCTTTTATGGTTTTATGGCTTGCTTTGTGGAGAACAGTTCTCGTTTCTATAATCTGCCTTGGGGGAAAGAAATCCTTGTTTCTATGACCAGCTTTTATGAGGGTTGGGGTCGGGTGGGAGACAAGCAAGTGTGAGACAAGCAGATGGGAGAGGGTCAAAAAGCCTTGTTTCTGAGGCCTTTCAATCTCTTTCAGTTCAAAGCAGTCAGCCTGCCAGACCACTCTACTTGGGAATATCATGTTCTGAGTGAGTCCTGGCACTACTAACTTTGAATCCAGCAGTTCTCAAACTTCAGAATGCATGAATATCACCTGTAGAGCTTGAGAAAAAGAGAACCCCTTAGGTTTTCAGCTTTATACATTTGGACTGTGCTTCAGAATCAGCATTTTTAATAAGCTTAGCATTATGATTACAGATGGTCTGGATGTGACACCAACAGGAAATACTGTTTAAAACACTCATAAACTAGAGAAATCGGTAAATGATATTTTAAGAATTATGTGTTATTTTCCCACTTAAGATACAGAAAACTGGAAAGAACATCGTTCCTGTCCTCACACACATACATGCACAAGCACATACACCCAAAAGTTGGACAATCTGCAAGTTCACTTTGCATGAATCTATCAGAGAGCTGATGCTGGTGGCAACCAGTGAACCCCAAATCTAAGGAAACACAAGCACCTATGAAGGAGAAACAAACATGAGCACTTGATTATCAGGAGCAGATGCCACTGATCCCACATAAAAATAATTCAGCTAAAATTTTATAATAAACTGCTAAGGGATAGCCAGGTGGGGTGGCACATGCCTGCAATTCCAGCACTCAGGAGGCTGAGGCAGGAGGATTGCTGTGAGATGGAGGCCAGCCTGGGTTACATAGCAAGTTCAGGGCCAGCCTGAACTGCAAAGGGAGACCTTGTCTCAAAAAACAAAACAAACAAAAAAAATTACTAAGGGCTAAGTTAAGCTACTAAGAGACTATCAAACCTGTGGACGTACAAAATATACCCTCTCACAGGCTTTTTTCCACACACTTCACTGAGTATGCACAAAAAAGACTGGACCAGGATAAGAGTCCTCAGTAGCCTTCCACATCCTGAAGACCTAGAGAAAGGAACAAACACACAAAGCTGCATCCAGGTCCTATCCTCTAAGTCTCTGTTACAGAGAAAAAGTCTTAAAATGTTGTTTTAGGTCAGTAGTGAAAAATCCATTGCAGCTGGGAGAAGGGGGAAAGTGAGGGTGCAGCTGCTCTAGCCTTGAGAAGGAACAGGAATAGACTGAGCCTGGGGCAGTGAGAAAGCTTCACATCCAGCACCCAGAGTTACAATGCCTATCTGCATCTAAGACTTAATCAGAACAACAGCACTCCTCAGATCCCACCACCAGGTTACAGCCCCAGAAATAATAAGGGATAGCAGAAGGAGGTGCCAAGCACATGAGGAGAGAGCCACTGGGGCACAATGCAAAGGGAAGACCTAAAGCAGAGGGTAGAGCACACACGAGAACAAATCTGGCAAACCCAAATGGGTTCAACTCCTGAGCAGGTTGACTCATTCTTCACAATATAAATGCCAATACAAAAAAAAAAAAAAACCAAAAAACAAAACTGGCCATTTCCAAGCAAAACAACTGAACTCATTCTGTACTATTCTACATATTTAAAAAAATTAAAGGTACAAAAAGAAACAAGAAAAACAAAAACATTATTAAGAGGTAAAAAGCTATCAAAAGGTGAATTTAACATGCTATGATTATTATGCTCAAAGGCACTAGTTGGAAAGGTGGATAATGTATAATGAATGAGATGGGTAATTTCCGCAGAAATTATACAAAGAATCAAATGTGAATACTAGAATTGAAAAACAACATGGGGGATAAATAATGTTTTTAATAGAATCACATTAATAGTAGACATGCAATAGCCAAGGAAAACTTAAGTGACTTTAAAAATAAATCAATATAAATTATCTAAATTTAAACATAAAGGGGGAAAAAAACTAGAGCAGAATATCCAAGACCTGTGGGTCAGTATCTATCTAAAGAGCATGTGGTTAGAAACTCAGAATAAGAAGAGACAACAAGGGAGAAAACTTGAAGAATTAATGCATTTAAATTTATATATATTCCATTTCCATGCTCTTCATTTCTTTTATGGATTCAAGGTACCATCTGGTGTCATTTTTCTTTGAAAAAATGCCTAATATTTTGTGTACTGCAAGTCCTCTGGAAATAAATTCTTCTCATTTTTATTTGTCCCATAAATTCTGTATTTCTTTCTCATTTTAGAAAGATGTTTTTTGCCAGGTATGGAATTGTGGGTTGAAATTTTTTTCCCTTCTAGCACTTTAAGAATGCCACTCCACTATGTTCTAGCATGCATACTTTCTGGCAAGAAGTCTGCCGTTAGCCTAAATGTAGTGCACCCTTTTTTTCTTTATTCACCTTGCAGACTACCTCGTCTTCACTTTTTAGTGGTTTGAATGTTTTTGTATTTATTCTTTTGGTGTTCTCTCAGTTTCTTGTTTGTGTCTTCATGATGGGCCTGTCTTTGCTATCACTAGGATGTCATATTTAGACTAAGAACTGAAGAATAAGCAAGTGTTAATCAGAAGGAAAAAAGGGTAAGAAGTGTTTCAGAGAAGAGGGTCCAAGAAGGGACCTTTATAGCTAAGAAAAAGGTGAATGAAAGGTGCCATAGATGAAATTGGGTAGATAGTGTCTTAATTACTTTTGTCACTGCTGAAACAAAATACCCAGCACTCAAAATTAAAGGAGAAAAGGTTTGGTGGGCTCACAAGTTGTAGATGCGTCAGTCCATAATTGGCTGGCCCCAAGGTGGGGTGGCATAGCAGACAGGCACTGAAGAGGAGAAATAGTTGATGGTGGGCAGAAGGTAGCAAAGCTAGCAAGCTTCCTTCTGCCCCTTTTATACTCTCTCTAGGCTACTGGGAAAGGTTTAGTTGGCTCATAGTTTGTAGAGGTTTCAGTCCATAATCAGCTGGCTCGAAGGCAGGGTTACATGGCAGAGGGGTATTGCACAGGAGAAATAGTTCATAGCAAGCAGGGAAGCAAGAGCACATTAACACTTCCTCTGTTCCTTATATTTTATGCAGGCTACCCACCTGAGGGCAAGTGTAGTACTTTAATTCAGGCCAGAACTATGCCGAGCTAATCAGTAAGCTGATTTAGTAATCACACACTCTTAATCCCAGCCTCACACACTCTAGATTCACCCACCTCTGAAAAAGCCCCCACCTATGACTGCATGAGGCTTTGCGGGTACATCTAGACACAAACCATGTCTAGGCAGATGGAGGATACATTTTGGGAAAATGTGTAGTCCATATTAATCATTTATTCTTAGAATAGAAATTGAGGCTTTTCAAGCAGAGTGACATATTTATATTTAAATTCTTACTTCCTAATTCATAATTACATTACTGAGAAGAAAGTACATTGTGCATAATGTTTTAAAATCCAGGCTCTACACATTTCCTTGGACAGAATCTCAATCTATGGGATTCTTGTCTTCCCTCTTCCTTTACCCTGTATCTTTCATCATCTAATACCTTCCTAGGCTCTCTGCAAAACTTACCTGTGATATGGTCTCTCACTTTGTGACTTGCTAAATGTTTATCAACCTCCATGGCATAACTAAACCATATTTCCTAGCCCCTGCTCCTGTTGGGTAGACATGTGCCAAAGTTCTGGCCAATATGAAAAGGAAGTCAACTTTGGTTGTTTCACATCACTAAAATTTAAAGATATGTCATTAGAGAAGCTACCTTATCCTAACAAATACACTAAAACAGCTACCTACATTAAAAACTCAACTTTTAGATGACTAATGAATTCCTTGGATTAATACATGTTTATGTGAAGATATAATCTGTAGGACTACTGGGAATTATATAAATAGGTAACAAATGGATAAGTAAAAGTTTGTGTATTCTCCAACTCACACAAAACCAAGAGCCATGCATGATAAAGATCAGTCCACCTCTAGGGATTCCCTGACAAAATTCCTGGGACTCAGGCTCCTACTGAAGCACAGTACGATACAATGGAAAGTTCCTTGCATTTGCAATAATGTTTTTCTTTCTGAAATCCTACTGACTAGCCATACAGCTTTACAAAAGTCTTTCACCACTTTAGTGTCCATTTTTTTAACCTATAAAAGAGAGATTGATATAAGACACACGTGTGTAAATACTGAATAGTTTCTCTGGTGTGAGAAACTGAAAGTGTAAATAAGGATAAAAATGTATAATGGATAATGTGAAATAGGAAGAAAAGGTCCAAAGGGGAAGGAGGAGGGGGAAGTCATAGGGGAATAAAAGAAAAGGAAAAATGAAAATAATAAATATGAGAAAAGGAAAAAATGGAAACAAAGTCTTTGTAAATAGAGAGGGGTGGAAGGGTTGCAGGGAGGGCAGGGGAATGGGGGAAAATTAAGAACCAACATATATTACATAAAGGTACAAATTCCCGATGATGAATGTCATCCTATTGCACACAAAAAATGTACCGACAAACTTAATGAATAAAATAATAATAATAATATTAGTCTTGGGGTAAAGGATTCTAAGGAGAATTTAGTGAAGCAATATCTGTGTGGTAGATTGCTGTAACTACAACATTTTCCCTTCCTTCCCTTATCTTTCCTTTGTTAGGTGATTACAATTTCTTCAGAAGAAGTGCATACAGTACATTTCCGTACATGTTAATGCGAATTCAGCTGCTGCTCTGACCAGTACATGAAATCTTGTGTGTTTCTGTTTTCTCTCTGTGCCTCTTATGTCACCTCTTCTGTCACCGTGAAAACATGGGTGGGTCAGCTCAGTGGAAGACAAGAGATACATAGATCAGCACTCAGTCACCCAGGTCATCAAAATCAAGGCGGCCAGCCACACCCCAGATATGTGAGCCAGCCTAGCCAAAATCAGCACTCAGCCAGCAAACCTCTAGACAACACATGGTGTTGTACACCACTGCGACTTCATGGTCATTAGTTACGAAGTATGACTTTAAACTTTTATTTATTAGTACATATTTTAAACACATAAGGTATGTATCCATTGTAAGTTATTGATACATATACATATCACATATTTATCCTTTTTATTTCCCTTTCACCTCCTCCATCTTTCCCCATTCTCAAATCCCCTTTTGATGCAGATAACTAAAAGTCTATGAAAGGAGGCTCCCACAAATTGTAAAATACTATACAAATGTAAACTATTAAAGCTTGGGAGGGGAGATACATATGTGTATCACCAAGAACTCCCCTTGGTGTGTGATATCTCATTAAATCCTCCTTCAGAGTCCTGGGATCCAAGTCTGAGTTAGGCAAGACCTTGGGAATAGTTTAGTCTATCGTTCTACCTGTGTATAAAACTTCTTTTCTCAGCCACATTCTTTTTTCTCTGTATAACAGACTTGCTTCCTCTAGCACCTCTACACTGTAACAATTAGGAAAGACATCACCCTTCAATCCTGGCCTCTCTCTAACAATCTCTATGCAGACAACTCTGGGGGTTGGGTCCAGTTCCGGCCTTCTCGACTAACCACTTCTTAGTGTTGGTATCTGTTGGTAATGCCTTGATCACGCTGCAATTTGCAATTTCCCAGATGCTTTCAACATGCAGCCACTTTGACAAGTTAAAAGCTGCTAATGCTGTATCATTTATCACATTTTCCTATACATTGCATTCATCTTAAAGACCCAGCTTAATGCACACAAGGACATTCTCTCTGATTACAGAAAGGCTAGTCTACAAATGCTTATCAAATAAGCATCCTCCTGGATTTCCTAAGGAATAGAAAGCTGCAGAATAAATTGGAAGAGAAACCAGAAAAGCTGTTTTCTATTTTCCGAAGGAAGGAAGAAATTATTTAGCCTGATCTCAGGCTCTTTCGGCACCTCACACATTGTTACTGCTGAACAAATGCTTATCCATCACACTTAACAGTGAGGAGACGCGGGACGGACCTTTCCTTCCCTGAAAGGAATAAGGAGTATTTCCAGGTCCCGCTTCTGCATCCTGAATGGTGCATTCACCTTAGCAGCTGAAGGATCTTTTTTTTTTTTTCCCTGAAAGCTAGAAGAAGGCAGGAGGCAGAATGCCTGTCTAGAAAAATGACAAATCAGACATGACATACATACAGGCCCATTACTTCTGTCATATTTCTCCTCTTAACTTTTCTCAGCAATTAAGGTTTCCATGAGCCTCCCACTCCTTTTCAAATCCTGCTCGTGAGGCAGTTGTAATTAAATCTCTTTGATTTCCCAGTGCTTCTTCTTTGTAAAATAACTTTCTCCTAGAAAAGTTGCCCTTCTAAATTTCCTCACATTCTTTCTTGACTCTGGCTCTGATGATCCACAGAATTTTTTCCTCCCTGTCTTCCAAGCCTAAATTCAGAAGAGTACTACCTCCTACAGGAAGTCTTTTATTCAATGCCCTTTGGACTTTCGTCACCTCCTACACCCGCCTCTCTCACATTCGCCACTCTGTCTTGTAGTTATGGATGTCCTGAGTGTCACCCTCACTTAGCCTATGCAGAGGGGATAGGACCACATCCTCCCTGTCTTTGCATGGAGTGGGTTTTGGAATAGGACACCAGTAGAGAGTCACTGAGCAGTTGCTTTCCACCTTCACAGCAATTATTTTCTTCTCTGGACAGTGCTGTCAATGTGCTAAGCCTAAACTGAGCATTGCCTTTGTTCCTCCCTTGTTAGCATCACAAAGAGAATAAGCCGCATTGATTTACCCAGAGATAATCTTGTGGGGGGGAATCTTCTGAAAATAATCCTGGGGCACCTGATATGGGGCTAGATTTGTACTAAGCACCTTGTTGGAGGGTGCTAATAAGGAAATATAACACTAGGTCTCAGACCTTAAGAAATACATTACTTTGTTAAAGATTTAAAGACCTATACCTGGGCATGGTGGTGCGTGCCTACAATCCCAGCCCTTGGGAGGCTGAGGCAGGAGTATTACCATGAGTCAAAGCCAGCCTAGGTTTGTGAGTGAGTTCAAGGCCAGTCTGACTTACAGAGCGTGACCCTATCTCAAAAAACAAAAACAAAAAATATAGATAAATAAGTAAAATAAAATAAATAACACACACACACACACACACACACACACACACACAC
>NW_022900931.1:42883416-42927975 GCF_012274545.1 Fukomys damarensis | reverse complement strand
GAGAGAGAGACAGACAGAGAAAGAGAGAGAGAGAGAGAGAGAACGAGAGAGAGGGAGAGAGAAAACATTCACTATCTTTCTATCACAGTAAGTAATGGCCAAATAAAAGAGACAATACTAGCTAGAGAAAATACAGTATTCATGCTGGGAGAGATTTCTGAGAAAGGAGTGTCAGAAGGCAGTTTTCAAGGAAGCTTCACAGAAGCAGCCAGCCTTGAGTTTGAAGGAAAGTGGGGTCTCAGGTAAGGGAGAGGAACAGGCATCGCACTTTCAAAGGGCAACATCAACAAAGGCAGTGCAGAATCTGCACTGTGTGCTCAGATTTAGAGAATAATGAGTAACCCTGTCTGGCTAGGATAAAGGCCCTGCGATGAAGAAGAGTGGAAATTAGGTTCCAAAGCCAGCACAAATTATCTTCATTTTTCCCCCAGTAAAAAGAACTACCCCAGTCACTCACTTTTAAGAGGCCCCATCAAATCCATCTGCTGAACTAGAAATGTGCACTGAAGCAGGAATGCACAGTGTTAGCATAACTCAGCCATCACCGAGCACTCTTCCAGAGCACCAGTTAACCCCTGGCTAGCCAAAGGCTGCTTCTCTGGTCTGGGCAGACACACCATGGCCCAGCCAGTAGAAACTGCACCATGCTAATCTCCACTCCAAAGTCCCCACTTCTCTCGAAAATGAGGGAGATAGAATTCCTAATTTCAAAGAAAGTATCCTTCTCTCTCTCTTTTTTTTTTTTCTTCTCATAATTCTCTGCTATTGTCCCATCCCGGAGAGGCAGTATTCCTTTAGGTTTCTTAAACTCCAGACTTTCTGCAGTCATTGCTTGTTGAACATGCTCTGATCACACTGGCAGATTAAAACAGGAAGGAAAGACAAGTCGCTAACTAATTTGGCTTTGGAGGTGAGATGGTTAAATCTTGAGTGCCTTCTTTATCATGCTCTATCTTCAGCTACTCTCTCTGTGGTCAAGAGTTGGGTCTATCTGCCTTTGCACCTCCCTCTAATGACAGCCAAGACATCTCTCTTCTTGTCTAAATGTAGAGTTGACATCACGGCCACGCCAAGACAGCACAATTCAAAGCATGCTTCTAAGCATGCCTGGGTCCATCCAGCCCCTTCTCTCTTCTGAAAGAAAAGCACAAAAAGCCTGGGAAAACCCTTCCTCTCACCATACCAAGCCATGTGTCTCCCTATCATTTAAAAACAATTCCTGAGATCCTACCCCTCACGACCTCAGAGAGTAAGACCTTCCCTTCCTCAGATTCTGTCTTCTCCTGAAAGGCTTCTCCCTGATCACCACCCCCTTACTCCTTCAGATTCTACATTCTCTGTTGCTCCTCACCCCTACACGGATGTGCCGTGAACTCCACAGACTATAAATCGCCTACATTTTAACTCCTCTGTGGTGCTGTAAACCCTTTGTGTCAGGTCAAGATTGGGCTTGTTATTAAGTTCTAGGGAACTAGCCTTATTCAGGGTGGTTTTCCTCAGTGGACTAAGACAAGACTACACCAAACAAGCCCTTGTTGTAACAAACACAAGGTAGTCACAACTCTCCCACAGAAACCAAAATCCAGGGTTGCTCAAGTTCCTCACAGAAAAATGGGTGTGTGATTTACACACAACACAGGCACAACTTTCCATACACCTTAAATCACCACTACTAGATCACTGATAATACCTGATACAACATAAATGCTATATGAAGTTATTACACCATATTGTTTAAGGAAGTGAAAGAAAAAACCCTGTACATGCAAGTATTTTCCCAAGCACTTTCGAACTGCAGTCAGTTGAATCTGTGCATGCAAATCCAATAGATGTCAAGTGTATTTCTCACCTAGGCCACATTCACGCACCAACATTTCTATAGCATTTACAGAATACCTTCATAGAGAGGGTCTCAATTGTTTCTCTCAACTAGCACTTACATGATCCTCTCTTAGTAAGAAAATGGAAATTAAAAGAGGTTCTAAATATTTGCTTTTGGTCAAATAATACATGGTGCCAGAAAATTATTTGGGAATTATTCCATGTAGATCTCTCACCTGACACCATAAGACAAAATTAATCTCAAATTAATTGTCTTAGTCACTCTTCTCTTACTGCTGAGACAAAATATGCAACACCCAAAGTTCAAGGAGGATTGTTTGGCTCAGACTTTGTAGAGGTTTCAGTACACAGTTGGCTGGCTCCCAGGCAGGCAGCGTGGCACAGGACAAACAGTCCACAGCAAGCAGGCAGATGAGAGCACATTAGCCCTCTTTCTGTCCCTTATATTCTAAGCAAGGTACCCATCCTAGGGCAGGTGTAGCCCTCACATCCTTAATCCTAGGCAGAACTACGCCAAACTCATCAGTGGACTGATTTAGGAATCTCATACCCTCTATACCAGCACCACACATTCTAGATCCAGTCACCTCTAAAAAGCCCCCACTATGATGGCATGAGGCTTTGGAGGGACATCTAGACATAAGCCACAACATGGATTAAAGAGTTAAGCATAAAAACTAAACAAAAAAAGTAAAGAAAACATGCTTAAAGATTAGACTGATGTCTGGATAAAGAAAGTCTTTTTGGCATAAAAGCACTGGAAAAAATCCCAAGAGAAAAAAAAATAATAGATCAGACTCCACAAAAAAAGTAAATTAATATATGTGCTGCCGAAGCGAGCACTACAAAAAAAGTAAATTAAAAATGTAACAGAGCCAAATAAAAAGCCAACAACAACCTGAGAAAAACTTAGTTGAAAACTGTCTTCTCAGCTATAGATTTTACGCAGATATATATTTTAAATCTCCCTAGAAGAAATGAATAATAGGTCTTTTAAAAAATGAACAGACAACTTGTATAAAAGTAAATACAAACATATTGTTCCGATTCAACTCTTGTAAGAATCAAAGATGTACAAAATAAAATGAGACACTTTTATCTATCAGATTAATTGTAATGTAATTCACACTGCAGGGGACAGTGTGAAGTAGACGACATCACTGCCCTGATGAACCCCTTCTAGGCCACTTGAGAACCCAAAATATCTTCAGAATTCAGACACATTGATCAGATAATTCTACTTTCAGATTCCATCCCATGGAAACTATCAGAGATATTCATTCTCAAATATCTATGGGTCTTAATGTTCATCAGTAGTAATAGTAATAACATGCACAATTCAACATTTTATTATGTATGTATAAAACTACTAAGACATGTTTTTAAATAATGTATATAAAGAATTTTATTAAAGTGTTTGTAAATGGGAGCGGAGGAGGGGGTGAAGGGAGGGCAGGGACAAGGGGAAAAAATGAGAATCAAGACCTGTCATGTAAAGGTACAGGATCCCAATAATGAATGTAACTGTATTGTATACCTAGATTGTACCAATAAACTCAATAAAAAGAAAGAAAAGAATTTTATTGAAAGAATACATATATTATACTGCAATATGATCTCAATTCTATAACTATAAGAGTAAACAGGCTGGGTTTTCCAGAATGTAGACAATAAGGATCAGTTAGGAGAGCAAATGGACTTATTGGAAAATAATACCTGTGAAAGAAAAGGAGAAGATGCAAGAGAGCCCTCAAATTACAGTTCATGAGTGGAAAATCTTTGGCAGCCCAGCAGGTAGCAGAGAACACTGGCCATTAGAAGGTCCCATGCTGGGGAAAATAGCCGGGTTCTCGTGGCACAAACTTGCCAGTCATAGGCCGTGCTTCTAGTAGAACAGGGGACTTTGGCTCAAACACTGGGCCCGTTCTGGAGGAATGAACAGCTGCAGACAGGGTGTCTCCTGAAGGGAGGTCTAAGTGGCCCACATCTGAATCTACAGACAAAGACCAGAAATACACCCAAACTGTAAGAGTGGTTATGGAATTTGTATAATTTTTACATTATACTTTTCTATATTTTCCAGGGCTTTTCTTTAACCAAAAAAAGCATAATAATCAGCAAAAAGTCAAAAACAGAGTTTGTCTTTTAAATGAGGACAATGCAGGATTTCTGTTTTCCTTAGTTTCCCTTACTCCCATCACTATGCATTCCTTGAGAATGATAGTTCTACCATATTCATAGTTAAGCTTACCAACATGTACATTTAGACATTATTTCCAGAACAAGGCAAATCATACACATAGCATTGTCTTTGGCTCACTTTCTGAGGTCTGCTTCCTTCTAGGCTTATGAGGAGTTTCCAGCCCCTCTCTCTCATTGTTAAACTGCACTGAAAGGAGGGAACTGCAGTGGACAGAGACAGGGTTCACACTTACTGCTCCATCTATGTACAGGGCAAGGCTGGGGTTTTTACAGCATTGTGTCATCTAGATCCAAGGCATCATCTATGGACACCCCAGAAAAAAACAAACTCCAGATCTCAAATTTTTGCACATTCGTGTACATCTCACTGCCTTTGATCAAGGCATATCTAACTCTCAGTAGATCTGAGGAATGGATAATCAGAAGTGCTTTCACATGCAATGTAGAGTTCCGCCAATAGTGGATTGAGACTCAAGACGCTGTTCTAACATTGGCTGTGTCAAGGTGTCAGATGACTTCAGACACTTTTCTTGCCTATAGAAGCAGTGTTGGGACAAGTGCTTTCAAAAGGGCTTTCCTGCCCTTACCCTCAGACTCTCTCAGTATTCATTTACCCATGCATAAATAGGGCTCTCAGCAAGCCAGCACTATTGTCATGTTGCATTTAAATAACTCACCAACTCATTCCCCTTCAAATGAAATGACAGATCTTAAATAGTTCCCACTGACTGCCTCACTGAGAATTGATAAGAACAACTGCATTCACCAGTAACAGTAGCAAAATGCTGGTAACAATCCAAACACCGATGGATAGAGGACTAATTTAATTAGCTAAGGCACAACAATACAATGCAATACCATGCAGACATAAATGAGAACCAGGGGACCTACCCAACCTTCCTATGGTGGCCTTCCAGGACACTTTCCTCCTTCCTCTGGTCTCTGTCCCTTTTATTGGCCCTTCTTCCCAATCTCCAAATATTAAAGGGACCAAAAACCAGGGCCTGGTTATTTTCTCTACATTCTTTTTCTACCTTCAATTCCTAGTGATTCTCTATAGAGCGATGGTGAACCTTTTCAAGATGAGCACCCAAACTACAACCCAAAACCCACTTACTTATCACAAAATGCCAGGCAGGGGATTTAGCTCAGTGGTTCTGCCACCTGCCTTGCAAATGCAAGGTCTTGAGTTCAATCCCCGGTACCACAAGAAAAAAAAAAAAAAAGAACAAAATGCCAACACTGCAATTAAACCTGAATGCTGAGGTTTTGGTTTAGAAAAAACAACTCATATGTCAATACCTTTTGTCTTGCAAGTAAAACAAATAACATGTGTGCTATAGGTTCCTACCAATGCTCTAGGACCAAGGTTTAAAATATCATCTGATGACACCCAACTTCTAATTCCAGTACTGACCTAAGCCATGCACTGTGCCTCCTAAACATCCTACTTGTTAGGACAAAAGGAAACAAAGCAGAGGTACGAGCTCAACACTGACAGGTTTGCTTCAGAACAAACCCTAGAGAGATGGCGCTTAAGATTAGAGAGCTAACTCTCGTATAGGCTATAATGTCTTTATAGGGTCATGAACATAAAAAGGGGGGACTGTGGAAGGAAAAGGTCACAATGGGACAGTCAAGGGGAAGAGTTCAGTATGAAGGAGTTGTGGCTCTCTACAGGGGTCAGGGCTTGAGGATGCACAAGGTGTTGCATCTGTTTGTCAAGAGCAGAGTTTTATAGGGTGTGGCTGTGCTTACTGGGCCTTGTCACCCACGACAACCACTCATCTGCAGCAGGTGTAAAAGCATAGCAGAGGGAGATTTAAAGTGGTCTCTGCCAAAACCAAGATGACAGTGGTAGGATTTCTTCAATATTGCTTCTTAATATTAGCACTGAGACACAAAATAGGCATTCCAAGTTTAACATGCCTGGGCCAGAAAATGCAACTGTCACCATGTGAGCTCTTGCTTGCCTAAAATGCCCCATTTTTTAGTAAATGCAAAACACTCACCCAGTCACTCAAGCCAGAAAGCTTGGAATCATTTTGATTCCTTTAGCTCTGTAGGTTCTGCTCCCCAAATTTAAGTCTACCCTACCACCCTCCACCAAGCCGCCGTCACCTGCTTCCTGATTCTGCCAACAGCCACCTGGTCTCCTTCCATCCCATTCTTGACAGTCGGTTCACCACATGGCAGCATGAAGGATCTTTTCAAAACATGCATCATCTATCATTCCCCTGACCGAGGATAAAAGCCAAACACCTCAACATGACTGCAAGGCCTCCTGGGCTTTATTCCTCCTCTCCCCCATCATACCCCATCTTGCTTTGCCTCAGCCTTCTTCCTAGTATGTGGACATGCCCACCCAGACGCCTTTGTCCATGTTGTTCCCTCCAACTGCAAAGCTCACCCAACCTGCCTTTGGCCTGGTCCCCTTGTCTCTCTCGTCATCTCCCCAGACTGGCCTTCTCTGGCCATCCTATCCAAAGAGTCTCTGTCGCTCCTATCTCCTCACTTGTTGTTTTCCTGTGTGGCACTTCCTGACATTATATTACATAACTATCATTTCTGTGTTTGTTTTTGTTATGTAACCCAAATGTTAAGGAGGGCTGATATCTTGTCTTGCTTTTCTGCTGCCACTTCTGTTCTGCCGCTCGCTGCCTAGAACAGTCAGTGCCTGGCTTTCAAGAGGCACTCAAATATTTGTTGAAATTGCTAATGGCAATATGTGCTGTTATAGAACAATCTCCAAGATATATTGTTATATAAAAAAAGCAAAGTGCAGATGATGCTTGGAATACTTCTGGAAGCACACTTAATAGTGGCTGCCTCTGGGAACAGAGACCAATGGGTGCAAGGAAGAGGGAAACATCATTGTGTTCCCATAACAGTTTTTGTATTGTTGGAATTATTTCCAAAAGCATGAATTATCATTTCAAATTTTTAAAATCTTCCACTTGGTCTCTTGGGCTGTTCTAATTAGCGCATATGACTAGTCACATTTGCCTTTTAATAAAACTCCTCCATCTCCCCTATTGCCTAGCAGTATCCTGAACTTTTCCAGTTCTCTGAACTGTAGCTACCACATCTTGTATATTTTTGTTCTCGCTTTTGTTTTGTAGGCAAAGGTTCCTCATCGTCAAAGCCAAGGACCAAGGCTTGACTTCTTCTACGCTCCTCCCAAAGGGACCCAACTGCACTATTCCAATGGGCTCCGGGACAGTGGCCCTGTGCAAGGACACTCTCCATTCCCCTCCTGACAAAGCTGAGAGCTTTGCTGTCCCCCAGCTAGTGTCCCTGCTTTCCCAGTGGCTGTTGGCTGTTCCGCACCTCCAGGCAGCCAAACTAGGTTGTGCCAGTCTCGTCACTGTGGGTCATTAGCTTGGACAAGGCTGTTTGTAAACGACAGCTGAAATGTGCCTTTAGGCAGGAGGTGAAGGAGCTGTTTCCCAGCCCACTGCTTGGCCCTGGCCTGGTTCCACAGCCTTGAGACCCAAAGACACAGCAGTCTCGTTTCACAGGAAAAGAAGCAGAAGCCTAGGCATAGAGTGAGGTAGCTGTCCGGGGCTGCAGGGTGAGGTTATGAGAGCACGACGATCAAAACTTGGGTCCCCAGGTTCCCAGTTGCAGGCTTGTTCTGGCTAGATCTCCCATCCAAACCCTAACTCCAACCAATTATTCTTCCCCTTTGCTGCATGCTTGGTTTTCAAAGGGAGCTGAAGCAAGCTGAGGGAGAAAGAAAACAAGTTCACAACAGCAGCTTCTGGAGTCTCTTGAGGGGCACTGGCCTCTCCTGGACTTGGCAAATGCTTGAGGCCAGCTCATGAGCACTCCTGGGACGTTTGGAATTATTACTCCACAACTTGCAGACCTCAGTACATACATAACTTCACTCCCATACTCCAGAGTCAGGACTTTAAATCTATACACTTGAGATCTATCATAGAGACCTCTTACCTTAAAAAAATGAGTGGGTTGATAATAATAAAAAGTAGAGGTCAAAAGATCAAACTAACAACTCTTTGGTAATACATGATCATAGAGAGGAATGTTTAAAGCACAAGATTCAATTTTGAATTGACTTATTCATCAAGTTTTACACACACCCTCCTGTCCTACTCAAAATGAGTAACAAGATTTGAGAATGACAGGTCTGTTACGGAAAGACTCAGAGGTAGCCTTTGGTGTAGCCTTCCTGAACCTTCCCCCCAAGAGAGTTCACTGCCAAGAGTTTTGTGTCCGGTAGAGGGGACAACAGTCTTACGATATGGCCTGCTTCACGCATGCTCTATGCAGGGGTGTTGAACATCTGCATCCATACAGCTGTGTCCTGGCCTGGTCCACGTACAGAGTCCTAAATATAGGCAGAGTCCAAGTGTTTGGTCTTGAAACCGCACTAATTGGTCTTGTGCCTAGAACCTCAGATACCTGGGCAGCTTCTGAGAGATGGCCCTAGCAAGGCAGCTCATGAATTCTTCATGAGCTCACTGGAACATCTGATGGTACTCAGTTACTAATCATAAACTGTATTCTACCTAACGAGCCAGTTAGTAATTACTACTTTGGGAAACACATTGTTATTTTCTGTATTGCTATCCTAGATTTTTCACAACCATTATAACATCAAGCAAAAACAACAACTATTATCTATTCTTGAACACTTTCCTATATGCCAAGTGCCCTGTTAATCAAGTAGCCTGAATATCTCATTATAATGTTCAAAACAACCTTAGCAATAATTATGATTATCCCTTCTGTTTTGGTGTGTGTGTGTGTGTGTGTGTGTGTGTGTGTGTGTGTGTGTGTCTGTCTGTCTGTCTGTCTGTGTGTCTGTCCATCTTTAGTCTTTGGCTTTTGTTTCATTTTATTTTTGTGGTACTAGAGATTGAACCCAGGGCCTTCACACACGTTATATCCCCAGGCTTTGAGACAGGGACTTGCTAAGTTGCCCAGGCTGGGCTTCAACTTTCCCTCCTCCTTCCTCAGCTTCCTAGAGTGCTGGGATTACAGTCGTGCATCATCACATCTGGCTCTCATGTTTAAGAAACAAAACTGAAGAGAATGTCAATAAACTGTCAGTCGCACAGCAGAGTACTTAGAGCTATGAGTGTCTTGAAGGAAGTAATTTTTTATAGATTCTTAACTTTGAGCTTCTCACTATTTAACCAGAGAGGTAGCAATAAAGCCTAGACTAAGCTTCACACTATTGCTCCTGGATATGTAAAGAAAATCCTCCTTCAATAGTAAATTGTAGGGCTGGGGTTTTAGCTCAGTGGTACAGCCACCTGCCTCTCAAGCACAAGGTCCCGAGTTCAATGCCCAGTACCAAAAAAAAAGGAATAGGGTTTTATTTATTTATTTTCTTATTTATTTTGTAGTGCTAGAGACTGAATGCGGGGCCTTGCGCATGCTAGGCCAATGCTGTACGACTGAGCTACATCCCAGGATCACAATTTGTGTAAGTTGTATATGCACCACCATAGACACGATCATATTTTTTCCTTTAAAAAATCTTTGCGACTTCGTAATACATACTATTAATTGGCAATATGATATCATTGACCTAACTTCCTTCAATAGGAGTGATTCCATATGAGCTAAGCATATCAATATGAATACACCAACAAACAACACAAAGTACCTGGCCCCTGAGGAGCTCACAGTCTAGCAGGAAAAATGCATAATTATGGTACAATGCAATGCAAACTGTCATGGAAGTACAAAGTCTAAGAAGGCTTAGGGTAATTCTGTCTAGAGGACTCCAGGAAGACCTCGCTTTGGAACAAGATAAGGAATTTAAAATGAATCTCACAGGGTGAACATGTACTTGCAAAGCCAGCAGAGTACAAGACAGAGAACTCTAGAGTTTAGAGACCCTGGGTAATGTAGAACCAGTAAGAGGGAACAGCACTATTGTGGCTGGAGGGCAAACAGTGAAGTTGAGGAAGAAAGATGGGTCCAGATCCTAAAAGGCCAAGGGCAATATAGTATTGGAATTTCAATTGGCATTGCACTGAATCTGTATAGCAGTTTCGGTAGTATGGCCATTTTCACTGTGTTGATTCTTCCTACCCAAGCAGCAGGGGATATCTTTCCATTTTCTTATATATAACCCTAAGTAAAAGCAGCAAGTAAATATATGAAAAAATGCTCTACATCACTGCTCATTTGAGAGATGCAGATGAAAACAACACTGAGATTCCACCTCACCCCACAAAGAATGGCTGCTATCAAGAAATCAACCAATAACAAAAAATCCTGGCAGGGTTGTAGGGAGAAAGGAACCCTTCTCCACTGTTGGTGGGAGTGCAGACTGGTGCAACCACTATGGAAATCAATATGGAGATACCTCAAAGAGCTTGGACTGGAGGATCCATTTGACCCAGACATCCCTCTGCTGAGTATCTTTCCAAAAGAATTAAAAGAATCATACCAGAGTGTTATATGCACACCCATGTTTATAGCAGCACTGTTTATAATAGCTAAAACTTGGAAACAGCCCATTTGCCCATCAGTTGGAGATTGGATAAAGAAGATGTGATTTTTCTATAAAATGGAATACTACTCAGCCATAAAGAATGAGAAATTAGACTCATTCACAGGAAAATTGATACGTATGGAGGATATACTCCTAAGTGAAATAAATAAGTCACACATGTGTAAATACCAAATATTTTCTCTAGTGTGAATAAATTGTAATAGTATATAAGATTCTAATGAGATAACCAACATCGTGAAATGGGAAGAAAAGGGCTAAAGGTGTAGGGAAAGTGGGAAGGGTAGGGGAAAGGTAATAAGGGAAAAAAATATGAAAAAATGGAAATAAAGTGTTTGTAAATGGGGAGGGGAGGAGTGGGTGAAGGGAGGGCAGGGACAAGGGGAAAAATGAGAACCAAGACCACCAGTCATGTAAACATACAAGATCCCAATGATGAATGTAACTGTACTGTATACCTAAAATGTACCAATAAACTCAACAAAAGAAAAAAAAGGCCAAGTGCACCATATGCTTAGCAGACTGAACATCATCTGTGCGCATTCAAATTTCTGAGCAAGAGGAGTGGAGTCATCACAAAGCTTTCCTGACGAAGAAAGACAGATCTCTCTGGGGCTTCAGGAGCCAAAAGATTAATAGGTATCTAGGTCTGGGTAGATCTGATGGTTCTGAATATTTCATTAAATGAATTTTCTAAATACGAAAAGTATGATACATTTTAATGTGTTTCCCTCTCTCTTTTTCTCTATGGCAACTAATCTTAATTATCTCAGAATGCTGAGCTCAAGAAGATATCTCACCTGTTTATCTTCAGACAGAACAAGTCAAGGGTTTACTCTGAGTATTAAAGGTGCATTTTTATAGGTTTAAGTCTTAATTAAATAGCACAGAAATCCATATTCCAGTTATTGAAAATGTAAGTACCTGGAGTGATGTGGGGAGGTAAAGTATTTTTAAAAGTTGCCACAATGAAGCACTGTTTGAAAGAACAGAAAATGCCCGCTAGAAACTTACCGTACCCTGGTTCTGTTAAGTAAAAAGAATGGATGCTTAGAGCATCTTTCTGCATTATAAAGACACTCCGGGGAAGAAATGTGCCCAGTCTGCCCACCACCTCCACCTCCCCCACTGTACACACAGGCAGGTCCCTCCCATCCAACACCAGCGTCATAGGCCAGTTCTACCTTTGTTGTATATCTGACCTTAGAACTTTCTAAAAAGTTAACCCCAGAGCATAATAAATCAGAGTAACCCTCCAGAGCAGTAGGGAAACAGTCCTATTTGAGACAAGCACATACCACACACCACATATGCATTCAGATGGTCATAGAGTCATTCAATAACCACAGAGCACCCGACATGCCCAGCACTGTCCCCGCATTATGAATGCTAAGAGAAATCACAAATGGCTCCTCAGTGATCTGTAGTGAACTACAGTTCTCTAACTCAATAAACTCAATAAAGGTCCTGAGAAGTTCATTCACTTAAAGATTTAAAAAAAAAAAAAAAAGCTTACCCAGGACACTTGAAGTGAGTCAAAAAGACCAAGGTGAGAAGTGAAGACTGAGCCACTAATGCCGAGCACAAGCTTAAAAGAGTTTTTGTGTGTGACACAAAAGAAGCGCCTATATCTGGGCGCCAAATTTATACACGTAGACCCCAGATGAGGGGACAGAACATTACACAGGCAGGAAGCCAAGTAAACAACTATGATTCCCCCAAAGACCATCTCAGTCCCACAAAAGTACTGAGGCAGCAGTGTGTGCATGGGTGGGGAAAGGGGAGAGGCACCTCTGGAGACTCACAGGCCTGGATCAAATCCCAGTTCTGAGATTTCATAACTGTGGGCAAGTTACTTGACCTTGCCAGGGATTAACACCCCTTACTACAAGGGCTGCTGAAGAATTACGTGAGAAACATAATGCAAGGTGCTTAGTGCAGTGCCTGCCACAAAGCACGAAGGCAATAAATGTGAGCTCTGGCATGTCAGACTCCATAAGCCCCTGAACAAAATCATTCCTCAATCTTGAAAACCTGTTCCCTCTGCACCTGCTTTCTCCACCTGCCTGATGTCCACCCCTCATTGAATTCAGGAGCCAGTCCCCACACTTCCACCTTCCTCTGGCATCATCACTGTTGCCACAGCTAACATGTTCGTGCACTTCTAAGTCTGACGGTACTAAGCCACGCACTTCAGAAGATGAGCATCTTTACTTGGCCTGAAAAGCCAACGAAGAAGTTAGTATCATTATCTCCATCTTGCATTTAAGCAGTGTAAGACTTTGAGGGCTTAAGAAACTTGATAGTTTTATAACGTTATAGGCAGTCCGAGTCTAAAATCTATATGCTTAAACATTACACTATCTTGCCTCCTGATCCACAAGCCACTAAGTCCCACAGATTTTCCTTTCTAATTCCAGTTGGCTCTGTCCTCATCACCACGCTTTGACCATGGCTTACTTGGCTGTAAGCACAGCTACACTGTGGGTTATTTAGGACGGCTGTTTGGAAGAACCACGGGGAGCTTTGAATGCCAGAATATGGGAGGGGTACTGTCTGAACCTGAGAAACCCCCTTCAAGAAGGATGAGCAGTAGGCACAGAGGCCAGGGAGGATGGGACATCGGGCGAGGTATGAGGCACAAAGGACTTGAAGCAAGGGAGTGGAAGTATGAAGGAAAAAGAGGCTGGATGCGGCAGACATTACCTCACCAGGCACACATACTCCCAAGGCTGGTACTTGGTTTGATAATTCTGTTACTAGGGCAACAGCAACAGAACCTATCTCAGGGAGGACCCAAGTAGCGGGTTTCTGCACTAAAGTTTGGGGAGCATAGACACTGAACACAGGTTTTCCAGCAAGGACAATAGCAAGGATGATGGAGGAGAAGCTATTTAGCCTCCGTGACAGATTACAGATCACACCCCCGGGGTTAATCAGAAGAAACAGAAAGGGGGAGAGGGTACCTTCCCACATGTGCCATCCGTGAGCTCTCGGGGAGGACAGTCCAATGGAGACCACACCTGGCAACCAGAGCAGAAACATTTATCCCACAGCTGCCCATTCATTCAGCTTTCCTCCGATTTGGTTTGGCTGGATCCACAGCTAACCCTCATAGGCAACACTTCCACTTGTGTGGGGAGGGAAGAGCAGGAAGAGCCCCCGCCAAGGGAGAGGATTCATGAGCCCCAGATGCACAGCTCCGATGCTGCTCTTGAGGCTCACCGAGGAGTAACCACTACGATCCCCTGTGGGGTGTCTCTTGGTCCAATCAGGAGTAGCACTGTGAGACAGCCTGTCATTCAGTTCATCACTCTGACAACCAGCCCGAGGAGAAAAAGAACAGTCAAAGACATGAGAGAAACAATGAAACTCAGAGATGTTCTCACCAGACTCAGGCAAGATTAGTGCCATCATTTCTCAACTTCCAAACCAAAAGCCTAGCTGAACCCCCACAAAGCATCCAGGAGAGAAACCCCTAACATCCGCCTGCCATACTTAAAGTTTTCAGCTGTATCACATGTCTTGAAAATCTTCCCGTGACAAAGCTACTGAGACAGGATTCAGCTTCCTTCATCTTCCTCTCAAGCCATGACCTCACAAGCCTCTGGGAGCTTGGATCCCACATAAAGGTTTTCACTGCCTTCGAGAGGGAACTCTCTATTGCTATGCATATTGCTACAAAGAATGGAGTGAGAATAGGCCACCCCTGGCTATAGAGAGATTGCCACCAGGGTAGTTATGTGACTATGTGGCTATGCATGCACCGTTCTGCCCAGTGGGCACAGCATGCTCCAGCCAAAGCTGGAAGGAATTCCTCCCTATAGAAGTGGCTCTCTCCAGGCATCAGTAGGTCAACTGCTGCTGATTCTGCCACCCTTTTCCTGAAGGAGCTTAGGAAAATTCTTTCTCCACTTAGTTTCTTCCCCCTGCAAAGGAAAAAAATTACACTGAACAATCTCAAGGCTTAATAGAGGAATTTAAAGGCTAAAAAGAATCATGAGTTTTCGAAAAGATAAGGAACCTCAATGTATAAATCAGCCACATTAAAAACAGTGGCTTGATCTGAAGTGCTAAGCAGGGACAATTCACTCTATGGAGCCAATGAAAATATAAAGAGCATCTTAAGGCACTTGCACATGATGCGGTGGTACGGCTCAGGAGGTAACGGCTTGTACCTGGACCACTCTGGCTCTCATCACTCGCCTGTGCTGTGACTGAGCAGCAGTACCTCTTAGAGCTCCTCTGTCATCATCTGCAAGGTGGGTTTCCTGCTATGTGACTCACTGGGAGGCTGGAAGGATCACTGCTTGACACAGGGTAAGCAGTAAGCAGAAGTTACCTATTACCTTAAGGCACATGGCACCCTCACCACAACCCTGGACAAGCAAGATCCATCGCCCTATTTTCCCTAATGCCCACAGAAGATAAAGCACTTAGCCAAAGTCACTCCATAAAGAGCCCCGTCATTTCAAATCTCATACTGCACCACAATTATTCATTTCATGATGAAATACACACAGCACCTACAAAGAGAGCCCATTTTCTCTCAAATTGATGGGTTCTGACAGCTGCCATGGGCAAAGTTACCATCTCAGTATTAGGCATAGTGAATACTATGTCTAAACCTAGCTATGGGCAGTTGTTATGAGCTAAATAATGGGCCCAATCTCTCCCCTAAGCAAAATGTGCAAGTTCAAGTCTCCCCCTTGGATTCCTTTAGATCACAAATGCTACAGAGATGCATAACATGGATGAAATCAGAAAACAAAGCTGTCCCTGGGGAATACAGCACATTGGAGTGACTTCTCTGTAAAGATCCAGTGTCCTGAGTCAGGACCCAGGCAGCCTGAGGGGAAAGATAAAAATGGTTCATCCCAGCTGGTACTAAGAACAGACCCAAGTTATGCACAGATACATATGAGGTCCCAGCCCTCCCGGAATGTTCTGGAACTTTTCTTCTCTTCCAGACTGACCTCCTTGCTCATTTTCATCCATTTTCCGTGGACTTGCCCCAGCCCCACACTCACTCACTCACTGATGCCTCGCCGAAGAGACCCAGCAGGATCAAGCCTGGGATGGACTGGATGCCACAGGTGGCTTCTACACCAAGGTCCTTGAAATTGTGACTTTCTTTAGACCTGAACCCCCTGTATTCCCTGTCCAATGAAAAAATCAAAGCAGTGTCTTGTGCACCCTAGGTTTCTAACCCCACACAGACTGAGTTGACACATTCATAGCTTTCACTTAACAAAATGGCACACACATTTCTTTCTGCTTTTTCCCCCCTGGGTAAATAAAAATAGACCAAAGTCATCTTTCCTTAGCACTTGTACCCAAGCCTCCAAGTGGAGTAGCTACTGGCATAGGAGCCATTTACTGACTGCTTCCCACACTATGCAACCTGGTAACTGCTTGGCTCTATCTTTATTGCCTTCAAGCATTCTGTCCTCTCCCTTCACAAGCAAATTCTGAAACAATTTAAAATCTGTTCGCATCCTAGACTTGTTTTACATAAAGGAAATCAAGGCCCTAGTAGATGGCAAAGTCACAATGCTTCACTGTGAAGGGCTTCAATGTCTGGCGAGCCCCTGATCTTTCCTTTTTAATAGCAGGGGCAGTGCCCACCTGTCTGTTGGGTCAACAGACCTAGAAGCATGCTGGCACTTGGGAGAGAGAGGCCATTAATCTGGGAAGGAAATGTCTCAATCAGACACATCGGAAAACAGAATTCTGCCCACACTCAGACCCTGCCAGTGAGCTGGCGCTGACAGGAAGGTCTCTCGGTGCTCCTGGCTGCCCCACCCGCCCTCCTTGAAGGATGGGCACACAGGCCACCTGAGGGATAGAGAAGAGATGACACAACAGCTGCACGCACAGAGGGGCAGCCCAGCTGCTCTGTAGGCTGCATAAACAGCCAGCAGTGGAGAGCAAATTCTTTTTTTACAGCCACCCAACAAATGGGGCTGCATGGTATGATCAGAAAGAGCAAAAAGACTCTTCTCTTGGCCCCCAAATACTAAGATACTACTGGTTTGCTGGGCAAAGCCTGCAACCTTTCCATTATGAAGGAATTCAGAAGTCCTAATTAGAATTATCTAGCCCACTTCCCTCAATAGGTAAAAGGGAAAAGTAAAGCCCAGAGAAATTAAGCAATTCAGCCAAGGGCAAAGAGCTTTGTCTAGACCTTTCCAACACAAGATCTCTGAAATTACAATCATGAATCTTTTGCAGGGGGGTTAACATTCAGAAATCATGGAATTTACAAAATGGCATATTATTTTTTCTCCTTTGGTCTACTCACTCTCTATTTGACAGATATTTATTCCATCTAAAAATGAAGACTGCATTTTAGAGGTGTGAACTAACCTCACAAAGTTGAAATGAGCCCAAGAGCATTGATTTTAGGACCAAAAAAAAAAAAAGTGCACAGCCAGCACAAGCAAATGGAATATTCCTTGAGGTTAACCATTCACAGTGCTTTCTGAAGAAGGTAATACCCCAGGGAGTGAGGCACAGCTGCCTGGCTTAGAGTCAGGAACCTTTAGTGTGATTTATTTATCTAAGTTATCTAAGGCTTTGCTAAGTTTGCTAAGTGCAGCCAAACAGGTTAAGTCCAAGTCGAAGGGCACTGTCTTGAAAAAGCTAAGTCTGGATGAGAAAGCTGGAAATTAAGCGAGGCAACCCAGAGACGGGCTTTCTGAGGAGAAGAGAATTCAGCACAAGGAAGAATGGAGTAAAAGAGATGGTGGAAAGTCCAGAGAATCGCTCCATGAGCCCTGGCAGGCAGGCCAGTCAGTGATCACCTCTCTTTCACTGAGAGGGAAGTGGGCAGGGACACACGCTCCCTCCCCTCCACCGCAGAGAGAGGGTCACTCTGGAAAGTAATTGTGTCCTATATACTTCATGTTTCAAATTTCCCTCCTGGACAATCATGTAGGGTCTAGGGAGAAACTTATTTTTAACAGCATTTTTTAATTATAAGGAAAGAATGGCTCCCCTCTCAATTAAACCCAGCTTCGATGAGTACAACTAGCATTTGGGTCATTACTTTAAGTGTTTGATATTTCTGCTTAAATAAGGTCACTTTCAATTTGGTAAACACTCCTAAGTCATATTAATTCATAGCCAGTCACCCAAGGAATGCTGAGTAAGTAAACATAATCAAGCATTAGCTAACTAGCCACAAATCCACTTGACTTTATTAATTTCTCGCCTGGCAGAGAGACCAGGAAGAAAGCAAACCATCAGAGACATTCATGCATCATTCATTCAATAAATATTTATTACATACCAGGTGCCAGACACTGTGTGAAGCTAAATATAGGTTTTATTGTGTTATTAATATCTGCCGTTAAGTTACATGTGAATGTTTTAAAGAATATTTATTTTCCCTGAAATACAAATTTTAACTCCTGAGATGCCGTATCTTCATTTCTGCCCACCTGCCTGCCTGCCCGGAGTGAGTGATGTACCTCCATCCTTAAGCTTCCAGACTCCATCCCTCCCTCCAAAAGTCTCCCACCATGTGTCAAGGAGTGAATAAGCTAGAATCGGCAGAGAGGCTCTAAGTATTTTAAAAGTTCTGGGAGAACGCAAGTGGTAAGAAAGAGTTTACTGAGACTTGTTATGTGTACATTCGGATGTTTTAAGGAGAGTAGCTCATATTTGTTAAAAAAAAATTAAATACTAGTATATGTATCTATTTCACATGCAGATAGGGTAAAATCTTATAGAAGAATTCCCTTTGCCTAATTACAAACGACACCCACTCTCCTATCTTCTCCTGAGGATAACAAAGCTTACCACCCCTCCAAACTCAATGCCCCAGGAAAGGCCCACTCTGAGAACTGACCTTAAGCTTAAGTCACAGCACCTCACTAAGAAGGGGAGCTGGGCTAGAGATCTCAGGTTCCCTCTCTGGTCTGCAGGTGGGGGGGCCAGTCTAGCCTGAGCTCCTGCTCCACCGGCAGGCACACACAGGGTGAACCCACGCATGCCCCCCACATACACATGCTGCAGGACCCTCTGCACCACAAAGCCCCCGCCCCAGGGACAGCAGGCTTACGGAGATGTACAAAACACCCCCACACAAAGGCAGAGGTGAGGCGTTTCTGGCCTCCGCCAGTCTCCTGAGGCTGCTGACATCACAAAGGTGTCAACTGGCAACCTCATCGTCATGTGGCTCTCCCCTGGCTTCCCTTCACTTCAAAGGCAGGGAAAGGGTGAGACCTTTCAAAGACGCCAAGTGGGCCAGCTTCCAGCAGCAGTCTGGGACTGAGAGAGCAGCAGAGCTGAGAAGCTGGGCGGCGGGACTTGGGCCTCGCGTTTCAACTTTGTTCAGTTCTCCTGTAATGGAAAACTGCTTCGCACAAAGCTAGGGTGTTACAGTTCTTTCCAGAGCCCCTCCCCCACCCGCCCCACCCCTCGGCAGCCTTTGGATCAGAGGGACAGACCGCGCCTGCAGGAAGGTGGAAAGAGGATAGTCCTGGCTTCTTACTATGTCCCTTGCTTCTGGCCCTGGCCCTGGATGGTTACTCTTTTCCTTTGGCATGGGGCTGGTATCGGGATCAAAGTGTCCAAATAACTGCCTGTGTCAAGCCCAAGAAGTGAACTGCACAGCGAGGCACTTAACGGAATACCCCCCTGACATTCCCCTGAACACCCGGAGGCTGTACCTACATGATAACAGGATCACTAGTTTGCCAGCCATGCATCTAGGACTCCTCAGTGACCTTGTTTACCTGGACTGTCACAACAACCGGATTCGAGAGGTGATGGATTATACCTTCATCGGGGTCTTCAGACTCATCTACCTTGACCTGAGCTCCAACAACCTAACCTCCATCTCCCCCTTCAGTTTCTCAGTGCTCAGCAACCTGGTGCAGCTCAGCCTTGCCAATAACCCTGGCCTGTCATCTCTTGACAAGTACACCTTTGCCAACACCAGCTCTTTGAGGTACCTGGACCTCAGAAACACTGGCTTGCAGACCCTGGACCATGCTGCCTTGCACCACCTCACGGTCCTCCAGACCCTGTACCTGAGTGGAAACCCCTGGAAGTGTAACTGCTCCTTCATGGACTTCGCCATCTACTTAATAGTGTCCCATCTGGACCCCCCAGGTGAGGGCTTGATTGGGTGTGGCTGGAAGAGGATGTGGTAAGAGTAGGAGGAATTGGTCTTAGAAAAAGCTGAAGGCAAAAGATGGTCTGACTGGGACAAAAGTTGAATGAATGCAATCTTAGTTCCTTTGAGTGGACTGATGAGGCAGGAAGGCCTGGTAGTTCTGGAATAGGAATCCAAAGAGCCAAGTTCCATTCTAATCTTGGCACCTACTAGTTGGCTGCCCTGGAAGAAGTCACCTTTTCGCTGAGCCTCCGTTTCCCGATCCATAAAGTGGGTACATTATTGAGACCTAATCTATAGAGCGTGCTTGTGTCAAGTAAAATGATGTAGGTGGAAATGATAACGTGCTATAATTCCAAAGTAACGCAGGGATACTGTTTTCCGTTGATAAACTGTTCTCATCTACCTCATTCAATGGCAGAATTTTTCTAGGGTCTAGACGTAAATTCTGTGATTCATGGGCAATAGAGAATCCAATAGGAATAGGATGTCCGGAAGGGAAAGCTCGGTAGGAAGGGGAGGAGAGGTGCATGGACTATGAGAGAGAAGGAGAGGAGGCAGGCGGCATTCCTCCTGCTAACAGCTTTGTGCTGGCCTCCTAAGGAAGGAGAGAATGGCCTGAATCAGTGGAGAGCAAACAGGTCACAGGGCTCACTGTGTCAGGCTGACAGATTCCAATCTCACCAGCCAGCGAACTCTCAAGTCTTACCTGGGAGGTTTCTAAGCAGGTTGCTGCCATTCGCCCCTTGGCCATGACGCTGGCAGCACCCCAGTGCCTTATCCCCTCTTCCCCCTGGGAACTTCACTGTCCTGTCCTCACCCTCTCTGCGCCCCATCTCCACCAAGAGCGCTATCCGCTGGCAAAGTCAGAGCTCAGAGAGAGGAGAACTCATCGTGGAAAGCCCAGTGCGACGTTTCGCCCATGTGGTGATACAATGGGATTATTCTTGGCCGGATGATAGAGCTGGAGAGGAAGTGGGAGAGAGGGAGCTGGTAGTGATGATGAGTAAAACTGTGCCCTCCTGCCCTGCCCTGCCCTTGGCTTCGCACATTTTAAAAGGTCCTCAGAGTGAAGGCCCCAAAGATCTTAGGGTGCAAAATTTAAGGAAGCACCGAGAGTGAACTCAGCAAGAGTGAGAGTGAGCACCGTGAGAGTGAGTGCCTCCTTAAATTTTGCGTCTTAGACACCTGGCCCTGCCCCAGAAGCTTCAGCTTGTATTGCTCTGATAAAGCCACCAGGAACAACACTGTCAGACCATCTTCTTCACTGTACTAAGCAGAAAGAACAGAAGAACAGCTAACTTGGATACCACCTTCTCCGAGAGCCAGACATCTACTTTTCTCTATCACGGGTGCTGGGATGGTTCGAGAGCTCTCTAAAGGAGGGTGAACGTTAGTCATTCTCACACATTAAATGCAGTTTCTAAGTGGGATTCTCCCCCACTGGTGTCCAGGCGACCAGTCCCAGGAAGGGCCTTCTGGTCTCCTGCCCCACCCCCACATTTTCCTCCAGTGAGTGAAGTTACTTGGCTTCTACCCCTGTCGTGCATGTCCCTTAATCACGTTTCTCCTTGTACAGTTGTGTCTTCTCAGAATTTTCAGGCTGGCCACTTTGGACTCTGACTCTTCAGTCCAATCCATAATTGAAAAGGATTATAAACAAGGTCTGGTTCGGTGCTTGTTTTCCAAGATGTCAGGAGGGAAAACCTACTTCTTCAAGATTATGAATTCTTTGTGAATGAAGAGTCTGTCTTTGAAATGGACAAAGCTTTCATCCACAAGCCAGTGGGACCCCACACATGCAATGCTCATCTCCCTCTCCCGTGTTGTGGCCCAGAGGAACCCTCCGGGCCACTTCATGAAGAAATATGGGGCCTCATTTTTCCAGTCCACCTCTGTTGTCTGCTAAAAAATATGAATGAGTCCAAGGCCAGATATAATTTACAGGCTACAGAACTGAAACTGGGACAATTTCTTCACACTTTTTTCTCATTTTCTTTACTTTAACCATCCCATCAGCCTTGAAATTTTGCATCTCTGTCTTGTGCAAGAAGCCAGGGTTGGTATTTTTAACCTTTTCCTTGAATGAGAAAATAGACCAATTCGCCCAAAATCACACAGCTAGTAAAAGACAAGAAAATGATTTTACACTCTTGATTCCAAATTCAGGTCTGGATTAAACAGTCAACTTTCTGTCACTATGGTGATATACGTGAAATAATCAACTTTAAAGAGGGAAGGTTTATTTTGGATCACAGGTTTCAGTCCCTGGTTAGCTGACCCATTGCTTTTAGGCCTGTGGCAAGGCAGCGTACCATGGCAGGTATGCATGACAGCTGAAGCTCCTCACTCATGGTAGTCAGGAAACATCAAAGAGAGGCAGGAAGTGGCTGGGGCCCGATACCCCCTTGAGGGGCTCAGCCCCAATAACCTGACTCCTCTAATTAGTCTCTGCCTCTTAAAGGTTCTGCCACCTCCCAATAGTACAACAGGTTAGGGACCAAACTTTTAACTCATGGATCTTTGGAGGGCATCTCAAATCTAAGCTATAAATTCTTTTACTAAGAAACCATACTGGAGCTGGGGATTTAGCTCACTGGTTCCGCTGCCTGCCTCGAAAGCACAAGGTCCTGAGTTTGATCCCCAGTACCACCCCCCAAAGAAAGAAACCATACTATATCTTAAACCTGAAAAATCACATGATACTTATCATCTTATAAGTCAGTTTAGTTAATAAATGTGAGACATGTTATAAGATTATGGCCATAGCACCTAAGCTTCAGCTTTATTTCCTATCTGGCTACCCCTCAGAGCATAACCATGATCACTTTACATTGTGTAACAACAAGCACTGTCATCATTACAGTACTCTCTTGAAAACCTAGATTTCACCCCAATCTACCCAAACTCCAAAAAGATGAATCTAACTTTAGTGTTTGCTCTCACTGTGGACTTATTCAGGCTGATCCTTCCTTCTGTACATGTACAGGCATACAAATACAGACATGTGAATAGATATGTATATGCAAATACAAAGGTGTGCGCACAACAAACCATATATGTATACACACATTACATACACATATAAATATACAGATGCACCCTGAGACACATACACATATACACACAAAGTTGAACATAACTATGGCAAAATTCACCAAATTTCTTTCTTGCCCTTCCTCAATGTAAAGGAAGTTATTCTCACTTGACTTTCATATGATAATCCTAATGGATAGAAATATCTTTGCTATTGCCAAATATTCTTGGTGAACTTTGAACCTAGAGCCCACCTACTTTATACTACATTTATTATCAAAATGATGGTGATCTTTGAAGATATTCTAGAATGGAACTCCCCATTGTTCCCAATGTGCCCACATTTTAGGATACAGGGAGAATTTTTGTGAAATAACCTGAGTAACCAGGTTATTCATAAATCAGACTCCAAGCAAGGGCAGTCTGGGCTGCATAATGAGTTCAAAAGCCAGCCTGGAATGCATAATGAGACCCTGTCTGGAAAAAGAAAGAAAAGAAGGAAGAAGGAAGGAAGAAGAGGAGGGGAGGCTGGAAAGAGGGAGGGAGGGAGAGAAAAAAGGGAGGGAGGGAGAGAGGAAGGAGAGAGAGAAAGAGAGAGAAGATAGAAATAAGACTCCAATTTAAAAGCAGATTTGCTTTAGATCCTGGGAGATACTGTCTTTCAGCACTGGGAAGTTTTACCAATGGTGTAATACCAAAGGCAGTAAGCAGTGTAAACCAAGATGGGGAAGTAACAGGCTTCCATGCTACCTGTCAATATCTGCTTATTGTCTGCTCTGTACTGTCTACTCTGTACCAGATTAAGTGCTGATGGTTATAACTAACCCACAATCCCAGAGCTGTGCATAGAGATTCTTAGGACTGTGGGTCACTGGCACTGTACATGTTCCATGGTCCAGTTAGGTATAGCAGAACTAAACAGAAAAAAGAGAGGCCAGAATATTCCCAGTCATGCACTCTGGCCAGCCTCAGTCACAAGTGAGGAAGGACAGCCACCATGTAGCAGCAGAGCCAGCTAAGAGCTCAGTTTCAAGAGTGAAACAGACTTGGGTTATAGTCCTAAACCTGCTACTTCTTTTCTGTGGGCCATCAGATAAGTTACTTAACCTATCCGAACTTCAATTTCCTCATATTGAATGCAGAGATAATAATAGAACCACCCTACAGAGGGCTGTTGCAATGATGAAATAAGAACATTTATAAACTGCTCTCATCGTTTCAGCTTAACATACCATAAGCACTCAATAAACAAATGGTTAGTAGACACAGAAAAAGTACAGGACACTATAGATTAACAGACATCAGCCAAGTAGGTCACTGAGCAAATGGACTTCAAGAAGGCTCAGGACATATGGAACTAAAAGACAACGTATTCTCTTTAGGAGATATAACTGAAGAGATGTAGGTGGGGATGCAGATAGGATATAGAAAAGTGAGTAGCAGGTCCTAGGATTCTAATTTCTAAAAGTATGGGGAAAGTTGCATCCTAGAAGGAGTCAGGTATTAGATAAATTATGAACGCAGGGGTCCAGACCCTGGTAAGCCAAACCAGAAGCCTAAATCAGGGCTTCGTGTCATCCTGATCCATGATACTCAGGGCTGGCCCAGCCCCAGAAAAGTAGTTGCTCCTGAATCACCTGAATCCAGATCTTAATGCACTACCTAAAGCAAGTCCCATTTCCAGAGGCAGGAGAGAGTGGACAAACAGCTTTCCCGAGAGCTAGTCCAACTGCGAGGTGATGTGGCCTTGAGAGAAAGAAGTCGCTGATGTGGTAGAACTTTGTCATTTAAGAGTGTTGAGCAATATCTTTGCTCCAGTACCTCCCTACCTCCTGCCTGCCACTGAGTCAAAATTAGCCGTTAGAGAGTCACTCCTTTGGGGTCCCCAAAAAGTGTCAAGATCTTGAAGAGACACTGAAAAAATACATGAGCTCCTGGGGAGAATAAAGCAAGTATCCCTAAACCTTGATCAGCTCTCTTAATCAGAGGGAAGAGTGAGTTCTTGAGAAATCTAATCAGCTAGGGGCAAATCCTGCAACAATGGTGAACCTCAAAAGATACAGAAGTCCTGGAAGGAAATGGAGAAGTTATAAGAGAGGATACAAGGGCAATAATGTGCTTTCTCACGTTTTGTCACATTTTGGCTTAGGGCGCCCCCTACAGAGGGGCTGAGTAGGAAGCCAAATATTTGCTCACCTTATTTCATCATAAGGCTACACTAAACAGGAATATTGAATCTTTCCCAAACTGGCAAAAGATGTGAAGGTGCAAATCAGAAGAAACCCTCCAGTGTCATATTAACTAGACATACAGAAAAGTATTCAGACTTCTAAGAGTTCACATATTCACTTTCCAAACCCAAAACAACACAGCACAAGTGGAGTTCCACTGTGTCAGTTGCCAGAGTGAGGTGTGGAACCCTGATCAGCACAGAGCTAAAACAGACCCACACATTCCATTTCCGTTTTAGCCCAAGTCAACAAGTAGGTAGTTCCTGGCTGAAGCGGTAATTTTCCAATCATTAATGTTATTTGAAGGTGACAGTGGCAATAGAGTTCTTCCCAGGATATTTGCTTTCCCTAGTAAGCAAATGCATCTCAGGATGCATCTGAGGATGAATGCATCTCAGGATGCTCTGAAAAACTAAACTCTAAACTCTCAGACATAAGGAACTCAGTCCCTTATGTCTGCTTCCCTCCACCTCCAGAGTCTGGCCTAGTGCTGTCCAAGAGAAGTTTCTGCAGCAGTGGAACTACTTTATATACATGGTATCAACTAGCTTACATATGGCTATTGAGCTCTTGAAATTTCACTAGTAATTTTTAATTTTACTCCATTTCAATTCACTTAAATAGCCACACAACATGCCTGGCTATCATCATGGTTAGAGCAGCCTTCTAACATAGGATGGTTGAGCGGGAACTTTAGAATCCAGTGCTCTCACAGGTAAGTGACTATAATAGCATCTAGTCCAGTGTGGAGACGTTCTGTCAGTGAGTTCAACACTTTTCTCCAGTGCCATCTGTCCTTGCTATGGAGTACACCAGCGTCTACTCAACTCTGAAACACTTACTGTAGGTTTATGCTGGGGTGGTTTTAGCATGGAGAAAGAAGTCCTAATTCCCATCTTTAATGAGAAATACAGTGATACAAAAGACACAAAGGAAGTTGAAAGTCGGGAAGTCCTGTCCTAGTCACAGAAATGCCTCTGTGTGACTTAGTTCTGCACTTTGAGTCTCACTTTTGTCTTTAAAATAAGGGAACATGTTTCAGTACTCTCGAGGGTCCCTTGAGCTGGCAGACTACAGACCTAAATAGAAGACAAGATTCACATGATTTAAGAGGAGCGGTGGTCAGCACACAGGGTCCTGGGGGAGCACACGGGATGTGTACAAGTGCTGCAGTGGGAGGATTCCTAGTGAAGAGGGTTACTGCCACATAACAGAAGTATAATTAGGAAGCAAGCAGCCCCTAACTCCTGTACTCTCCCACCACCTGTCTTAAGCATCCTTAACTTGGCTAGGACAGTGCCTCTCCGCCAAAGACTTGGAGCTTGCTTGCTATGATTTAGATATAGAATGTCCCTGCAAAACTCTCATATGCTCAGGGGTGAGGCTTTTGGAAGGGGAGTGGATCACATATGTGCTGTATTCATCAGTGGATAAATTCACCCATGAGCTCAGAGCTGAAAGTGCTCTTAAGAGGCGGGCCTGGGCAGAAGTTACAGGTCAATAGGGGAGTGACCTGGAAAGGTCTGTCTCCCTTCCCAGCTTCTCCCTCACTCTCTGCTGCCTGGCTGCCATGAGGTGAGCAGCTTTCCTTCACCTAGATCCTTCCACCATGCCTGTTCTGCCTTGGAGCCAGCTGTCAATGGACTGAATCCTCTAGAAATTGTCAGCCAAAATAAAACTCTCCTCCCTTAGGTTGTGGGTGTTGGGTGTTTTGTCCCATTGATGAGAAAAGTAACTGAGGCAGTGCCCCAGTCTGTCCTCCCAGGCCTGATCCTCAAACAGTGGCTCTCAAAGTCTAATGAACTCAAGAATCCCAGACCTCACTTCCTGAGGTCCTGATTCAGTGAGCTGCCAAGGCAGGTGTTAAGAGAACTTTTCAGAAACCCTAAGGTAACATCCTGTGTTCTGGAGGTTCAGGGCTGCTCCAACTGGAGAATGCACTAATTTTCAGTGAGAGGCTAATGGCTAATCATGTTTTGAAATGTGTCCCTCATGGGCATTTGCAATTTGACAGAGAACAACAGGAAACAGTGAAAATGAAAACAGGCTACCACGGATAGGAGTGGGGCAGTTTGAAGACAAAGGGTCCCTTTGTGTCAGCTCTTAAATGCAAGTCCTAAGGCATCCTAACAGGGCCTGACTGTGGGGCCCACACATCAGGAAGGAGTCTGGACAACGGTGCTGCAGAGGCAGGTAGACAAAGCTACTCGGGGACATCTGCAAGGAACAGATGGGTTGGGTGGTGTGTTGCTTTGAGTCCAAGTCATTTTGAGGGCATTCTGTACAGAGAACATCTCAATTTCATTCCAAGGCCATTTCGTCCTTATTCAAGCTTGCCATAATAGCATAATGGCCCCATCTCAATTCACCAAGTAGAAAGTCAGCCACAGTTGTGCCAAAACTCAGATTTCCAGAATGAATTCAGGTCCTCACACTCTTTCACCATTAATGCTAATCCATCTCCTCCATCAGGGAAATTGAAATAAAGCCCAGAGGCCAAAACAGGAGAACGTGTGGGCAGCAGACGGTGCCAAGACTGTCAACTGTTCTGCCAGCTTGGCTCTCCTACCTTACAACCAACTCCATGGCCTCATAGCTCTTTCCTGCAAAGAGCCAGAAGAGCAGCCTCTGGAGGGGAGTGAGAGAGCTGAGAGGGGAGCAGCCAGGTCAGGCATCCCTCATTCGTCCCATCCAAGAAGGGACGGGAGCGACAAGCACCAGAGGTTCCCGACACATTCCCTGACCCAGCCCAGTTGGATCCCTAGGAGTAGGTGATCTAAAGCTCTCTGAGGCTCAGAAATGCCAGAACCCTACACATAGCTCCTTAGATCACCCAGCATCATTTAGGCCTTTGGAAGGCACAGGCTGTGCCAAGCAGCCAACCTCAGTTCTCTCCTTCTAGAGATGAACAGCTCCCCATCCGGAGGAATCCAGAAAACAGTAGGTGCTACTAGACAGATAGGGGTCCAGCCATGAAGAATCTTGAATGATTTTCCAGGAAACACGTAATGTATCTGGAGAAGCTCTGGGAGGCAGGCATGGCTAAGGTAGTGCTACGTAGGAAGGAGGCTCCTGCAGAAATCCAGCTGGGAACCTGGTGGCCTTCAGCAGCAATGAGAATGAAGAGGTGCAGACAGGCCAGGAGGAAGCATTTGGAAGGTAGAAACAATAGGACTTGGGACTGAATCAGATTCTCTCACTGTTACTTATGCTTCCTTCATAACCTCTAGCATAATACTAAGTAATAAATTTGTATGAATTTAACGTCCGACTTTGATGGGGTGGGCAGTACTGAAGATTGAGCCAAGGCCTGTGCACTGAGCTACATCCCCACCACTTTTTTATTTTTTATTTTTCTCCTAGTTCACTAATTTTCCCAGGCTGGGTTTGAACTCGCAGTCCTCCTTTCATATTCTTCCAGAGTGCTGGGATCATAGGTGTACACCATCACACCCAGCTTGTCTTTTGTCTTGATAGACCAGAAGCTCTATGAGAGAGTGTCTGAATATTCAGAAGCTAGTGTAAAACTTGGCACAGAGAAGGTCCTCAGTAACTATTTACTAAGTAAATGAATGAGATATAAAAAATAAATGGAAGGGAAAAATCAAGGCCAGCTCCCAAGGCTTTGATTTGGACAGCTGTGAGGGCTTCACTGAGACAGATACTTGTGTTAGTCAGCTTCCTGTCACTGTAATGAAGAACCTGAGACATCTAATAAAGAGAAAAAGGTCACTTTGGCCCACAGTTTTGGAGTTTTAGTCCACGATCAATTGGCCCCATTGTTTTAGATCTGTGTGACACAGTGAATCACGGTGGGAGTACATAGTAGAGAAAAAGAAGCCAGGGAGCAGAGCAGGGATGAGAGTCCCACAGTCCCCTGCAAAGGCAAACTCCTAGTGACCTAAGGACTTCTCAGTAGGTCCCACTTCCTAGTGAGACCTACTACCACCACCCAGTAGCGCCACATCTTTAACACACAGACCTTGAGCAACACTCAACATCTACTTCAGTGCTCTTGAAGAAGGGGCAGTGCTCAGCCAATAAGAAGAAGCCAAGTTCCATTTTGATAAATTTTTTTTTTTGTACCCGGGATCGAACTCAGCACTTTGCACTTGTGAGGCAAGCAGCAGCGCCACTGAGCTAAATCCCCAGCCCTCGAGCCATTTTGAACTTGTTGAGTAGGAAGTTTCTGTCTCAGCAGCACCTGAATATTCTGACCAAAAATTCAGAATAGAGAATGAGGCATAATATACACACTGGCAGATCATTGCCTCGGTGATCACTGAAACTAAATAGAAGATGACATCAGCCAAGGAAGGGTTTAGAAGAGAAGATAACAAAGGCCAAGCACAGAAACTCTGGGGATGCTACACAGCAATGCCTCAGCTCACGAATACATCTGCTCAGGAGCAGAAACATTTGACAAAATTCTTCTGTTCTCGATCTCCATGCTGAGTGATGAACACAGCTGTGGCCATCTTCCCCCAAACTGTGGAATAAATTAAGTTCATGAACACATGTACCACTGTGTACGGGAGGGTGAAGAAACAAAGAGGGACCACGAAGTCCACAGGCAGGAGCAGCTAGGGAGAGGAAATCAGAGAAAGGAAAGCTCATGGGAACCGACAGTTTAAACAGCAAGAACAGGTTAGATAAGGACTGAACACCGACCATCAGTTTTAACCACAGTGAGGTCCCTGCTGTCTTGAGCAATTGCAAGGATGGCGGGAGTGGCCCCTAGTCAGTGGTGTGTTGTGGAAGAAACAGCAAAACAAAGAAAACAATGTAAGCTACCCTTCTAGGAAGTCTGGCTGCAGATGGAAGGATGCAGTGTGACCTTTAGAGAGGAAGTGAGTAAAGAAGGAGCACTTTTTAGGAGAAAAGTACACGCAAGTATTTGTTTCCCTACTGACAGGGAGGAGTCAGTGCAGAAGGGAAAGGCAAAGACACTGGAGAGAGGCAAATAACTGGCGGGGGAGTCTGCAGGGGCAGAAGCAATGGTCCCCAGAGCCAGATGAAGGGGTCACCCACAAAAGCATCACCTCTGTGCTCTGGAACTACAGAGTAGGAAGCAAGAATAAACTCACAAGAGGACAGGTGTGATCATGTAGGACAACTACAACTGAAGCAACCGTCTTGAGAAGCTCTATTTTACTATAAGTGAGTTAAAATCAAAGAAGGACCTTGCATATCTAATATATAATTTCATGTGATATTTTCCATGACACTTCCGAATCACCAGTCCTATTAGCTGCTGATAAAACATCACTTTGTTCTTTGAGATGCTCACATCCTGATGGAGCGAGCAAAACTAAGATGATCTCTGGATTAAGACAACCTGGATTTTAATCCTCTGCTGGTCTTTTGTCAACTACTTGACTGTGAGCAAAAAATCTCCAGGCAACTTGTCTGTAAGATGAAAATAGTACCTATTTCTCTAGAATTGTTGTGATAATTAAGTGAAATAATCCACATGAAAATTTTACAAGTGCATTAGTAAGCATTCAACTACTGCTAGCTATCAGCACCGGCGTTAAAATGCTGAAATAGTCTACATCCCAATTACCTGCTGGTGACTCTGAGCCCCACAAGGGAGGCAGGGAGGGCAGAGAAGTGTGGACTCTAGGCAGAAGCACAGTTAGCAGATGCTATCCTTCTGCTGGGGCCATTGTCCACAGAGGATCTGAACTGGAACACCGTGGGGAAAAAGGGTCTTTCTACACAGAAGGAGGAGCAGATGCAAAGGCCCTGTGGTGGAATGAGCTTGATATATTCAAAAGTGAGAATGGGTCATACCAATGTGATGGAAGTTGGGGAGAAAGGAAGACAGTGATACAGAAAATTGGAGGCCAGATCACCCAGGGCCATCATCCTTATTCTAAATATGGCGAGAAGTCAGGGAAGCTTGGAAGTAACATTTCCTATGATTGACAGGTTGTTCTTGCGCTGCACGGAGGAGAGATTGTAGGAAAAAGCAGGACCACAAGTCAGGGGTCTGGCATAGCTCAGAAAAAGGAGCACAATGGCCAGGGCCAGGGTAGTGGTCCAGATGATAAGCGTAAAGAATCGGGGCACATTGTACTAGTAGGACTAAAAGCATTTGCTTTTGTCTGGAATACTGGATGAGAGAGAAAGAAAGCAAAGAGCCCCTCCATGTTTCTACCCGGTCCAGGGCTAGAAGGTGGTGCACTTCGGCTGCTGAGGTCTCCTTAAACTGCTTGCTGTCCGTGAGAACAACTGTGCACTATCTGGTTTTCTGAGCAGATGGATGGTGATGAAGTATGTCTAGCTGGAAGCCAAGCCTACCAGAAATGAGTTTGGCTTTAGCTCCCAACATCCACCACCCCCAGCCTCAGCCTGTCACGCCGTGGCTCACCTCACCCCAGCAACGCCTACTCACGAAGGTGGCAGCGGACGCTTGCCCAGGTGGAGATTGTATCATCAGAAGACTTTACACTTTAAGTTTGGTTTTATTGGTGAAAAGAAAGGGTTTACCTTATGCTGACAGAATTCGAGGTACTGACAAGCATATGAGAAGATACATGAAACAGGAATCTCTTTGCTGCTACGTCACACTCAGGCACCATAAACGCCTATGAGAGACCAGTGCCCGTCACCGGGAACACCTGTAAAGCTCAGGAATAACCCAGTTGAACTTGCCAAACTTCAAAGGTCCTTCTATATGTTGTATAAATCTAGTAATCACATTTAACCTTTACAAAACTACAGCTTCCCATCCAGGAAAGGAAAAAATCACACATACCAGGTAAAGCTGTACTTTGCACATGCCCAAATCATCCCATTCCTCCAGGTTTCAAGATGCCAGGGACAGTTTGGAACAAGAGTCAGTACATGTTTTCTGAAAAGGCCAATTGTAAATATTTTAGGCTTCACAGGTCTCTGTTGCAACTTACTCGACTTTGTAATTAGCATGAAAGTAGCATTAGAAAAATAGGTCAAACAGCAGCACTGAGTGTGTTCCAATGAGACTTTATTTACAAAAACAGCAATCAGGCTGAATTGGCCCACGCTATAGTTTCCTGAGCCCTGGCTTCTGCCACCATGGGGCAACAGCTGGGCAAGGAGGAAACTGAGCTCCAAGTAGGCAAAGGCAGAGCTCAGTGGCAGGAGCAGAAATGCTGAGGGCCGTGGGTGAGGGCGTGAGAGGCGGTTGTGCCAGACCAAGACAGCGGGCTTGCGTCTTGCCCAGTCTCCGGAAGTGTCTCCTGTGAACTACTGAAGAGCACCTCAGAATACAAGAGATCCTTCAAGTTCCAACTGGGGGATCTGTCCTTAACAGTGAACCAAAGACACAGAGCTCAGGAAGTACCACAGGCAATCTCTCCAACAGCCTACCCATTCTTTCACATCTGCTTCCAACGGACATCTGTTGAGAGTCTACTGTGTGCCAGGTACCAGGATACAAATGCGAACCATGAGGGTCTCTGTCCCTTCTGAACAATAATAATTACCTTTTGAAGTCATCCCTGCAGTATTTAGCCTCAAGGATCCTGCCTTTGTTTCCTTCTCTGCAGCCTTACTCCTCTGTGTGGCTCTGGAGACCATCTATTCCTGCCTCAGCAGCCACTTCATGTCCACCATTCCCTGACCTCTCCCCACTGGCGTTCACCTAATTCCAAGTGATGCGCGGCTGGCTGACCCACCCGTAACCTTCCACCCCGCCGTTCCCATCTTCCCCTGAGCATCACATCATTGACCATGACCGTGTCATTGCTTGGTAATACAAACTGGCATTTAATTCATTCGACAAAACACCCTGAGCTCTACTCTGTGTCAGGCATGGTGTAGGTGCTAAGGCTAAAACAGCAAACAAAACAGGCAAAAATCCATATGCTCAGAGCTGACAATCAGGCAGGTAGAGGCAGATAAATGAATAGGTGGCAAATTTACTTCTTTGACAAATTCACGGCTTATCCGGAACAAAAATAAGCCAAATATGCCTGTAATCCTGGAACTCTAAGATGCAAAAGCAGGAAGAGCATTAGCTTGAGCCAAGCTGAAGCAAATTAATGATTTAAAGAAACCCTATCTCAAAATAAAGTAAGAGCTGGGGATACAGCTCAGGGTGGAGGCCCTGGATTCAATACCCAGCACTGGAAAAAACAAAAAGCAGGAGCAGGAGGTGGTGGGCAAGGAGTTAAAGAAAGAGGAGGAGAGGAAAAAGGAGAAAAAGGAATAGAAAGAAAAGGAGAAGGGAAAAGGAAAAAGAGGGAGGGAGGAAGAGGAAGGAAGGAAGAAAGGGAGAGAGAGAAAAGAGAGAGAGAGAGAGAAAGAGAGAGAGAGAACAAGGAGGAAAGCAAAGCACTGTACATCTAATGATGTTCAGGCAAATGAGGTCCTAACAAGGAGAAACAAGGGAATTGGGCAGGTCTCTGGGTTCCAGGGAGAAGCTGACAATGCTCAGCCAGGAGAAGCTGGGTGGAGAGGTCCTTAGAGTGTAATGGAGAAGAAGCAGTCTTACTCACTTTCTTTTCACTAAAACAATACCCAACACACACAGTGTAAAGGAGGAGAGGTTTGTTTGGGCTCACATTTACAGTCCGTAGTCAGCTGGCTGTAAGCCAGGAATGGCCCAGGTGCAGGGTCCGGTGGAGGAAAGCTGCTCATATCATGGGGGTCAGGATACAGAGTGTGAAGCGGGGAGCTGGGTAGGGAGACAGACCCTCCAGGTCATGCCCAGAGCAACCTGCCTCTCCCAACCAGACCCCACTTCCTAACAGCAGATCAGCTACAGCAGCTCTGATGATCCAGTCACCTTCCAAAAGGCCCAGCTCTGAGCGCTTGGGAGACATTCTAGATCTAAGCCATAACGGAGGCCTTCAGCCCCATCTCCTCCCCACACGTGCCACACCTTTGAGGCTCGTCCCATAGTCAGCACTGATGGCTCCCAAGCCAGTGCTGGGCAGGAGGACTCTGAGAAGCCTGCACAATTCTTGCATCCCTGGGCCACCAAGGGAACCTTCCCTGGGAATCTGTAGGAGACCCCGTCCCAGAACTGTGACCCCTTCTGCAGGCCAAGGAAAGGAGCAGTTCCTTCTATACCTGGTGGGTTCAAGACTTCCCTGAAGGGAGGCCTTCTGGGTTCCGGAACCACAAATGTTTCTGGGCCACAGAAACTCTGGTTCTTCCATGCATCTCTACCTGGAAGACATGTGTTACCTATGAGCAATATGCTATGTGCAGAAATATACAATGTGTGGCTTGTGCTTCCTTAGGAGCTACCTGCAAGAATAAAAGCATTAAAAACATCTGTAATTATACCTGGGAGCTTTAAATGGGGTGGACGTCCTGGGCTCACTACTGTAGGGCTGAGGGAAGGGACATCATGTGGCCCTCACACCTGTTCATGATGAGAATGGGACCTCTGGAATTGTACAGTGCATAGCATGCACAACAGCACATGGTTGCCCTGTATGATAGGCAAGGAGATCAAGAATGCCAGAGAGGGAAGAGCTGATATACAGTTGATTCATTGCATAGCATGGAGATATTTAAAACTACTCTCTCAGATGTATCCAGTACTCTGGGATCAGTAGATGGAGGTCTCATCTTAAAAGGCAGCATAGCAGAATGGGTAAATAACATATGTCTTACAAACTTAAAGAAAGGAAGGAAGATAATTAAAAAAGAAGCCAACATCTGCCTCACAAGTGCAAGGGCCCAAGTTCGATCCCCGGCACTAAAAACAAACAAAAGAAGACAAAACTGAGAGTAAAGGGACATGGAATAAATGAGATGAATAAAAAACAAATGGCAAGTCATGAGATACAAACCCAAATGTGTCAGTAATTACATGAAATGTCAGTGGATTAAAAAACACCAAGTTTACTCCCCTGGGTGAAAAACAAAACAACTATGTGCTGCTTGCAAAAATATACCTTAGATATAGGAACTATATCAAAAAACTAAAAGTCAAAGAATGGAAAAAGACACCATGCAAACGTGAACCAAAAGAAATTCAACACAGCTATACTAACATCAAACAAATAACTAAGGCAAGAAGTAGCACTACAGAAAAAAAGACATTGCTCAGTGACAGAAGGGCTTATCTCCCAGGAAGACACCAGAGTTTTAACTTTCTCTGCATCTAATCACACAAAGTGTGTAAAGCAAAACTCGACAGACCTGTGTGGAACTCACAAACGCACAATCAAAACTGGAGGCTTTTACATGCTTCTCACAGGAGTTAATGACAAGTAACACTAATAGTAACGAAGAGGCAACAGATGTTTATAGATTAAAAAGTCCATAAGAATATAGACCTGTATGCAACCACTGCCTAACTGCTATACAAAGAACAATGTACTCAAAAAAAAAAAAAAAACAAGCAGAATATGTTTTTCAGAACACATGGAAAATTTGCTAAAATAGATCTAATGCTTAGCTATAAAGGGAACTCTCAAGAAATTTCAAAAGAGCAGAATTACTATACAGAGTATGTTTCTGACCATGGTGTAGTTTAACTAGAATTCAACAATAAAAAATATTACCACAAAATCCACAAATACTTACAAATTAGGCAATGTAGTCATGAGTGACAGAGCTTATTAACAAGAACAATAATGATCAGACATGGCCCATGCCTTCTGGTAGGAGAGAAGAGATGCACACGTAAATAACTGCCACACAGAGCATAATGTGGCCACTGTATTAATGATACAAGGAAATGCTACGGATGAGCTCAGCCTGGAAACAGTCACGTGTCCTCTGAACTAGGAGGACAGGTGCTTGGGGAAGTTCTCCTTGGAGTAGAGTCAAAAGAACAATACTAAAAAAAAAAAAAAAAACAAGCAGAATATGTTTTTCAGAACACATGGAAAATTTGCTAAAATAGATCTAATGCTTAGCTATAAAGGGAACTCTCAAGAAATTTCAAAAGAGCAGAATTACTATACAGAGTATGTTTCTGACCATGGTAGAGTTTAACTAGAATTCAACAATAAAAAATATTACCACAAAATCCACAAATACTTACAAATTAGGCAATGTAGTCATGAGTGACAGAGCTTATTAACAAGAACAATAATGATCAGACATGGCCCATGCCTTCTGGTAGGAGAGAAGAGATGCACACGTAAATAACTGCCACACAGAGCATAATGTGGCCACTGTATTAATGATACAAGGAAATGCTACGGATGAGCTCAGCCTGGAAACAGTCACGTGTCCTCTGAACTAGGAGGACAGGTGCTTGGGGAAGTTCTCCTTGGAGTAGAGTCTTTTAGGCTAGATCTTGAAGAACAGGAAGAGCATGATTATGCAAAAACTGGAGAAAGAGGCAGTTGATACAAGAAAAGCAAGGTAACAGGCTGGGCATGGTGGCGCACACCTGTAATCTCAGCACTTGGGAGGCCGAGACAGGAGAACTACTGTGAATTTGAGGCCAACCTAGACTACATAGTGAGTTCAAGCCCAGCCTGAACTACATAGCAAGACCTTGTCTCAAGAAAACCAAAAAAAGAAAGAAAGAAAATAGTATAACAAGTATAACAGCTGAGGACAAGGGCAAGAGTTATCAAGGAATAATACGGCGCCATTTAATTTGACTGTTTGCCGGGAGTGCTGAGGAGTAAGGTGGGAAAGGAAAACACGGAAGGTGCTAAGGGGCTCTGAGTGCCCGGCCTAGGTGGTCAGGGTGTTATTCCGAGGTCCCCAGGGGAGTCAGAGAAGAGTTCTGAAGGGAAGGCAATCTAGCAGGAAAATGTGAGATGGACCAAAGCTGGGTAGCCGGCAGCGAGAGAGGGAGAGGAGAGCTAAAACCTTAGCAGTGCCAAGGAACTGGGGGTGGTGGGGGGAGGAGCAGTAGAAAAACCCAAGCTTCCCTCTCCCTCCCAACACAGCCACCCACATCCTTCATGTAACAGCAGCCTAACAATGCATTGAAATCACTACCTAATTGCTCCTTTCAAAGTTAATGCTTCAAAATGGGGAAGTGTGTGTTTAATGTTTAGTCTCATCTCCACCACCCAAGCCCCAATTTAAAAGCCAAATCTGCTTTAAAATAGAATGAGTTAAATCCCCTAGACACAGCTCAGACCCTCTGAGTCCCACCCACGTTTTCCTTCTCTGTGTATTTCTGTGTGTCTCGCCTCCTGGGCAGGAGACCTGGGCCCTCTCTTGATGGATTCCCAAACAGTTCCCAGGAGCTTCGTTCCCAGCCTCCTGGGAAGAGCTCAGCAGTCCTGAGCCCAACGGACTGGAGAGAGCCTCGAGGCACCACTGTGTTTCTGCCCACTTCACGTCCACAAGCCCTCCCTCTGCATTGGTGCACTCCAGGTCACTGGTCCACACTCAGTTACAGAGGACCTTCTTGCTCTCCCCTCTCCTGCAACTGTAGCACACGTTGGATGTGGCTTCCTCGGCCTACAAGCTCCTCCCCTAGTGAACCCTCAAGAGTACTTCACACCTCAGGCGATGTCCTCCAAGCTGTAACTTCTCTGTAGCTCCACTGACACAGAACCACAGTGGAGCGGAGGCATTCAGACACCCAAACCCACCACCTCCTCCTCAGCCAGCTCCTTTCCAACTCTCCTGCTTCTAACTACTGCTTAGGGCTCCCCCACCCCCAATGAACCTGATTTCCCTAACATCCTTGGTGACGAAGAGCACAGTTCCTTTCCTGAAGCTAGGAAAAGTTTCTGTCTGCAGCATTCTGTTTGCCTCTCCCACTTCTGCAGAACAAGCCTAGTCAGCTCAGTCCTGGTTTTCTTGTCTTCAGCCTCAAGCCTGTATTCTGTGGCTTAACTAGAACTTTCAAATCACAAAACCTCTCTGGTTTCCTTATTTCCATTAGGACGATAATAGCATGTGCATTGAGGTTTTTATAAATGAACAAGATAACTTTGTAAATCACTTTGCATGGGGCAAAAACTTAGTAACTATTAGCTGCTATCATGATTTTGATTGTGGTTATTTCAAGCCCTGGCCCGAACCCTGAGCTTGTGCTCATTTATCTAGGGCGTGCTGGATGTGTTCCCTTGACACCCTGCGTCAGCACGAGGAGTACACAGAGTTAGAAAAACGCCAGCCTGAGGATGGCACTCCAGATATTCTACGCACCTGGCGCAGTGGCTGCCTTCTTACCTGAGTCTATCCATCCTACCAACTACCCCTATAATAGGTATCATTCTTTTTACTTGTAAAATGAGAAAGTGGGGATTCAGAGAAAAAATGAAGACTCCCACGACATTTATAGAACTGATGAGTGATGGGCTGCAGGTCGGAACCCTGGTCTGTCTTGCGCTAGAACACACTGCTGCCTGCGTGCTGAAGTCTGCGGCGCTACAGGTAGGAGATACTCAGAGAAGTAGCAGGGAACTGAGTCAGCTGTTAAAAAGGCCTGGAGACCTGTGTGGTCCATTCATGTGATCAGCGAGTAGTTTCCAATAAGGAGTGAACTGTTTCTCCTGCTGTTCCCTTTACCCGGGCTCCCCTGGGAGAAGAGCACGCCAGGAGGTCTCATTCTCCCCTAAAGCTGAAATGCATAGTTTGAGATGCTTTTGGCTGGCACTGATGGTCCCTGGCTGGACTCAGGAACAAGTGAAGAGAAAGTGACAAGTTGCAAGGGAAAGATGCGGTCAAGAAGAGTGGAAAAGGTTGCCTTGCATATGAAAGGAATGACTATAAAGTATTTTACATTGCCATGGCAACTGGCACCATTACATTGCAACAAAATGTATATTGTTTTCTATCTTTAATTCAAATAAAGCTTATAATAAAAGTTTAAAGAAAAGAGGGAAAAAGAGGTGGAGATGGTGCACACTGATGATGGTCTGGGGAGTCCTATGCTCCATGGGAATCTTGCTTAAATTTCCAGCTTCCTGGCCCCTCTTGGGGGTCTCTTCTTCCCTGAAGATCCCTAAAGGGCAAAGCCCATTTTCACGACCTAAATGTAGCAGAACCCAAGCACAGTGCTCTTCAGATTTTAATGTGCTACTAAATGCCCTGGGCATCTTGTTGAGATGCAGACTCGGAATCAGGAGGCCCCTGGAACCTGAGATTCTGCATTTTGAACAAGATCCAGGTGATGCTGCTGGTCCACAGACCACACTGGGCAGAAGGGGGACCTCACAGCCCTCCGGGTCCCCTTTAGCTTAGGACCCCAAGAATTCTGCTGTTTGGACACACTACCTGCTGTGTTTTTCTTCCTAGATAATGAAAATGCCACGTGCGTGGAGCCCACGGAGCTGGCAGGGTGGCCCATCACACGAGTGGGGAACCCACTTCGGTACATGTGCCTCACGCACCTGGACCGCCGGGACTACATCTTCCTGCTGCTCATCGGCTTCTGCATCTTCGCCGTAGGCACGGTGGCTGCCTGGCTCACCGGCATGTGCGCTGTGCTCTACCAGAACACCCGCCGCAAGGCGAGCGAGGATGAGGCCGACGACGAGGCGGGGCACGGAGCGGAAGTCACCAGGCGGATTTTTCACACCAAGGAAAAGTCGGGCCAGGGTGGGTTCCCTCAGCTGATTTAGCTGCCAGAGACCACCGCTGTGACTTCCCCAGCTCCCGCCTCTCTCTCCCTCCCCACATCACCACCGCTGAAATATTAGACCATGAAGCCTCCCGGTAAAATAAACAAAATGGTGATGGCTTCCGAGGTTGTCCTTTTCTGTAGCACCAAGTCTAGAAAAATCATTGGATGCATCTAAATGCCAAGGAAGCCCATCCCAAATCAAGTCAACCCATGTTTAGTGGCCACCAACTATGTCCCCAAACTAAGTGCAGGAGGGAAGGATACAAGAAATACAAGATTAAGAAATTCCTCCAACAGCAAACCTTCTGGCGGGGAAAGCAAGATTAAGACCCATCTCCATGGGCCATCTGTGCATGCCAGCTTACTGTCAGTGTGGCTTAATGGTGAGAAAACGAGGCCTGGACGGCTGAGACAACTGGCCTGGTGACCCAAATGGTAAACAACACAGCTCCCAAAAGACCCCATTCCCCCTTCACATCAACCTGCCTCCCTAGAAAACAGCAACTCAACCAAGAGCTTATCATAGAAGCTTTGCTCAAAACAAAGGTGTAAGGCATGCAGGGACAACCACATTTACTGAGTGCTTACCAACTGCCCAGAATCACATCCCGCTTTGGACTTCCTCACTGCATTCACCCTCACAACAGCCAAGTCAGGGGCTACCTTCACATGCTGAGGTTTAGAGATGTTTGGTAACCAGCTAAAGATCGCACAATGGATAAGAAAAAACTGGAGCAACTGCTGAATGCTAGGCTGCCTGACACCAAGGCCAGAGGTCTGTGCTTTATGAACTGCTATCTAGAACAGCCCAGTGCACACGGGCACAGCCCAGCTCTCCAAGCTGGTCTGAGGGAGGAAAAGGGCATGGGCAAGAGGAGTGGCCCAACCCGGGCCAAACATCCATTTCCTTTTTCTCTCTACCCAGATCAAATCATGACCACATTAAAGGAGCAAATCAAAGTTCTCACCTTTGAAGCTAGCTGTTCCTAACACCTCAACCCACTGCGAACTGCATGTGGTCTCAGACACTTGCTCATAGCTAAGACACAATACCTGACACCTGCAATTTAAGGGAGGAGAGGTTGAATTTGAGAGATGCAAATTAAAACAACACTGAAATCCAACCTCACCCCAGAAAGCATGGCATTACCAAGAAATCATCCAATAACAAATGCTAGTGGGGCTACGGGAAAAAAGGAATCGTTCTCCACTGTTGGTGAGAGTACAGACTGTACAACCATTGTGGAAATCAGTATGGAGATTCCTCAGAAAACTAAAACTAGAGGTTCCATTTGACCCAGCTATTCCCCTTCTTGGTATCTTCCTAAAAGAATTAAAAGCATCACACCACAGTGATACATGCACACCTATATATATATAGCAGCACAGTTTGTAATAGCTAAATCTTGGAAACAGCCCAAATGACCATCAGTGGACAAATGGATAAAGAAGACATGGTAAATAAAGTACTATTCTGCCATAAAGAAGGATAAATTTGAGACACTTCTGGGTAAATGGATGCACCTTAAGACCATACTCTTAAGTGAAATAAATTGAACGTTCATGTTTAATACCAAATTCTCTGGTATGAGAAACTAAGAGTGAAAATGAAGACCAAAATGTACAACAGATATTGAGAAATGGGAAGAAAATATTCAAATGAGGAGAACAAGGGAGAGGGGAAGGGAAGAAGGGACAAGAAAAGAATAGAAGGGAATATAGAAACAAAGCTTTTGTAAGTAAGGAGGGGAAGAGAGGTCAAAGGGAGGGAGGATGGGAAAAAAGAAGAGGCAAGATACATCATCTACAGGTACAAATTTCCTATGATGAATGTTATCACTATGTACATATAAAATGTACCAATAAATATTTTGCTTCAAAATACAGGGTCTTGCTGTACTGCCCAGGTTGCCTTTGAACTCCTGGGCTCAGGGATCTTCCTGCCTCAGCCTCCCCCATGCTGAGATTATAGGTATATACTGTCGCACATGGATGCCCCTCAATATTCTCTGTTTATGCATATAGGATAGTGCCTCACACAGAATAAGCGCTTGTTATTGTATTCTACTTAAATACCAACCCACTAAGCATTCCTACCTTGTTATCCTGAAACAAGAAGTAAATGTGAACAAGTTATTTAACTTCTGTGTGCCCCAGTTTCTTCATCTATAAGGTAGCCATGACAGTACCTATATCACACAGAGAAATTGAGAATAAAATGAATATTGATTTATAAGACCAGTTTCATGAGCTTTTTACTATGGAATAACTTTAGACTTATAGAAAAGTCACAAAGATAGCACAGAGTTCTCATATATCCCTGTCCAGCTTCCCTTAAAGTTACCTTACAACATGGTGAAATATAGGGGTCCAGTTTTAATCTGTGGCACATTGAAATCCAGTTTTCCAACACCATTTATTAAAGAAGTTATCTTTCCTCAGCTCCTTTGTCAAAGATGAGGTAGCTGAGTACATCTGGAGTTGTTTTTGTGTCTTCCAATCTGTTCCACTGATCCTCAGGTCTGTTTCTTTGCCAGTACCATGCTGTTTTTATCACAGTGGTTTTGTAGTATATTTTCAAATTGGGACTTGTTATACCCGCTGCCATGTGTCTGTTGCCTAGGATGGCTTTTGCTATTCTAGGTCTCTTATGGTTCCAAATGAATTTTTGGATTTTTTCTAGTTCTGTGAAATATAGTGTTGGAATTTCAATTGGCATTGCATTGAATCTGTATAGCAGTTTTGGTAGTATGGCCATTTTCTCTATGTTGATTCTTCCTACCCAGGAGCAGGGGATATCTTTCCATTTTTTTATATCCTCTTCAATTTCTTTTTTTCAGAGTGCTATAGTTTTCAGTGTAGAAATCTTTTGCTTCTTTTGTTAGATTAATTCCTAGATACTTCATTTTTTTGGATGCTATTGTGAAGGGAATTGTTTCCCTAATTTCTCTCTCAGTGAGTCTGTTATTTGTGTACAAGAAGGCTATTGATTTTTGGGTGTTCACCTTGTATCCAGCTACTCTACTGAATCTGTTGATTAAGTCTAGAAGTCTTTTGGTGGAGTTTTTTAGTGGTGATTTTTTTAGTGATTTAAAATCACTAAAGAGGAGGGCCAGAGCCGCACAGAGCTAGGCCTCTACCCCACTCCCAGAGCCCCTGCAGCATCACCCTGGCTCTGCTCCCCCCTGCCCCACTGCTCAGGCCTCCTGGCTGTGCCAGTACCTGGATCCATACCACAGAGCACAGGGCATTATAAAGGCCATTGTACTAAGCTCCAAAAGATAGAGCAGAAGCAAACAACAGAAAGAGGGCCTCTCTCAACCTCCTTGATGAAGACTGAAGCCCACTGGAAAAGTAAAGAGAATCTCTGCACCAGAGGCACACCAGATCACCGAGGTTGGTAAGTTGGGGGGGTCCGGCACCTCCCATCATAACCTGGCCTATCTTCAGGGAAAGGGCAGCTGGAACCTACAGTAGAACCTTGCAGAGTTCAACCCTACAAGAGGCAAGGGAGCTCAAGTTGGGCCTTGCAGACAGAAATCAGCCTGAATCTCAAGGGAAGGGAAGGGGGGAAGGGAATGGGGAAAGGGAAAAGAGGAAAGAGGAAAGAAGAAAGGAAGAAAGGAGAGAGAGGGGGAGGGAAGGAGGAAGGGAGAAAAAGGGGAAGAGAGGGGCAGGAGAGAGGGAGGGGAGAAAAGAAAGCTGACTCTGGCAGGACAGTGAAACAGAAAGCAGTGGGAGGAGAGAGAGGACATGAAGAGACCTGCAGTAGGGCCCTAGTCTAAAGAGAGATGAGGGTAAAATACCAAGGGCAGGGGTTTTATACCTAGCTACGCAGGTTGGGGAGGACAAATGGAGGGAGAACCAGGAAAAAGAGGATGGAGCCAACCACTTACTGGTCCAATTATTTAAATACAGGATGACCAAAATATATTTTCATTAATTTTTATAAGGTACTATGACAGGAAATATAAAAATGACAATTTTTGTCAAATTTATTTAACAATTTTTCTGTGTATGGTGCATCTTAAAACATTAAATACACAATGCAACATTACAATCTGGACAGCAGTAGCTAGTCTCTTTCTGAAATTTTTGTATTTTTGTCCCTTTGAACAACACATTTTACACTGTCCTGTTGGCCTTTTGCTGCAGGTACTATGATTTCAATCCATTGTCCACCCATTAACCAGAATGGTGAAGACATCAATGATGGATTCCTGGCTGGCACTTCACCACCCTGTACTTTTCAATTATTTGGTCTATTGGACTTAAACTAAATTGTGAATGGCTTTTTGGACCCCCTTGTTTTGAATAAATAACAAATGAGTTCCATAGTTTGGTCTAGAAGGTGCATAAATACTTTTATAACATTTTGCTGACTTTTTGATTATAGAGTAGCTTGATAGATGATCAACTTTGTCAACACCATGCATAGAATTATTAGAGTCATAAACCACTTTTGGAATTTTTTAGCTTCATTTCTTACTTCAAGTTCTGTCATTTTTGTATTATGAATAGTTAACAATAAGGGGATATCCGATCCACCGCGGGAAGGAGAGCCACACCTTCTCCCTGCTGGGCAGCCATCTCTCCAGCGCTGGGAGGTAGCCTGGGCCCCAATCCACCTCGGGAAAGAGAGCCCCGCCTTCTCCCGCCCCAGCTGCCATCGCTTGAGCGCCGGGAAGGTAGCGGACCCCCACCCACCACGTGCGCACTCTCAGACCTCCTGACTGTGCCAGTCTTTGGACACACTCTGCAGAGGCAGAGGTGGTCTGCTGGGCAGCCATCTCTCCAGCGCTGGGAGGTAGCCTGGGCCCCAATCCACCTCGGGAAAGAGAGCCCCGCCTTCTCCCGCCCCAGCTGCCATCGCTTGAGCGCCGGGAAGGTAGCGGACCCCCACCCACCACGTGCGCACTCTCAGACCTCCTGACTGTGCCAGTCTTTGGACACACTCTGCAGAGGCAGAGGTGGTCATCAAGGGTAACATGAGAAACTGAAAAAATGCAAATAAAGTGTTTGTAAATGGGGAGGGAAGGAGGGGGTGAAGGGAGGGCAGGGACAAGGGGAAGAAATGAGAATCAAGACCTGTCATGTAAAGGTACAGAATCCCAATGATGAATGT
>NW_022900931.1:42882271-42882489 GCF_012274545.1 Fukomys damarensis | reverse complement strand
GAGGATTAAAAGGCTGATAGTGAACCACCAGGACACCCTGAACTCAAAGCACAGGAAGTAACAAAACGATCAATCAGGCTCTAGAAAAATTCAAAACAGAAATAATTTCCCAGATAACCATAAAGATAGTGAGCAAAATGGAAGTCGCGATTCAAGACTCTAGAGCAGAAACTGACAAAAAGATAGATGAGCTCAGGACCATGATAGAAGCCATGAAG
>NW_022900931.1:42881242-42881784 GCF_012274545.1 Fukomys damarensis | reverse complement strand
GGGGAAATAAGACACTTCCACGACAAAGAACTCCTGAGAAACTACATGAATACCAAACCAGCACTACAAGCAATTCTAAACAAGATCCTAGAAAAAGACAATGAAGACAACAACACCATGAAGCCCAACAGAGCAAATCAAATAGGCAAGGCAAGAAATTAAAAGGAGAAGGTGAAAAAGTAAAAAGAGTCAACAAAAGGCCAATTACATGTCAATGATAAGCCAGTATATCAGTTATAACCAGCAATGTCAATGGCCTCAACTCACCAATCAAGAGAAATAGACTGGCAAAATGGAATAAGCAAAATCCAACAATATGTTGTATACAAGAAACACACCTAGTGCCAAAAGAAGCCCATAGACTGAAAGTGAAAAGATAGAAAACAATTCTGCATGTGACAGGAGCCCAGAAAAAAAAAGGGGTAGCAGTCTTATTTGCAGACAAAGTAAATTTCAAACCAAAACTGATTCTAGTATTATTGATGTAGGATGGTACTGTATCATACCTTTATGAATGTAAAATATCTTGTACCTGCTTTATG
>NW_022900931.1:42841193-42880865 GCF_012274545.1 Fukomys damarensis | reverse complement strand
CCAATTTACTGTGTTGAGTTGGCATTGTACAGAAATGGGCAGCCACATTGGTCTAGAAATGTTAATTTTTTTATTTTTATTTTTTATTTTTTTTCCATGGATACAGGGGTAACATATCATACTAAATAGTAAGGTCATATCTACATAGGTTTGCTTACAGAAACTAATAAAGTGTTCTCTAAATAATGAAAAAAAGAATAAGATAAGACTATAAGAACAAGAAACAATTTAAATATGTTCAGGGACCATTTTCATCTCCAGAATTAAGGAGTATTTTAATGTTACATCATTGCCTTTTCTCTTTTACTTTCCTTTTTGTTTTATATTATAATTTAGGATTCCCTATTTTTAATGTTCATACAGAGATTTCTTTAACTGAAATACCGAATAGTTTCTTTGGTGTGAAAATTGATAATAGTACACAGGATCCTAATGAGATAATTAATAATGTGAAATAGGAAGTAAAGGGCTAAAGGTGTAGAGAAAGTGGGAAGGGTGGGGGAAAGGTAATAAGGGAAAGGAAAAAAACATGAGAAACTGAAAAAATGCAAATAAAGTGTTTGTAAATGGGGAGGGAAGGAGGGGGTGAAGGGAGGGCAGGGACAAGGGGAAAAAATGAGAATCAAGACCCATCATGTAAAGGTACAGAATCCCAATGATGAATGTAACTGTATTGTATACCTAGAATGTACCAATAAACTCAATAAAAACAAAAAAATGCAAAAAAAAAGAGAGAACGGGATATCTTTTTTGTCTTTCCATTTCTTAACACAGACTTCTCTCTGATAACACCTCTCCCCTTTTCATTTTTTTCTTTTTGCAGATCTTTTGCCACAGCCTTCCTATTCAATCTCAGTGTCCCAAACCTATCCGTTTTAGATTGTAAAAGAATTTCACTGAGTTCTGGAGAAGTATAAAAATTATATTGAAATGCCGGGCATGGTGGCTCACGCCTGTAATCCCAGCACTTGGAAGGCTGAGGCAGGAGGATTGCTGTGAGTTCGAGACCAGCTTGTGCTACATAGTGAGTTCCAGGTCAGTCTCAACTACATATTGAGACCCTGTCTCAAAAAAAAAAATTATACTGAATGTACGTACAATAGGAGTTTTCATAGAAGGTAGCACCAAATTATAGGTTATTTTTCATAAATAAAATAAGCATAAGTAAAAGAAAATAACCAGAACTCATTATTAAATTTCACTGGAAACAAAAGGTATGGAAGGCTGGCAGGAGGATTGCTGTGAGTTCGAGACCAGCTTGTGCTACATAGTGAGTTCCAGGTCAGTCTCAACTACATATTGAGACCCTGTCTCAAAAAAAAAAATTATACTGAATGTACGTACAATAGGAGTTTTCATAGAAGGTAGCACCAAATTATAGGTTATTTTTCATAAATAAAATAAGCATAAGTAAAAGAAAATAACCAGAACTCATTATTAAATTTCACTGGAAACAAAAGGTGAAAATAATGTTCTAAAAAAGGTGACTACAACATTCTAAAAAAAATATGCAAAAAATAGTCCACATAAAACAAATAGATGGACTATAAGTGTATCTCCCACAAGCAAGAATCGACTGGCTGAAGACACCTGCCTGAGCAATGCTCAAGGCAGTCAGTACATACACAAATGTTAAATGGATAAAGAGGGTGCCGAGGTTCAGGGCTGGTAACAGAAGTCACTGCTGCACACTGTACCATGGCCCACTGGATGCAAAATGTGGCCAAGCAATAAAACTTGGGACTCAAGGGACATGTGTGGAAGGCATGGGGAAGGACAGAGGGTCAAGTCCTCCTGCCCTCAGTGGAAAGCAGTGCCCACGACTGAAAAAGCACATGGAAGCAACAGAAGCATATTTTTGGAGATAACAGAATTGGCCACATGTGCTCTAGCATTTGTCTTTAGAAAGGGAGAGACACGGGAGCGAAGGATAGAAGACTGCTGCTTTCTTAACAGCTATTATACGACTATAGCTCTTCAAGTAAATGATGCACAAGTGTATTTGACACAATGAATTTAGAACACAGAGGTGGGGCTTTTCAGAGGTAGATCTAGAGTGTGTGACCCTGGGATCGATTCATCGTGTAATGCTAGGGTTAAGCATTTCCCCGACTGCTCTCCTCCACGATCACTATCTCCACTGCTCACTCTGCCCAGCCACACTGGCCTCCCTCTGCCTAGGATTGCAACTCCTTAACATGCCCGACACACACACACACACACACACACACACACACACACACACACACACACACACACAGAGTCCTCCTTACCCTGCTAAACATCTAATTTAAACAGTCATCAGAAGTAATAACTACATTGTGTGGCAGCCTAGACGGTTAAGTCCTGTCTCCCCGCTGCACTCTGAACACTAGGGCAGGGGAGACACTAGGGCTGTCTCCCCAAGTCTGGAACAAAGCCTATCACAAAAGAGGCATTATGTTAATACATCTTTAAACACTCTAAATGAAGGAGGTGAGGAGTGAGGATTGAAGGAAAGGAAGTTACCTAACAGTATGAAGGGCTGGCTTTCCTTACCAGTTCAGACTGGGAAGTTCACCGGAGAGTCAGGCAGCCTGAAGAAGAGACGTAGAGCTGTGAACTGGGGAGACATCATTATATAGCTGCTAAACAGACCCTCTCAGCCTCAGCCACTCTCAGCCTTTCAGCTGCCACTTCTCTTCCTGTCAAGATAAGCTCACAAAGCCCTGACTGAGGGAAGGACCTCCCCTGCCCACACGGTAGCTGTCTCTGTGACATCGAGGTCATGACAGGGTTGAGGACACCTCAAAGGCAACTTTTCTGTGTGCACACCCCACCCTCCTGAGGCTTCCTCAAACATGGCCCACCAAGAAAGAGAGGTCAGGCTCCACACAGAACAGCACCTGATACGTGTAGATTTGCATTCATCAAGCTGGGAAGATATTTCTGTGCCACTGCACACATAAGAAAACCAAGACTTAAGAAGATCTGCAGGTACCCTCTTTCAACCAGATGCTACCGGGCAGAACTGAGACATTTAGCAAACTAGATCTTCCTGGCACCATGTTTTGTGTTCTCTCAACCAACCTTCTGTCCCTCTCTATACAGAGATGACTTCAGTGTCAGGGGAATTGATAGAGGAAGTTTGGCCAGATTTGATTTGCAGTTTCTTCCTCTCAACTTTTTCTGATGGCTCTCCATCTCTAGGATTCCAATTCAAAAATGTGGATTTGACACCAGCTGTCTAAAAGTTAATGTTAGAAAATAAGGTCAAACAAATCATCTATTACCATTAAGACCTTAAAAGGATTACACATCCTTTGCAAGGAGCCAGATGGTGAGATGGTGCACTGGCAGCCAGCATTGGCAATAATTCTAATGTTGCCAAGGGGTACAGAGAATGAGAAGGAATCACGGGGCTCAGTGCTTGACAAAAGTCAAATGATGAAAGCATGAGGGCTAGCTGGTTTGTTAAGAAGGCCAATTATCTAGACCAAAAAGTTAACATTAAAGAATATGCTCAGATATACAACTTGGGACCTATTTAGACTCATCTAAGTGACTGGGCTGTTTCCCAATTAACAGTCATTAAATCTAGCCTATGCCTTTTGTCAGAAATTCTCAGGGGCTTATAAGTTCTTTTTTACCTACCTAATTTGGCATAGTCCAGGACATGTGGTAGGAGCTCCCCAACACTCTGATTATTGGTCTCACCAGAACCCAATCTGCAACAAGGAAGACTGAAGCTTGCAAGTCTTACAAAGAAGCTTCTTGGGCATTACTTATTTCCAATGAAAATCTCCTTAGGCTAACCAAGCCTTCCTCATCCTCATCCCTGTCCAATAATTAAGGCTGTGTCTAGATGTCCCCCCAAAGCCTCATGGGGTCATTGGTGAGGCTTTGCAGGGGTGTATCTAGAGTGTGTGACACTGGGATTGATTCATCGTGCAATGCTAGGATTAGGGGTATGAGTGCTACCTGCCCTAAGGGCAAGTAGCCTGGATAAAATGTAAGGGACAGGAAGAGGCCTGTCTTGTCTCTTGCTTGTTCCCTCCTGTCTGCTTGCCATGGACTGTTTCTCCTCTGCAGTGCCCCTCTGCCATGCCACCCTGCCTTGGAGCCAGCCAACAATGGACTGAAACCTCTACAAACTGTGAGCTAAATAAACCTCTCCTCTCTAATTTGTGGGTGTTGGGTATTTTGTCTCAATAACAAGAAAATAATAACTAAAATACCAACTGAAAAAAAGTGAAGAGAAATCCACCATAATGATCGATATTACTGACATAGATGATGCCTCGTGTACTGCAGTGCCCTGAACACATTGTCATCTCTGCCATGCTCGTTTTTCAAGTTAAAATGGAGATTAAACTTGGTCTGTAGTGCTAAAGTTGAAAGACCGTTTAGATAAAGATTCAATATAATCCTTGGCACAAAGTAGGTCTTCAGAAAAATGGTGACGGGGAAAGAATGAGATCCCTTAGGACCCCCACATCGAAGAATTTAGGCTTCTGTTCTTGAGAGCTGCTTTGGAGGTTCTAGAAGGGGAGCACAGCTAGGTGTGTACTTTTCATCCTCTTGGACTGAGCACGCAGCTGTGGGAGGGACGCACATGGAGCAGGGAGGGAGGAAGGTATCACCCCCTGGCCAGACAGATCAGCCGAGTCAACCCTGGTGATAACGGGCAACAGATGTTGCAGCCAGATCACCCTCATGTCCTCGGCTTCTGTCCTTCCTTGATGCCTATTGGCAACATAACTTCAAGTGAGCAAATCATTCATCTCTGTAGATAAAGGATGTAGAAAAAAGTTCTCAGATTTCTTCCACCTTAAATTTTTATGCTTGTAAGGGTTTAGTCCAAAAGAGCTCTTCAGATAGAGAATTTTAGTTTCTCTAAGTCAGAATTGGGCTTTTACATTTTACTTAAGATCAAAATAATATATTTTGAAAATTATTTTTAAGTTTGAGGTAACAGATATTCAGATTGCCCTGATCTGATTATCACATATTGTATATCTGTACATAAATATCACATTGTACCAGATTTGAACAACTACATATCAATTAGACATTTAAGATGACCAGAGTTGGATTTTACTGTACTGAGATTTATGTGGACATCACAGCAGAGATATCAGGTAGGCAACCAGCTATAATGTATGTGGCTCTGAGCATGTGAGCAGAAAATGAAAAAGAAAGTCCCTAGAGAGCAGCAAATGGAAGGCAGGGTTATCTATGTGGTCACCTAGAGGAGAAAACATAGAAAAGGGCTAGGAAGGTCTGGAAAGTGCCTGCCTTTAAATGAGTAAAGAAGGTTGAATCACAAGTGACAGAGAGTCAGCGGTAGGAAGAAAAACAAGAAATCTTTCTGCAGGTACTGACAAATTATGTTTCATCAGCTCTGTTCTAAATAAGCTGAAAAGCAGACAAACTGCCATAAAGGTAAAGCTGAACACCAAAAGACTCAAATATTTCATGTATACAATGATTAACTCTTGGCTTACCAAGAATGGGCTCTCTTGAAATTTGTACTCGTTAAGGTGGACTGAATAATCCAGTTACAAAGTCTCTACCACACCACCCTTCCCGCTGAGTAAACGATACTTCTTCAACAGTGGACTTCCAGCTTAGCCGTGTGGCAATGGATGAGAGCAGAAAGGTGAAATACACCCATACAGATAGGCTCCAGCTCTCTTGAGTTTCTGCCCTTCTCCATGAGAACAGCATATGCTTTCAACTGGGGTCATGGAATGAAAAGATACAAAGAGAAGAGCCCAACTCCCAGAAGTCCAGCAAAGCCACAGCCAGTGTGGCCCCTATGTGATATAAGCAAGAAATAAATGTATGTGGTTTTTAATCATTGAGCTATGTGCTTCTTACCTCGGCAGAAGTTAATATACTTGCTCACATGAGATTTCCTTAAAGATAAATCTAGTTGCCATGCCTGTAATCCCAACCTTCAGGAGGCTGAGGCAGGAGGATTACTGAAAGTTCAAGGCCAATCTGGGATACATAGTGAGTTCAAGTCCAACCTGAACTACACAGCAAGACCCTGTTAAAAAGAAAGAAAGAAAGAAAGAAAGAAAGAGAGAGAGAGAGAGAGAGAGAGAGAAAGAAAGAAAGAAGGAAGGAAAAAAGCTGAATCTATTTATTTCAAACTCTAGTAGAAAGTAGGAAAGGTACTATTTAGATCATATTATATATCTGGCACTGATGAGCAGTTTATAGTCTGTATGTCATTTTAATTCTTTTGACAATTATTTTTACTATTTTACATGAGCAAATTGAGGCACAGATAAATCTCCCAGGATGACAAAGTTAGAAAATAATGGGAATGGAACCAAAGCTTATCTAAACAACCCCAAAGCATGTGCACTCTCCATATTGTCATATTAAAGAAATCTCCTAGAAATCAAACCTAGGTCTCCAGCGTGAGAAACAAAATAATACACTGATGAACCATGGGTGCAGGCTGTTCTAGACTGATGTTGCACATGGGTACTTGAGCCACTGTGGATCTAAAGTCTCATCCATGATAAGCACGGCCACAAGCTCTATCGCACATATCACCATAGCTGAGAAGATGGAAGACATAAGTACAGCTAGAAATTTGTAGCGCAACTCAAGACACACTAAAAATTAGAGACAACAGTTCATTTCATCTCAAACTCTGCAGCCACATCTTCAGATGTTCCGTCATCTCTGTACCATAGCTCACTACAATCACCTCTTGTGAATTCACCTTGCTTTTCCTACCTTATCACTGGCGATGGGAGGCTCCACCACTTCCTCAATCTTTGGGGAATTTTCAACCTTTATTTTAAGTAACAAAGATAAGCAAGACAGTTGCTTCATCCGTTTGTCCACTTCATATGCTCTGCCTGAATTTATAACAGACTTGCAGATCTCCTGAGGAGATCTTGCGCAGTCACTGGGGATGGTGACGTACACACGCTTTAAACTTAGACAACTCTGGGCTTAGATTCTGCTCCAGCTCTGTGACCTTGGGAGCTGGGCTTTATCTCTCTGAACACCAGTTTCTTGATGTGAAATGTGGATGATAATAGCTAACTCAATGAGGTCATTTTGAAGATCAAATTAGATGGGACATGCAATTCTCTACTACAGATGGTTAATTACTGCTTTGAGCAGAGACACCACACCCGGATGAGGGTCCTCCAAAGCAGCATGTCTCCTCAGGGCTCCTCTCTCTTCAGTGACAAACACCATGGCACAGTCATCACAGGCACCAACGTCAGCACCAAAGAGTGAACATCCACCATCTGCCAACATTTTTCTAAGTCCTTTCCATGCATTACCCCTAATCCTCACAACTGTAAAGCTTTATAGAGTACACTTATTTTAAAAATCTGCAAACTGAGAGGTCACTGGCTAGCTGGCCCTCCTGACCTCCATGCCAGGCCACTAGCTATGCTGTCACCTGCTCTTAGAATGCATCTCCCAATCCAAGCATGGTGGCACATGCCTGTAATTCCAGTGCTTGGGAGGCTGAGGCAGGAAGATTGCCATGAATCTGAGGCCATCCTGGGCTGCATAGAGAGTTCAAGGCCATCCTGGACTACATGGCAAAATCCTTCTCAAAAAATAAAAATGCAGCCAGGCGTGGTAGCACACACCTGTAATCCCAGCACTCAGGAGGCTGAGGCATGAGGATCGCTGTGAGTTCCAGACTAGCCTGGGCTACATAGTGAGTTCCAGATCAGTCTCAACTACATACTGAGACCCTGTCTCAAAAAAAACAGAAAAAGCCTGGGCGATAGTGAGTTCCAGATCAGTCTCAACTACATACTGAGACCCTGTCTCAAAAAAAACAGAAAAATAAAAATAAAAATGCATCTCCCTCTATTGCATTCCCCTAGTTGCAGAGAAACAATGTCTCCCTGGCTGGACCAGACAAACTCTCAAAAAGGTATTGATTGTAAGAATTGTACAACAAAAACTACAAGCCATCACTGAAAGAAATTAAAGAAGATCTGATTAACAAAGAGACACTCTGTATTTCTGGATTGGGAAGATCAATATTATTGCCATGGAAATTGTTTTCCTAAATTGATCTTTAAGTTCAACAACAGGCATACATACTAAAAAACAGCAGGCTATTTGGCAGGCATTGAAAAACTGGTTAATATTTATATGCAAAGGACTCCAGTAGCCCGAACAGTTTTGAAATAAAAAGGATGGAGGATGACAAAATTTGTCATGAAGCTAAAGCAAGCAACACAGTGCAGTATTGACCATAAAGATAAACACATACACTGATAGAACAAAAGTGAGATTCCAAAAATAACCACTACTTACTCACTTGATTTAGAAAAAAATTATTTGCTCACTTGAGTAAACAAAGACATCAAAGAATTCAACCAGGAAAGAATAATCTTTTCTAAAAATGATACTGGAACAATTGAATATCTACATGAATAAAGATTAATGTGAGCCCTACTTATAATGCACAGAAAATTAACTCAAAGTTAATTTTATAAAACTCTAAAAATATATAAAACTTTTAAAGTTTGAGAAGAAGATCTAAAATCTAGGAGAAAATCTTGGTGATCTTGAGTAAGCAAAAATTTCTTAAATACACAAAAAGCGTGATTCAAAAAAAGAAAATAATTGGTGGAGTGAGTTTCATCAAAATTAAACACCTGAGCTTCAGAAGACACTATTAAGAGATGTGCCTTGAGGCCGTAGTACAAAATCAGACACAGAAAGTTAAGTAGTGCAAGGTTTTCTCTCATATGAGAAGTCTAAAGTATAAATAATGCAACGAACAAAATAAAAGATAGATGACAAGAAACAGAAGGTAAACTTTCTTTCTTTCTTTATTTCTTTTTGGTGCTGGGGATCGAACTCGGGACCTTGCACTTGCAAGGCAGGCAGTGGAACCACTGAGCTAAATCCCTGGCCCCAGAAGGTAAACTTTGTGGTGATGGGAAAGGGATCTAGTGATGGGGTGGAGGGGATGGGAAAGACAGCAGAGAAAGGAGAATTTTAAAAGGCCAAGATTTATAGATGTACCAATTCCCCATCATGAGTATATTTATTATGTATTACAAATATGTACTTATAAAAAAGACATCAGTAAGAAAGTGAAAAGACAAACCACAGAGAAACTATTTGCAAATTCCATATCTAATAAGGTACTTATTGTCCAGAATCCTTACAACTAAATAATATGACAAACCAGTTTGAAAGTGAGCAAAATGTTTAAAGAGACATTTAGTCAAAGAAGACATTCAAATGCAAATAAGCACATACAAAGATGCTGAACATCATTAATCATCAGGAAAATAAAAATTAAAATCACGGACACCACTGCATATCTACTGGCATGAAAGGAAGACACAAAGAAAATGTGATATTTATGCACAATGGAGTAGTACTCAGCTATGAGGAAGGACATGTGTCAGTCCTCTGTGGGAAATTGGATGCATCGAGACCAGCATGACAGTAAAATACACCAGACACATAAGCTTAAATATCACATGGTTTCTCTGTATGAGAAATCAGCAGTATAAATAAAAAGCAAAATAAAAGATAGATCATAGGAAATAAGGAAATTGATCTTTTGCAAGTTAGAAGCAGCCCAAGAGATGGAGGGAGTAGGGAGGGAGAAGGGGAAGGAGGGAGGAAAGGAGATGTAAAAAGAATTAAAAGGTGTTATGTACAGTCACAGTTCCCCACAACGACTGTAATCATCATGTACCGCAAACGTGCACAATAAGAATTTAAATAAATTAAAAGGCAATAACAAGTATTCGTGAGAATACAGAAAAACTGGAAACTGACAACTCTGAAAAGCAATTTGGCTGTTTTTTTAAAAAGTTAAACATAAATTTCCCATACCTTCGAGCAAGTCCACTCCTAGCTATTTACTCAAGAGAACTGAAAGCAAATGTGCAGTGAAAAAGTTAAATACAGTGCTCAAGACAGCATTTCTCATAATAACCAGAGTGAGGGCTGAGGACTTAGCCCAGTGGTACTGTGCCTGCCTTGCAAGGTCCCGAGTTTGATCCCCAGTACGGCACAAATTAAATAAATAAACAAATAGCCAGCACGAAAACAATCTAAATGTCTAGCGGCGATGAATGGATAAGTAATGAGTGAAATGGCCTCAGAACTGAATACTATTTGGCAAAAAAGGTAAGCAAGTACTAATCCATGCTACAACACGGATGAACCTCAGAAATATAGGTGAAAAAAGCCAGATGCAAAAGATCCGGTACTGTAGGACTCTATTTATATGAAATGTCAAAAGAGGGCATGCAAAATTTTAGATACAGAATGCAGATTCCGGGGTTGCCCAGATCTGGGGCTGCAGCGGGCACTGTCTGCAAAACAACACAGGGAGCTTTCAGCGATGATGGAAAAATTCTAAAACTGGTTTGTGGTAATGGTGACAGATTGTAGGGCTCTGTATATTTATGAAAACTAACTGGGCTGTACACTTATAGCAGATGAAATGTGTGGTTTGTAAGTTACATCTCAATAAATTTCTTTTTAAAATATTGTAACTGATTTCTCTGCAAAATATCACAAGCGAGGCGAAGGAGGCTGCATCTAAGTCTCTTCCCCAGCCTTCCTCCTGGGGCATCTCAAGGACACTGCACTCGCTCTTCTCAGCCTCAGAGCTCTTTCCCCAGCAGCCTCAGCCGCTGTGCCAACTCCAGGCGACTCTCAGTGGCACCAGTTCAGGTCTCTGGCAGCAAAGCTCAACTTGCAGAAATACTGTAAGTGTCATAAATACTTTAGGACCTCAGGGAGCTCTGTGCTTCAGTGCTTCACAGTGGCACTGGTGACCTGGGACAAGGAAACTTCTGTTCCTATGCATGCTGAGTGTCACTGAACAGCCTGGCTTGAGCCGTCTGCAAGGCACTCTAGCATAATCATAAACTGTCTCTTTTATGGCATGATCTCTTAAAAGCTAATTCCTACAAGCTAATTGCACCCAATGCCCCCAGAAAAATAGGCTGAATGTATGTAATTCACACCAAAGGCCATGCAGCAGGTGGAGGGTCTGGGGAACCTGACTTTAGGGTAGTGAAAGGTTCTCAACCTCAGCTGCACAATAAAACCACTTAGCAAACTTTGGAAAAACCCTACACCTGAGCACCACCCACAGAGATTTGTATTAAACCGTCCCAGGATGTGGCCTGGGAAGCAGTGTCTTTGACGCTCTCCACTTGATTCTACTGTATATCTGGGGCTGGGAATCACCAGGACACCGAGTCACAGCAAGGTCAGCCACCGGTGGCTCCCTCAAAGCACCATTCCCTAAGCAAGGGCCCCTTCCCACCCAGTGAGAGCTGCAGTGGCAGGTGACAGGTTGTTGTCCTTTGCAGTGGAGATACTGCCAGTTTATTGCAGTCTCACCCAAATAAGTCAAGTGATCTATACACCATTGATCAAGAATGCTTGTTTAAAAAAGAGCTAATGCTAATATTACTAAGGGTGGAGAGGCTAAAGGAAAAAAGTCTTTATTAGTAGTAATCTAGGATTTTTTTCTAGGTCAGGGACCAAGAATAAAACCAACAAAACCAATTAGCCCCTAGTACAATAGCAAAACAATGTTAAAGGAAATGATCAAACGTGAATCTCTGTGCCATGATAATTTAAGGGAGGGTTCCCTACAGGAAAACCCTTACGGGTGAAGCAGAGCCCTAGCTGAGTCTTGCAGAGTGGATCAAATTTGAATTGGGGAACTGAAGGAACAATGTAAACAATCACAGAGTGACAATAATTGTAACAGCAGTTACCATATACAGGCCCTCTCTCATTTCAAGCATTCTTGATCACCTTATGATCCTCATTTTACAGATGTAGAAATTGGGTGCTTCAAGAAGTTAAAAGTTTTGGCCAAGCTTACTGTAGGGTTTGAACCTATGTAATCTGACTAGAATCCAGGTAGCCACTCCAATGCAGAGAGACAGGAAGGAATCCTTCACTTGTGTGGTGTTGTGCAAAGAATCCAGCATGCTGTGAGACCTAGGCTCTTACTGCCAGGGCCCAGAAGGGGAAACTGCCTCTCTGGGGCACTGGATCATCCGCAGAGCTCTGCCCTGTCATGGCCAGAAAGAGGAACATGTCAGACAGTGAGGTGATGGCAACCAGGACGAAAAAGCAAACAAAGAAAAGGATTTTTTTTTAAGAAAGGAAAGATGAGAAAAGTCTGAAACAGGTGAGCATGAGGAGACCAGCAAAGGCACAGGGAGTCCCAGGCCTGAGGCTCCCCAGAGGCCGAGAGGAGTGCGGAGAGCTGCTCCTTAGGGAATCCTTCAAATGTGAGTCAACACTCAGCTCAGCCAGGATGCCCAGGGTGCTGTGAAAGGCAGGCAGCTGAGAAGGCAGGGCGCATGTGGCAACGTTCACAGAGGGACTTCACCGACACAAGACCAAACGTTAAGACAAGTGTCCGAGCTGGCCTGCCAAGGCTGAACAACATTTTCCAAAATGTGTGGCCATCATCAGAGGCAGGAGGGAGCCAGGGTGGGTATTAATCCCAAGTGGATAGGCATGGCAGTATCTGTGAAGGCACGCAGATGTGATCCCTGCTGTTTCCTCCTGTCGGAGAGATGGAATACACACACAGGGAAAGCGACTAATGCCTGTGGATAATTTCCTCACATTTCAAAGCCCAACTGACCAAAATCTCTATTGTTTGGGTGTTTTCCAACACTATAATCTGAGGAGTAAATCACCAAGAAAAAGAAAAGGCAAAAGAAAAAAAAAATCAATGAAAGGTGTGAGGGAGAACAGGATGTAGTGGAAGGGAAAAAGGAAGGAAGGGAGGGAGGGAGAGAAGGTGGGACGGAAAAAAGAGGGAGAGAAGCACATTCGTGTAAGAACTTCACGCAGGGTGATGCCAACCAAGGTGGATACCACATTTTCTCTGCCACAGAGTCACCCTCAGTACTGCCTAACAAGACAAGCCACCTGGACCTGGAACTCTCAATGGTTACAGGTAACTCAGAGGATCCTTGTGCATTCAAAGGAAGTATCCGTTCTGGGCACTGCCTGTGGTCACCCAGAGCTCAGCCCCCTGTGCCTGCCGCTACACCTCAGCTTCCATTCAAGTTCAGACTGGTGCTTCTGAGACGAGCAGCCCTGAGGCATCCAACAGAGATGAAACGGTACTCATGGGGAACCAGAGGAGGGCTGCCACTGCCAACCCACAGGCCGGTTCCATTTCCTACATGCAGAGACTTAGGCAAATTACTTAAACGCACTGATCATTAGGTTGCTCAACTGGGAAACCTGCAAGCATTGGTCAGGGGGCACAGCTCAAGGCAGCACGCCTGCCCTGCATGCACAAGGCCCTGGGCTCTGTCTCCAGCACCCAGAAGTCAGGAGGTGAGGGTGAGGTGCCTTCAAGGATTGTTGGGAGGGACAGTCAGGCAGAAACCACATCTTCTCTCTCTCTCAGTTGCCCTTTCTTTGTTGACTTTTCTGACGGGACATCTTAGAAGGATTCTTCATAAGCTACCCCCAGTCAGACATCAGGAATTGCCTCTCCCAACCTCAGTGAGCAGAGAGAAACTGCACTGCGGTGTTTCCTCTGTTCTACTTCCGCATTCCTGCTGACATCCACAGCCTCCATTTCTGGGCCTTTGCACGCCCATTTCTCTCTGGGGCACACTGCTCACAGACCCACTCAGACCCCTACACCCTCCTTATCCTTAGAAACTCGTGGGCATTCTTCAGCTTCCTGCTCAAGAATTACCTCTGCTTACATCATCCCCGGACCTTCTCATCCACGCCCACAGCCAGTGCCTACCTTCAGCCGGAATAAGGTCCCTAAGTCAGATCTTAGTGCATCAGGCGGTGACTGATCTTCGGGTCCTGTTCCCTGCCAGACCTTGGGTTCGCCTTTGGAAGAGTATTAATCTTTATAATCCCCACACTTAACACAATGTCTAGTACCTAGCAAGTACTCTATGCATTGTCGACTTAATAAGTACATATGTAAAATATAGAATTATGAAACTGACTTGTTAATGCAAGAAAAAATGTAGTCAGGAGGGAAGGGAGCGGAAGGGGGCATAAAAAGAATTAAGATATCTTATGTACATGTACCAGCTCATCATGATGATATGCAATGTAAACATATACTAATAAAAATTTAAAAATTTTAATTGTTATAATGTATACTGTTGTTTTCAAAAGCCAGGGTAGGGCTAGGGATTTAGCTCAGTGGTTCTGCTGCCTGCCTCACAAGCACAAGGACCCAAGTTCAATCCCCAGTACCAAAAAGGGAAAGAAAAGAAAAAAAAAAAGCCAGTGTAAATCAGGAGAAAAAATAATCACAACAATGTAATTCTTTCTTTGTGTGAATCAAATGGCTGTTTGATTCCATCTTATTTCTGAATTTGGCTCTAAAGTACAGAATCCACCTCATAAAGGAAATCTTTGCCATGATCAAGTTGACTGTGTCTGACTTTAAAGATGATTCAAGTCTGTACAGTGAACACTAAGCTAGGCACTATAAATCTACAAAAGAGAAAAATTCCCAAAGCATAGCATTCCTGAAGAATCAGAATCAGAGCTAACCTCCCTGACAAGCCCTTCCCCAGACTCTTGGTGTTTACACATGTACTGCAGCTCTGGTACTAGAAGTAAGGGGCACACATCTGCGTCTGGATGCAACTCAGACTCACCTTGCTGCCCCAGACTGCTCCCTTATGAATCACTGGCCATCCTCTCTTCTCGCCATCACCCATGCCCAAGCTTACCTTTCCATGCAGACTATTAAGTGTAACTTTGCAAATTCCTATTCAATTAATACTATCATTTATTGAGTGGCTGTGTGTGCCAGACGATCTATTAGATGTTTTATGTATACACTATCATGTTAAACCTGTGATCCAGTATTATCAGCATTCTCACACACAAGTAACTTACAAAGCAATGGAACCAGGTATAACTACAAGCCCAGGCTATTAACCATGGAGACGCATGCCTTCATTGGTTCGTATCCACAAAACCGTCTTTGGATGGGATTTTATTATCCCCACTTTACAGATGAGGAAAGCAGGGCTCAGAAGGGTCATGAGACTTCTCTGACAGATCCTAAGTGATTTTAGCCACTCCACTTACTTGTGTCTCTGCAGGGCTGTGCTGATGGCCACAGAGTCAGCACAGGCAAAACCTCAGGCCACCAACAGGTGGGCAAAGTCTTGGCAGTGGGGAGAGACAGGCCCTCTAGACACGACCAGGCCTTGCTGACACATACTTTTCAGTCCCAGGAGCCATTACATTGCAATTTTTACTTCATTTGACTTGGTCTGGACTAAATATTTGTGTCTCTCACGATTCATATATTGAAATCTTAACCGCCAAGGTGATGGTATTAGGAGGTATAACCTTTTGGGAAATGACAAGGTCATGGGGGTGGGGCCCTCATGAATAGGATTGGTGCACTCCTAAAGGAGGCCTAAGAGAGGACCCCCCTCAACACGTAAGTACGTGGAGAGAAGATGACATCCATGAAGCATGAAACAGACTCGTACCCAAAACTGGCCGTATCACTGTCTCAATCTTGGATGTCTCAGCCTCCAAAACTGAGAGAAATAAATTTCTATGGTTCGTAAGGCACCCAGTCAATAGTATTTTGTTGTAGTGGCCCAAACGGAAAAAAGAACTTGGCTTTTTAACAATCACTTCCAGTGAAGGCTCCTACCTGATGATACAAAATGAACACCTGCAAGATGAGGTCATAAATAATGTGATGACTTTTTTTTTTTGGTGGCACTGGGGATCAAATCAAGAGGCCCTGTACTTGGAGGTACAGTGGGCAGCTTTTTTAAAAACTCACATACTGTGACATACCTGTAATCCCAGCACTTAGGAGGGAGGCTGAGTCAGAAGAATCGGCGCAAATTCAAGGCCAGCCTGGGCTACAGAGTGAGTTCGAGGCCAAGTCTGAACTACATAGTGAGATCCTGTCTCAAACAAACAAACAAACAAACAAAAAACTCACATTCCAAAAGGTATTCATCCAAATAAGGGCAGTTTATTTCAAAGTAGCCATTTTAAAGTAAATGAAGCTTTCTCAAATGAGGGGAAGCCTATGAAAAGCTGCCCTCAAGTTACCGGATTTCTCAACTATTGCCTAGTTAGTGCACACATTTTGGAAGCATAGTCACTTCGTATTGTCACAGGAAGTAGTTCAAAGAGTAGAACAGTATTTGCTTCCACTCCTATTCTAACTGCAAGCTCCATCGATTAATAACAGATAAGGCCATCCTGAGCATTGTTACAGAATTAATGAGTACTCAACTTCTACTCCTGAAATAACAACTTGTAGACAGAGTATCGATTCTCCCCAGACGTGGAGACAAGTCATATGCCAGGGCCTATATTTGGCCTCAGATTCTCCTGTTCCCAGCCCTAATTCTGTTGCCTTCTCTCCTAAGAAAAAACCAGCGGCTCAGCTAAGGCAGTGTATTTCCATACCCAGTTCATGACCTGTAGCAGTGCTGTCCAACTATTATGCCAGTAGAAACAACGCATAAAACCATGCTTACTATAAGCTATGAAATGGGAGAAAATTGCAAAAAAAAATCCTTACTGCTATGTTATTTCTCTTCCTCTAAATAAAAGGATATTCATACTCATTAGTGGTTATAGGAGAATCAGATTAGCATGAAGAATTTTTTGGTTTTAAGATGTCTGATGTGAGGGCACTCAATGCAAGTGAGAGCCTGGCTCAGGACTGACTGTGCCCTCCAACAACACAACCAAGGACATAAGAAAGAAACTTTTCCTTTGCCCTCTGAGAAACTATTTCTCCAAGTCCTCTTTGGCATTGTTGGCCTTGGATTCAATACATGGACTTCTCTACCCCTGCCTAATTGCACATGGGAGACTGAAAACCTGATTTAAAATTCGTACGAAAATGAGCTCCTACAACACACACAAAGCTGGGTCGACTGCTGAGAGGCACTGAATCCAAAGTAGGAACAAGTTAGCTTTCAATGAGATTTGAGAAGCAACACAATCTTTGCTGCAATTTCTTAAAAAGCCACCAAGGGAACATTCCATTCATAATAAAAATAAAACTTCTCAAGACTCTCTTTCCCTGCCCCTTCCTACTCTCTCAGGGAACACAGACACGCTACCAATTTCATGTCTCACACTCCCCCAAACACCCAAAATTTCTCTCTGGAGTCTCAGCCCACATTTGCTGTCATCTCCTTGCCTGCTTCCTTTTCTGAAATGCTCCTCTCCCTCTTCGGGTCTTCTCTGCCCTTACCAATATAGCTCAATGATTCAGGCCTCCTTTCCTACAAGCAGATTTCACTAAACACAAGCAGCTGTCCATCCAAGAAGCCTACTTGCTTTTAAAAGGCAGGAGAAAAGGAAAAGCTCTGAATGTGCAGGTGTTCGTTTTTGTGTTTATCACATATGCTCACACAAACACAGACTTAAATATACACAAAGAGGCGCGATCCAAAGTCAGATGACTCTGATTGTCTCAGTCATTGCATGTGACTTTGAAACAATTAATCTAAACTTCCTAGCCTCTACTCCTTTATTCCCGAAATGAGCTGACAGGAATGCCTTCTTCACAAGCATATAGAAGTCACTATATATGGAGGAATATGTTTTGTCACAAAGACTAACAAATTATAGTATTCTATGAGCATGGTTTCCAAATTTGCTGTTTTTAATTCCTTATATTGAATATAAGGAATATTACACATGGATCATTCAATATCATTACACAAGGTTTAATCGTCTCCTGAGAGATACAACAGAATTTGTTTTCCAGAGAAGTCACTCTTCACAATCTGGGCTAGAGTCTTCACAGTTGGTTTCTTTTGTATGCTTAGTGAGTCACCTGATCCACCAAACTATTTTAGTGTAGCCCATGAACTGCAAACCAGAGTCTGTAGAACATCAATTCTAAATCTGAATTCTCAACCACAGACTCTCTGGAAAAACCTCCGTTGACCATAGCACAAAAGGTATCTCGAACCTGAGTTCCCCTTTTAGAGAGACCCTCCCACATCTAATTTTTCTATTCTAAAAATCCAGACCCCTCCCCACCTCCACACTCCTAATGAAGAGCAAGCAAAGGCACTAGATACAGGTTAAGAGGACAGGAAGGCAGTTGGCACTTGCCTGCAATCCCAGAACTCTGAAAGGCTGAGGCAGGAGGGTCACTAGTTCAAGCCCACCCTGGGAAACTCAGGGATTTAGTGAGATCATGTCTTAAAATTAAAAAGGGCTGGGGTGCAATCCCTAGAACCAGAAAAAAAATGACAAGAAGGAAAGAAATAAGTTAAGGAGGGAAGGGAAGGAAGGGAGGCAGGGAGGGAGGGAGAGAAAGGAGGGAGGATACAGGCTAAATGAGAAGGGAAAGATGTGCAGCACACAAGATCAAAGCAACAATGAATTAAGGAAAGGTCAGTAGAGTCGTTACACAAAAATATACTATCCTCTAGAATAGAAGGTAAAAATTTGAGAGTATATGCTGATCCACTGACTCGCAGTGAAGATGATTCCAAATTACTCCCTTTAAGTTCCATGTAGGAAGGTGTCAGTGTGAAAAAGCCAGAGACTGAGAGGGAGAATAAAAGTATGATGTGGCATCCACGCCATCAGAAGGTGGCACCAGAACTAGGACCTTCCTAGTCTGTATATTTGACATTTGGAAAATGGGCACCTACATGCCATGTTTTATTTACTTTTCTTTTGCTGCTGAGACAAAATACCCAACACCTGAAGTTAAAGGGGAAAAGGTTTATTTTGCTCACAGTTTATAAAGGTTTCAGTCCATACTAGGCTGGTTCCAAGGCAGCGTGGCACATGGCAGAGGGGTGTCACAGAAGAGAAACAGTTCATGGAGCCCACGCAGTAGCAAAGGCAACAAGGGGAGGGAGAGGGGCCCTCAACCTCATCTTTCTGTCCCTTTTATCTGCTTGCAGATAAGGCCATCTACAAAGGCTCTAGCTTATTTTTTCCAGCCTCCCCTGCCCCACATACATTATGTTCCTTGCAGCCTGTTTTCCAGCCACGTGAAACACATGCCTTGCTCCCCGGGTTTGCTACTTCAGATGCATTGCTTAGGCCAATCCTTCTACCTGGATGCATTTCCCTTTCATCTTTGAGGTCCAAATCCTATCTTCAAAGGTCATTCCAGATAGTTTCTCTTTAAAGCTTTTCTTGATCTCTTCCAGCAAAAATAATTTAAAAACTATTGAGAGTGCGGACAGCACTCACACCCTCAATCCTAGTGCCCTTGAGTGTAGCACTGTACCATAGATCAAATCCAATAAAAGCCCCACCCATGACTGCATGAGGCTTTGGGGAGACATCAAGACACAAGCCATAGAAGGCCAGGGGCAGAATCAATCCAGCAACCCCTGCAATATCTGATCAAGGGGTACAGTAAGTGATGGGTATCTTTTCCTACTGTGTCCTCCCCATATGGAAGGTGCCTTGCATTTTAATGAAGATGCCGCACTTATCTTGATTCATAACTGGTCCTGACTAAGATATCACTGGGTAGAAGGAGACAGGTAAGAAAGGATGGAGAGAAGTAGCTGGCAAAGATACGCTGTGTCCTCATTAGAGACAAGCTAGAGAAATTAAATTTGTTGGTACTACCTGCCTGGTATAGGATCTGGCTAAAAGGGCAATGCAATAGTCTTTTTTTTTTTAAATTCCAAATGAGCAATTTAGCTGTGCCCAAGCTGATAAGAAGCTAAGAACGCCAGTTGCCCATGCGCTCACATTATAAGATTTAAACTTGACTTTGAAACTCAAATAAATGTAACACCACTAGATATTTTCCATTGATACCTTCCTTCAGTTCCACTGTATTTTGCTTAACAACCAGCTCATCCACATGTGGCTAGAGAGGAAAATACCCTCAAAGGCCACAGGAGGCCAGAGAGATCCAGGCAGGATAGAAGGCTCAGCCAGCCACAGAAACTCCACACTCCAGATTGAATTGCACAGCGGGACAGACAGGCACCACCAAACTGGGTCTGGTGTCCTGGCTACAGCTTCTAACTCCCTAATCTGGTCCTCTCTATGGCTCAAAGGAAAATCTGGAAATGCTATACAGTCCCCAAACATGAAGATATTTCCAAGGAATCCAGAATTCCATCCCATTCCATTCCATCCCAGAGCAAACACCTTTTCCTTTGGCCTTTATATCCACCTACTTTCAAAAGTAGATTCTAAATGTTGCCTCTGCAGAGTGTGACTACATTAAACATCTCAAGAATAGGCAGACTGGGTGTGGAGACGTGGGGTACAAACCTTCATAAAACTGTAGAGTTTTTCCCAAATAGGAAACCACAGTTCTTTAAAGCACATCTGAGGAACCAAATATCTATCTAAGCCCCTCTATCACAATATTGACACTACTCAAAATTCACATTTCTCAAAATATATCTGTGGTTCTTCACCACATAGCTGAGAAGTCAAAGTACTTGGAAGCTCAGTCTGAAGAGGTGATTAAGAAGCAAATATCCAGGGCTGGGGATTTGGCTCAGTGGTTCTGCTACCTGCCTTGCAAGCACAAGTTCGCAAGTTCGATCCCTGGTACAAAAAAAAAAAAGAAGAAGAAGAAGAAGAAGAAGAAGCACATACCAGAGATATTAACACAGATCCAGACAGTGACATCAGCTATTCATCCATTCATTCAACTAAAAAATCCTCAACAAAACCCTACATACAGAACACTACATGACAAGCAAAATGAGGAATATAAAAATAGCTAAGAAATAGACTTTGCCTTCTAAAACTAAGTCGTTATTTTATATATATAATGATAATAAAGAAGGAAGCATTAATTGCACAGAGAGGAACAGATAAGGTGCTATATTTATTGACGTTCAGAGAAATTTGAAATTATTTCTGCTGGAAGAGATCAAGAAAAGCTTTACAGAGAAACTATCTGGAATGACCTTTGAAAAATAGGATTTGGGCCTCAAAGATGAAAGGGAAATGCATCCAGGTGGAAGGATTGGCCTAAGCAATGCATCTGAAGTAGCAAACCCGGGGAGCAAGTCATGTGTTTCATGTGGCTGGAAAACAGGCTGCAAGGAACATAATGTGTGTGGGGCAGGGGAGGCCGGAAAAAATAAGTTAGAGCCGCTTCATAGATGGCCTTCAATAAGCATTGAGAAGGTACATCCTCAACAACAAAGAGCTGGGGTGTGGCTCAGTTTCACTTTAGGATTAATCAGCCAAGTTAGATTAGAAAAGAATGCAATAAAGGCAGGACACATTAGAATAGAAATACAATGGTGTGGGAAGAAACAAAAAAGCCAGGGTTTCAGAGGGCCCTGGAGACAGAGGGATGCAGAAGAGAAAGATTGTCAAGTCGGGCCAACAGGCTCTGATCACTGGTAGCCATGAGGGACAAGGACACAAAAGGTTATCTGCGGTACGTATTCTGGATGTCTATAAGGACAATCATACTTCCAACAAAAAATGAACTTAGAAGGTGATGACACGCCCAGGTGGGTATGTTTGCTCTCAGCTGAAAATGTGGAGCTGGTTCCCAGAGACGTGGGCACAAACCTAAAGACGGTGCTCACCCTCGTCCTACCTTGTCTCTCTGTGATCTGTGCCACTGTTGAGCCCTTCCCCCTGAAACTCTCCTCTCAGCTTTCTGGACAGTATCTCTTCCTTCTTCCTCTGTGGCAATACTTTCCGAGTCTCCATGAGTTTTATCTTTTGTGACTTGCCCTGCAATTGGATATATTTCCGAGAGCTCCAGCTCTTTGCGCTTCTCATTCTGTAACCTGCCCATGAAAGTCTCAGCTATCACGAGTGAGTCAACTACCACTTCCATGAAGCGGGCTCCTGCAGAGTGTGGTGAACAACGCAGGCAGTGGAATCAGCCCGGAGTCACACCCCAGCTCCCGAATGAACGTTCCAGACCTGCCACTTGCTGGCAGTATGACTTCAGACAAGTCATACATCTTTATCTTCTTCACTGGGAAAATGTGGCTACAGGGCTGTTACAATGATTTCACAGGAAAATTAATACACAACCTGGCATACAGCAAACCTTCAGTAGTAGTAATTGTTATTAAACAAATCTATAGTGGGAAATCTACATCTCTTTCTAAAAGGCCAGTTCCGCATTGTTGGGAAGGATTCCCTGCAGGCCTGAAGTAAATGCATCGCCTTTCTCACTTGTGACAGCCCTGCCCCTCCTTATTTCCAACATTCACCCTACCATCCAAACCGGAAGTCTGGGAATCCTCCCATCTTTATCCCACCCTCTTAGCCCTCCCAATCAGTCTGTCCCCAAATCCCATAAGGTACAATTCCAAAGTACTCAAGGTGCCATAAATGGCGTCATCTCAGTCCTGCTTCCATGCCCAAGTCCACGCCTTCCAATGCGCTCCCGCACTCTCTTCCAGCTTCACTCCAAAGTGCTCGCCATTCCTCACGAACACCAAGCAATCTACTGTAAATGTCTGTAAATTCTTTCCCCTGGAATAGCCTCCCAGCTTCCCAGGCCCACGCTGGACAATTCCTGTTTGCCTTCAAAGTCTCAGCTGTGTCGGCCCCCTGTGAAGCAAGGAGGTGGACAGTTGGCTGCCGGACAGTTGGATGTCCTTCTCTCTATTTTTATAACAAAGTATAGACCCCTCCGGGGGTACTTACCACATGAGAAATACTGATTTTCTTTTCTCTCAGCCCAGTAAATTGTGAAGTCTTGAAGCAAGGACAGCGACTTACTCATTACTCAACCCCCCCATCTAGCATAAAACAGCACATAGCAGATAATTAAAATTTTAATACATAAACAAATGGTAAATCATTTTTTCAAACCAAGATCCATGGGATTCCCGGTATTTTCTTGCTCTGGTTGTTAGCACAGTTAGTCGTGGAATTCATGTAGCTTGACTTAAAATTCAAGTTTTTCTCATTTCCTCCAGGGCTCTAAAGTCATAACCAATGGTTTTTTATCCTGTTTTTCAAGACATGTCTTTGAAAGCCAATGGGTGTTTTTTATTTTTTTCATTGGCACTTTTCTAAATTCTCTAAATGTTCTCTAATTAGTCACTCAATCATGCCAAATCATTCTCTCAGCCCACCTGATGAAAACCAGCGGATTTAAGGGATACCTGTAAGAACTTTAAGTTAGCAAATATAATTAGACGCTCTTTAATTTTAATAGTTGAGTAAAGACCACTCTGAATGCTAACTATATCACAGTGGGTGTTGATGTTGCGGAGGAACGCAAAGAAACTCCAGGTGACAAAATATAAAGAACCCGTAGTATTGGTTTCAAAACATATTCTTCTAATTCAAAGACAGCAGCTCTTACAAAGGGAGGATGAGAGTAAGGAAGCCACGTCCCGTTACGATGAACCCATAGGAGTCAGTCTGCCCGCTTAGACCTATAGCTGTTTCATGCATCTTCTCAGGGCTGGCCCCTCTACCCTCTTACTTCTTGCATCTTGATCTTTGGGGATGTCCTGCCATCTACCCTCCAAGGTCCCACCTGCAATGGGCCACATCTTTAATGACACCTTGACTCTGAGCTGAGCATCCCCCCCTCACCCCCGTGTCCAGATGGACAGCTCCTCAGTTTCCTGGGTTTCCTCTAGCTTGTTGGCAGCTGACAATGTAGTTTTATATTTTAGACCATTCTTTTCTTTGTGGTGCTGGAGATCAAACCCAGCACTTTGCACATGCTAGGGAAGAAAGCATCCTACCACTAAGCTACAACCTGGTCCTCTTTTTAGATTTTTTTTAATTGAGTTTATTGGTACATTTTAGGTATACAGTACAGTTACATTTACATTCAGTATTGGGATCTTGTACCTTTACATGACAGGTCTTGGTTCTCATTTTTTCCCCTTGTTCCTGCCCTCCCTTCACCCCCTCTCCCCCCCACCACCTTTACAAGCACTTCATTTCCATTTTTTAATCTTCTCATATTTTTTCTTTTCCCTTATTACCTTTCCCCTACCCTTTCACTTTCCCTACACCTATTTTTTAATGAAAAGCTCACTTTCAGATTGAAAGAACGACAGATAATTATAAACCATAAAAAAGGAAATACAAGGGTAACACTAATAATCCAAGCATGCTGGGAGGCTGAGGCTGGAGAATCTTAAGTTTGAGTCCAGCTTGGGCAACTTACAGACTTAGCAAGACCCACTCCAAATTTTACAAAGAGCTATGGATGTAGCTCTGTGGTAGAGCACCTCTGAGTCCCACCCAGAGGAGGGAAAAAAAAAAATCCTAGCATAGATCAGCAGCTCAGAGACCCGTGATTTACACAATGCTGCCACCTATTGGTCAAAAATAAAAGAAACGTTGATCTTTTCCCCCAGATTTTGTGACTTAAAGAAATATTTCCCATGGACTTGGAATAGACAGCAATTGAATTGTTATTACCACTATACTGCAGCTTCAACAGGAAGTTAATTAGTTAGTTACTTAATTAGTTACTTATCTAGTTAGTTAAAGATGGGTCTCACTATGTTACCCAGGCTGCCCTCAAACTCCTGAACTAAAATGATCCTCCTGCCTCAGTCTCTCGAGCAGCCGGGACTGCAGGCCTTTACCACCATGCCAGGCAATAGTAAGTTTTTATATCCACGACCTAATCACAACAGGCTTATGATCAGGGACAGATGCAGAAATGGAGGGTCTGGGAATGTAGCGGACAAAATCAGTTTGGGCCCTAAAGAGGAAGTTGAGGGACAGAAAGGCCGTGTAAAGTGCCCCATGGGAAAATAGTGTGCGGAAAGAGAAGATGGCACCAATCAATGGACCAACTCCCATTCCCCACACTGATAAGCGACGCTCATGTGCAGGGATCGATCTAACCCCACTAAACCCCTGTGAGACTAGTACTTTTGTCCCCTTGATTAGATTCCTCATTAAGGTGGGTTTGTAAGCTCCCAGCACAGACTAAGTCAGGCTGGCTTGGACACAGGATGCCTCTAGCATCCGTTCTCATTTCACCAGGCCAAACCACCTGCCCTGTCACTGCTCACTGAGTTGGAATAAGGTAAGGTTGTTTCTGTCAGAATCTCCTGCTGATATGTTAAATAAAGCTTGAAACTATGCTTTAGGTTTAAAGTTTAGATGGTTTACAGAGGATATCTACTCTGTGAAATTTGGCATCACGGATTCCCTTTATCCACCAAGAGCTTTCATTTTTTCCTCCTTCTTGCTCTATTTCTCCATCCTCTCTAAAATCTTCTGCCTAACCATAGATTTAGTACCGAGTCAAAGCTGTACTGCCCAGTTCAGCAGCCACTATCTCCCTACAAGAGGCTGCTGAGCACTTGAAAGGTGGCCAGTCCAAACTGATATGTGCCATACACATAAAATATGTGCTGGTTTCTAATTCATACCAAAAATATAAACTACCTCATTACAGATTTTTATATTGACAGCACATCGACCTATTTCGGACCTAATAGGTTAAAGTCTATCATTAAAATTAATTTTTTACTTTTAATGAGACTTGTTATGGTTTAGATCATCAAAAATGACCCCCAAAAGTTTCATATTTTCAGAGGTGTGGCCTTCAGAAGACAATTAGATCATGGGAACCACCATCAATGGTCCAACCCACTGATGAGTTCATTGCTAAGTGGGAAATTAGGAAGCAGGGCGGAGCTTGAGGAGGTGGGGTCACTGGGGGGGTGACTGAAGGGTATATCTCTTTCTCTGGCTCTTCCCTCCTCTGTTTCTGGCTGCCGGGAGCCAGCCCGCTTCCTCTACCTTCCAACATGATGTTTCTGCCTTGGAGCCAGCCGGCCATGGACTGAAACCTCCAAAACTGAGTCAAAATAAACTTCTCCTCCTTTAAATTGTGGATGTCAGGTATTTTGTCCCCACAATGAGAAAGCTGCCTAATACAAGACTATCAGAGAGTATTCGGTAGCTCTGGTTTAAAGAACTGTATGCATGCTTCTGTAAATAAAGGCATTTGATACATTAATTAGTATAAGATTCTAAGAATGAAACAGAAATCTATTTCCTCCTCAGTTGAAAGGCAGAAAACTGCCACCTGAGATTCAATTAAGACAACTATAATTATTAAGCAGGAGTTTAACATCGTGAGGAAACTAATGAAGCTTGATTTTCTCTGGTTGTGTCTCTTGTGGGTGACTGACTTGTTTGCTAATTATCCCAAAGTTTTCATCTTGAAAATTACATTAATAACAGTGTGATTTATGTACTAGAAGCAAAGAATTTCACATTTCTTACACTCAAGAAAATGCAGCTGTTTCTACTCCACTCCGAACTGTGTTCCTTAAAAAAGCTGTAGAATATTCTTATCCCTACCTAGTTCAATGTCTAAATAAGATGGAAATGGCACGGTGAGCTAAAGACTGGCCACACCCTAGCTCAAACTGATTTGGCCTCAAAATCTCAATTCCAAACTAACTAGGGTTTTGGAAGATTTTTCTTATCTCACCTAAAGCAAACCTGGGAAAATTGCCCTAAATAAAACTATAGGCCAAGTGCTCAGCATCATCTTCCAGAGGAAGACAAATCAAAGCAAAACTGAGACTCCATCTTATTCCAGAAAGAATGGCTATCATCAAAAACTCAAACAACAACAAATGCTGGTGAGGTCGTGGGGAAAAAGAATCCTTCTACACTATTAGTGGAATTGTAAACTAGTGCAACCACAAGGCAAATCAGTATGGAGACTCCATCTGAGTTACTTCTTGAGTCAAAGACATCAAAATCACCTTGTCCTGACCATTCTGCTAATGAACTGATATTCTTTTTGTACAATAAGGAATAAGCCCATCACAGCTTGCTTTAAAGGGTTATGATCTCTTGCAAAGTAGGTTAGCTCACTTTGTTCTATGAGCAGGAACCACGCTGGAGCCCTCGAAAACCATACATATAAAGTAAATTTCTGCAATCAGTTTAGCTTGCTCTTGTAAAATAAATTTCACGCTTACCAGTTTTCGATTGCTAACCTAAGTTTTAACTCTACAGATAAGAGTGGCAGGATGGATGAAAACAGTGCCTATAGTATGCTGTAAACATGCATACGCATGTTTACAGCAGCCCAACTCGTAATACCTAAATCTTGGAAGTGTCCTACTGTCTATCAACACTTCTACTCAGCCATAAAGAAGGATACTATTTTTTTTTTTTGTACCAAGCATTGAACTCAGGAACTTGTGCTTGCAAGGCCAAATCCCAAGCCCAAAAGGGATAAATTTGAGTAATTTGTAAGAAAATAAATGTACCTTGAGACCATAATGTTAAGTGGAATAATTTAGACACAGGTTAAATATAACATGGTTAGTCTTACTTGAAAAAATGTAAACAATAAATAATTTAAAAAGCAAAATAAAATAGATGACAGGAAAAAGGGAGACTGTGGAGATGGGAAGAGGATCTGGGATGGGGAGAGACAGGAGGGAGGGCAGGAAAAGGGGAAGTAAACAGGGAATTAAGATGAGATATGTCTACGTACCAATTCCCTGTGATGATTACATTTATTATGTATTGCAAATCTATTCGAACTTAAAGGGGGAATGGGAGATATCTACAAGCCAGTGGACTCCTAAAGACAAGACAAATTCAAAGTTCCTAACCAGGGATTAAAAACACGGCTATCCAGGCATGGTGGCGCACCCCTATAATCCCAGCACTTGAAGGTGAGGCAGGAGGATCACCATGAGCTCAAAGCCAGCCTGAACTACACAGGGAGACTCTGTCTCAAAATAATAATAATAATAATAACAATAATAAATAAATAAGACACATTTAGGTGATGACCCCCAAACCATCAGTCCATTAGTTCAAACCTTAGAGGGGTGCTTCTGCTGGGCCCTCAGAACAGTGGTGATCTGGACTGGAGTGGAGCACACTAGCAAAGCAAGTGCCAGCAGGAATGGCCCCTGCCTGCCTGAGAATTTCAAAAGGGGCTCTTTTTGCCCCTTGGAGTCCAACTCGCTGTCTATCATAATGCTGACTTCCCAGATGGATGGAAGATGGACTAATTGATTTCTCAAATTCACCTTCAAAGCCAGACTCTGATCTCTTACTCTCCGCAGAAAGGAACATACCCAACTACTTAAATTGAAGTAAAAAATAACCTTGGTTTGAGGTCCCCTAGGAGCCCATTTGAACAGTACACAATGCAAACTCAACAGATATCTTCTGCCAGCTCTTTTCAATTTTCTTTGCTATGTGTGATATTTTCCATGGATGAGACCAGAGATGTTTGGTTACAAATGATTGTCAGATGTTTAAACAATTTTGTTGCTGAAACATGATAATTTCCAGAAGCCCCTTTTCTGTACATGGTATCTTTCGGCACGACCCACCACAAAGAAAATGACTTGTACAAGAAGAATGGCCAAAGATCTGGAAATTAACCAGGAAACTGGACCATAACATGTCTCAAACAAAACAAACCAAAAAAAAAATCATTAATAGGAAACAGGCCAGTTTTTAAGGGTCACGGAAAGAATACACAGGGTTCCCAGTAACTGGCTAAGTTTCAAAGTCAGTAACCTCCAACTTGTCAGGGAGGATTGTAGTTAATGCTGTGAAAGACATGTGCTGAAAGATTTCTAGTTGCCCTTAAATTCCTGAATTTTTAGTCAGGATATCATACCACACATATGCAAAACAGAAAAGTCTGCTAAAGTTTAAATGGGTCCTGCGGTAAGTAAACCCAATATATTACATTTTAACACATAAAATCAATACCTTAGGAGGCAATCATTTATATAAAAAAAGGATTTTCCTTCAAATATTTAGTAACATTTGCCCCATCCAGATAAGGCTGTTATTTGGAAATACCAATATTTGACTACTTTTGGTCCAAAAAACCAAATCTACAAACTTCTGGCAATCCCATATAATTCCATTGATACATTTCTTTAACAGCAGAGGTGGTAAAGAAAAAATTTTAAAGAGCATTAGTAATTCTTACAAATTACAAAGTGGTAAAAATAAAGCTTTTTTAAAACTTTCCAGATTATAATTCAAAGTCAACAGGAAAGCATTTTGTTCAACAGTTTCCATTTTTATCTACATAATTTTTCTATAACACAGTACCTTCAGCTTATTTTAATCTATACACCACTATAGACAAGAATAATGCACTATGGATTTCAAAAAGTTAGAAGAAATGATTTCGAATGTTTTCACCCTTAAACAATTACAAACGTTTAAGGGGAAAAATATGTTTGCCATAATTTAAACATCATAGAACATATACACATAGAAAACATCATATGAGACCCCATAAATATGTAGTTTTTACTTTTTTATGTATCAGTTAATTTAAGCAAAAGGAATCTAGGCCAGGCATGGTGGCTCACGCCTGTAATCCCAGCACTTGGGAGGCTGAGGCAGGAGGATTGCTATGAGTTCAAGACCAGATCAGTTAATTTACAAAAGGAATCTAGGCCAGGCATGGTGGCTCACGCCTGTAATCCCAGCACTTGGGAGGCTGAGGCAGGAGGATTGCTATGAGTTCAAGACCAGCCTGGACTCCAGGTCAGTCTCAACTACATGGTGAGACCCTGTCTCAAAAAAACAAAAAAAAAAAGAAAAGAAAAAGAAAAGAAAAAGGAATCTAAACAACATAGAATATAGTCAATCATGACTAAGAATGTTAGTAATAAGTTTGGCAATACCTAAAAGCTAATATACAGCACATTTGTTTATTTTTATATTTCAAAGCAGTTTAAATAAAAAGAATCTATTAAACTACATTCCCAAAACCTTCCTGAAAATGAGACAAAAAAGATTCGAGAGTGAGGAAGTGGAAAATAAAACATGAACTAAGTTTGATATCAGAATTTCCACATCCCAGGGCTGGGGATTTAGTTCTGGTTCCACTACCTGCCCCTCGCAAGGGCAAGAACCTGAGTTTGATCCCCAGTACCAAAAAAAAAAAAAAAAAAAAAAAAAAAAAAAAAAAAAAAAGAAAGAAAGAAAGAAAGAATGTCCACATCCGGGTGAGAATTACTTTTCAAAGGCGTCCCCAGGGGAAGCTACCTGTCTACACTACCACGTAGATCAGGATGTCAGAATACCTTCTTTGGAACCACTTTCAAATCCATATAAGAAAGCCAGTACATTCCTTAATAATCATATTTCTTTTTCATTCCAATATGGCATGAATGAGCTTCTTGATCTCCTAGTTTCCCAAACTTAACCCCAAGTGTATTTTCATTAGATGCTAAAATACATGCATACATGCAATTAAAAGGCCTTGGGACAAGGAGATTTGGCTCCACTGAGGATGTCCACACACCTTCTCCTTCCTTCCCCATCTGTCTGCTCATTAGCCGTCTCCTCATCAGTACCCACCACTTCTGAGGAGAAAAACCAGGTCTGTTATCCTCAAAGGAAAGTGATTAGGAAGAAGACGCTCCTCACAAAGGCCACCCCCAGGCTCACGGTAAGTAACTTCAGTGTTCAGTATGTCCCAGTATGTCTGCTATATTCTCTCTGCACTCTTCAGTGTACCCAAAAATAGAGAGTAGGAAACCTACATCTATTTTCCAGAATGTGGCAGGAATTCAGGATGGAATCCCTCTTCGTGAGAAAAAGCACACCGTGGGCACCTAAATATCAAAATATAGACGTCTGACAAGAATACTTTTAAAAGAAAAGCAGGAAAGGTATTATTCTCACAGAAAAGGCTGAGGGTGAAGGAATAAAAAAAAGGCTGACTATCGATGTTTGCAGACTTTATTTTAAACAATTACACTGTCCCATAAAATAAAAGTATTTCCTATGCCCATGTCAAATGCAATCAAATTTTTTACTTTAAGGATGAGAAATGTACTGAGGCCAGCATGCGGGAGGATCACAAGTTCAAGCCCAGTCTAAGCAACTTAATGACTTAGCGAGACTCTGTGCTAAAATTTTTTTTTAAAGGGCTGGGGATGAACCTTGTTTTGAATGCCCTGGGTTCAATATCCACTAAGGGGAGGGGACAATAGTTGAAGATATGAGAAAGAAGTTAGGGCTCCTCCTCCTGGACAGGGATTAAGGCCATTCTGGCTATTCCATCTCTCTTATCGATCTGGGAAGGCTTCCTGAAGCAACTGCGGTTTCTGTCCCTGTACTGACCAGAACCGCACGCTCTCAGCACCGGCCAGACAGTGGTCTGGGTCCAAAGCTTCTTCAGTTGCTAAGGCAACAGCCTGTCCTGCTGCCTTTCCCACAGCTAGGACCTGCTCTCCATGATCCACCAATCAGGAGCTGCCACATGAAGCCTGAGGCTTAATGATCACATTCTCAGGGAGGACAGTGGTGGAGGGTCACCAAGGTGACAAAATGGGCATTCCCTCTCCCTCGCTTTGTGAAATGGGCACTGGTATTTAATGCCTAATATTATAGTTAGGGGGAGCCAGGCCTCTAAGTCAAGGGGAACTGGAAAAAGTGATAATCCCTGGCCCATGCTGGGATTCAGGAAGGGCCACGGAGCCCTCACCTACTCGGCTGAGGTCACACGCTGATGTTGTTGCATTTGCTCAGCCACAATCTGGTCAATTTGCTGGAGGAGGTGACTGATTCACAGCACTAGGGTTGCTCCCTGAGACAGAAAAACCAACTCCATCAAATTGCCCATAAGAGGGGACAGCTGCAGAGGTGCCATGGAAGTCACTAACTGATACAAAGTGGCGTACTACTCTGCTATAACAAAGGAGAAGTCAGAGTCATTTGTAGGAAAAGAGATGCAACTTGAGACCACAGTTAAGTGAAATAAACCAGACACATGAGCTTAAATATTGAATGGTTTCTCATATAGAGAACTGTCTCAGTTACTTTTCTCTCCTGGCTGAGACAAAATACCCAACACCCAAAGTTAAAGGGGGAAGGGTTTAATTAGCTCACCGTTTGTGAGGTTTCAGTCCGTCATCAGCTGGCTCCAAGGCAGGGTGGCACACGGCAGAGGGATGTCACAGAGGAGAAACAATTCATGGTGCCCACGTGGTAACAAAAGCAACAAGGGAATCTTAACAGCATCTTTCTGCCCCTTTTATCTTAACCAGACTCCTGGGATCAAGGTGGTGCCAAACCAATCAGTAGACTGGTTTAGTAATCACACCCCTTCAATCCCAGCATCACACACTCTAGATTCAGCCACCTCTGAAAAAGCCCCCACCCATGACTGCATGAGGCTCTGGGGGACATCTAGACCCAAGCCATAACACCAACATATACGTAAATTAAAGAGCAAAATAAAAGACAGATCATAGGAAACAGGGAAGTAGGTCTTTTGCAAATGGGAAGGGGACCAAGAGATGAAGGGAGGAGTAGAGGTGAAGGGGGTGTAAAGGGAATTAAGATGTTATATACATGTACCAACTCCCCACAATGAACACAATCGTCACGTCCTGCAGATATGGATTGATACGTTTTTTAGGGTTTTTGTTTGTTTGTTTGTTTTTGGTACCAGGGATCGAACTCAGGTCCTTATGTTTGCGAGGCAGGCAGTGGAACCACTGAGCTAAACCCCCAGCCCATGGACTGATACTTTTTTGTTCTGGTTTTGTTTTGGTTTGGTTTTGGTTTGGTTTTAGTTTTTTGAGACAGGGTCTCACTATGTAGTTCAGACTGCCCCAGAACTCACTATGTAGCCCAGGCTGGTCTCGAACTCACAGCGATCCTCCTGCCTCAGCCTCCCAAGTGCTGGGATTACAGGCGTGCACCACCATGCCTGGCGACTGATACATTTTTAATCACAGTTGTGTAGGCAGACTCGGGATGGATTTGAGAGCGTTGCTGAGGTAGGGCTCTTAGTGGAAGGAAACGCTTCTTCAAGAAGAGAGAATGCTGTCAGAGAAAGAGGAAGGAGGGAAGAGAATGAGGGAGGGGAAGAGAATGGAAGGAAGACAGAGAAAGCGGGGAGGGAGAAAGGGAACAGAAAAGGGAACGAGGGAGGGAGTGGGACAGGCGGGGGGAAGTGAACGCCACGAGGTGGCGGCTGTCCTGCCAGCCCAGTCTACAGCACAGTGAGACCCGCAGGGACTGGACTTTACGGAGGACGGAAGAACGAGGGCAATGCAAGACGAGCAAAGGAAGAAGAAAGAAATATCACAAAAGCCAGAAAGAAGACGGAGAACTGAGCCCCAGCAGGAATCGGGAAGGAGGAGGAGGCAGAGGGAGGAAGAGAAGGACAGAGGAGGTGCTCGGGGCCGCTCCTCTGTGGGAAGAACAGCCGTACTTCTGGCCATCAGAGTACGAGGCAGGAGAAGGCAATGAAACTGGACAGCATGGAACTGTGCTTCGAAGCTGCGCGTACCCTGTCCTTTCCCGAAAGGAGTAACGATGACTTTTAAAGCCCCCGCGTGTGCCGTCTGTCACCCGCCTCCCTCCTCGCTGCCAGGGGACCAAGCGCCCCTTCCTCACAAGGGCCGTCCCTCCTTCCCTGCTGTGTCCTCCTACCACACAGGCTGCTGGGATTCTGACCCCCGCTGTAGGGGGCTGCTTTGCCGGGGACACCGTCGAGGGGAGGAAAGGTCGTCCTGCTCCGTGATGGAGACGGACCAACGCCCGGCCCTTGGCTTCCGTGGTCTTCAGAGTGCTGCCCTATGAAACCAGTTGTACTGTAATTGATTTTCACTTCCCTGAGCAGCTCTGCCCAGCCAGTTCTCCGTTTGCCCCTCGGGAGTTTCTCCTGTTCCATTTTTGAATCTTAACAGCTGGAATCTATCTTCATTAGGAGTCTAGCATCTTGTTCTCCACAGAGCTCTGAAATGGTGCAGCACAGCAAAAAGTGCTGGAAATAGCAGGCTGGCGCTCTTTAATTTTCTAACAGCTTAAAGCGGCAGCTGTTTCGCTGTCATTTCCTGACTCTTTCTTTCTTCTTTCCATGTAGCTGATCCGCCTTACTGGTGTTTTAAATCACTCTATCTGCTAGCATTGAGATGAATTATAATTATAGGCGTTCAAGACATTTCAAAGGTAAGAAGAGAGTTAACATCCAGGCCTCAGATCCACTGGCCTGAAGAGGTATCAGCCCTCCCAACCTGGCGGGCTGGGTGAGTGTGGTTCTTTGATGTTACCTTGTATCCATTTCTTTTGGGTTTTGGGGAGTTGCATTTTTGAGACAGGGTCTCGCTCGGTACTTTAGGCTAACCTTGAACTTACTTATTTATCCCAGGCTGGCTTTGAACTGATGGTGATCCTCCGGCCTCAGCCTCCTGAATGCTGGGATTACAGATATGTGTCACCACACCTGGCACCTTGTATCTATTTAAATAGTTGCCCAAATACTAATCCTTAGGGAAGAAAGACTCCAATAGGAGGCACCTTCCACAACTCCTGCTCTTCTATTTTTTTAAACGTCACAATATTCCGGACAGTCCCTTCATTCCTGGATGGTGATCATCTGCCTACTGAGAAGAGAAGTGGTGAGAGGGGAAGGGGAGCTGCAGAAGCTGAAGTGAAAATCCCTCTCCAAGCAGTGGGTGGGAGGAGCATTTCTGCAGGGCAGCAGGAAGATACACCGAGGAAGAATCAGGGTTCACAAACAGATCTGAACTGGACAATCTACGTGGCAAAAAACGAATCTGAGGAAAACAGAACGCTCTCATGGCTGTGCACACAAACCCCTGGGTTCCAGACCCAGCTCTGATCTCCTAGACAGACCAGTCAGCCCCAGTTTCCCTGTCCATAAAAGGAGTATGATGACGGAAATGGATTTTTAAGAGTTGTTGTGATAATTAAATGAGTTAATAACACAGAGTGCTTACACTAGGACCTGGCATTTGGAAATGCTAGCTAGGTTTTGACTATTACGATCCTACAGCCATAATCCCAAATCCATCACACTGTGCCACATTCCAAGGGTCTCTGGCAGAATCGTTTGGGTTGAGGAAGAAGGGCATACTTTCTCTTACTTGCTCCTTTCCTGCCGCAGGTTATACAGTACATAGTGTCCAGGATACTCATTAAGTAAACAAGCTCTTGCTTAAAATCTAGTTTTAAAAAAAAGCATCAGAATCCAAAGTCATTTCTATGACAAAACGAGGATGAATACGAGTCATCAGTCCTTTGCTGATGGCACATCTCAGCGGCAGGGCCTGCCTGTGGGTGCTGTCGAAGCAACAGCAGAGGAAGCGATCTCTGCGAATCTTCCGTGTTCCTCTTGGCTCTCCCTCCTCACTCTCCACATCCCACAGTCAGACCCGTTGGTGCCTCCAAGGAGAGGCCAAAGAAATAGGTTCCCACGAGGTTACGCATTTCTTGCGGGCACAACTCCAGTGAGGCCCCTTTCCAAGGGGTGGAGGTTATAAGAAATTCAAAGGGGGTTAGTGGGGGAGGAGCACTTGGTGGGAAGTGCTCAGGTGGCCACAAGGTGGCACAGGGCAACAACCACAGGGTTGTCCCATCTCCCACGCGACCCTGTGTTGCAGTAGGGCTGCACTGCTGCCCTTCCCTGCTTCCATCTTAATGTCCCCAAAAGCTGTCCTTGCCGATGTTCACACCTTCTTCTGGGGCCCACAGTCTGTGGTCCCTTCTCTGTCCCTGGTCCCTCTGTTCTCTGAACAGGTTTCAGTTCTCATTGGTACAACCAGGGGTCCCCTCTCTCCCTGCTGACCCCCTTCTGGAAAGCGGGCTCCTCTTTAAGTCCCACACTCAGTGGACTCTAAGGAAGTTGGAATATCGGGATCCCAAGCTGGGATCCAATATGGCAGAGCACAGAAAAGGCCATTGCTTTACCTAATGTCACCTTCAGACACCTCCTGCGCTGTGTCAGCTGACTTTTTTATATTATATGATCCTGTTATAGAAAACAGACTGGGGCATCAAAATTAGGAGAGCACTGCCTCACTGTATTTTAGGCAGTGAGTTATTACCCAAACACAAGTAACCTAGGAGCCAGGAGATATGGGCTCTATTTCCAGCCCTGATTTGCCTTGTGATTTTTCTGTGTGGCACCTTCTGATCTATAAAATCAGGAAGCTCTTTCAGGCTTGACATTTGAGTTGATGTTTTCAAGATCTAATGTTGAGCAATGTGGGTTTTTCATACTGGAGAGTTTATGGGCTGAATTTTTTGCCCAAAGTGCATGGAATGAGATCTTAATCTGTGGTAGAGAATGTGACTGTATTTGGAGACAGAAGATCTAACCTTGAAAAGGGTCACACAAGGTAAAATGAAGCATTTAGATGGGCTGTTATTCAACATGAGAGGTGTCCTTCTGAGAAGAAATTGGGACACAGACATGCGCAGAAGGAAGACCTTGTAAAGACACAAGAAGAAAACTGGCCACTTGCAGGGCTGGGGATGTAGCTCAGTGGTGCCACCGCCTACCTCGCAAGCACAAGGTCCCAGTTCAATCCCTGATACCAAAAATTGAATGAATGAATACATAAATAAATAAAGGGAGGGGTCTTTGGAGAAACCCTGATCTCTGACTTCTAGTCTCCAGTATGGTCAGAAAATAAATTTCCATGGTTTAAACCACCCTATCTGAGTACTCTGTCGTGATAGTTCTGGAAAACCACTACAAGGAAAGTTTCAGAGACATGCCCTGTGTTCCCACCCTTCCTAATCAGTGAGACTGCTTGCCTGTAGCTACACACTGGCTTGGAATGGCCACTTATGACTGGGTCTTTCCTGGGAGAGGCTTGCTGATGGGGCTGATGGACACCCACAATTAAACTATGTGAGAGTTTGTGCCTGGGATCCTTGCTTGCTGTTGCATATAGGTAAATCACATGCTTTCTGGGTGTTTATCTTGTCTTCAGAGGAATGACGTCACTTGAGTGAATATAACAGCTTCATTTTTAACCCAAACAATGTGCAAAATTTGTTTGTTTGTTTGTTTGTTTGTTGAGACAAGGTCTCACTGTGTAGTTGAGACTGACCTGGAACTCACTATGCAGCCCAGCCTGGTTTCGAACTCACAGTGATCCTCCTGCCTCAGCCTCCCGAATGCTGGGATTACAGACGTGCACCACCATGTGAGCCAGCTGAAATGTGCAAAATTTAAAACAATTTTTTATAGGAGAAAAAAAAAAGACATCACTGAAACAATATGAAGAATCCAAAAATAGACAAAATGCATATGGCAATTTAATTCAGGTAAAGGTGGGATTTTAAACATGGAAGAAAAGTATGGATCCACTATTATAAGGGACAAGGGAGATGCCAGCTCATCTCAGTGGCTCTAAGATTCAAACATAAACTATCAAAGATCAATACATAGTAAGGAGTTGAACTTAAAATAAACCTTAATATATCAAAAACAAAGCATGAGGGAAGGGAAGAAAAGGCCTTTATAAAAATAATATAAATCTAGAGACCTTAAATTCTGGTAAATGTAAACACACATATTCTTTCTCTATATAGAAGAAAAGCAATCTAAACAAAGTCCAAAAACCAATGTTAAAATTTTTAAAGATATTTACAACATATCTAATGTGAAGGGGCTAGTTTCCTCAGTCTAAAAAATTTATATGAGTAAGAAAAAAATGACAAACCAATATAAAAATGGGCAGAAAACCGGTAGTTTTCAAAGAAAAAGGTTACAGTTGCTAAAAACAAATAAAGTTAAACTTACTTACATTTATAATTAATAAATGTGATCAATATGTACTAGATATGTACATCAAGATAAAAGCGAAAACACCTGTGAGACTGGGAAACACTTTATAGTGTGATGGTAGCCAAGGTGGACAGTGGTAGAAATGACTAATTGAGTAGAAGCCCAATGAGAGCCGTTAATGTTCTATTTCTTAATCTAGGCAGAATTTAAGTGTGTGTGTGTGTGTGTGTGTGTGTGTGTGTGTGTGCGTCTTAGTACTTTTATACTGAACAGTACAATGAAATGAGTAAAAAAAAAGAAATATTATCCCTATAATGCTAGGGCCAGGGATTTAGCTCAGTGGTTGCACCGCCTGCCTTGAAAGTGCAAGGTCCCAAGTTTAATCCCCAGTACCAAACAAAACAAAACAAAAATCTTATAACGATAATAATGATGAAATTTGAGACAGGGTCTTTCTGTGTCATTCAGGCTGGCCTTGAACTCACTATGTAGCCCAGGCTGGCCTCAAACATGGCAATTCCTGCCTCAGCCTCCTGATTACTGAGATTACAGGCTTGTACATCTGGATTGATAATGTTTTTTATGTCTCGGATCTAAAATGTCCTCCAAACACAAACTCCTGTGCTTCTGGGAAGTGTTTGTGTAGTAAGGGCTCTAACTTCATCAACCAGAGTAATCACTGATGAGATCATTACTGGGAGATGATGGAAACAGAAGTTAGGGTCTAACTGAAGGGACTAGCCGATGTGAACTTCAGGACAACATCAGGCCCCCTTGTCTCTGGCTCTCCCTGCTCTCTCTGCTTTCTGGCTACCATGAGGTGAGTACGCTTCCTTCCATCACACTCTTCTGCCATGTTTCTGCCTAGTCACAGGCTTGAAGGCAATGGAGCCAATGACCACAGGCTGAAACTTCTGAGACCATGAACCAAAACAGACCTTTCTTCCTTTAAGTGGGGTATTTTGTCAGTGACAAAAAGTTAACCCAATTTAAAAAGAGAATGGCACACTCATAAGCACAAGGCCCTGAGTTCAATCCCTGGTACAAAAATTAAAAAAAAAAAGGAGAGAGAGAGAGAGAATGGCACCTCTTGAAGTATACACAGACAGTTGCTAAGATGCATTAAAAGAAACAGGATACCAAAATGTGCACAGTAGAAAGCATCTTGTATCAATAAAAATGAGAGACAAACTAATATACACATACATCATAAATACTGTACAGATATACAGGTAGACATATAGGTGGATAGGATGATAGGTACAAAGACAAATGATAGCTAAATTAACAGACACTTGCTACACTGATATATAATAGATAAATGATACATATACACATACCTAGGTACCGATGCAGGTAAGTTCATAGAGAGGTGACACCTTTGCATAGAGGATAAACTGACAGAAAGATAATGCTTACATAGATAGAATACACAGGCAGTAAGACAGATGCATAGAAATATGGAAGATACAAAGTTATACAGATAATAGATGCATGAATTCAGGAATATAGATACCAGATCAGTGCATGCAGATATGTAGATCCACACAGATACTTAGCGTGTAGGATGCATGTTGTCATGGTTTATATCTAGATGTCCCCCCCAAGTCTCATGCACTCACAGGTGGGGATCCTGTAAGTGGCTGGGTCACAGATGTGTGACAGTCATTAGTGGATTAGTCCATCCGTAGGTTTGTAGCTATGTGATGTTGGGAGATAAAGCCTGGTGGGAAGAGGTGGGCCACTGTGGGTGTGGCTTGGGGCTGTATTTATTCCTCCTCCTCCCCTGATCCCTCTCTGCTTCCTGCTTGCCATGCTCCTCTGCCACGCCACCCTGCTGAGGAACTTGCGGACAATGGGCTGAAATATGGATAAATGCAAGCCAAAATAAACCTCCCCTCCTTTAACTTGTGAGTATAGGGCAATGCGTCCCAGCAGGAAAATAGGAATTAAGATTTTCTGCATGTATATGTATAAATTTTGTTTTGTTTGGAAGGTACTTTTAAATTTATAGGGAAAAAGACAGGAAGAACATTAACAGGAGCTGCCAACATCACTCCAGCACCAGGAAGGTAGCTGCACAGGTGCCCCTGAATCCATCTAAACCCCCACCCCAAACCCCACCCCCATCCCACTCCCCACTCTCAGACCTGATTGTGCCAGTC
>NW_022900931.1:42777220-42839874 GCF_012274545.1 Fukomys damarensis | reverse complement strand
CCACTCTCAGACCTGATTGTGCCAGTCTTTGGATCCACTCTGCAGAGGCACAGGCAATCATAAAGGGTATTTTTCTGAGCTCCCAACTTTGAATATCTTTAAAGGGGCAGGGGAAACCTGTAGTAGAACTGTGTGGTGTTCAACCCTTCAAGAGGTCGAGGAACTCAATGTGGGCCTTGCAGCCCAAGGTCAGTCTGCATCTTGGGGTTCTGGCACCAGCTAGCTGAGATCAGGGGACTTGGTTCTGCACATGGCAGCACATATGGTATATTATGACAGCAGTGATATAGTCTGAAAGAGGCCCTTCAAACTCATTTTTTTCTTTTCCTCATTTCACTCTGCAAACTCTTTTTTCTGTCCTCTTTCTCCAAATTAGTCTCTTGTTCCACCATATTATCCCTCATCTCCCTTTCTGTTTCTCCTCCTGCCCTAACTCAGATTTCTTCTTTTATCATTTTTTCTCTTTTCTTTATGTTCTTTTTTCTTCTGTCATTCTACCTCACTCAAGGGTCAATAGTTTCAAGGGAAAGTGAGCCCCTATTACTGTTAAGGGGATATATTTTGTCCTTATACTTCTACTCTGTCTATCCCTTTTGAATTTAACAGTTTCCTAAAGATGGTGTGGTCATTCTATGTCCACTGGCTTCACTTGAAACCTTCTCCAATTCTTTTACTTATCTACTCCTCTCCTCTTAACTCTGTCTAAGCCCCCATCATAAATGGTAAATATGCTATATTGAAAAGTTTACTCATTGCAAACATATTTTGGACTGCTTCTTGATTTTAATTTAATTCACATGATTTAAAGGTGATAGTCTAATGACTACCACAAGTGGTCAAATTGAAAGTTATGCTCGATCCTATTGTGTTGCTGATTGTATCAATTGGGATAAAGGATTGTGATTGATTTAATGAGCTGTTTTCTCTGATATTATGAAAATGAGAATGTCTATGAGTCATTAGAGACCCAAAAGCTAAAGTGCAACTATATCAGGAAGATTTAAGTAATAACTCAAAAATTAAACCAAGGACAACCCCAAGAACAAAAATAAAAATGAGAAAACACTTAACCAAGACACAAAGATAGACTTCCAGTTCACCAATGGCAAACAGTAGGGCAAATGAGGATGAAAAGGCCAATAGTGAACCACCAGGACACCCTGAACTCAAAGCACAGGAAGTAACAAAACAGATCAATCAGGCTCTAGAAAAATTCAAAACAGAAATAATTTCCCAGATAACCACAGAGATGGTGAGCAAAATGAAAGTCATGATTCGAGACTCTAGAACAGAAACTGACAAAAAAATAGATGAGGACAGGACCACGATAGAAGCCATGAAGGCCCAGCATAAGAAAGAAATGGAAACAATAAATGCCCAACATAGGAAAGAAATGGAATCCATAAAACAGATTCAAACAGGTATCTAGGAGATTAAAAACTCCATTGAAAGTGTTCGCAACAGAATAAAAGAACGCAAAGATAAAATCTCAGATATAGAAGATAAGATTGCAGTCAGTGACCATGACAAGAGAGGTCTCTTAAAAAAGATAGGGGATCATGAGAAATCAATCCAACAACTCCTAGATGATGCAAAGAAGAATAACATAAGACTGATAGGAATCCATGAAGTAGAAGGAGAAAATGCAAATGACTTTAAAAAGCTGTTCTCAGAATTAATGACAGAAAAGTTCCCAAACAGAGGGGAAGAATTTAACATTCAGATAACTGAGGCATATAGGACCCAACTAGCCATGATCAAAAAAAATCTACACCTAGACATATAATAATCAAGATCCCAGAAACCCAACAGAAGAACAAAATACTACAAGCAGCAAGGGAAAAGAAACAAATCACATGCAAAGGAAAGCCCATCAAAATCACAGCAGACTTTTCAACATAAACCCTTAGATCAAGGAAAGCCTGGAGCGAGGTATTCCAAGTCCTAAAAGAAAACAACCTCCAACCTAGACTGATGTATCCTGCAAAACTCTCTTTCAAAATGGATGGGGAAATAAGATACTTCCATGACAAAGAACACCTGAGAAACTTCATGAAGACCAAACCAGCACTACAAGGAATTCTAAACAATATCCTAGAAAAAGACAATGAAGGCAATAACACCATGAGGCCCAACAGAGCAAATCAAATAGGCAAGGCAAGAAACTAAAAGGAGAAGATGAAAAAATAAAAAGAGTCAACAAAAGGCCAATAACATGACAATAATAAGTCAGTACATATCAGTTATAACCATCAATGTCAATGGCCTCAACTCACCAATCAAGAGAAATAGACTGGCAGAATGGAATAAGAAGCAAAATCCAACAATATGTTGTATACAAGAAACACACCTAGTGCAAAAAGAAGCCCACAGACTGAAAGTGAAAGGATGGAAGCCAATTCTCCACATGACAAGAGCCCAGAAAAAAGCAGGGGTAGCAATCTTATTTGCAGACAAAGTAAATTTCAAATAAAAACTGATTAAAAGAGACAAGGAAAGGGCCGGGGATTTAGCTCAGCGGTTCGGTGGCCTGCCTTGCAAGCACAAGGACCCAAGTTCAATCCCCGGTACCAAAAAAAAAAAAAAAAAAAAAAGAGAGAGAGACAAGGAAGGCCACTACATCTTTGCAAAGGGAACAATTCAAGAGGAAGAAATGACAATCAAAAACATATATGCACCAAATATTAATGCCCCCAACTATATAAAAGAAATATTTAAAAACATGAAAAGCCAAATAAGCACTAATACAATTGTAGTGAGGGATCTAAATACCCCACTTTCACAAATAGACAGATCATCTAGGCAAAAAAAAATCAACAATGAAATACTAGAACTGAACAAAGCTTTTGAACACATAGACTTAACAGAGGTCTATAGAGTGTTCCACCCCACAAAATCACAATATACATCCTTTTCAGCTGCACATGGGTCATTCTCCAAAATAGATCACATACTAGCTCATAGAACAGGTTTGAATATCACAGAGGAAATTAAAGAAGAAATTAGACAGTTTTTACAAATAAATGAAAATGCCAATACAACATACAGGAATCTATGGGACACAATGAAAGCAGCTCTATGTGGAAAATTCATAGCATTGAATGCCCACACTAGGAAAACCAAGCGAGCTCAAATAAACAACCTAATGTTGAATCTTAGACTCCCAGAAAAACAAGAGCAAGAAAAACCCAAAGCTTGTACAAGAGAGGAAATTATAAAGATTAGAGCAGAAATCAATGCAATGGAAACTAAGAAAATGATACAAAAAATAAATGAATCAAAGAGTTTGTTTTTTGATAAAGAATAAATAAAATTGATAAACTCTTAGCTCACCTAAGTTTATAGTGGCACAGTTTATAATAGCTAAAACTTGGAAACAGCCCATGTGCCCATCAGTTGGAAACTGGATAAAGAAGATGTGGTTTTTCTATAAAATGGAATACTACTCAGCCATAAAGCATGAGAAATTAGATTCATTCATAGGAAAATGGATACATATTGAGGAGGATATACTCCTAAGTGAAATAAATAAGTCACACATGTGAATAGTTTCTCTGGTGTGAAAAACTATAATAGTACATAAGATCCTAATGAGATACTTGACAATGTGAAATAGGAAGAAAAGGGCCAAAGGTGTAGTGAAAGTGGGAAGGGTAGGGGAAAGGTAATAAGAGAAAAGAAAAAAATAGGAGAAAATGAAAAATAGAAATAAACTGTTTGTAAATGGGGAGGGTAAGAGGGGGTGAAGGGAGGGCAGGGGTGTATGAGGAAAATATGAGAACCAAGACCTGTCATGTAAAGGTACAAGATCCCAATAATGAATGTAACTGTACTGTATACCTAAACTGTACCAATCGACTAAAAGAGGGGAAAAAAGAAAGAATATTAACAAAATGTCAAAAGTAATTTCTGAACACAATTATGGATGACTTCATTCCATTTTGCCCCTCCTTTAGATTTCCCAAAGCTTCAGCTATAACTATCTACTGTTTATCTAAATAAACCTCTCTCAAGTGTGAGTACTATATAAATAGTGGGTAAGATGCCATGTACCTTAAGGCCATTCAGGCTAATGGCTAGGGCAAACAGGCTTCCTTGTGGGAACACAAGAGCTTCTCTGTCCATCTCTAACTCCACCCCACAGCCTTTCCAAACTCTCTTCCACCCTCGGATGTGACAGTCCTAGGCTCACAACACCAGTTTCCAAAAACCTCCTCTCTGAGTACTACAAAGGATCCTCTGTCATTCCCCTGGGAACCATGAGAGTATTTGAAACTGGAGCCTTGAAACCTCAGTCAAAACAGAGAAACTGTCCATTTTCATGTCTTGTTTTGCAATTGTTTTTGTAACATAAAGGTCTATACGTCACACCTGTGTAGTACAGTTTTTGCATAGCACAGTATTTCTGGGAGGACTCACATAACACTTGAAAGATAATCCCCCACCCCCTGCAAAAGGCAGCTAAGTAGCTGGACAAGTAATTGTAAATACTGTTATCTATGAAGTTTCTTTTTTGGGGCGGTGGGGGGATACCAGGGATCAAACTCAGGACCTTCTGCTTGCAAGGCAGGCAGCGGCACCACTGAGCTAAATCCCTGGTCCTATGAAGTTACTTTTAGAAAGGAAAAGGAAAAAATAATTTTTTTTAAGTTCTCAGACCTTATAAGGAGAGGTGGGTCTGCAAAGGAAAGAGCCCATGTGGGGAAGTTGAATTTGCCAAAGGCAGCTGGGCACAGCTACTCCAAGTGTGTGCTAGGGTACAAATTAAAGTAGATGAAGGCAATCCATGTAGTTTTTTTCAGATATCTCAGGCCCATGAAGTCCCTCTCTAAAAGGTAGATTTTTAAATTGGTTATTCCTACCAGAAGATTGCAAAAGCCTTCATCTTCTCTCTCCCTTCTGTCTTTTGCCAAATACTTTCATACCCACTTTGTGCCAAGCATTGTTCAAGTGCAAAGGATACAGCAGTACCGAAACCTCTGGCCCTTATTATTCTATTGCAGAGAAAGGAGAGAGCCTCTCATGCACACAGGGAGGACGTAAACTGGTGGAGTCTTGGAAGGAAAAGCAGTAATGGACACTGATATTCACAGCACCTGTGACTCAGCATTTGGCAGACTAGTTCCAGTCCATGGCTTCTTAGGAACAGGGCCACACAGCCACACAGCAGCAGGAGGTGAGTGGCAGGCGAGGGAGTGAAGCTTTGTCACTTGCTTTGCTGTCTGAGCTCCACTTCCGTCAGACCAAGGCGGCTTCAGACTCTCATAGGAGCTCAAACACTTGCGTGAGCTGGGCATGTGCGGGACCTACACTGTGTGCTCCTTATAAAAATGCAATCCCCCCCAATAAAATAAAATAAAATAAAAATATGATCCCAAAACCAGCCCCCACCCTCCCAGGCTGGGGAAAAACAGTCTTCCACAAAACCAGTCCCCAGTGCCAAGAAGATTAGGGACTGCTGCCTTAAGGTCTCCACTGGATTACGACAAGAAACACCAAGGATTTGAGCTAATAAGGAACACCGTATTATACGTTCGTTATAGTCCTGCTTAGCACCAATATCCATTTGAAGGTGTGGGGCTCAGGGTGTTAGATGTGAAATAAAGAGGGGAGACTAGTATAATATTTAGCCATACTGTAACTGTGCTGTGATAGTATTTGTAGTAGTTACTGAACTTATACAATTGAACTGCACACGAAGAATGAAAAATACTAACCACAGTTTCTGAAAAAAGGCATAGTATTATTAATCTGGGTGTTGATGAAGCAGAGTTACAATGGACAGAGGTAAGGGTAAGAAATGGGGAAAAGAGGGGTAAAAAGCAGTAGCTGCATCAAGATCAAAGTGGGAAGAAAATGCTGTCTTTTGTTTGTGGAATAAGAAGTTTAATTTTAAGAGGTGGGTGTGGGCTCGGTGGTTCAGTGCTTGCCTAGCATACATAACGCCCTGGGTTTGATCCCCAGCACCACACACACAAAGTTTCAGCTGAGGTTTAAAGGTGTTGCTTAGATACGCACTGGTTCCAAGCAGAGGGACAGAAAATGGTAATAACATCATTCTGGATGGTAGGGAAAGCGGGTGAGAGAAGTGAACTAAATCTCCTGTCATTACACCACAGTTTGTAAAGTAGGGGGCCAGGGATCTAGCTCAGTAGTTCCGCCACCTGCCTTGCAAGAAAAAAAAATGTAAAGTTGGTTAATCAAATATGTATGGTTTTTATAGTGAGAAATAGAGATGGTCACCACAGGACAAAAAAAAATCAGAAATGACTTAAACACAGTAGCCTCTAGGGGTTAGGCAGGAAACAGTGGCTTTTTCTCTTCCCTCCCTCCTTCAATTTTGGTTTCTTTTTTTTTTTTGTACCAGAGATTGGACTCCAGACCTTGCGCTTTCAAGGCAGGCGGCAGCACCACTGAGCTAAATCCCCAGCCCTCCCTCCTTCAATTTTAAACATATGCTTCAGTTCTGTTTATAAAAGTTTAAAAATAAAAAGATGTAAAAGTAGCTGCCCATTCAAAACAATTTTAAGAAAAATATTTGGGCAATTAAAGGCATTCAGCTTTTCATAAAACTGAGCTATGCTGGAGTGACCCATTCCCTGAGCATGAAAGAATATACAGACTTTACTCTGCCCAATTCCCTTTCCAATTTGCAGTAGGGCCACTCTATTTATTTATTATTGGGGGGGATACCAGGGATTGAACTCAGGCCCTTGTGCTTGCAAGGCAGGCGGCTGAACCACTGAGCCAAATCCCCAGCCCAGGCCCACTCTATGCAGTACTAAAAGTGGGTTCGTATTCCTTTATTGCATGTGAGCTATTTAGATAGTGACTAATGAACACTGAGCATACCACCTTCCACAAATGACGTCAAACTTGCTCTCCCCAGGATAACAGCACTAAAGTATTGTCTGCCTAGCCTGGGTTGCTGTGCATTAGTCTGTATGCTGGGTCTTACTGCCCATATGGGCTCCATGAGAATTTCCAAATGCACCTTGGTAGCACAGCACGACCTGCATCTGGCTTCAGAGAGGTGACGCTTCTCTCTTTGGACCAAAACCTCTCCCAGGAGATCATCTCCATTCAGAGAGTCTGCATTTACTCTATCACTACACATCACACTGCCAAGGATGTGGCAGCCTATTTATGCTCTCAGTGTCCATAGGTCAGGAGTCTTGAGCACAGCATAATGGGCTCTCTGCTTAGAGACTCATCGGCTAAAATCAAAGTATTGGCCACGCAGCAGGTCAGTTTGGAGGAGTGTCCTCTTCCAAGTTCATCCAGGTTGTTTAGAGAATTCAGCTTCTTCCAAGTGTGGGACTGAGATCCTCTCTTTCTGGCTGTTGACTGGGATGATCACTCTCAGCACTAAGGCTACCACTGAGTATGAGCCATGAGACCCCTCCATGAGCGGTCTATTACATGGCTGCTGCTGGCTTCCAGTCAGCAGAACAACGTACCTCGGTCTTTTTATTTTTTTCAGTCCTGGGCATTGAACCCAGGGAATGAGCTACATTCCCCAGACCTTTTTAATTTATGTTTTACTTCTTAGACAGCATCATACTAAGTTGCGCAAGTCGACATCAGACTTGTGACCCTTCCGCCTCAGCCTCCAGAGCAGCTGGGATTATAGGCATGCACCACAAGGCCCGGCACATCACTTCCTTTAAAAGGACTCATCTACCTTTACTTACTCCACAGTCCACATTAAAACTCTGTCAACTATACTTTTTTTTTTTTGAAGCCAGACATTTAATGGTACATTTGAGGTACACATAACGATCACATTCACCATCAGGGAATTTGTACCTGACATGATGTACCTTCCTTCTTTTTTCCCATTCTCCTCCCTTCAACCTCTCTTCCCCTCCTTATTTACAAAAGCTTTGCTTCCATTTTTTCTTTCTATTCTATTTTCTTCTCCCTTCTTTCCTTTCCCCTTCTCCTCTCCCTTGTTTCACTTCCCATTTCCTGATACCTATTAAGCATTTGAGTCTGTATTTCTATTCTAAGACCTCCTAATATAGGTACAGGATCCTACTCAGGGTCACATCCATCAGATCTCCTTGGCCTTCTTCACCAGTGCCTGAGTCTTTTGTGCTTGTGACATATTTAAAGAGAGCAGGCCGCTTAGTTGTTAGAAGTTCCCCCATTTGACAGTTCCTTGTAATTACGTATAAATTATACATCTTTAGCAGGAATAAAAACACATTTCCATGTAGTGTACTACAGAATGAGGCCCTGTCTGGAAAAGAAAAAAGATAAAAAGTAATGTCTTGGTGGCTGAAGGTATAACTCAACAATAGAATGTATGCTAGCACATATAGGGCTCAGATTCAACTCCCAGCACCAAATAATAAATGTTTTTAACCTAGATAGTGCTACCATGATAAAGAGTCTATTACCAAAGAATGAAAAGACATCAGTGGGACAGGACACAACATCCAGAAATAGACCTAAATACATGTGGCATTTTAGTTCATGCTAAAAGTGTCATTTCTAATCAGAAAACTAGTATGCAATCTAGCCTGTAGAGTAGTGTTAGGGGAACTGAAAATTTCTTAGGAAAAATAAAGACAGATTTATTGCTCCCTCCACTGAAATAAATTACAGCTGTATCAAAGAATTTTCATAAAATAGGGCTGGGGATTTAACTCAGTGGCACTGTGCCTGCCTCGCACGTGCAAGGGCCTGAGTTAGATCCCCAGTACAGGTAAAAAAAGTAATTTTCATAAAATAAACCCATATAATTTCTGAATGAAGCATAAGTAGTTTGTAGAGGACCCTAGAGTGGAAAAAGCCTTTCCAAGGACACCAGACCAATAAGTTGAAAGGCAGAAGTTTTATAAATTTGTACCAAATTTGTTTCTTTAATCCAAAGTAAACAAATTAAGGCGTATAGCTTTTGACAAACTGGGGAAAGATATTTGCATTACAAAAAAGATAACACATATCTTTGATTTACAGATTTATACAGGTATAGAAAATAAGAAATGAGGGCTGGGGATTTAGCTCAGTGTTTCCACCGCCTGCCTTGCAAGTGCAAGGACCCGAGTTTGATCCTCAGTACAAAAAAAAAAAAAAAAAGAAATAATAAATTCAAGTAATTAATGCAAAGTAGGAAAATAGCAAAGAATATGTGCAGTTAAAAAAAAAACAAACAGGAAGAGGACCAAGAGATAGAGGGAGGAAGGAGAAGGGAAGGGGAGATTAAAAAAAAAAAACTGTTAAGTACAGGTACCAACTCCCATGATGAATGAATTACTGGTAATAAAAATATACGTTTAAAAGGAAATTTTTTTTGAAAACACAAAGACAGGCTAAAATTCTCAGCATTGCACAAAAATGAAATGATAAAAACAACGATGTGCTTCTCCCAGGGGCTAACAAGCAAGGCAGAAAGCAGTCCAGCACCGCTAAGTCCACGGATGACCACAGCAAGTCTGGAGTTGTGCAGCTGAGTAACCTTGGATCTGTGTGACACAGTCATCCTCCTAAATGAAAGTATAAATTCGGGGACTCTTTCCAGGAAAACTCTGACACCTGATTTCAATATTTAAAGTATACATGTTTATTGAACCAACAAACCCACTGCGAGGAATCTGCTCTGAAGATAGATGTTTCTGACTCTTTAAGGCTATTTGCTGCAGCCCTTTCCATAATAACGAGGAGGAAAAAACATACAAGCAACTAAACTGGCCTCCTCACGGGTTTGGAAATGCCAGGATTAAAGAGAATGATAGTGCTCTGAATGCTGAGAGGAAAAGATTTCTAAGATACTGTGACGAGCAAAACAGATGACTATAAATATAGCAGAAGTATTTTTTTTTTTAATTGAGTTTATTGGTACATTTAGGGATACAGTACAGTTACATTCATTGTTGGGATCATGTACCTTTACATGGCAAGTCTTGATTCTCATTTTTTTCCCCTTACCTCTGCCCTCCCTTCACCCCCTCCTCCCCTCCCCATCTACAAACACTTTATTTTCATCTTTTCATTCTCTCACATTTTTTTCTTTTCCCTTTTTGTTCTTCCCCTACGTATCACACCTTCCCTACACCTTTAGCTCCTTTCCTCCCATTTCTAAATGTCAGTAATCTTATTAGAATCTTATGCATTGTTGCAGAATATTCACACCAGGGAAACTATTTGGTATTTACACATGTGGGACTTATTTATTTCACTTAGGAGTATATCTTCAATATGTATCCATTTTCCTATGAATGAATCTATTCTCTCGCTCTTTATGGCTGAGTAATATTCCATTTTATAGAAAAACCACATCTTCTTTATCCAGTTTCCAACGGATGGGCAAATAGGTTGTTTCCAAGATTTAGCTATTACAAACTGTGCCGCTATAAACATGGGTGCACATACTTCTCTGTGATATGATTCTTTTAGTTCTCTTGGAAAGATACCCAACAGAGGGATGGCTGGGTCAAATGGAACCTCCAGTCCAAGCTCTTTGAGGTATCTCCATATTGATTTCCATAGTGGTTGCACTAGTCTAGCAGAAGTATTTTGTATAAACACAGATAGTTTCCAACTAATGGGAGCTACTTCAAGGATAAATGAAATAATGGGCAGAGGAGGAGGGCAATATCCTTAGTATATCCTTAGTCTTATTTTTGCCTCAGATCTAGATTTTTTTTTTTTTTTTTTTTTTTTTTTAGAGCGAATTTGGGACCTTACACTTGCAAGGCAGGCGGTGGCACCACTGAGCTAAATCCTCAGCCCTGATTGAGAAATCTTAACGGGACGTCTTTAAGCAAAGAGAGTTTTGTTTTTGTTTTTGTTTTTTCTTTTCTTTTCTTTTTTAGTACTAGGGATTGAACCCAGGGTTTTCACACTGAGCTACATCCCCAGTCCTTCTTATATTTTTAAATATTGAGACAGGGTCTCTCCAAGTCACTAAGTGGAACAAGGAGAGTTAAACCTATTGCATTTAGTCACTGCTATTTTGAGGTTATTTGCTCAACCGTAGTTACCCTACCTGGACATCTATAGATGTCCAAAACAAATTTTCATTCTTTTACCCACATCTCTTTCCCCATCAGTCTTTTCTATTTTGGACATTGATACCTTTCTCCATTCTGTAATGCTAGACAGAAGTCTTCATTCCCTTGTTGTCCTTACCCCCTGACACTCCTCTAGTCCATATACAAGACCTGTTGGTTCTGCATCTGTAGTATCCCAGTTTTGCCAAAATAACAAACCAACCCAAAACCTCAGTGAGCTGCGTTAAGTATTTATGCCTCACCCAGCTCTATAGGACCGCAGCGATATGCTGGGCTCAGTGATGTGCTTGGACCCCAGTTGGACTCAGCCACGCTCAACTCAAGGCAGAAGATTAGATTTCGGATCTGCAAGCCATGTGTCTCATTCTGTTCCCCAGACTGAAATCAGAACAATGGCTTCCGGAAACACGCTCCTTCTGTAGTGGGTGACAAGAAGTGTGCCATACCTCCTAAAGCCTTAGGTTGAAATCTCAGCCACTGCTAAGGTTTGAAAGTGTGTTCCAAAATTAAAGAACTGGAAATTTAATCCCCAACACGACAGTGTTTTGAAGGAAGGTCTCACAGAGGTGTTTAGGTGCTGAGCCCTACTGAGTAGTAGACATGTGTTGTACAGGAAAAGCTCACAGGACTGAGTTCACTTACTTCCACTCTTGCCCTTCTGCCTCGCACCATGTGAAGAAGACACCGCAAGAAGGCCCTCACCAGATGCCAGCACCTTGATCTTGAACTTCCCAGGCTCCAGAACTATGAGAAATAAATTTCTATCCATTATAAACTGCCTAGTCTCAGGTATTCTGTTATCACAACACAAAATGAACTAAGACACACATAACTATGATTAACTTGTCTTCACTGACAGCTTCACCTATTAAAATGTATCAGTACCCAACATTCAACAGACACTTCCATTTTCTCTCACTCTGGTTGTTTCGAGACAAAGTCTCACTGCATACCCCAGGCACAGCTCAAACTCTTGGTCCTCCCACCTAGCCTCCTGAGTGCTGGGATTACATGGCATGAGTGCTTACTAAATTACTATTAAGTGAGAAGACTCTGGAAAAGTAGTTTGAAGCAAGCCATTAAGGACCTCAAAATACCATGTGTGAGAGTTCAGACCTCATTTTACAGGCACTGATCACAGTCACCAAAGAAGAGATCTACTCTAGAAAGATAATTGTGATTGCACTGATGAATTTGAAAACAAAGCCAGTTAAAAGGTTTCTGTCCAAATGAAAAACCAGTCAAGGCCAGAGTGAGGGCAAAGGACCTAAGAAGGAAACCACCTTGAGGCACCACCAACACCAGTTGGCAACAACAGTCACCCAGTGGGCTGAAACTTTCTTCAAAACTGCCAAGCAAAACTGGGGTTAGTACACTAATTTCACACATTGAAAAAGCAAAACAAGATTCACAGAGCTTAGACAATTTCCCCCAAGCCACACAGCTAAATAAACAGCTCTTTTGGGATTCTAGTCCAGTGCACTGCAGGACTGATTTCCAAAGTCCACTGAGGGAAAGACATGCTGTAATGCCAAGTTTCTAGCTAAGTAATTTCTTTGATGTTGTCCCTTGCTGATACATAAAAGTTTGACTGCAAAGGTAATTAATGTGACTGTGGATATCCTGTAGGTAAAGCCTGGAATACAGTTAAGTATTTCTACATGACTCTGGAGGACCTGCTTAACAGGATAACACAGACTCATAGCTTCGGGGAATTCTAGAAGGCTAAGAAACACTGAGAACTCATTTGTTCATTCATTCGACAGTTACTGAGAGCCTCCTCCATACTAAGAACTCAAGAACACTAGGGATACAGAAGTAAATATAACATATGTCCACCTTTGAATAGTTTGCATTGGAGTGGGGGGGGGCAGATAATAAACAAGTGAATTAGGCTAAAATATATCAGACAGTGGAAAACAAAAAAAGGATGGGGGATAAGAAGTAGGGTATAATTCTTAATGGAGTGCTTAAAGAAATCTACTCCCCTGCCCACCCCACCCCATAATGAATGAGAACTATGAAGGTCTCCATGTTGGGGTTCATTTTTCTCAACAGTAAGAGTGCTAGGAGTAATCATCTGATTGGCAAAGCCAAAGGCACATTCCTACTCCTTTCGCTCCTCTGAGCCAGGACAGAGGGAGAAGTGGCCCTTTAACTTTAGAGTTATAATAGGTACTACCTTCAAAGAACATGTGAAAGGGATTTTCTTCAGAGAGGAAAATGTGGACTCTAGCCAACCAAAATAGCCACAGGAGTAGGTATGATCGTTAAGAGTCAATGAATACGGCCAGGGATTTAGCTCAGCGGTTCCGCTGCCTGCCTCACAAGCGTAAGGACCTGAGTTCAATCCCTGGTACAAAAAAAAAAAAAAAGTCAATTAACAGACTCATAGAAGAAAAAAATTGCAAAGAAAAAAAATAGAAACCTGTGCTTTGGAGAATCCAAACACATTTTAAGAAAGAAGAAGAGATAAAGAAGAACAGAAAGAAAAGAATCAGCAGACATCAAGGTTTGAGAATCCAAGAAGAGTTTACAAGGCAAATGGTGACCTTTAATACAGCAGTTTGAAAAGTTTGGAAGCCACACTGTAAATGGAGAAGGAATTAAGAGTGAGTGAAGTCGGGACACAGACACTTCTGAGCCAAAGTCTTCCACATCATAATTCATGTTCCAGTAATAGGACCTGCAAAACAAATTAATCCGACACAAAGAGACTCAGGGCTTCCAAGTAGCACGTAGTCTTCATTTAAACTTCACAATAGCTTTGCAAGAAAGGTCATATTCCCATTTAGAAATGGAATGTAGAATACTGAATGTTGGGGAAAATTATATACTCTTTCCCAGGAGTACATATGACCCAGAAATTGTTCTTTTAAAGGAAGTTAGACAAAAGAAGTGATCTTAAGCATGCACACAGATTTATCTACAAGGCTCTACGTTATAATAGGAAAGAATTGAAATCAAACTAACTCCAACAAGGGATCGGTGTATCCATGCTATTAAGTGATATGCAGGCATTGACAAATAATACTGCTGGAGAAATGAAAAGTAAAATGGTTTGTATTTATGAAGTGCATAGGGTAGACAAATACAATGGCTCCATTGTGGTGTGCCTGTGCACGTGCACATATGTTATGTCTTACAGGTTTTTTCTGGATTTCCCCACATCTCTACAGTAAAGGAATACTGCTTTTGTAATGACATTAAAAAAAAATTTTTCTAAGTGCTTAAGCACTGTTTTTGGTCAAACAAGAATATCTAAAAAAGGACAGGACAGAATTCTTATGAATTCCAGTCGCCTCTTCTACCGCCTGTTTGGGTTTTTGTTGTCGTTTTGTACCAGGGATTAAACTCAAAACCTTGCACTTTGGAGGCAGGCGCGGTGCCTCGGAGCTCAATCCCTGGCCTTGCCTGTTTTTATATAGAACAGTCAGCAAGGGAAGAACAATGTCCCTCAATAATGCAGAAATGCTTTATTTGCTTCCTTTCATATTCAATGAAAATAAGACCTCTATACTCAACGTGCCAGACTTAAACTATAAGGCATTCTTGTGTTTAAGAAGAAAGCATGAAGACTGCTAGAAAATGCTGAAACAGCAATTGTAAAGCTTTTATGAGCCCACAAAGCACATCTGAATGTATGGATAAGACAAGCTAATAAAAAAGAACCCACACTACCCAGCCTAGAGCCTCCCAAGGTCTAGATTACAGCCTTTCCAGGCCTCAACCTGAAATAATCAGATGTAAGAAATCCCCCCAAACATAAGATATTAATGGAGGACCGTGGGTCTTAACAGAACTCAAAATAGTTAAATTAGGCAGTATATGGCGCAGGTTGGGAGGTGTGGCAGCCCTTGCTACGGCGAGGAGCGTCCGGGGCAATGCCAGGTACTGGAAACATGAGAAAAGCATTAATTTTAGTGGTTTTGCGATCGAGCTCGCCTCCGCGGCGGAACCCGGGGCAAACTGCAGCCCAGGCCTCTATCCGAGGTCAATGATCTTGGAGGCGGCGCAAAAACTGCAGGCAGGGCAGGACCGCGCGACCAACTCTCTACAGAACAATATATAGTTAGGAACACTCACAGGTCCTAGCTACCCTAAATCCTTTCAGGAGGTGAGCAGTGCAGCGAGACACCCCGCACCTCCAGCTCCCAAGTTGACAGCCCCAGCGAAGCTCTAGTCCAGAAGGTCCCACTTCCGCGCAGGCGCCGTTGAGACCTGTGTATCCTGCCGAGAGCCGCGCCAAAACCAAACTACGGTGGCTCTGCTTGGGATAAATTCCTAACAACCCGATCCGAGAAGAATAAACCTGTTGGGACAGTTTTGGAAGGTGGCCCCGAAGGCATTTGGAGAAGGGAGTAATCTATAGATTTGGTAAATCTCTGTACTACCAGGAGCCGGAAGAGAATTTAATCTCTGCCTCCCAACTTGTAACCAAGAGTTGACAAATTGAGAAAGCGCGCCCTAAAACCCCGGCCCGGAAGTCCCGAGCCCGGAAGCCCCGCCCCGGGAGCCCCGCTGGGGGCGTGACCATCCGGGAGGGGCGGGGCCTGCTCCCCGAACTGTGAGACCCTTACCCAGACTGAGCTGCGCAGCTTGGGTGTGAACCTAGCGTGCAAAGGTGATCCAGGTGAGTGCTGGCACCTGCGGGCTGGCCCTCGGGAGGCACTTAAACTCCCTCACTGGGCGGCCGGTATCTCAGCCGCTCTGAGCTAACAGGATCTCTCCCTGACCCCTTCCCCTATCTGTAGACTGTGCTTTTGCATCCTCTGCTCTCTGTCCTCTTCCCCCTTTGCATTCTTTCTGGTGGAGTGGGTTTGAAGTGCCCGAGGGAGACCCTGCCTTGCTGTCTATAACGCGGCGAGATTCTCAAGGTCAACCCTTCCACAGTTCCCTCGTTTCCTCTCCTCTTGCTGTGCGGCCCCGGGGCTCCCCCTTTCTACCTTCTGGGGCCCACCCGACCTTGCCAGCTGCAGCTCGCGGACAGAGGCTGGGCGAGCGGGGCACTGTGCAGGCCCGATCGGTAACAGTGGTTTCAGAAGTGGCCTGGAGCTCTGTGCCCGCTGCGGATGTGTTGCTAGGATCCTTCGGGGAGAGCCTCAGAGGGAATTGTTTGTTTTCCTCCTTCCTCGCCAAAACATTATATTGGAACCTGTAAACGGGTGGTTTCCTTCCCCTGCGTTAGGGTAGGAGAATCCTCAGGGTGGGTGGAGGCCCGGAGGAGAATTTTTATTTGTCTCTTCCGAGGGTTTCCAAATATTTCCCTTCTTATCTGACGTTGCTGCTGAGAGGCACGGGGCACAGAGGTGGAGCAGCTGCAGGGCGGTGGAAGAGGCCGGAGTCTTGTTACTGAGTCATTCTTCTAAATTGTGGCTACTGCGAATACTTTCCTTGGAAGTCACGAAATTTACAAGTAGCCCGAGGAACAAGTGAGTGTGGGAAAGGAAGTCCAGGAAAAGCAACGACAGATGGTTGGATGGGCCAGGGAGGAGTGGGGTTTTACTTCCCTGGGGAAAGGGAGCGTCCTAGAATGTGAGGCTGCTTCCTGCTGCAGTTGTGTGGGGTGGGCCTAATACTGCGGCATTGCTGCGGGTTTTAGGGTGGGATCTGGTGGAAGTCACCTGAAGCCTGCAGTTTCTGGCAGCACCCAAGGTAATCCGGTCAGTTCCAGCCATGTTTTATTTCGGTCAATTTGGAATTAAGAGTATATTATCAGAGTCAGGGAATGGATAATATTTATCCTCACAGCAGTTAAATTTAACTGAAGACTTAAATAAAACTGCCTTCTAACATCCAAACAAATACTTTCACTCCTGGGAAGACAGTCTGTTAAGCTTCCCTCCTGACACAATGTTACAAATATAGAAAATTTGTCAAGTGATTTTTTTTTAAACCAATGTTACTATATATAAAAGTACAGTGATAGATACTGTGACCAACCATAGATCCTGCACTCCAGGGGCTTCCTTAAATTAGTAACAAACAAGAAAAGGGCTTTCTTCCTTCTTATTTAGATTTTCTCCTGATGGCCTAGAATTCTGAGGAAACACAATTTGGAAAGGGAACCTGTTCACTTGGAGGTTAGTGCAGACCAGAAAAATACATGAAAGAAAGGCTCTACCTATATCCGGAGGATGCTGAAAAGCTCTGGGGCTACCTGGATTGAGGCGGATGTCAGATCAATCTGTCAGAAGTAATTTAGTGCCAATGGCACATCTAAGTGTAGTCGACATAAATCCCTGTATTCATACCTAAACATTCTGATTCTGTATCCAGAACTCAGCATTATCTTCAGGGAGATTATTGCTCTGTAACATAAAATCTCTTATACAGTATCTGTTTATTTACCTGTCTAGAGTGAACTTGTTTATTAACCAGAACATGGGTTGTAAGTTTTTGGTGCGTTAGTCCACTTTAAAAAAAAAACAAAAAACAAAAAACAAAACTGATGTTATACTTCTGCAAACAATTGTGCCAAAGCTTCATTCGAAGTACAGGGAGGCATGGAAGGGTCAAGCCGTGTTTTTTGGGCAAGAGTCAGCAGCCTCAGCAGTTCCCTCACTAGATGGCTGGTACCCTAGCCAGGATTCAGCTTCTGCTAAGAATTAACTACAATCTACCTGCGCCTCTTGCAATCAAAGATCCAAGCGGTATCAATGTAACCCCTTTGAGATCTGCCCCTCTCCCTGGAAGTCATAGCTTCTTTGCCTTAGTTCCTGGGTATTGTTAGTGAAGGGATAGGTGTGTGGGAATCATGGTGTAGAAATGGAGGGCACATTTCTGCATTGCTTTGATCCTTTCCAACCTGTATGACTAAAGATTAGAGGAGGTGTTTGCCTTCCTATGATCTCAGCTTCTTCAGTTATACTGCACTGCTGGGAATGGGATGAAAATGTTCCCTTCTAGAGCTCTTCCAAGTTTTTTTTTTTCCTCCCAATTAAAAACAGGCTTTAATTAGTCACCGCTTAATGTTATGCTCAGGAGTGGGTCTGGAGCGGCAGAGCTGTTTCAAAAGAGGTCAGATGTTGTCAAACTTGCCCTTTGACCTTACTCAGGGACAGAAGAGCCAACAGTGAAAGCAAAGTAGAGACAACAGACTGCAGGGAGGCATGGGCGTCTAGGCTGCACTCTGCTGTGTGACCTTGGCACATGATATATCCTCTCTGATGCTCAGTTTCCTCGCCTGCAAAATGGAAGTGATAATCTGTCATAGAGATACTGTGAGGGTTTAAAGGAGGTAGGTGTGTTGATGAACTGCTTAGGACAGGTTTTTGATACATACTAAACTATTCGTGCTGATAAAAAGCACTACTACGAATTGAATTTTCTACTGCTCTTCCTCTAATCTCTAATACTGCCCTTCACCACGCTGGTCTCCTTTCCCTTTCTTACAAAAGGGAAGCCCACTCCTGTGTGTACCCTCTGCGCTTGGTGTTTTTTTTTGCCTGTTTTTTTCACCCATCACTGTTAATACCTTCTTGTCCCATTTTAAGATTGCCCTGTGTTGTTCTCACCTCTGCACGCACACACGCACACACGCACACTCAACTGTGCCTTCCGGAGGGCGGGAACTTCCTTCTCAGCATTGATAACCGTTGTTGCCCTCTGGGATCTTGAACGATGCATGGCATTTAGTCCTTCTATTTTTCTGTTTTGAGCCAGGGTCTTGCTTTGACATGAAGTTGTTGAGGCTGGCCTTGAACTTGTGATGCTCTTGCTCGGCCTCCCAGTGTGTTAGAATTACAGGTGTGTGCCACCATGCCTGGTGGGAAATAACCACGTTAGACCCACTCGCTGCTGTTGGGCCTCACCTGAATTCATAAGGAAGTCATTCCTTAGCTACTTGGACAGGTGATGCTGTTTCTACTCACCTGATTGTGTTTCTGTGTCATAATGTTACTGAGTATGTGGTGCCATTGGAGAGAATACTTTTTTTTTTTTTTAAAGAAAGAGAGGTTTATTTTGACTCAAATTTTTAGGGGTTTAGTTTGTGGTTGGCTCTAAGGAAGTAGAATATGGTGGAGGAAAGCCGCTCAACCCATAGCAGCCAGAACGCAGAGAAAGAAGGAAGGACCCAGAGAGGTGAATATACCCTTCCTTATGAATGTGCACAATTTATCTTTAAACCACAAAATAATTCAAGGATTTACATTTACATAGTTAATCGATTGAAGAATATGATGCTATTTACCGTATGGATTGAAAGGTAATTTGTTGGAAAACAGGTTAATGACGTATCTAAGGCTCTTTTATGATGCACCTCCCTCTTCCACTGCTTCATTGCATCGTGCTACCTATGTTTTTAATTCCTTCTCTGAAATGTCTTTTAAGTCTAGTGGTCATTTGAAGGTTTGATATTCAAACAAATTTTATCTGTTTAATTTAGAAATGGATCAGATGTGGCATTTTGAAAATGTAGGATAAACCTAGGAAAATCCTGTAACCCTCCTTCGCCACTCCCTTCGTGGAGACAGAAAATTACTTTTTTATTACATTTTATTATTTTTATGTTACTGCCCCCAGCTTCTTGGGTGGGCTCAGGAGGCTGGCGATAATTTTGAGGCCTGTTCCTTTAAGGAAAAATCCAGAGGTGGAAGGGAGGCTGGGCAGCTGGGGGTGGAGAGGCTTTGAGTGGACCCCGAGTTCTATGTCAGGGTTTCTTGAACTACCTTCTGCTGTTTGGGACTTAAAGAAAGTGCATTTGGTTGGTATAATCAAGCCAACCTTTAAAGTTTCCATCCTTCTGAGTCATTCTCATTAACTGTTGATTTTTGCCACGTTAGATAAGACCCTATATAAGAAAGATTGGTCCAATAGCACAGGCAGCTATATAAAGACTTCGATGAAGTCCTTTCCTTCTTCAGTGAAACATTGGAAAATGGGCCCCCGGTGGATCTGAGAATGCTTTATCACTGTCCCATTCTTGGATGCATTAAAACACACACACAGAGCAGTAGTGACAAATGGCAGTATGGTTTGAGAGCAGGATCACAGGTAAAAGCAGAGGTTACCATTACACGAGCTAGATTCTACAGAGAGGCAAAATCTGTCTCTGAAAAATCTGATTGCCGTTCAGAAAAAGGAGGAGCAGTAAAGCAGTGGCTCAAGTGTTGCACTATTTGAGGCAAGTGACCACACCCCTAAGGCCTGCCTTTTGTTCCATTTGTGCAAAGCCACTTGTGCCCTGGCGCATTTCTGTGGAGCAGCCAAGAGGGGCTTGGGTGCACGGTGATAAAAAGCTCCACCCCAGGAGGATCCCCTCAAGTAGTTCAGAAAGTTTTCTGGGAAAGGCTTCTGGAGTCCTGCCCCAGTGAGATAAAGCAGGGCTGTCAGGAACAGGAAATAGAGGGAAAGGTTGAATGAAGCATTAACACTAAAATAATTAGGATCCCAGGAGACTGGTCAGTGAGCCTCCTAATAGAGAACACCCTGGCCAAATACCTTCTACAGAAACCCTGCGTTCCTAACTCAGGGGTCAGAATAAAACAAACCTTGTGGGTGTTAGAGACCAATGCTTCCTCATTTGAAAACAGGACTCCTAAACTGAAACTTTGCAGTGGTGCCTGTTGTTTACTTGCAGCCCTTGGTGTGGGCTGGTTGCAGTGCAGTTGTGGCCCTGAGTGCCGTCCCACCCACTGAGAGACCCCAGTCCCCGCTGGTAGCAGTCCTCCATCTCTTCTCCCAGTAAACCCGGTGTGGCCTGGGGCTTATATAACCCACATCTCCCCTGTGTCAAAAATACCATTGCTAGTTCTCTTCTGCCGACCTCAAGCAAATCCTGTTCGGCAGGTAATATATACATTGGTGAATCTTTAAAGTTACAAATAGAAGTGCTGCTCTTTTTTTTAATAGAAATAATTAGATTTCTGTACTATTCTCAAAGGGGACATTCATGAAACCCTGCCAGGGGCATTGTATGTATATAATGGAGAAAAACTGAATGCTTCCTCCCTAAGGTAAGGAAGACAAGGGTGCCTTTTCTTGCTGCTGTTACTCAATATGCATTGGTTCTAGCAGGGCAACTGATGAATAACAACAACAACAACAATAATAATAATATTAAAAGGCATCCACATTGAAAAGGAAGTTTATTTTTGCATTTATTTTTGCAGATGATCCAATCCTCTGTGTAAAGTGCCCCTAAGATCCTGGGTCTAGCTCCTGCCTGTTCCTAGGCTGTTGTGCCCTGACTCTGTTCCTCTGCTGCATTCATGCAGTGCCTATAAAGAGTGCAACTAGGAGACTTTACATCTGCGCTCTCTGTTCTCAGCGTAGCCCTTGTGGAGGGAGATGCCCGCTGCTTTCACTGATCACTGTTCCAGTGCATGTTGGAGTAGCTCACTGATAAGCAGGAAAACCGAAGTGCAAGCATTCAAGGCAGAGCCTCTGCTGGGCCCAGTACCTTGCAGAAGACAAAGCCTAGGCCAAAGTCCCCTCGCTGTCTCTTTGGGCCCACGAGAGGATTGCCGGTGACTCAGCCCAGGGAAACAATCCACAGAGCTTGCTGTGCAGTATAAAATGAGCGCTCCCACCACAGGAGGCCATACGTGAGTTATCAGCAACTCAAGCCTTCTCTGGACGCTATCGCTAGCAGGGCACTGGTGTGGCCCAGGGTGTGGCCCCGCGAACTGTCCCTTCTGTGCACGCTGATACACACTCTCTTTGCCCTGGAGTCTAGGAAATAAAGACTCGGCAAATGGTAAATTGCTTTTTTAACTTGGCTGCATTAAGCTGAACCTTTCCTTATAGGGCAAGCCTTTATTGTTTTCTTACTTCCCTTCTGGGAAGAGTTTTTGTCTGTGTTCTGAGTTTCTTGTTAATTCATAATTATTTGTTGGGTAGTTTTCTTTTCTTCTCAGTATGAGCGATAGAACTCAGAGCCCTCACACTGAGCTACATTCCCTTGCCTAATGCTGTTTGTTTGTTTATTTGTTTTTAATGTGGGGACAGAATCACACTAAGTCTCTAAGTTGTCCAGGGGGCTGGGCTGGACAACTTCTGTCTTCATGTTCCCAAGAGTGCCGGGACTTCAGGCCCAGGCCACCACAGCCTCTTTCCAGGGTTTTGGTAGCTACTTTCTAGGGAGAAAAAGAAACATGAATTGGTTACATTCGCGTTTCATACTGCGCCCTGTAGCAGATGATCAGCATTACCTCATGGGTGCGGGTGCGGGTGCGGGTGTGGGCTGGGGGAGCCATTCCTGAAAGCCGCCTGAAGTTACCGCTCCCGTCCTTCCCGTTTCTGTACACCGTGACTGTGCGCCCTGTGCGTGACACAAGGCCAGGCCACATGGTCCCCTCTGCATGGGAGTTTAGTGGCTGTTGCAGTTGGCTGCTCTAAGTGCAGGTTGTGGGATCCCCCGTGGGAGTGCTTGGAGCGTTGGGAAGGGCTGTTCTGCCTTGTGGAAGGCAGCTTTCCGGGCTTTGTCCCTGTGCCTGTGCTGATGTCTCCACAGCTGCAGGGCCACCAGGTCTTCTGCCGCCTGAGCACCCACCCTGTCCCTACTACAGGACGATTACCCGCTCCTTTGCAAACCACCCACTCTAGCATCAGACTCGGTCCCGCTTCCTGTGAATGCTGTGGCTTTTCAAGGAACTTTGCCTGGCTCTGCCCGGCCCCATCCAGGGTCACACTCACTCCACAAAGTCTGAGGAGTCACGTTCACCGGGTGTGAGTGAAAGATGCTGTTACCACTTCCATCTCAATGTGTGCACACCTGGCAGATTGCATTTGTATTCTGAGAGGACTTTGGTCCTAAATACTAATTTTTCATTGTGGGGCAGCTGCCTTCTGAGTGCTTCTCGCCCACAACAGAGACACCTACCCAAGATGCTCTTGTCCTGCAACCTGACACCCTTTCAGAGCAGAGAAACGGAGGTCAACTTCTAGTGTTCTGGTCCTCAGTCTGCCCTCATCTGTCAGAGCTTCCGTTTCCTTTTCTGTTAAATGGGTCTACTTCAGAGTGAACTCCGACACAGCAACCCCACTGTGCCAGGGAGCCCAACACCCTGTCCAGGGTGAGGGTTCTGCCAGCTAACTCTGGACTTGCCAACTTGGACATACAGCAAGTGTACTTCATTTCTTCGGAAAAATTAGAGATGACTTCACTTTCAGTGGTCTCTTCAATCCCGATGTATTTAACTTCAGCAGCATCAGGGAGGGCAGAGGGCACACACACTATTACTTACAGTTATACTTTGATACTTAGCTGCTTTGAAACTTGTTGAATTTGGTACTTGGCACATTTGGACCTGAACGTTTTGTCCCAATACTCGCGTGCAAGCTGGAACTTGTTGGTATCATTGTCTCATGACTCAGTGGCTTTCCTGCCAAAACAGTTGGCTTGGTTTCTCTTTTTTGGTACTCTCAGGGCCTTACCAGCAAGTACCAAGGCCCCACTGTATTTTTAAGGAGTCCAGAATTATTCACCCTGTGTTTCTGTTCTGGTGAGTATTACTGTAGCTTCTTACTTGCCTTGATTTTCTAAACTTGGGGAGAGAAGGAAGGTGAGAGCCTAGGCTTCCAAGGGAGATAGAAGCCAGACATTTGTCAGGAAGTTTATTTTTCTGTACTGGGGACTAAACCTGGGGCCCTTTCACTGAGCTACATTCCCAGACATTTTCCCTTAATTTGTTTTTTGGGGTTTTTTTGTTGTGGTGGTGGTGGTGGTTATTGTTACTGTTAATTGTTTTTTGGTACTGGGGATCGAACTCCTGACCTTACCCTTGAGAGGCAGGCAACAGCACCACTGAACTAAATCCCCAGCCCAGCCCTTAATTTTTTTTTTTTTTTTTTTTGATGGGATTTCACTAAGTAACTCAGTTGCCCAGCCTGGGCCAGAATTTGTGATTCTCCTGCCTCAGCCTCCCAGAGTGCTGCGATTACAGGTGTGTACTCTACACACGGCAGGAACCAACATTTTAACACTTCAGACAGGGACCTCCTTGCTTGCATGTTCTGAGCAGGTGGTTTAAGATCTCTTGACTGACTTACTGTAACAGTTCCTGTGTACCTTCCCTCACTCTGACCCCTCCTCTACCTGGTGCTCAGAGGCTGTGGGGCAACCAGCCCTGGCTGTCCTTGACATGGTGAGGGCTTCCTCCCACCTGCCTAGCTGTATTCTCTCTGATGCTGTGTGTCTTTCCTTTTCCCTCTTTCCTCCTGGGGCAGGACAAAAGTTTAAATGCCAAGCCCTGTAAAGTGAGCTGAAGTTAGCTTTTTCTCCAAACATTTTATTATGACAATCTTCAAATATATTTTTTTAAAAAGTTGAAGGAATTATACCATGACTATCTATACAGCTACCGCCTAGATCTGCAGCTGTCATTTTGGTCTACTGGATTATACTGTCTTTCTTTCAAAAACAGATTTCAAAATAAGCTGTAGACATCAGCTTGGGGCTGGTTTTGAAGCAAAGAACGAGGAGCAGCCTGGGCTCCCCAGGAGCCCAAACCTGTGTGTGTTGGCAGCGTTGCAAGCTCAAGAACCATGTTCAGCTTTCAGAGCACTTGAGCTGAGCCTTTCCATGTCCTGCCAGTGTGAGGTTTCTGCCCCTGGACCAGGGTCACAGGGACTCCTCAGAGTTCCTGACCTCACTGTGGCCCTTGTCAAAAGGCAAACAGCATCGAATCATTTCCCTCATGTCCTCCCTCCGTGTCTCTCTCTCTCTGTCTCCCGCTCCTCATATCCTTTAGCATTTTATCATATAAAACATTTCTTGAAAATGCTACGTTTAGTGACTATATCTACAACCATTGCAACAGTATAGCTACATCTTGTCGATCCTGAGTATAAAAGAAACCATGATAATGTGATTGAGTGCCTCTCTGGGAGTATACTACGTATCTGGATAATTTTTAAATCTATTACATAATACACAGTAATTCTCCTGCTGACCCCTTAGCAACACCCCTTTCTTATCTGTTGGTTGCCCTAGCTGGGAATGAGGCGTCATGCCCTGTACGGCCTTGTCCCACGGGATACTGCTGGGGACAGTTGCCCCATCACGGCCTGCTTTCTCCACAGAGCCAACATGGCCGTCCTCTCTAAGGAATATGGTTTCGTGATCCTGACGGGGGCCGCCAGCTTTGTCATGGTTCTCCATCTCGCCATCAATGTTACCAAGGCCCGCAAGAAGTACAAGGTGGAGGTGAGTGGGAACACGGGCCTGAGCTTTTGTCCAGACCCACGGGCTTAGCTGAGAATTTGTTTTCAGTCACAGAGGGAGAAGTAAGTTGGTGGTGGTGGATGGTGGCAGTTTCAGAAATGTGCCTGTGAGAAATTCAGCTCCTTTGTGTCCGGAAAGAGGTGGGAAATACAGGGACCCGCTGAGCAGTAGTTTCCATGTTGTTTCATTTTGTCCTTTCTATAGAAAGACCAGGAAGCTGGAATTAGAACAGTGTGCTTTGGGCTAGCACGGTTTGCTGGTGAGAGAGCTATTTTCTAAAGATTAGAGGCAGCTTTGTTTCCTGAGGTGCCTCTTTAAAGATGGTGTCTTCAGGTTATTTTCCTGTTTTCTAGGTAGAAAAGAGATGTTAAGCTCTGCCCGGGCGTAGACAGTAGACACGGGAGGGAAGGCTATTAAATACTTCCGTTTGTTCTAGCTGATCTAGCTGGGTGGGATAATTTCTAAAGTTCTCCCTAGTGAGCAATTAAATCTCTTTCTGCTTAGCAACTCGTAATGAGACTCCCTCACTGGAGCCTCTTTTAAAGCTTCCTTATCTACTTTTGTCTCTTTTTCTTCTAATGGATACTTCCATTAAAATTCTCACGTGTTCAATTATTTCTTCCCCCACTGGGGGGAATCTTACAAGGGTGTGGCGCTTGGTGACTTGGAAAGCAGCTGTGTGGCATGGTGTCTGGGATGTTTCTGAAATCCTGCACTGATGCATAACATCAGGGAATGGCCCTGAATGTCCGACCACAGCGGGGAACTCCAATTTCTAGATATTTAATGGAAACATTGGCCTCGCTTCTGTGAATTGAGAACTCTGTGACTAAATTTTTGGGGGTGGTACTGGGGATCGAACTCAGGACCTTTCACTCGCAAGGCAGGTGCAGCACCACTGAGCTAAATCCCTGGTCTGTGACTACATATGGAAGCAGAATCAAATGATCATCTGTCAAGGGTTCTGTAGAAGATGGCTTGGAATATATCATCTTCAAGGTTGATCTGAACTCTTAACACTGAGTGCTACTCATGTGCTTTATTTATTGAAACAGTACCCTGTCATGTACAGCACAGATCCTGAGAATGGGCACCTCTTCAACTGCATTCAGCGGGCCCACCAGAACACGTGAGTGTCGCCCTGCCGGGTACCAGAGGCATCTGCAGCGGAGACATTGCCTGTCCAGCGCCTCAGCCCTTGGCGCTCCGAATTTGCTGAGTGAGAGCAGTGACAATTATGGGCATTGCATTAAAACAATCATTAAGGCCAGGGCCGATGGTGTATACCTGCAATTCCAGCACTCAGGAGTCTGAGGCAGGAGGACCACCACCAATTCAAGGTCATCTTGGGCTTCATAGTGAGTTCAAGGCCAGCCTAAATTATTATCTCGAGACTGTCTGGAAAAAAAAAAAAAAAAAGGATGAATATTTAGCAAAATATAAGGTTTTTAAGAAGAAGGAGATTTCTGGATAATCTTTTCAGAAATGTCAGTAGTGTTTCATTAAAGCATCTGCAGCAGGTCTCACCTAAACTGATGTGAACTTGCTGCCCTAGAGAGCAAACAGTTTCTGTGAGGAAACCCACCATGGCCAAGGCTCCCTCGCGGGGTCATCGTGTGAGGCCCTTTTCTGTGCATGTTCTGTGTTCACTTCCACTCTTGGGCAGAGTGCAAGAGGCTGGGATCAGCAACCAGGGCGTCTCCCTCTTGGCAATATTCAATTTTACTCTCGGGTTTCTACCTCGCAAGCGAGAACGCGAAGGTACTTTGGTTCTGCATAGGCACTATTAACACGGGGGCACTTTTTCAAAGCTCCTCTCTGTCTGTCCCAGGTTGGAAGTGTACCCTCCCTTCCTGTTCTTCCTGGCTGTTGGAGGTGTTTACCACCCGGTGAGTTTCTCCAGGGGCTGCTCATCTATTTGGGTCCAGTTCACTGAGCTACTGTTAGGGAGGGGAAAGGAAGTGAAGGCCACATGAGCATCTTCAGGGTCAAGGTGCATGTAATTAAAGGACTTAATTGCTCCTTACAAAGTCCATTAAAGGTGAGTGACAATTCCCCCCATTTTTTAACTGAGCAGGGAAAGCCCCTTGGATACTATTTAACTTTCTGAAGCCAGAGAATCAGACTTTGAACTCAGGTCTAGCTGATGGTAACAAATTCAAGACCATGAATGCTTTCATTCCCCATATTCACTCATGCAAGTAGCAAACATTTACTCACCTGCTGAGCAGTGATGAAAGACGCAGAGGCTGGTTCCTTGGAGTTGCCTTTTAGTTAGGGGTCGCACACAAACAGAGCATAAGTGAATAATGGGTCCGTGAGACTCTGGCCAGTGCACAGAAGCAGACAAAGCAAGGAGGTAAAAGGAGTGTGGAGAGGATGATTCTGAATACTTTGGTCAGGGAGGAAGGTCCGACCCAAAGGGTTATGGGTAAGCAAAACCCAAAGGAGGTGAGGGGACCAGAGTCTGCAGCATCCCGGGGGGAAGATCCAGGCCCAAGGTAGGGCCAAGGCAGGAGCCTGCTGGTTGGTTTGGTGAGCAGCAGGGGGGTTCCAGAGAGGAGGGAGAGAGGGCAGAAAGCAGCAGGGCAGACATGGGGCCTTGGAGCCACCCCCACCCCAGATTTGGTGTCCACGTCAGTTTATGTGAGCCCGATTAGTTGCCGTTGAGGTTTTGTCTTGGACAGAAAGTGTTGTCCTTTCCCCAGGCTTGACTGTCCCCTGAGCTGAGTTCTGAGCAGAGCTCTGCCCTCCCCACACATTTCCAAGTCTTGCGCAGGTCTCGGTCGGCACCTGAGAGCTTTGTGCCTTTGTTAGTTGGATGCTAGAATGGCACATGTAATTCGTGACCTGGAGGACCTTTTATATTGGGTTTCTGTGTCTCTCTCTTCCCTCTTCCCCCACCCCTGGCCTCCTGAGCACCCCCATCCTGCATCATTCCAAGGACAGAACCTGTTACTCTTAAACTGATAGTGATTATACAGCACAGTGTGATGGATTACAACTGTAATCCCAACACTCAGGGAGGCTGAGGCAGGAGGACTGTAAATTCAAGCCAAGCATGGGCAGTTTAGCCACTTGGCAAGACCCTGTCTCAAAAAATTAAAAATTAGAGATGCAGCTCAGTGCAGAGGCCTTGAGTTAAAAACAAAAACAAAAACCATCCAGCAGAGAATACAAGCTTATAAACAGTACCTGGGAAGACTGCAGTGTTCACTTTCAGTTCCTCTTCTGGCTAATATTTAACTTTACCCAGAATCAACTCCAACAGATAACTCCTGTGACATAGTAAGCCCCCAACACCGATAGTGCCCACACCTCGCTGTTGCTTTATCTCTTACTCCTTCCTTCTGGCCCAGTGGAGCCTTCCATGGATGGCACCCAAATGGAAGGATTTCTCATCTCAGCTTTTTACTGTCTTTTCTCAAGGGACCCCATACCAGCACATGTTCAAGTGTTCCCAGCACGATACACTCTCCCGGGCATGGGCACTACCTGCATGCAGCCCCTCCCTGTGGGCAGCTTCCACACAGCAGCTGGAGTTTGGGGTCAGCTTTCTACCCAGAGGCCCATTTCAGATGCTATGGCTTTGCCTCTAGTCCCGACTCTTGGTCAGTGTCCCTCCTCATCACCCTGAGGCCCCCAGGCCTGCCTGTTCCCTTCCTGAGCACTAGCACAGCTTCCCTGAGTTCCTTGAGACAAACCAGGAAACTCCTTCTGGCCAACCTGCCTAGGCCAGTGTTGAACTCTCAGGTGGATGAACAGGTTGTTTTAGGTACTTTTCTATCATTCCTGAGACAAACCACCCAATATCCAAAGTTAAGGGAGGAAAGGTTTATTTAGCTCATAGTTTACAGAGGTTTCAGCCTGTAATCAGCTGGCTCCAAGGCAGGGTGACATGGCAGACAGGCATTGCAGAGGAGAAACAATTCATGGCAGGCAGAAGAGAGCAAATGCAAGCAAATGCAAGCAAATGCAAGCAACTGCACTTGCCCCCTTTCTATTCTTTGTATTTTATCTACCCAGGGTGGGGCATCCTTAATCCTAGCCAGAACTAAGCCAGACCTAACAGTGACTCATTTAGTAATCACACACTCTTAATCCCAGCATTATACACCCTAGATCCAGTCACCTCTGGAAAGCCCCACCTATGACAACACAAGGCTTTGGGGGGGACATCGAGACACGGCTGTAACACAGGTCACAGAAGGATCACAGGTGTTTGACTTTCCTCACCGAGACTGCTTAATTCTCCCTAACTTTGTGGCAGGTTATCTTGGCAAATCTGTGAAATTATTTTCTTTAGTAACACATTGCATTAACCCTAGGTGTTAAAAGAGACTGCCTGTTTCTCTAATACAGATGCTAATGTAGCCCTTTTATCTCAGCGTATAGCTTCTGGCTTGGGCGTGGCCTGGATTGTTGGACGGGTTCTTTATGCCTATGGTTACTACACAGGAGGTAAGCACATGTTGGCATCTGACCAGGGAAATAAACTTAAAATTCTGTGCTGTTACATTATGCTTCTCAGCAGTACTTAAACGGGGAAATAGCCAGGTGTGGTGGCTGATACCTGTAATCCCAGCACTCAGGAGGCCGAGGCAGAAGGATCTTGAGTTTGAGCCCAATTGAGGCTACATAGTGAGTTCAGTGCCAGCCGGGACTACATAGGAAGATCCTGTCTCACAAAACTAAAGAAGGGGAAGGTGGAGGGAGGGAGGAAGGAGGAAAAGTAGGGAAGGAAAGGAGAAACAGCTTGATACTTAATGTGAAAAGTTTTTTATGTTTACTGTTTTTACTAACTTTTGAAGTATAACCAGGCATTTTGTATGCAGGGCATGGAGGTGCACAGCTGTAATCCCAGCACTTGGGGAGGCTGAGTTTGAGGCTAGCCTGAACTCAAGACCAGCCTGAACTTGCAAGACCCTGTCGCAGAAAACTAAAACACAAAACCTTATTTTTTAATTGAGCATTTTTCTTGGGCCAATTGCTATTCTGTAAACCTTGCGTATGCTTTTTACCCTTTCAGCAGTAGTAGCATAGATGACAAGATCCCATTTATAAACAAGGTAACTGAGACGTAGGATGGAGGCTGTAGGTCAGGTCACACTGCTGCTAAGTATAAACCAGTGGTATGAAAACTGGGCAGTCTTCAGCACTAACAACTACGATAAAGGATACACCCAGGAGAGAGGAGAAACAAGACAGCTGTTGTTGTCGAGACATTTCTAGGTGTACTTCTTTGAAAAAGAGGGAGACAACTTTCAAATGTCTTACAGCAAAGTTGCTGTAGCCACTTTACCAGTCCAACTATTTAAATACAGGATGACCAAAAATTGCTTTTTTTTGTCAATTTTTATAAGATAACAGGCAATTTAAAAATGAGAATTTTATCACATTTATTCAATACAAGAATCGACTGGTTGAGTGACACCTGCCCTAGCAAAGCTCGGTGTAGTCAGCAGTAAACGAATCACTTCCAGGTGACATTTAGGATAAACTGTGGTTCACTGACTATTATCCCATAATCTTGTAGGAGCCAAGGCAAACTACTGTGACAGGTTACTATGTGTGCAGCTTTTCTTCCCCCCGGGACTGGGGACTGAACCCAGGGCCTTCACACTGAGCTACACCCCCATCCTTTTTAAATTTCTGAGACAAGCTCTCACTAGGTGAAAGGCTGGTCTTCTGCCGCCTCAGCCTCCCAGAATGCTGGGTCACAGGCGCGTGCCACCGTACCCAGCAGCCTCCAGCACAGTAACAGTCTCAGAGTAGAACTGGTCAACTTCCTAAGGCCAGTCTGTCAGATGTACACCCAGATACCGTGGTTGAACAGCTTGTGGACGTTCTGGTAACTTTGCTGTCTTCTTTTTCAGATCCCAGAAAGCGGTATCGAGGATCCGTAGGGACTATTGCCCTCTTTGCCCTGATGGGCACAACTGTGTGCTCTGCTTTCCAGCATCTTGGCTGGGTTAAATCTGGCCTGGGCGGTACGCCCAAAAGCTGCCATTGAAGAATTATAGGGGTTTAAAAACTCTCATTCATTTTGAATGACTTACCTTTATTTCGAGTTAACATTTTTTTTTCTAAATGTAATAAAAACTTATCTGGCAACAGCCTCATACCTAAACCTCCTGACTCTTGCTACTCATTTCTTGTTGAAGAGGCTCCATCTAAAGTACCATGAGAAGAGCCTTAGGTACCAAGTATCCCTTCCCCTCCCCCTCCCCCTCCCGCCAGCTGGCTTACACTGTTGGGAAAAACCTGTTGTGGTAGTGTGATCATAACCACGCTACAGCAGTGAAAAATTAAGGACAGTTTTGGAGCTCTAATTAGCTACCGTCTCATCACTTGGTACTACTCATAAATAGAATAAGAATTTTTTTAAACAATCCAAGATTATGTAAAACCTGAAGCGACAGGCTAAATAAGAAGATGAAACAATAGAGATAAATGCAAATTTCCACATTTGGATTCAAAGATTTGGTTGCAAATAGGGAAGAATACATTTATGTGCAAATGAGGAAGGTTTTTGTTATTTGGAGTACAATACAAATTGGCAAAATAAGATAGCTGTTCCGAAACTGAAAGTGCCTGTACCTACATTAGAGGAAATACTGGATCTAGATCTGTGCTGTGCAAGAAAGTAGCTGTGGCTTCGTTACTTTTTCTCATTGCTGAGACAAAATGCCAACACCCAAAGTTAAAGAAGGAAAGATTTGGCTCACAGTTTGTAGAGGTTTTAGCCCATAATCAGCTGGCTCAAAGGCAGGGCAGCATGCAGAGGAGAAATAGTTCATGGCAGGAAGAAGGTAGCAAATCAAGCAAGCAAGGGGCCTTAACAGTGTTTTTCTGCCCTTTTAGGTTCTCTCTAGGTTACCAAGACTAGGGCAGTGCCAAACTAATCAGTGCTCTGACTTGGTAATCACCCACCTTTAGTCCTAGCATTACACCGTGAATCAGTCGCTCACTTGATCCAACCACCTCTGAAAAAGCCCCAGCTATGGCCACATGAGATTTTGGTGGGACATCTACACACAAGCTATAACGAGCTACTAGCCACATGTGGCCGTTCAGAATAAAATTTAATTTTTTAAAAAAAGGCCCCCAAATACCAGTTCTTCATCTGCACTATCCTTATTTCAAGTGCTCAGTAGCCAATTTGAATGACAGATAGGTTTGAATCCAGGGCTGACTCTAAAATCCAAGCATATTTCATTGGACAACTGTATTGCTTAGATTCACAGGTGGGGCATTTAAGGATGGAGCGCTATGGCCATTGTGTTAGCCAGAGAAAAGAACGGAGAATAACAACATGAGGAAAGGTTTAATTTGGTTTGTGGTTCTAGTTCATGGTTGGCTGGCTGCAAGGCAGGACATCATAGTGGAAGGCAGGGGAAAGCTGCTCACTTCATAGAAGCCAGGAAGCAGAAAGAACAAAATGGGGAGGGACTGTGGGCCAGATACAGACCATGAGGTCACACCCCACGATCCACACATTCAGCTGGGCCCATCTCCCAATGATGCCATCAAATTAGGATGAATCCATTGACGAACTTGGCACCCCCATGCTACGATCATCATCCAAAGAGCCCAGCGGCAGTCAGCCACGGCTTCCATACAATGAGCCTTTGGGGGCCACTGAAGATGGTCAACCTTGGCCAGATGGCCATGCGGAGTCTTCCGGGCTTTTGGAGAGTTAGGACTACGTCAGCATAGACTCCAGTGGGGTTCATGAGACATGAGACATTTTCACTGGTGTAGAGAAAAGCTGGGAAGATGAGGACTGGTTCTCATAAAGCTTTGATTTGCCCTCCTTTTCACAGTCAATGTTCCACACCAAGGTTTAAACTGAATGTATCCTTACTGTATTTGCCCCGTGGTAGCCATGTGCCCCGTGGTAAGTCTATTCACTTCCTAAATCTCAGCTGGCCTAGTTCTTAAGTGGGGTATAGTAATGCTACTTGTATAAAATGCTTGAGGATTGAACAATGCAGGCACAGTGCCTAGGAGGGGGCTGTGGGCTCGGTGGGACTCAGCAAGCAGGTTGGCCTGTGTTCTGAGGATGCCCAGCTTACCTGCTTCTCTTTTCATCCCTGTCATGTCCTTATAACTTAATAAAATACCAGGCAGCCACTTCATACCATGTCTCTTAAGCCACACTATCCAAAGAACTTTCCAACATGATGGAGATAAGCTGTATCTCCATTGTCCGACACAGTGACCAGTCCCCATCTGTGTGTTGAATACCTGAAATGCAGCTAGAGCAACTGATGAGCTCATTTAGTTTAAATTTATTACACGTGGCTAGTAGGACCCGTACTAAGGTAATACCTGTATCGGTTCTCAGCCTCAGCTGCCCATTATTTTCACCTGGGGACCTTTTCAGACTCCAGATGCCCAAAACAATTAAATTAGCCTCTCAGTATTTTTAACTATGGTCTCTGAGCAACTCTAATGTGCAGCCAAAGTTGAGAACCACTGCTCTAAAAGCATGCCTGACAAACGATTGTGCTTATAAACCACCAGAGGGTCTTATTAAATGCAAATTCAGAGCCACAGATCTGAAGGAACAAGACGCAGAGAAGCAGGTGCTGCTGGCTCCTGGGCCACACTGAGCAGTTTCCATCCCGTTTCCATTCCAGTGAGGGGAGATATAGATAGGAGGAAAGCAACTTCAAATAGCAATGCATGTTTTGGGATAAATGAAATAGGGTCATAGGTATGTACTGTGTCTACTTTCATTTTAAGGAGGTGGATTTTTAGCTTTTTGCTTTAAAGGGTCTATAAGGTGAAGCTGTGGAGAAAACATGCTCTAAGGAGAAGAGGGAACAGTAATTCTGAGGTCCCCGAGGCAAGAACAAACCTAACAGAGGAATGAGGACTGAAGAGAGGCACAACGTAAAAACAGAGGGCAAGGTCCATGGTCGAGGCAAGAAGTCTAGATTTTATTCTAACTGAAATTAAAAGCTGTGGCAAGGTCTAAAGGATGAGATTGATGTAATGTGATTTCCATCAAAATCATGCCTAATTAATGATCTGATTTTTTTATGGCTCTTCACACTATCATCTAGTTGCTAATTCTTTTATTGCCTTTGATGTCTACCCCACATACACCTTGCAAAGTAAGACAAAAACGTGATCTGTAGGTATAAGAAGAAACTGATTCCTTTTTATTTGGGAGGAAAGCCCAGCTCAGATGATAACATCTCAGAGAAGCTGAGACAGAGACCTGGACATTGTTTACAGCAGGCAAGTACTTCGGTGGTCTTACAGACGTTTCGATGAACGACCGCGAGGGGTGGTGTTCAAATTTTACCAACCTTCATTCTGCTAGATTCTTTTGTCCTTTTTCTTTTTCATCGACTTTATTGGTACTTTTTAAGTACACAGTACAGTTACATTCATGGTTGGGATCTTGTACCTTTACATGACAGGTCTTGGTTCTCATTTTTCCCCACCCCCCGGCTCTCCCTTCACCTGCTTCATCCTCCCCTATTTACAAAGACTTTGTTTCCATTTTTCCTGTTTGCTTATTTTTTCTTTTCCCTTATTTCCTTTCCCCTGCCCTTCCCACTTCCCCTACAGCTTTAGCCCTTTTCTTCCTATTTCACATTATCAGTCATACAATTTGGATCTTATTTACACTTTTAGTTTTTCACACCAGAGAAACTATTCGGTATTTACACATGCGTGTCTTATTTATTTCACTTAAGAGTATGGCCTCAATATGTATCCATTTTCCAACAAGTGACCTAGTTTCTCATTCTTTATGGCTGAGTAGTGTTCCATTTGTAGAAAAACCACATCTTCTTTATCCAGTCTCCAACTGTGGGCAGTTGGGCTGTTTCCAAGTTTTAGCTACTACAAACTGTGCTGCTATAAACATGCATGTGCAGATATCACTGTGGTATGATTCTTTTAATTCTTTTGGAAAGATACCCAGCAGAGGGATGGCTGGGTCAAATGGAGCCTCTAGTCCTTGTTCTCTGAGGTATCTCCATATTGATTTCCACAGTGGTTGTACCAGTCTGCACTCCCACCAACAATGGAAAAGGGTTCCTTTCTCCCTACAACCCCGCCAGGATTTGTTATTGGTTGATTTCTTGATAGCAGCCATTCTTACTGGGGTGAGGTAGAATCTCAGTGTTGTTTTCATCTGCGTCTCTAGAATGACCAGTGATGTTGAACATTTTTTCACGTATTTATTTGCTGCTTTTACTTGTCTGAGAAGTGTCTGTTCATTTCAGATGCCCATTTTTGAATCCGGTCTTTTATGTTTGGGAGGCCTGATTTGTTGAGTTCTTTATATACTCTAGATAATAGACCTTTGTCTGAGGAGCAGTTGGTAAAAATTTTTTCCCACATTGTAGGCTGTCTCTTAGCTCTGTCGATGGTTTCTTTTGCAGTGCAGAAGCTTTTTCATTAGATGAGATCCCGGTTGTTCTTTGCACTAGTTCCTGTGCTACTGAGGATTTGTTCACAGTCTTTTCCTCTGCCAATGTCTTCGAGAGTTCTGCCTAACTTATCTTCCGGCAAATTTAGTGTTTCTGTTTTAATATTTAGATCTTTAATCCTCTTGGATTTTAGTTTAGTACATGGTGAAAGATAAGCATCTACTTTTAATCTTTGGCAGGCTGAAATAGTTTTTCCAACACCATTTATTACAGAGGCTATCTTTCCTCCAGTGAGGGTGGTTGGCTCCTTTGTCAAAGATGAGGTAGCTGAGTATTCTGCCAGATTCTTGCCTTATGCAGCACCAGGACCTCTAGCACAAGAATTGAAGTACAGCAGAGCATTTGGGTCAATTTAATTACGAACTGTGCTGTAGCTAACATGGGTGTGTATGTATCACTATGGTATCATGCTCCCAATTCCTTCAGGAAGATACCCAGAAGGGGAACAGCTCGGTCCAATGGTACCTCTAATGCTAGTTTTCTGAGGAACCTCCACACTGACTTCCACAGTGGTGGAAACAGTCTGCACTCCTATCAGCAGTAGAGAAGGGTTCCTTTCTCTCCACTGTCCCTCTAGCATTCGTATGGATTTCTTGGTAATAGCTACTCTTTGCCGGAGTGAGATGGGATCTCAGCATTGTTTGTTTTTCCAGTGTTGTTTTAATGTGCAGCTCTCAAACAACCAGTGATATAGAACCCTTTTCATATACTTGCCATTTGTACTGCTTCATCCTGTGTGCATTCATTTCAGATGCCCAAACAACCCAAATGCCCGTCAACCAATGGATAAGAGCTAAGGTTCTTGGGGCCGGGGATTTAGCTCAGTGGTTCTGCCACCTGCCTCCCAAGCACAAGGGCCTGAGTTCGATCCCCGGTACCAACACCCCCCACTAAAAAGATATGGTTCTTTTAGACAACAGAGTACTACTCAGCCAAAGAAGAATAAACTTGCAACCGGTCTATGTAAACTGATGCACCTTGAGACCATATTCTTGAGTGAAATCGACACACATGTAAAAATCAGTCTCTCAGGTGTGAGAAACTGAAACTGTAAATAAGCACCAAAATGTATTATAGATACTGTAAAACAGGAAGAAAATGTTCAAGAGGAAAGGGGAACTAGGGAAGGGAGAGGGGGAAAGGAAGGGAATAGTAGAGGGGGGAAAAAAAGACATTTCCCAGGAAAATAGCTGGATAACACAGCTTCCCAAACACAAGGAGACCTGGACTCTTGCTTAAGTCAGTGTTTCCCTCAGTGTGTTCTATGTTTGGATCTGAAACGTTCCCCACTCATTGGCCCCCAGAGCAGCAGTGTTCAGAAGTGGGGCCTTTGGATGTGACTGGATCAGAGGTCTCTGACCTCATTAGTCCACTGACAAATTCAGTTTGATGGAATATTGGGAGGGGACAGAAACTATGAAGTGGGCCTCTTTGGAGGAAGCAGGTTATTGGTATTGTGCCTTGGAAGGTCTGTATTACACCTGGCCCCTTCCTCTCACTCTGCTTCCTGGCTGCCATGAGGTGAGTAGTTTCGTTCCCTCACCCCCTTCTGATGTTCTCCCTCACCACAGGCCCAGAAACAATGGCGTTAGCCAACCATGGACGGAAACCTCTGTAAGCAAGAGCCAGGTAAATCTTTGCTCTTTTATCTCAGCATTTTGTCCCAATGACAGAAAGCCAAAAGCCAACAGAGTATGTTTTGTATGTGTTAAGTATTGTAAGTGGTCCCTATATGTGACTGCTTCCTTGGGAATTGGGTCTAATTTTTTATATGTAATGGCACAGTCCAGGTCTGTCATATAACCTATGCTAATCCTCTTGCTCCAGATCGTGCACAATGCCTAGTACAGCATAAATGCTATGAAAATAGTTGCCGTGCTGCATTGTGTGCAGAATAATGATGAGGAAGTCTAAACGTGTTGAGTATGCTTTTTGCGTGTGTGGTGCCAGGGCTCGAATCCAGGCCTTGCACATGTGACACAAGTGCCCTGCCACTGAGCTACATTCCCACCATACTGATCCATTTTTTAAGTTTCAAATATGTTCGCTCTGCAGATGTGAAACTCATACATATAATGGCTGGCTGTATTCTTATGAGACACTTCATTAACAGGTAACTTTTCTCAGGTAAACCCGTTCAATTCTTTAACTTTGTGAAATAGCTAATGACAGCTGGAACACACTTTGGACCACGCAGGGGTGGGGTAGGCTGAATAATGGCTCCCACAGTCATGGCTCCTTCTTAATTCGCAGAACTTTTTCTGAGACAGGGTCTCATTATGCAGCTCAGACTGGCCTTAACTCACCATGTAGTCCAGCCTGGAGTTAAACACGGAGATCCTCCTGCCTCAGCCTCTGAAGTGCTGGGATTACAGGTGAGTATCACCATGTCTGGTCCAAAACTTTTTTGAAATCAATCTATCCATCCATCCTTCCATACTTCTATTCCCTCTTCCTCCTTTCCTCCCTTTCTCTCTCTCTTGCTTTGATACAGGGTCTCGCTATGTAGTTTAGACCAGCCTTGAACACACGATGTAGCCCAGGCTGGCCTTGAATGCTAAAGCATTGAGGAGACCTCTCGACACAAACCATGACAAGGTTGTTTACTAACCATTCCCTACAGGGAGGAAGAGAGCAGGGCCACTGAACAGCCTGAACGTCACAAGGGTCTGACAGCTCTGCCAGGTGGCACCGCCTCTAACATGGGAAGAACAAAGGGTGGATGCCCTGCGTGCTCACGGCTCCCTCTGCCCAGTGCTTTCAGCCTCCGTCCTGCTCCAGCCCCAAGATGTGAGGAGTTCCAAAACACACAATAGGATTAACAATGCGATTTTATTTCCACTATACTACACACTGGCATACAAATAACTTGTCCATTTATTTTTCTATTTTCACTTCCAATTTGTGCATTTAACAGGAACTAAGACAGCAAGCTATAGTTCCAGGACTGGAGACACATTTTCTTCATTGCAGCAGAATGGAACCAAAGTGCTTACTACAGCAAGTTCTGACCCCTGCAGAATTTGACCCTGTCAGTATCTAATCTTTTCTCTGTTCCAGTCGTCAGCTTTCTCAAAGGAATGATAAGAGACCAAAAAAGAAACAAAGGTAAATGAGTAGAAATTAGCGCTACTGATTCTACTAGGAATCTACAAAGGAACAAGGTCCTTAGCTAGAGAGTTAACGTTGCATCAGCTGTGTGGAAGATGTGTAACACTGGTTATGCTCTACCTGTTAAACCACCTGTTCTCCGGAAGCATGCTGCTAACTTTTAAAGATTTCACAGAAATTTGCTGTCAGAAAAATCACAACTATCTTAATTCCTATCTAAGAGGCACTTGTGCACAGTGTCAGTTAGGAAGGTGACTGAAAGATGAAGAACACCATCAAGCCACATTTCAATCTGAATGACCAAAGTCTGGATTGAAGTGGTCATCAGTTATCCTGCCATGTCAAGATGCCAACTTGACTTATCCCACAGCCTGGCTTCAAAAAGCAGACTCCACATCACCCATCTCCACGCACACAGTCTTCAGCTGTGAATAATATTCAAGTGTCACACGGCCATTCTCTCTGCCGAATCCTGAAAAGAAGGAAAGGGGCCAGGGTGAGCCATAGCTACAACTGTCTGAAAAGTCACTGTGCACCGCTTCTCAGCGTGGGAGAGGAGGGACCCAGACCCCAACACTTCTGGATAAATCCCTTCCCCCATCCATCAGCTGGGCAGTGCCGGGGGGAGCAGGACCCACTGGTCCTGGGAACCAGCACAGGAAAATACACAGGTCTCATTTCTTAGCAATCTGTGACTGAATTTCACGGATCCACTATTCAGGGTAAAGATTTTTTTTTTTAATGTTTGGGTTTTTGTTTCCTTTGCCTTTTTGTTGTTGTTGTTAGGATAATCTGTTCAACGTGTTAAATCAGTCTCTAACAGCCAACCCTCTGGCCTCGAAAGGGGTTGCTAATTTAAAACTTAACTCTATGTAATAGGTTCATTAAATTTTCACATTAAGCCCTCAAGTGCACTGCCCACTATGACAGGAAGACCTCCTGGAGGTTCCTCTGATGACACTGTCCCATTGAGTACATTCGGTTACTGTGGTAACAGAACGGGCTCCACGCTAGTCCTATCTTCTGCACTGCCCCAGACTTAGCCAGTTCCTCAAAAAGCACTTATTCTGTGGTGCTGTTCAAATGGCAGCACACACACAGGTCTGGATGAGACCTAGCTCTCCTTGGCAAGTCTCTGCGCAGAGCTGGTTAGCAGGTTAGGGCAGGCACGGCTCTACAGCTCTAGCTGTTTCTCTTCCTCATTCTATGCAGCCTGGTCCAAGGGAACCAAAAAGTGGCCTGGGACACCCCACCTCCCAAGCTGCAGATTCCAAGCATATTTTCCCTGTGCTGAAGGTGAGACCCAAACACAAGGGCCCCACACTCCCCACCTGAGTCTGTGCCTATGCGAGCAGCTCCTCTGGGCGCCCCCTCCCGCTCGGTAGGGAGTGCCAGGATAATACTAAACGCCAGGTGAGGCTGGCAAGTTAACACTGCCATCTATCTCATCAGTGTTCAGCAGGGTTTATGTATTTGCCAACTCTGTGACAGCTGTAAAATTTGCCACAGTGGCCAGGGTAAGATTCTCAGAACGATGGTTCTAGAAGACCACGCTATTCTGAGTCTAGATGAAGAGCAGTGAAGGAAACTAATGAACACCTATACGCAAGAGACTTTAGGGGAAGAAGCTCCGTTCCTGCTGCGTCCACCTGCTGACATGTTACACGTGCACATGTCACACTGAGGTGACAGGTGACCGTGAAAGTGGAACATTTCCACAGCCACCAACTAGGGTGGTGATGGTTATAACTGACAGACTATTACTAGGGCTGGGGGTGTAGCTCAGTGGTACCGTACCTGCCTGACAAGCATAAGGTCCTGAGTTCAATCCCCGGTACCCCGCCCCAGAAACAGATTATGATTAATTTGGCCTCACAGAGAAAACAAAATAACCTAAGCTTTCTGGGACATTACTCTGAAGACACTCTGCCTAAACCCTGTTGACGGACAATGCCTCAGATGGAACTCCTGGAGGAAAGGTTTTATGTTCACTGTCAGCACAGGCGCTGCCCGCATCATGAACCTTCTTGAGATGTGCATGAGCAGTTCACAAGCCACATGGAGATGCCTGGCTCCATTCCCAGAGACTCCAGGGCATAGGGGGAGCACCGGGACTCTAACAGGCAGAGAGGATAGGGAACCCTGGTTGCCCTGGACACCTGGTTTGCTGACACTCTGGCCAGCTCCTCACCTGACTTCTTATATCCCCCGAAGGGCAGCTCCACGGGGCTGACGTTGTAGTTGTTAATGTAGCACGTTCCTGCCTGCAGCTCGGCCACCACTCTGTGAGCCCGCTGGATGTCCCTACCAAGGGAAGCATACCCCGTTATTACTCCTTTACTAGGAAGAGTCACGGTCCAGTTTTAAGGGTGCCAAATCTGCCAAATGTTTGAAAACCTTTTATTATTCAGGTAAAATAGGCACAGACTTCCGATTCACAGTACCCTCTGAAAGGAATCTACAAAACCAACAGGAAGGAACAGGGTGCCACGACGAGCCAGGGAGGAAAAACAGTCTCCGACAAATGGTGTGAGCACTCGATACCTACATGCAGAACAGTAAAGCAGAATCCCATGTTTCATACTCTACACAAAAATCCATCCAAGTGTATCACAGATCTAAAATGACGGAGTGAAAACTGTAAGAACTCTTGGAGGAAAAAACAGGAATGTGTCCTTATGTCTTTGGGTTAGACAAACCCTCTTTGGCTGTGACACCAAAAGTAACAGACCACACACAAAAAAAGAATATTACAGTTTATTAAATTTTTTAAAAAATTTGTGCTGCACAGAAGATAATCAAGAAAGTAAAAATAAGCTGGGTGTTATGGCTCACACCTATAATCCCAGCACTTGGGAGGCTGAGATAGGAGAATCATGAATTTGAGGCCAGTTAAGGCTACATAGCGAGGTGTAGGCCAGCCTACATTATGTACTGAAACCCTGTCTCAAAAAAAGGGAGTAAAAATAAAATCCACAAAAATGAAAATAAAATGGGCTAACAAGGGTGAAAAGAAACTAGAACCTTTACACATTGTTAGTAGGAATGTAAAGTGCTACTGCCCTTTTGAAAACCCAGTTAATAGTATTTTTAAAAAGTTAAGAGTTAAAAGTTAAACACAAAGTTGCCAAATGATTCAGTAATTTTACTCCTAGAAGTATATCCAACAGAAATGAAAATACATGTTCACACAAGCTGGGCATGGTAGTGCACACCTATAATCCCAGCACTCTGGGAGGCTGAGGCAGGAGGATCACAGGTTCAAGCCTAGCATGGTCAGCAATAATGACTGAGTAAGATCCTTTTTCAAAATTTAAAAAAATTTTAAAAGGGGCTGGAGGTGCAGCTCAGGGCAAAAGCCTGAGCTCAATCCCCAGTATCACCAAAAATACCCAAAAAATACATAAATGCATAAAAAAACATGGTATGCCCATACAATGGCAGAGCATTCCAGAAAGGAATGACGTGCTGATACATTGCTCCAGAGTACGTGAACCTTGAAACACGAATACAGGTGAAGGAAGCCAGTCACAAATCACGTTATATGACTCATTCATATAACATTTTTTTCCAGAATTGGCAAACCCATAGGGACAGACGGTAGATTAGTGGTTGCCAGGGATGGAGAGGAGAGGGAATGGTCAGTGACTATTTCGCTGTTTTGAGACAGGGTCTCAGTAGGTATTCCAGAGCATTATGCAGCCCAAGCTGGCCTGAAGCTCATAGCAATCCTCCTGCCTCAGCTGGGATTACAGCCATGCACCATCATATCTGGCCAGAAATAACTATTAATGGGCACACAGTTTCTTCTTAGGATGAAGAAAAACACACTGAAAATATTCTAAATTGGCTTACAGTGCTAGTTGCACAGTTCTGTAAATAAACTAAACACCACTGAAATGAGTGAATCGTGTGGCATGTGAATTACCCCACTAGAGCTGTTAAAAAGAAAAGGTAACTGCATATTAGAATTACCTTCTGTGTGTACTGAGGTGGCAAAGTCAAACAAGAGTACTCAGCTCTCTCCATTCACAAATTTATAAAGCTAAGTCCCAATCTTTTCTTCAGCCCTGAAAGGAAGCTATCATTATCAGGGCCTGGAGAGAGCCTTGGGCTTTCCTTCCAGGTCTCTGACCACAAAGCCACAAGAAAACTGACTTCGGGGTCACCAAACAAACAGCATACTTCCCAGTGCAAAGCATCCTTAGAAAACTGCCTAAGACTAAGCAAAGTTTGTATGTAAACAAGAAGTATGCAGGCATCTTCAAATAAATTTTGCTCCCAAATCATCTTTTCCCTTAACATTTATGTATAAAAATTAGTCACATTACTTACAATAGTTAAAACTGAAACAGTGTTCTAAATATCCAACGGAAGAAAAAATGCTTACATGAATGTCAATACATTTCAACGATAAACTACTCGAATGTCACTAAAAAGCATGCTTTTCAAAGAGCAGAATTTACACACTTACGGGTTTCCAAATAGCCCAAAGCTTTACATAGACCACTACCTAAAATATTTATTCAATCAATGAACAAGAGGCCACAATCAACAGTTTATAGCTCAGCTTAAATGTGAGCAGGGTCCTCTGGCCATTTGGGGCAACTACAAAGTGCTATTCTGGCATCTTCTGATTTCAACTGAAGCACACACAACACGCCGATGGCTCTAAGCGAGGGAGAGTCCAGCGAGGAGTCAGATCCACTACACATCTAGGCAGACCCTGCGGCCCACCCGGAAGCCACCGCCACGTCCTCCTCCACATACCTGGTAAACACGCCAGCTGCGAGTCCAAACGTGGTGTTGTTGGCTCGTTCCAGAACCTCGGCTTCCGTGTCAAACGGCAAAATGGACATGACTGGTCCAAAGATCTCTTCTCTCACACAGGTCATGTCATCTCTGCAATTAGCTACAAACATTTATTATAAAATCCAAAGTCAGTGAAATCTCTGCAACTTAAAAATGCCTTCTTCCCAGTAAATCCACAACTAGAAAAAATTCAGTATGGCACTGCCAGTGAACACTGCAGGCAACTTAACATATGTATGAAACAAGCACAGACTGTACAATTCCAGATCCACCTTTTTAAATTCTTCCTAAGGAAATAGCTAATGAGGTGACAAGGATCTATTTACAAGGACATTCGCCACGACCTTACTGAAAATAGTGAAAACAGGAAGCAATAAACTAAGCATCCAAGATATAAGAAATGATCGCATGAACCATGTACTTCCTCACGATAAACTTTCATGAAGCTTCCAAAAGTAATTAAAAAAAAAAAAGATGGTGTAAATGTTCATGATAAAACACTAAAAATGACATAAAACTGAATACAACATCACCCCGACTTGTTAAAATGTTATGTGCATAATTGCTTTTGTGTTTTTTCACATTTTCCTAATGTGAGAGGACAAGGGGCAGGGGAGGAAAGAGGAGAGGGGAAGGGAGGGAGAGGAGCAAGAGCAGGAAGTGGAGGGGAGGAGGACTTGAGGGAGTATTCACTGCACATAAAAACATATTTAAGCTCCTTTAAGTGGCTAATCCGCTGAAATGATTTAATTCACACTTGACACTTTAAAGTACGCGTATCAAAAAAGCTCAGATATCGGATGTCCAAAACTGAACCCCAAGGAGTCTCAAAGAAATGAGTACATTTATTCAATCTGCACTGTACCTGAAGAACAGCTTCGCTCAACTTTGGCAATCACTGCACGGAGTGAGACACGCTGTTTGTAAGGTGGTGTTATACATGCAGACAACGTGGGGCCGAAGAAGAGATTGAGGACCCTACTAGAAACCCCAACTCTGTACTAGCCAAAGACTGAAAACCAACTACCTCCTGAGCTGTAACGATGACTAAAATCTCTTGGGATTTATAAGGTGCTACCCTATATATAGCATGCTGCTCACCACCAGTGAGTTATGATGTGCTCTGGAGTCATCTGAAATTTTTTTTCCTTGGTTTTTGAGACAGGGTCTCACTATGTAGTTGAGACTGACCTGGAACTCACTATGTAGCCCAGGCTGGTCTCGAACTCATAGCGATCCTCCTGCCTCAGCCTTCCAAGTGCTGGGATTACAGGCGTGCACCACCACACCTGGCTCATCTGAATTATTTTGAAAGATAAATTAAGAAATACTTAGGATGTGTTTAAAAATAGTTTACCATATTCTAATGATTTGAAAATAATCTACATATAATTTTGAGGAAAACCATCAGCCAAGAATTGAATTACTCAAAACCATTTTTGTTACCCAACAGTCCCAGAAAATATGTTATCATCTTATACAGGCTGATAACACAGGATAACTCTAGGAGCAGTAAGAGCTACGCTGGGGAATCAAAAGAGAGAAAGGCACAGTGCCGGGGAGTTATCTCAGTGGCACCACATCCACCTCGCAAGTACAAGGTCCTGAGTTTGAAACTCAGTAACAAAAAAAAAGAGAGAGAGAGATGAGGGTATAAAAAAGCAGCAGCTGACATGTAAGGACATTGTATAGGTGTGTGCCATCATGTCCAGCTCAAACCAGAAGATTTTTAAAATTGACAGATGTGAAAAATTATGAAATTTCATAATTTTTAAAAGACTAACATATTATCTAACAAAATGAAAAACATTCTTTTCTTGAGGAATTAAATTCATTAAATTTTTATCAAATACAAACTTGCAGCCACACATGGCGGCTCACTCCTCTAATTCCAGCACTCTGGAAGGCTGAAGCAAGACGATCTCAAGTTTGAGCCCAGCCTGGGCAGTTTAACAACTTAGTGAGACTCTGGTTCAAAACAAAGAAATTTTTAAAAGGTTGAAGATGCAGCTCAGTGCAGAAGCCCTGGGTTCAATCCCCAGTTCTGCAAAACAAAACAACCCTATGCACTTCCTTTTTTATTTTTCACTTTCATTGTTTTGTTCTCCCTGCTTCCAGGACAATACATGTCCCCAGCAAACTAAGACTATGGCTTCTCTAACAGGAGGGCACCCAGAGGGCTTCAAAGTTGATGGGGGCCCTTCTACTTTTTAAACCTAAGTGATGGAACACATGGTTTGCCAGCCCTTGCTTAATACTACATATCTATTTCATAAATATTCATTCCTATCTACTCAGTATTTAATTCAAATCACTTAAAAGCAAACAAGAAGACATACTCAATATACAAGGTCTCATGTAGTATCCATCTTTTAATTTGGGATCCTCAGGTACGTACAGGTCTCCACCATATAACACCTTAGCACCCTGCCAAAGAAAGGAAAATGGATGTGTCTTTTGCATTAAACATACAGCCCTACAGCATTCCTGAAAGGTTACGTGTATCCTGAACAAACCAAAAGACAGGGAGCAGGGCACTGCTCAGGGACACTTCCAGCCAGTGCATAGCAACACAGGAAAGGGCACAGGACAGTGACAAAGGGCAACCAACCCTTCCCTCACCCTGCCCAGCTTCTGCTCACTTCTCACCTGCTCCTTTGCTGACTTCACAAAGCCAAGGACTCGCTCCAGGTGCGGCCGGTTGATGAGCGGACCCATTCTTGTACCCTCCAGAAGGGGATCTCCAATTTTTATCTTCTGGGTCTGCTTCACCACTTCTTCGGTGAACTTATCAATAATTTCCTTTTGCACAAATACCCTTGTGCCATTACAACAAACCTAAAGGACAGATACAAGACATAAATATGCATATGGGGCAAAGAGTGAAAGGGAGAAAAGTAATCTAGTAACTTTAAACTTAAAAGAGGCATGCCATGTTTTTTTAAAGGGTATTTTCATTTTTAAAAATTGTCCAGCCAGGAGTAATGACACACGCCTGTAATCCCAGCATTCGGGAGGCTGAGGCAGGAGGATCGCTGTGAGTTCAAGACCAGCCTGGGCTACATAGTGAGTTCCAGGTCAGTCTCAACTACATAGTGAGACCCTGACTTAAAAAAACCAAAAAAAAAAAAAAAATTGTCCATCCTGAGATGGGAGTGGTGGCACACACTTGTAATCCCAGCACTCTGGGAGGCTGAGGCAGGAGGATAGAAAACTCGATCCCAGCCTGGGAAACTCAGTGACCTAGAGAGAGTCCCTGACTCAAAAAAAAAAAAATAAATAAAAATAGCTGGGGATGTAGCACACTGCAAAGGCACTAGGTTCAATCCCCAGTACTGCAAAAAAATCAAATCAAATAAAACTTGTACCAATACTGAATAGAAAGGATTGTATATGTAATTTTGTGCATACCACCAGCAAGCATAAAAGTTAATTCCACCTTTGTTTAAATTTTCTTAAGGCCATCAGTGGGTCTATAAGACCCAGGACCTCCCCTACTTCCTCCTAGCAGCTGCTCATCTGCTGTGTAGCTCAAGGGGAATGGGAGGAGCTTCAGGAATAAGAGTGGAGGAGAGACAGCCAGGCACGGTGACTGTAATTCAGCATTTGGGAGGCTGAGGAAAGATCTCTAATTTGAGGCCAGCCTGGACTACAGGGTGAGATCCTGTTTCAAAACAAACAACAAGAAAAGGTTAGGTGCTACAGTCTTACACCTACTTCTGAAAACTAGGCATTTCAGTGCATGTGTCTATAACTGCAAATAATCACTATTTAGATGCCCCATAAAAATGAACATAATACTGCTCAAAGGCTGCCAGAACAGAACAGAAAAGTCCAAAAACAGATCCCAGTGCTCATGGACACTTAGTTCATGATAACGATGGAAGCCCAAAGATGAACTAAATAACCCACTGTGCTGGACAGCAGGTTATCCACATGGAAGAGGGAACAGGATATTCCTCTCATGTCAAACAGGAGAATAAACTCTAAATGTATCAAGAACCTAAGCAAGAAATGTAAAACCAAACCATCATCAAATATAAGTAATGTCTCTATAGCCTAGCTACAAGAGTTTTTAACTACTGCTCAAAATCTACATACAAGCCAGGCGTAGTGGTGCGCACCTGTAATCCCAGCACTTGGGAGGCTGGGGCAGGAGGATCACTGTGAGTTCAAGGCCAGCATGGGTACACTGTTGGAGCTTGCCTCCAAATAAAACAAAACATTAAAAAAATCTAGGACCGTGGATTTAGCTCAGTGCTGCTATCGCCTGCCTGGCAAGTGCAAGGTCCTGAGTTCAATCCCCGGTACTAAAAAGTAAAATTAAATTAAATTAAAAATCTACATAGAATGAAAGAGAAACATTGATAAATTTAACCACATAAAAATGTTTTAAAAGACAGGGTGCAATGGCACCTGCTTATAATCCCACCACTTAGAAGGCTGAGGCAGGAGAATTATAGAATCAAGGCAAGCCTGGCCTACACAGCAAGACTGCCCCTCCACCCCCAAATTGCTCTAAATAAATCCAGACAATCGAAAAACTGAAAATATTTGAAACACTGATATAAGATAAACTGTTAATGTTACAAATACTTAAAGAGCTTTTCAAATTGTGAACTTCATATAAAGAAGATAAGAATTCCATAAAACATGGGCCAAGGATTTAGCTCAGTGGCTGCATGTGCAAGGTCCTGAGTTCGATCCCCGGTACCAAAAAGCAAAAAAGCAAAAACACTACACAAAACATAAAGAAAAAAAAACAAATTTCAAATAGAAAAGTAGGCAACTAAAACACACAAACACATATACTACAAATGGTCCTTAAGTCTGGAAATGTTTGATCTCACTCATAACTAGAGAAATGAAGTTAAAGCTATACTGAGATACCAATTCCCACCTTTCTGTGAAAACGTAAAGCTGTGACATTATGTTCTGAGAAGCTATGAAGAAATAAGAATGCACACACTGTACGAAAGTAGTTTCTTCTTTTAGAGGAGAAACTGGTCACATCCACATATGCACCTAACATCGCGGATCTCCAGAGAAAGGCAAAACAAAACTGCAATCAAGCCAGGCCTGGTGGCACAGACATGTAATCTCAGCACTCTGGAAGGCTGAGGAAGGAGAGTTGCAATTTCAAGCCTAGCCTGGGCAATTCAGTAAGACCCTGTCTCATAATTTAAAAATATAAAATGGGCTAGGGATGTAGAGAAGGCCCTGAGTTCAATCCCCAGTACCACATACATATATATACATACAATTTTAAGAACCTACAATCAGATACTATTCCACAGCCACAAAGATGACAACTATATGTAAAAAAAAGGAAAGAAAAAGCTTATTAAGGATATAGACAGGGGCTGGGGATTTAGCTCAGCGGTTCTGCTGCCTGTCTCACAAGCACAAGGACCTGAGTTTGATTCCCGGAACCAAAAAAAAAAAAAAAGAAAGGATATAGAGAAAACTAAAAACTGTGTTTTACTGGTGGGAACATAAAATGTAGTCACTATGGAAAACAGAGGAATGGCTCCTTCAAAATGAACTGAATTACTGTGTGCTCCAGTGACCCCGCTCTTCTGGGCATGGGTCCCACAGACCTGACAGCAGGGACTTCTGCAGGTATCCACACATCAGTGGTCACAGCAGCATGATTCAAATTGCCAAAAGATGGAAACAACCCCTCAGTGGAGGACTGAATAAACACAATCTCATCTATACATACTACGCGATAGTCTTACAGAGGAGGATGTCCTGACAACCCTACAGGTGGACCCTGAAGACAGTGTAAAGTGAAAGAAGCAGACATGAAAGAATAAATACTGTAAGGTTCCACTTATAAGAGACACCTAGAACAATCAAATTCACAAAACAGCAGCTAGCAGGGCTGTGGGGAGAAAGGAATGGGGAGATCCGTAATGAACTCAGGGTCAGTTTGGAGCCTTCCTAGAAGGCCGGAGAACGGCGGTGACCGCAGATGATATGACAGTGCTGAAGGCCACCAAACACCTCGGAACGGTCACCCCTTCAACGCCTAGTGCTCCGGTTGTGAAACACACATAACGGAGGATAAATTTTCTTCTTCAAATTCTTGTTCCTTGAATCTTCCTAGGTAACACATGAATTTCATGTAAAAATTTAAAAATTGCAATCTGCAGCCCAAATGGGTTAAAATGGAAAATTTTATGTGTATCTTGCTTCTAAAAAAAAAAGTCACAGTATGTAAGAAAGTCAACTCAACAGCCCAAATAACCACATAAGCCTCGTTTAAAAGCAGACAAAGGACCTGAATAGATATTTTCCCAAAAATATAACCATGACCAACAGGTATGAAAGGATGCTCAACATCACTGACCATTAGGGAAACACAAATCCAAATCACAATGAGATATTACCTCACACCTGTTAGGATGGCTATTATCAGAAAGATTTTTATAAATGTTTTCAAAGATGTAGAGAAAAAAGAACTCTTGCACACTCTTAATGGGAATGTAAATTAGCACACCCACTATGGAAAACAGGTCCTAAGAATGAAACATAAAACTGGCATCTCCTCCAGCAATCCCACTGCTTGGTATGGACCCCAAAGAAATGAGATCAGTACTTTGAGGAGGTGCCCACACTGCCATGTTCATCACAGCATCATTCACCATAGCTAACATGTGGACCCCACAATCTCCCTGTTCTAAGCGAATGAATGAAGAAACATCAGAGATCAACCTGCAGAAGTGAAATAAGCCAGACTGACTTGTATGTGGAATCTAAAAAGTCAAATACAGAGAAGCAGAGAATATAATGTTGGTTCCCACAGGCAGAGTAGGACAGAACTGGGGAGAAGTCAGAAAGGGTACAAGCTGTACTATTACAGGATGAAAAGTTCCAGACACTCAATCTACAGCATGATGACCAGAGTTAATAATGCTGAGTCATACAATGAAAGTACACACAATTTTCATTTTTAAAAACTGTCACAAAAATTCCACATTATCACTTTTAGGAGAGTCCCTGAAAATATATCTCCAACAATATGAAAATACATGAGCACAAGGTTACTCATTCACTGTAGCACTGTGAAACACTGCAAACAACCTAAATGCCTCACAAGGAAAAGCAGCTGGATTATGCAGCGATGAAAAAAAAGGATCTCTACAAAATGACATGGAGTGCTTTCTAGGATATGTTAAATGAAGAGAGCAAAGAGAAAGAGTGCCTCTAACATGGTGCCTCTCTTGGAAGAAAGAAAAGGAAATAAGAAATATATAAGTACCTGATCACTTGTACAAAAAGAAGCAAAGAAAAGGAAAACTAGAAAAAAATTAAGAGTGGCTACCAGGGGGGTCAGGAAGGGTATGGAAAAGAGTAGGACGCATGGGGAGGACTCACATCTTTCACTGTGGATTTTTAAAAATTCTAACATTTAGAGCCACATTATTATTTTGTTTGTGTTTTGTGCTACTGGTGTGTCTAGGGTTTACCACACAGCCGCCAGCCCATCCCCCCTTTTATTGTTTATTTCAAGACAGGATCTCATCAAGTTGCCCAGGCTGGGCTCTAATTTGGGATCTGCCTCCCTAGCTTCCCAGAGTGCTGGGACTATAGGCGTGCACACCATACCCAGTTTGAAACAGATTTTTAAAGTCTGCAAGAATAGGCGAAATAGCTGGGCATGATGGCATACGCCTGTAATCACAGCACTCGGGAGGCTGAGGCAGGAGGATCACTGTGAGTTCCACGTCAGTCTCAACTATATAGTGAGACCCTGTCTCAAAAAAACAAAACAAAACAAAACAAAAAAAAATAGGCAAAACAAGCCCCAAATTAAATACTAGAAAAAACAACTTAGCTATTCTAAAATGGATATCATAACCATACTGAAAGCAGGTCAGAAAAGGGGAAACAGATCCAGGCAACAGGTGAACACAGTACTTTGACTATGACCTCAAAAAGATCTGTGAATTACTGTGAACTCCAATTAGGTTTATTTTTCATAGTGGTATGAACTCATAAATCTGAAGCTACTATAAATGTATTCAAGGATTAAGAAATTATTTTCTTCTTGTTGTTTTGTTTTGAAACAGGGTCTTGCTATGTAGTGCAGGCTGGCCTTGAAATCACTACGTTGCCCAGGCTGGCCTCAAACTCATAGCAACCCTCCTGCCTCAGCCTCCTGAGTGCTAGGATTACTGGCGTGCACCACCACACCCTGCTTAAGGAATAAGAAATTAAATAAATATATTGTGGGTAATGGAGCCAAATGTCTTACTGATGGAAATTACAAATGTGGAAAGGTAGAAGGCCAAACCGAACCCTTCGAGAATTAGATTAAAATTGGAAGTTTCTGTCTGATTGTAGTGGTTAAGAACAGGTGTGTGCATATAGACAAACGTGCAGGTCCCAGCACTCTACTGAGGTCCTTGGAGCACTGATAGCCCAGCAGCAGGGAACACATCTGCCGCTCAGACAGTGGTTTCTAAATGCCGTTTACCAGTCAATGAACAAGAGCTCCCAGGGAAGCGGCCGATGCCAGGTTTGAGCCAGGGAAAGAATAAGATGAGTCTGTAATGCCTTACTGTTCCAGAAATTAAAGAAAGAGAATAACTATGCAGTTATTTGAGCATCCAAATAAACAATAATACTAATGAAATAGTATTCATGAAAAATAAAACTAAGTGAATGAAAACGGAGAAGGGAAAGTTCTTTCTGACACCAGAAGGTGGGCTGATAAATAAAAAGAATGGAACTGGAAAATCATCATTCAGCAACAACCACAATAAAAACTTGCAGCAAGAATCATCAGTGAGTGATAAAACTGCTGGGTAGGAAGTGTGATGAGGAACAGAGTCATCTCAAAGTATCTGTCATGGCTGGGCCTGGTGGCACATGCCTCTAATCCCAGTACTCGGGAGGCTGAGGCAGGAGGATCACCCTGAGTTTGAGGCCAGCCTTCGCCACAGAGTGAGTGAGTTCAAGGCCAGCCTAAACTACACCGCAAGATCCTGATTGATTTGATTCAAAAAACCAAGTACCTCTCAGAAGATAATTAACCACAGGAGAAAAAACAGTTACTACAGTGAAGATCCAGTTTTTTTTTGTTTTGGTACCAGGAATCAAACTCAGAACCCTGCACCAAGGGGGCAGCACCACTGAGCTAAATCCTTGGCCCAGTGAAGGTCCACTTTAAGCAACTGATTAGAGTTAACACCCTCTAAGAAGGACACAATGGCACATTTGGACTATTTTTTGCCAAAAATGCATAATATGAATATGATGAACAGGAAACATCAGACAGACCTACGATGAGGAGCATTCTATAAAGTAACAGGCCTGTACACTTTGAAAAGGCCAACGTCATCAAAGACAATAACTAAAGAATGCTTCCTAATTAAAGGAAATTAAAGAGAAAAACGCCTAATGCTAACTAAGATTGGATCACCACACGTTATATATGTGTATCGAGTCATTACACTGTATCTCATAAATATGTACAATCTTTAAAAATAACTTCGGGGGGAAAAAAAGCAGGCAAGACGACTAAATGCATCATCTCTGACTCAATCTTGTACCACAAAAAAAAAAAATTTGTTGTTTTCCTTTACTAAAGGGACAAATGGTGAAATTTTAACAAAGGTTACAGATTGGGTAATAGAGGTCCACTGATGTTAGGGTATTGATTTCCACCAGTGGAATGTGCTATGTAAAAGAATACACTTGTTTTCAGGAACACTGAAATAGTTGGAGGTTAGAGAAGCCTGGTTTTATCTGTAAAAAAATTTTTTTTTTCTACCAAGGATTGAACTCAGGTCCTTGCGCTTACAAGGCAGGCGGCGGAAGCACTGAGCTAAATCCCCAGCCCGTCTGTAACTTTTAAGTACTTCAGAAATACTGAACACATATACGTGTGTACAGAGACAGACGAAGAGCAATATAAAGTAAAAGTGTTAACATTTTAACATTCGAGGAATCTGGTTCAAGGGTATATGGAATTCTTTGTTCTAGTCTGGAACTCTTCTAGTAAGTCTGAAAATGTTTCAAAACAGTAGCTGTACAATGCGCTGCGATTCCTTCAGAACCTCTGCCAGAGCCAAGCCCATACCTGGCCTTGTGTGAGGAAATTGGCCATCAGTGCGCCCTTCACAGCGTTCTCCATGCTGCAGTCTGAGAAGATGATGAGTGGAGATTTGCCGCCAAGTTCCAAGGTAACAGGTTTGATTCCTTTAGCTGACAACTCCATGATCTGTGGAGCAAAAACAAAGCATTCAGAGGAAGCTTGACACTGGTTAGGTTGACAACTGTATTAACCCTGACCCTACAAAGCCACTGACAGCTGTATATGACCTGCTGCCTTATTCTCAATATACTTTGCCCTTCATCTATTTAATTCTTTCTTTTCTTTTTTCTTTTGGTACCGAGGAATGAACTCGAGACCTTGCTCTTGTGAGGCAGGCAGTGGAACCATTGAGCCAAATCCCTGGCCCTTCACCTATTTAAAATACTCTTTTCCAGGCAGGGGATTTAGCTCAGTGGCACCTGCCTCCCAAGCACAAGGTCCTCAGTTTGATCCCCATACCAGAAATAAATAAATAAATAAATAAATAACTTTTGCACAAAACGAAAGAGAGCCCACAGAAGTACACTGTGAATGAACAAAGAGTTCATTTTAAACAGTGACGCTGAACTTTTTAGAGCTTTTGATGACACAAACAGCTCACTATGGCACATGGGACACAGGTTCACCACCACTGATTTAAAACATATTGTTGTGGGGCCAAAGATTTAGCTCAGTGGTGCCGCCGCCTACCTTGCAAGTACAAGGACCCGAGTTTGAGCCCCGGTACCTAAAAAAAAATATATATATATACTGTTGATTGCCAGGAATTCTCTTCTGTGGCCATTACTGTGTTTAGGGCTGACAGAGCTCAGAATACAAATTTAGGTCATAATAATGAATCAGAAATAACCTAAGAGAAGTCCTCTTCCTCCTATCCATGGAGTTAAACAGCCAAACAACACAAGCGGCAGCCCAGGCCCGTGCCCTCAGACACGTCACCACCTCGGGCAGGACCTGAACCTCCACTTGACCCAGCACAGATTCCCCACCCACGCTCTCTCCCCTCCGGCTTCACAGGATGCTGTAGTCCTCAGCCCAATAGAGCCTCCTGCCCCATTCCTTATATACAGGTCAGCTCCAAATGCATGCCGGGTAGGACTGGCTCTGGTGACTGTGTTAACCGGCACTGGCTTCGTCTTCACCTTCATGCCGGTGGGCACACTTCCAGTGAAGGAGACTTTGGCCACGTCGGGATGCTGACACAGGAACTGGCCAGTGGCTGCCCCGCCTTGCACCACGTTGAAGAGCCCGGGAGGCACACCCGCCTGGGTGTAGACCTCGGCCAGGAGCACAGCAGAAACCGGCGTGAAGGGGGAAGGCTTGAAGACCATGGCATTACCTGCATGAAGCCAAGACACCACGCAAGACTGGTGATCTTCTCGGGGTGGGACTAGGACAACCTGGGTCCCGACCCCCTATCAAATCCTACACTAAAGCCATTATTAGTAATAGACACATCTCGTCCCGCCTGCCTTGGATTCCCTCATTAAACAGACCACATACCTGCCCGGGCTCAAACAGTTATACCGCACACTGGCACATCAAGGCCTTTTCATATGTAACCACTTACCAACCCAATTATTTAAATACGGGATGACCAAAGACTGCACATGCTTTTCGTTAACTTTTTAAATATAACAGAAAATATAAAAATGACAATTTTTTAATCAAATTCATTCAATACAAAAATCAACTGACTGAAATGACCCCTGTCCGAGCAATGCTTGGGACAGTAAGTGCGTAAACAAGTGTGATGCCCAAATGATGCTTGGGGTAAACTGTTAAGTGGCTAAGATCTAGCATCTTCAACAGTAGAATGAAGTATGGTCAGTTCCACTCATATACATACATACATGTACATACATAATGTATGTACATGTATGTATTATGTACATGTATGTATATATATAATACACACACACACACACACACACACACACATATATATGCACTACTTGTTTTGTTTTCTGAGATAGGGTCTTACTATGAGTCCAGGTGGCCTTGACCTCACAGCAATCCTCCTGACTCAGCCTCCCAAATACTGAGGTTACAGGCATGCACCACCGCACCTGGCTTAAGTCTCACTTTGTAAAAGTTGAAACCGAAGACCAGAAAGGTTCATTTGAGAGAGTATGCAAGGCTAGAGATTCAATCCTGACACTCTCTCCTCTCTCACCCGGCCTCTCCACAGCAAGATGCTAAGACAGGTACCTGCCCTAGAGACACAGGCAGCGCCTCCACACAATGTCCTAACAGCCATGCTTTTCTAACATTATGAGTTTTTCTAAGATCAAAATAGGCTTTTGCCCCTACAGATTCTTTTCTTTAAATAGTATAATAAAACCATTTTTGTTATGCCACAGCCAAAGCTACACTCATGGGAGCCTTGTTTACCACTTCTTAAAAACCAATTAAGAGAGCTGGGGATTTAGCTCAGTGGTTCTACCGCCTGCCTCGCAAGTGCAAGGACCTGAGTTTGATCCCCAATCAACCAAAAAAAAAAAAAAAAAAAAAAAAAAAAAGAACAAAACAAAAAAAACAAGTTTATCTTCTGCTTTCTAAATCAAGTCAAACTCTTCTATGTTAGAAATTATTGTCCAGAAAGCACAAAATGAATTCAATTTAGCAGGAAAAACTGTTTCTGTATTCAAAAATAAATTAGAGCCAGCAGTGATGGTGTATGCCTATAATCTCAGCATTCTTGGAGTCTGAGGCAAGATGATCACAGATCTGAGCCCAGCCTGGGCAATTCAGTGACCTAGGGAGACCCCTTCTCCAAGGATTAGAAGGCTGGGGCTACAGTTCAGTGTAAAGGCCCTGGGTTCAATCCCCAGTACTGCAAAACAAAAACCAAAGAAATTAGAATTCCCAGCATCTTAAAATAAGTAAACACATACATAAATTGGACAAATAAATCATGGCAATATTGAGAGATATGTGTGTCTTATTAAACAGGGGTGTGGAGGCTGGGGAGCACCTCTGTGGAGGCAGCTTAAACCGGCAGGTCTCTAAGGCAGACTCTGTAGGGCAGCAGGCAGTGGGTGGTGTTGAGGTTAGGAGGAACAAGGCAGGGCAGGAATGGGCCGTGTCCTCTGAGGTCTGGAAGTCCCACGGCGGACCCCTCTGCCTTGAAGTGTGCGCTGATGGAAAGGTGAGGGCAGAGAAGAGGGCTCGAGTGCAGGGCTCCCGGTAGGTCTGATTCCCTCTTACCGCAGGCCAGAGCCGGGGCTGACTTCCAGCAGGCGATCTGGAAGGGGTAGTTCCAAGCTCCGATCCCCACACACACCCCAAGGGGCTCCCTGCGGGTGTAGCCAAAGGATCCGCCAGGGAGCTGGATGTGCTCACCTACAGGGTGAACAGAGGATGAAGGGAAAACATGTCTATGCTCGCCAAGTTTGACCAACGGGTGCCCCACCCTGACCCACACTCCAGACCAGAGCCTCACAGCTCCCACGACCCAGGCTCCCGGAGCTCCACACTTTTATGCCTCCGCTCACTGGGACGCTGGCTTCCCCGTTCTGTCTCCACAGAGAATCCTGCTTATCCTTCAAACACACATTGACCCCGCTAACTGTAAAACTTGCCTGAGCCTCCACTGGGTAGCAAATTATAAAGAAAATGGAAATAAGGGGTGGCCTCTGCAGCAGGAGCAGCACCTCCAGCCTGTGGCTCCCAATACCCCGCAGGGCCCTACAAACCTTTTCATGTGGTTTTTTTGTAAACTTTGGAACTTTTTACAGAGTTTTTGCTAAGCTGGTGAAGCTGGTAACTACAGTATGCTCACTCTTGTAAGAAGTGGTGTTTCAACAACTTTACACCAATCCAGAAGTCAGAGATCCATCTCCAGTTTAAATAAGGAAAGGTAAAATAATTCCTGGGTTACCCGAGTAGAAGGGGATGAATACAGGACGTGAACCCAGGCCCATACTCATTCCAAGTCTTTGCCCTTTGTCACCAGGCTCTGCTCTTCTACCCTTTGTCGGCTGGTCCCAGAAGGGCAGGCAAGAGCTTACCAGCCAGGGATCCGGCCAAGCCTGCAAAGTACTCCAGGCACTGCCAGGAAGTGTCGATGTCCCAGCGGGCCTCGAAGATGGACTTGCCATTGTTGATGGTCTCCGCGGTGGCGATTTCATCCTTCCGCTCCTGTAAGAAAAACAGCCCCATTTACTACCAAGACGCGTCTTGACATAGCTAAGTACAATTCATCGTTAGGCTTTTCACAATTGAAATAGCTTACACTATAAATGAAAATAAATGGAATGGCAGTGTTACATACAGAAAAGATACAAGCTTACTGCTAAACAACAGTTCAAGTTCAGTAGGTGATAAACATTTCTGACCGCAGTCACGATCAGTCTGAAATAGTACACCGCGAGAAATGATTATGTGTGTCTGTGCACTCACAGGTATGCAGGTTTGAGCATGTATAATAAGGAAATGGTGTTTAGAGAAGGTCTATGTGAAAAGGAAAAGAATATCAGACAGAGCACAGACATCCTTAGATACTATTTAGGACCAATAAAAATCATTTCATAGCGAAGGAACCACTGCCTAGGAGGACATAATAGCCCAACGTGTAATAGGAGAAAATAAAGAACAAAGTACAATAACTTACAATAAAAATAGCTTACAATGACCACCACCTTTGGTCTATCAGATTAAAACTAATTTTTAACAACAAGGGAAAATACCTGTCAGGAAAAAATTGTCCATAAATATTTCGACATTCCTGCATGGCGTGGGCTTTCTGGGCAAAGAACACTGGCAGGTGGGTTATCACAAGCCCTGGAGGGCAGATGCGGTGCTGCCCTCGAGATAAGAGGCCATCAGAGTAACGTGCAAGTGTAACATCTCTACTTCCTGCTCCTGGGTACATCTACTTACACTTGGAGGTAAGAATCTCAGCGACCTTTCTCTCTGGACTCGAGGTTTGCTTAATGAGTAACTGCTCTCTCTCGTCAGAGGACAGAGTCGGCAGATGTGACAGCAGCCCCTATACATGCTAAGTCACAGAATTTTAGGGTCTTCTCCTGTGGTCCAGCCCATTCCACAGATAGTTTACTGAAATAAACCATCATTTTTTCTAATCCCTGAACTTTCATGTCTCCTGTCAGAATCTCCGTACAGGTCCATGTGTATGTGTGTACGGACACTCTTGCAAGCAACACTCGGAACCTGTAGAGTTTCTTTCTTTCTTTTTTTGGTACCAGGATCCAACTCAGGACCTTGTGGTTGCAAAGCAGGTGGCAGAACCACTGAGCTAAATCCTTGGCCCATTCTTCACAGTTTCTAACACACTTATGACAAAAAAATCACCAGTCCTACCGCTTGGAGAGATCCATGATTCATATGCTGGTGTGCATTTTTCTGAACATTCAAACTTTCTGTAATGAGCATCTACTATTTTTGCTTTTTTAATTTCTTCGTGTTGTTTATCTCAGCCTACTAGTACATGAATGCAGTAATGTTTACACTGCATGTGGGAGGCTGGTACAAGAACAAAACACACCTTCATTCCTTTTTCACCCCAACCCTTCCCTCCCTCCTCCCTCTGCTCACCCCTTCATCTCCTTCCATTTATTATTATTTATTTTTGTACGTCTCTGCAGTACGTGGTGCTGACGTTCCTCACGGGGAGTGCTACACGTACATAACATATCCCAACTCCTTGTTTTCATCCCTCAACCCCTGCCTCCCTCCCCTTCCATCAATCTCTTGACCTCCTCCCCTTCCTACTTCGTATCTATCTTTTAAAACTATAAAAATTTTTTAGGGCTTTTTTTTTTTTTTTGTAAGAAAGAACATCTACGAGCCTATAAAATTTACCCAGGCAATTAAAGTATAAAACAAATCTGAAAAACAAAGGTAGATTTCAATTTCAGTAGAAGAAAAGTGCACAAAGCAAGAAGCCGGTAGACAACCGTACATTAAAAAGAAAGGCAGACAAGCTACCAAGGGGACACTGTAATTCGGTGCAAATACGTAGAAGAAAACCTGCCAATGGAGCTGTTCAAGAGCCAAGAGCTGGGTGGGAATCGCTAAGAAACCATGTACACATACCAAGGTGAGCACGTGGAAACGTTCCCATTTCACACAAATGTTTACCCTGCCGTTGCATCAAAGTCAACCCGGGAGAACACGCAGGGGAATGCCAGAGTTTTCTGGAAGGGAATATATGGATACACACCCTTATAATTCTGGCAGCTTCCAGGAGGATCCGGCAACGCTCCATGCCAGATTTTTTACTCCATATTTTGAAGGCAGCCTTTGCATTCTGAACAGCCAAATTGACTTCTTTTTCTCCTGAACATGTAAAAGTAGCTATCACGCGGCCTACAGAGAATAAAAGGGTCAGTTTCATGTCAAATTATTGCAATACATTTAAATAAAATCCTGTGTCAATGTTTTTACGGATAGTTTCATTCAGGGCTGGGGATTTAGCTCAGTGGTTCTTGCCACCTGCCTCACAAGCACAGGGGACCTGAGTTTGATCCCGGGCACCAAAAAAAAAAAAAAAAAAAGGCTAGTTTGATTCAGTGAGCCCTTCTATACAGCAGTTCACTGACCGGTTAGCATCTGATAAAAGTTACAGACCTGGCTCCAGAAAAAAACTACTGAACTATGTCACAGAATTACAGAGTCCATGTCCCTTGTCAAAACACAGCAGAGAGTTCAGAAAACTTCTCTATTTTACAGTTGAGCTTACTAACATTTATTTCCTCTAGGAAATAAGCTCTCCTTAACACTGTCTCAGAATCTCAGGGGACTTACAATAAAAATCAAGTTAAAACTAATCAGGCTACAGGTTACAAGCTCTGATTTTTAAATCCCTTCTCTGTGTTCTAAGTTGTTCCATACTGATATTTTATGAATATGCCTAGTAAACAGTAATAACTCAAAAAGATATACTGAAAAGCAAGAAATTCTTTTTCTTAAATAAAAAATTTCAATATTTTTACTCCAACTTTTTTTTTCTTATCCTTGTTCTTGGGCAAAATATGAAAACATCAATTTTTCAATCATTGTAAGTGCTATCAACTCTATCAACAAATGCCTATTCAACAGTTCCTTTTCGCAAGAATTCCTGAAACTTTGTTTTCCAGAAAGATTTTAGAAACACACACACACACACACACACACACACGTTTGTTGAAGCCAGGACCTTTGCACTGAGCTACATCCCCAGCCAGACCACCCCCACCTTTTTATTTTGAAACAAGGTCTCCATAAGTCATTCAGGCTGGGCTCCAACTTTGGATGCTCCTCCCTCAGCCTCCTAGACTGTACCACATGTTCTGTACAAACTGTTCTTTCTGTTACAAACTTGAATAGTTGATAAAGGCAGTGACTACCACAGACTTTGTAGGTAAAGAATAATTCCCATTACTTTTGTATTACTATGGGGAGGGGACAGAAAAGATGTTTCTTCCTCTTAGGCGAATTAAAGCTTTCCGGGTCTCCTTGGCCACTCCAGTTCTGACAAGTCACTGCTCTGTGACTTAGGGTGCATGGTTAGCCCTAAATTCTCCCATCCCTTGCAATCCAGCTGTACTCATCTGCATACATCTGCTCTTGTTCACACAAAACATTCACATTTGTTCCCCTAAACATTCAATGCAGGGCAGCAAAACAAACAACAACAACAAAAACACCCTCTTCATCCTTAGCTGGACACATTAAGAACTGAAGTTTAAAAGTTCCATTAGGCAGAAATAACTACATTGTGGAGATCTAATGTTCAGCACAGGGACTGTTAGGTCACTCGAGGCTGTCAGACGAAGGCAGAGAGAGGCACTCAGCGAACAGAAAGGAAAGGCAGGTTTATTCTCTAGTGGGCCAGGGGAAGTCACCTTTCAGAGTCTGACCCCGATTCTAAATTGTTTTATTTTATTTATTATTATTATTTTTTGGTACCAGGGATTGAACTCGGGTCCTTGCACTTGCGAGGCAGGCCACCGAACCGCTGAGCTAAATCCCCGGCCCCTAAGTTTGTTTTAATTTTTATGTTGTTTTTTAGGCAGGGCAGGGAAGCAGGGCTTGGCACAGGGGCAGGGAGGTACAGGCAGATGCTGTTTCAGCAGTTCATCTTTCCAGCACAGTGACCTTTGTGGGTTTAGCAGGAGGGGCAACTCTTGATTGAGACTGTCATCTTTTCTTATTTCAGGACCACAGTTAATAATCTTGCATTGTACACTTAAGATTTGCTAAGAGAATAGGTTTTTGTTCGTTTAGAGGCAGGGTCTCGTTATGTACCTCAGGCTTGCCTGGAACTTGATCTTCCTGCCTCAGCCTACTGGGAGGTAGGATTACAGGGGTGTGCACCACCCCGGCATCACTATCAAGAAAAAGGGTAACTGTCTATAGGTAGCAGATTTGTTAATGAGTCTGGCTGTGCTAGTCATTTTGAAAGGTACACATATATGAAAACAGCACGCTGCACAGTGTCAGTACATACAAGTCCTTATCTGTCAGCAAATGAGGGAGCCTAGATCAAGGTGGGATTTTTCCTTTCCCAATTCTGATTCCTGCGCAGAAATACTGTATCTTAGCACTAGAAAACAGAGACAAAATCCACATTCGTGGTCCATGGAGACCGCCAAGCAAGCACTTCTCCACTCCCCCCAGCACCACTTCCGGGTCCTGTTGCAGGCCTCCCAGGCACACTGCTGAATACCTCAGAGCAGGCCTAATTCAAGCTCCCCCCCACTGAACCCTAGGCCTTGGCACTGAGCTACTTCCCTAGCCCTTTTTACTTTTTATCTTGAGACAAGGTCGCGCAAAGTCACTCGTTTCGAGGGTGGCGTTGAACTTGCGATCCTCCAGCCTCGACCTCCCACAGTGCTGGGGCTCCCGGCGCGCACGCTGGTGATTAACGGATGCGCAACTCCGGTTGCCGCTCAGCTGCCTCCCAGCAGGCTCCCAGCTCTCCTCCTCCACGGCCCCTCGCGTCCGGCCCAGTGCTCTCGCGCTCTCCG
>NW_022900931.1:42760719-42776794 GCF_012274545.1 Fukomys damarensis | reverse complement strand
GGGGTGGGCTCTGCGGGAAGGGCGGGCCAGGGCCTGAGGAGCCGGGGGAGGGCCGGGTTTCGTGGCGCGCAGGGAGCCGGGCTAAGGAACTTCTAACCCGGGTCACGCGCGCGGAGGCGGCGTCCACGAGACTAGTCCCTAGGCTCCTCTGCGGTACTGGTCGAGCCCAGGACTAGCGGAAGGGTGGAGCTACACACGCCACCTCCAAGGAACAGGGGTCAGGGAGGGATTGCGTCTTCCTGGTCCACGTGTAGAGTACTTTGTTGTGGTCCTGGGGAGCCTAACCGCGTGCTAGACCGGAATAATACCACTGAGTTACACAAACTACGGAAAAGCATAGGTGATTCATTCTAATTCACTTAATAGTATTGATACATCAGGTATCAGATCTATTTAGACTATTCAAAAAATAGAGTAAATGTTTCCAGGCAAACAGGCAAATCTTACAAAACTCTTTAGAACATAGCAAATCTCTTTTCTTTTTTTTTTTTTTTTTTTTGGTACCGGGAATTGAGCTCGGGGCTTCATGTTTGTCGGGCAACACCGGCTGTGAAATCTTTTTATCTACAAAGTATAAATATTAACTTAAACGTAATAAAGAAAAATTAGAAATTTGTGGAGAATAACTTTACAAAACTCATTTGCTTTTGTTTCGCAGTGCAAGGTCAGGGAAGGAATCCAGGACCTCAGTATCACTAAGCCTGTGCTCTACCACTGAGCTGCATTCAGTACACCGCTGTGTTGTTTTTTTCACCCCTTTGTTTTTGATGCAAAATTCCTTGTTTAATAATCTCTCAATTCCAATATAAGTCACAAAATGAATCTGGAAATATTTACACTTAGGTGATAATTTAATTGTCCAAGTTTGAAATAAAAGCTGGCAATTAAATATAGAGGTGTTAAGAAATGTATATATAGTGAATTCAAGGACAGCCTGCCTGAATGACAGAGTGAGATCCTGTCTGAAAAAAAAAAAAATCATATATATTTACCAAAACAGTTCATGAGAAAAATACAACCATTAATTAATAAGGCAGAAATCAATCCACTGAAAAAGATGAACAAGATGGAGATTAACAAGGCAGCCATAACACCAAAACTCAGAATGAAAATAGGAAATATTTACAGAGACCATTGATGTTTTAATTTCTGAGAAAGAGTAACCTTATCTCAAAAAACCCAAAGAAAAATACATTGGAGAAGATCGTCTGAATGTGTAGAACACAATATAAAAGCAAGATTTGATGGTGTGATATGCTATAAATTCTTAAAATTCTATTTTTTTTCTTTCTTTTTTTTTTGGTTTTGGTTTTTTTGAGACAGGTTCTCACTATGTAGTTGAGACTGACCTGGAACTCACTATGTAGCCCAGGCTGGTCTCGAACTCACAGCGATCCTCCTGCCTCAGCCTCCCAAGTGTTGGAATTACAGGTGTGCACGACCACACCCAGCCCTTAAAATTCTATTCTTTACAGAAGTTTTAACTTTTTTTTTTTTTGTACTGGGGATCGAACTCAGGTCCTTGTGTTTGTGAGTAAAATTCTATTCTTAATACAACTATATTTCTAATACCAGTGAAGCAACAAAAAATGTGACCAAAATCTTCAGTAATCCATTCTGAAAAACAAAGGACAGCACTTTATTTTTGATATCTCAAATTAAAAAAAAATAGAAATTTCCCTTTCCCTTTTTCGGACACACAGTAGAGCTCCAGGTATTTAGGTCTAAATGCAAGACAACATTTAGATACACTAAATTTATAAGAAATATCAAGAAATACATGTGCTTCATTCTAAAGTGAGATTTGGCAATATAAATCAAGAGGAACAGATCACTGATTGCACACTTATGGTTGTAAGTTGTACAGTCTGTAGGACAAGAAAACCTGATTTTCTACATCAAAATATTTCAAAGATGCATTCCAAGCAGATATAAGGCAAAATATGAAATAAGAAAATGTAAAATAGGGGGCCGGGGAATTATCTCAGTGGTGCTACCACTTGCCTTGCAGCACACAAGGTCCCAAGTTCAATCCCCAGTACCAAAAAAAGAGAGAGCGAAAGGGCGGGGGATTTAGCTCAGTGGTTCTGCCACCTGCCTCACAAGTGCAAGGTTCTGAGTTTGATCCCCAGTACCAAAAGAAGAGAGGAAAAAGAAAAAGAAAATGACTTTTTCATCTGGTAAGAGTGGAAAAATCTTCAGATATAAATTTTTAAAAGCACAAATGTTAAGGTGTGTGTAAAAAGATACAAAAAGAGTAAGTAGGAGGATTTCTGTTCAGCAAACAATATCCTCATTGACATTAACCCGACAATTATAATTAAAGTATTTTCATTCTCTACAAGAGATAACTAAAAAAGAAAAAAGCTTATTAAAAACTATCCTCGACACAAATATGAAAACATAATATAGGCAAATAAGTCATAGAAGGGCTTACAGAGAAAAGGACAACAAAGGTCTAAAAGACAGGAAAATGGAAGTGAATATCAATTCAAGTCAGTAAAATTCATCAGATCTGAAAAAAATCTCATGTTTGTCCATAAGACAAGTAGGAATTACTGCTCACTGGTGGTGGTACTGTGGGCAGTGTTCGTTGCATTTTAAATTAATAGACACTGCACTAGCAACCATCATGATGTTTTCTCTAATCTGTTTCTAGGACAGCAAGAAAGAGAATGCTCTCTCCTCTGTTTCTCTGTCTCTCCATCAGTCTCCCCAGCAAGACCCTGCCTCAAACAACAACCAACAACAACAACAACAATACAATAATAAATCAACTTAAAAATTCTTGAAAACTGGCTATCCCCATGTAGAAGAATGAATCTATACCCATATCTCCCACTCTATACTACAAAAATTAAAATGAATCAAAGATCTACATATTAAAACAGAAACACTGAATCTGCTGAAAGATAAAAGAGGTAAAACTCTTGAAAATATAGGTATAGGCAAGGACTCTCTGAACAGAGCCCCAATTGTGCAAGAAATAACAGCAAGAATCAACAAATGGAACTATATCAAATTTAAAAGCCCCCTCCCATAAAGGAACCAATCAAAGGGGTGAAATGATAAACTACAAAATGAAAAAAAAAATGCCAGCCATTTCTTAGGAAGAGGACTAATATCTAGAGTACATAAACAACTCAACGGGGAAGCATCAGAGCCGTAGGAGGGCTCCTTAGGGTGGCAGCTCTGAAACAGGACCACGCAGCAATGGACCCCGGCCATTGGCTGATGCTGGAGTAACCGATTTATACACATTTAGCTCCTGGATGTCACAGATATTTAGCATTAAGCATGGGGCTTTAAAGAATGTCCTTGACAGTTCATGAACTTCTCCTGAGGCAGATTTGAATTTCAAGGGTCAGAAACCACCGTGGCTAAGGATTTATCCAGCTCATGTGTCAGCCCCCCACCGCCTGGAGTGTGCTCGTCACTTAATTAAATGCTTATATAAATCGACTCAGATGAAGTGGTATGTATGTTTCTTTGTGAAATGTGTAAACACCAAGTAGTTTCTCTGGCTTGAGAAACTGAAAGTGTAAATAAGGATCAAAAGGTATAATAGATAATGTGACATAGGAAGAAAAGGTACCAAGGGGAAGGGGAGTGGGACAGGTAGGGGAAAGGAAAGAAGGAAAAGGAATAAATATGAGAAAAGGAAAAAAAAAGATAAAGTCTTTTTAATAGGGAAGGGTGGAGGGGTGGAAGGGAGGGCAGCGGAATGGGGAAAAAATAAGAACCAAGATATGTAAAGGTACAAATTCCCAATGATGAATGTCATTACATTGTATACCTAAAATGTACCGACAAACTTAATGAATAAAAAAAGAATAATAAAAGTGAATGTGGGGCCAGGGATGCAGCTCAGCAGCGCCACACCTGCCTGGCAAGTGCAAAGTCCTCAGTTTGATCCCTGGTAGGAGGGGAGTTTGAGTGGGTGTGAATGAGAAGTTCTAAGAAAACAGTGATTTAAAAATTGCTTTAGTGGGCCTCCCATGGTGGCGCAAGCCTATAACCCATCGCTCGGGAGGCAGAGGCAAGAGGATCGCCTCGAGTTCAATGCCAGCCTGGGCTGCATAGTGAGTTCAGTCAGGGCCAGCCTGATCTACAAAGGGAGATTCTGCCTCAAAAACCAAAATTGTTTGAGTCGTCTTATATTGAAAGACTCATCAAGAATGTGAAAGATTTCCTTATACATTTCAGTAAAACCCATTGTCCTTTATAAGGACAAAAGATGATGATGCTAGTGGTCTTTATAATTCTGACGACCCAGAAAAGCCTGGGGATGTAATCTTCCCACATGACAAGAGTCTAACATAGTTTCTGTTTGAAAGTAAACATTGTGAAGCCAGAAAAACAAAAGACATGCGACAGTGAAATTATTCTATATTACCACCATGGTAGATACACGCCATTTAAATATTTGTCAAAGTCCGTAGAATGTACAACACCTGTTGATGGTTGCTGATATATGTACTTGCTTTCTAATCATTATAGACTACAAGCATGTATTGATAAAAATAAAAATTTTAAAACAAAGTTCATTGTGAACCTAACATTACTCTAAAAATATTAATTTTAAAAAAATTCAAAAAGTTAAATCCTGAAAAGTAAAATGCCCAGTCAAAAAGGGGACAATAAAATGAACAGACACTTCTCAGAAGAAGTATAAATGCACAAGTGCATGAAAAAGTGTTTGGTATATTCTGTCATTTTAAAACGCAAATCAGATTTCACCTTTCTCCAGAAGGAGTAACTATCATCATGAACTCAAAAAAACAAGAAATTCTGGTGAGGTGGGGAAAAAGGAACCCTTCTACATTGTTGGTGCGAAAGTAAACTATTACAATCACTATGGAAATCAGTGTGGAGATTCCTCAACAAACTAAAAATATCAATTCCATGCAGGCCTGGAATTCCAGCACTTGGGAGGCTGAGGCAGGAGGATTGTGTGAGTTATAAAGGCCAGCCTGGGGTACATAGTGAGTTCAAGACCAGTCTGGGGTCCATGGTGAGATCCTGTCTCAGGAAGAAAAAGAAAAGGAAATTGTAAAGCTAACTGACAAGGTTTGTGTTAAAAAGCAAATCTTGGCTCTGTCTCATGAATCTGAAGAAGTCAGGAAACTGTAAAATAGAACTTTAAAAGTTACATTTTTTTCTTGTAGACATAAGTAGTTCCTCCAAAGTTCCTTCTGCTGAGCACATAACCAAAACATCCTCCCATCAGCCTAAAAGAAGTAACCTAGTATGTAGACGCTCGCCCCCAGGAGGCAGGAGCCCATTGTCTCCCCTAGGAAAAGGAAGGAATTGAAAGTGACCATGAGATGTGGATGTGGAGCTCCCCCTCCACTCTGCTCAAATCAAAGAGGCAAAGGAGTTTACGTGTTTTGTTTTCTTGCGCTGCTCCTAAGATGATGTTTCTTCTTTCTAAGAGGAAAATAAGCTGGCTATGGTGGTGCACACTTCGAATTCCAGCACTGTGGGAGCCTGAGGCAGGAGGATCACAAGTTAGAGCCCAGCCTGGGTAATTCAGAAACTTAGTGATACATTGTCTGAAAATAATGTAAATGATCTCAATTCACCAATCAAAAGACACGGATTAGCAGAATGGATCAAGAAAGAAAACCCAATGGTACGCTGCATACAAGAAACACATTTAACCTAAAAAGAAATTCACAGACTAAAAAAAAAAAATCAAAGGATGGAAAATAGCATTCCATGCAACAGAAGCCTGAAAACTAAACAAGCAGGAGTAGCTATCCTATTTTCAGACAGACTTTTAGTCAAAGCTTCTCAAAAGAGTCAAAGAAGGACCCTACCTATTGGTGAATGTATCCTTTCAACTGGAAAAGATAACAATGATAAACATATATCTGCAGTGCACCCAACTTTACAAAGCAAATACTAATGGACATAAAAGGTCAGATAAACATCAACACAGCTATAGCGGGAGACTGCAATACCTCTCCATCACAAACAGCTCAACTAAACAAAACAATCAGCAAACAAATATCAGAGTTGAACCAAACCTTTAAACAAATGGACTTAACAGATATATACAGAGAAGGTATGTTCCACCCAACAAGGGAACACACCTTCTTTTCAGCCACAATGGTACTTTCTCCAAAACAGACCACATACTAGCTAATTAAGCATGCTTTTAGGTCAATGCAAAAAAACTGAAAATTTGCCATGCATACTATCAGGTCATAGTGCAAAGAAACTAAAGATTGATGGCAAAAGAAACCACAGAAATTATGGAAACATGGTGGAAATTAAACAGCGCACTACTGAATAATCATTGGATCAGTTTAGAAATTCAGGAAGAAGTAAGACACTTTCTAGGATTAAATGACAATGACAGTACAACATACCAGAACTTATGTGACACAATGAAAGCAGTCGTAAGAGGAAAGTTTACAGCTGTGAATGCCCACATCAGAAAAACAAAATGAGCCCAAATAAATAACCTAAAGATGCACCTCAAGGTTCTAGAAAAACAAGACCAATCCAGAGTTAGAGCTTTTATTTTGGTACCGGAGATTGAACTCAGGACCTTGCACTTTTACAAGGCAGGCATGGTGCCGCTGAGATAGCTAGATCTATTATCAGGAGGAAATTATAAAGGTCAGGGCAGACATTAATGAAATGGAGAACTGCAATTGAATTGCAGAACTGGTTCTTTGAGTGAATAAAGAAAATACACAAACCCTTAGCCAGTCTTACCAAAAAAAAGAAAAGACATAAATCAATGCAATTAGAAATTTTAAAAGTGAGGGCCGGGGATTTAGCTCAGCGGTTCTGCCACCTGCCTTGCAAGAGCAAGGACCCGAGTTCGATCCCCGGTACCACACACACACACAAAAAAAAAAATTTAAAAAGCGAAATCTCAATGGAGACCACCAAAATCCAGACTAGCAACTATTTCATGAACCTGTATACTGAAAATAGAAGAACTCAGAAGAAATGGAGAGACTCCTAGATACAAATACGAAACTGAACTGACTTATAAATACTGATTAATTCAATAACCAGCAACCACATTGAAGCAGTAATAAAACAAAACAAAAATTTGAAAAGCCCAGGACCTGATAGATTTACTGCTGGATTCTATAAGAACTTCAGGGAAAAACACACCAATAATCCTCAAACTCTTTAATGAGATTTAGTGAGAAGGATGACTCCCAAAATCATCCTTGGAAGCTAGTATTACCCTTATCCCCAACCCAAACAAAAATCTAACCACAAAAGAGAACTACAGGCCAATGGCTCAATGAACATAGATGCAGATATCCACAAGATACTGGCATGTGGACTGCAAGAAATCATTGAAAAGATCATACACTGTGACCAAGCAGACTTCATCCCAAGGATGCAAGGATAGCTCAACCTAAACAAATCAATAAATATTATTTTTCACATAAATAAAAGCAAAGACAAAACTCATATGATCATCTCAGTAGATGCCAAAAATGCCTCTGACAAAATTCAAAATCAACTCATGATGAAAATCCTGAAGAAAACAGAAGGACCTTATCTCAATCTCATAAAAAGCCACTTATGTCCAACCTACTTCCAATATCATATTAAATGGAGAAACAGAAAGCTTTCTTTTTGAAATCAGGAAAAAGAGAAGGATGTCCACTATCACCATCCCTGTTTAACATAGTCTTCAAAACATTAGTCAGAGCAATTAGGTGAGAGTAAGAAACAGAAAAGTATGTATAGCAAAGGATGAAATCAAAGGGTCATTATTTGCAATTGACACAATTCTCTACTTACAAAACCCAAAACGTTTCACCAGAAAACCCCTAGAATTAATACCAAATTCAGCAATGAAGTAGGATACAAAACAAACACACAAAATGAATATAGTTGTATACACTAAAATGAATCCACTGAGAAATTAGAAAATTAATACCATTCACAATAGCATCGAGAAAAACTAAATACTTAGAAATTGATCTAACCAAGGAAATGGAAGACCTTTCCAGTGAAAGTTTTCTCATGCTGAAGAAGGAAATCAAGGAGGACATCAGAAAATGGAAATATATCCCCTGTTCCTGAATAGGCAGAACCAATATAATCAAAATGGCTATACTTCCAAAACTGATAGATCTAACACAATCTCAATCAAAATACCAACAGCATTTCTCACAAATCTAGAGAAAACAATCCTAAAATTCACATGGGACAAGAAGAGACCCAGAATAGCAAAAGCAAACTTGGCTAACAAAAGCAAACAGGTGGCATCATAATCAGAGCTACGAAGTTGTACTACAAAGCTACTGTCATGAAAACAGCACAGGACTGGCACAAAAATGGAATGACGATCAATAGAACAGAACAGAGGAAGAAGAGACAACTCCATGCACTTTCAGCTATTTGATCTTCGACAAAGGGGCAACATACATACTGGAGGAAAGGTAGCCTCTTTAATAAATGGTGCTGGGTACCAAAAATAAAAATCAATAAAATAAATGGTGGTGAGAAAATTGGATACCACATGCCGAAGATTGAGTTTAGTCTCATATACCTCACCATGTACTAAACTAAATTAAAAATGGATCGATGGTCTCAAATGTTAAAACAAAAACACTTCATCTTTTGGAAGAGGAAATAGGTAAAACTCTTGAAGACATAGGCATAGGGCAAGGACTTTGTGAACAGACCTTCAATGGCACAAGAAATAACCAAGAATCAACCGATGGGATCATGTCAAATTAAAAATCTTCCTCACAGCCAATAAATAAATGAAAAAATGTTCAACATTCCTGGTCATTAGAGAAATGCAAATTAAAACAACACTGAGATACCACCTTACTCTAGAAAGAATGGATATTATCAAGAAACTAAATAATGACATACGCTGGCAAGAATGTGGGAGGAAAGAAATCCTTTAACCTTGTTGGTGGGAACGTGAACTCTTCAGTGCCAACACAGCCAGAGTTTTCTAGACAGTCCCCACACTTGCTTCCTTTCTTTGGTTCCTTGCTCCAAAGTGTCTTCTTCTCAACTGAGTGCCAGGGAAATAGGCAAAACTGAGAGAAGATCTTTGTCCTCATGAGAGGCCCCCTGGGCAGTGACTCTTATCTCCCGCTCTAATATCACCGAATCAGTTATTTTTCCAGATCCAGAAGGTCACAGATTTTTTCTGCTCTTTTTGCCTTTCTTTTGTCTGCAGACCAAGAGATTCTGGCCAGGCTCATTCCTTTCTGGTAATACTTGGCTAAGAACAGCAAGGAGTAACCGACTCACGCCCGTATTCTGGATCATTTCAGTCACCTCTTCCAGTGGCACCATGGTAGGATTATGCCAGCCTTTAAAGTTACCCCAGCAACAGTTTTACCAAACATTTTGCCATTAAAGAAGAGCGCATTTCATCTTTTCATCCAGTGACATCAGTTCCTGACTTCCTGTCATGCATCTACTGAGCCAGTGCCAATATTTTGGGTGTCTGATTTTTGTTAGTGAGGATGTGTTAAGATAGTTTATTAAATAGATCCTAAATGTAAGCTTTTGTGTTTATTTTGTTTTGGGAGGGTTTGTTTGTTTGCTTGTTTGAGACAGGGTCTTGCTATGCAGTTCAAGCTGAATTTGAACTCACTATGTAGCCCAAGCTAGCCTCAAATTTGTATCAGTCCTCCTGCCTTAGCCTCCTGAGTGCTGGGATTACAGGTATGTGTCACCATATCCAGCACAAAATGTAATACTGTCATTTGAACACAGTTAAAATTTATTTGTGGCTGCTGTGCTGGAGAACAGACCCAGGGCTTCACACTTGCTAGCCAAGTGCTTTACAACTGAGCTACCTCCTCTGCCCCTTAAAATTTATTTACAATTTACCTTACATCAGGTATCTGGGTAAATGACAAGATCTGCAGGGGCAGTGGCAGGGCAAAGAAAGCTCTGCTCTACTAAGTTACTGAAGGCCAGGATGCTGCCTTGAATAGGTGGCTTCCAAGGGTGCTCTCAGCATCGCCTTGCCAGACATCTAGGAGGGGGGAAAAAAAAGCAAGAAGAATGAATGGTTAGACATGGAAAAGGTTCCTAACGCTTCTCTTCCCGTACCGCTGCATGGCCACACTAAACTGCAAGAGAAACTGTGAGAGTGAAGAACCGATGTTGGAAGACTGTGGCCATGCATTAGCGGGAGACCGGAGAAAAAGGGAACTGGCTCATCAAGGGTGGTGCTAGCAAGTCCTAAACTTGAGGGCAGGCCACCAGGCTAGAATTTAGGTAAGGGCTGATACTGGAGTCCTGAGTCCAAATTCTGCAGGGCAATAAGCTGGAAACTAAGGCAGGTTTTCTAGGCTACGCTCTTGGGAATTCCTTCTTCGGAAAAACCTCAGTCTTTGGATGGTGTGAAGCCACACACCTTATGAAAGTGATCTATTTTACTCAGCATTTACCGGTTGAAATGCTTACTGTACCTGAAAACTACCTGCACAGCAACATTGAGAATGACAAGGAGGCCCCACAGACTGGCCAGGTGGACACATGAAATTAACCATCACAGAGCAAAGAAGGGACTGTGGTTACTTTTGGAACAGAACACATGGGTAAAGGCAGAAGGATTGCACGAGGAAGAGAGGCATTGATTTTTCTTTTCATTTTGTACCTATATAAATAGTCATCCTTTCGCCACGTGTTTATACGAGTTTCTCTTGTAAGAAAGGAGGTAACACGGCACAGACCAACAATACGAGTCTGAAGAGAAGGCTTCTTGAAAAAAGAGGTGGGGTAGCTAAGAGCACTCCCATCCTGCCTCTCGGTCCCCGGGCAGGAGGGACAGGGAAATGACAGCCCAGGCTCAAGAGGGCTGGAGTTGTAGTTGTTAGGGAATTGATCATGTTAAAGTATGCTGTGACGCCGCCTCACAGGCTGCATTCTCCTGGTACATCTTGGCTCCTAAAATGACCTCATGCCCTTATCTCTGGTTTCCCTCCCCGCAAGGCCACAGTGGTCCAGGAAGTTGAAACCTGTGTCTGCAGGACTGGGCCCATAAAGGCAATCTGGCCTGTGATAGGTTAAAGGTAACTCACTCCTCCTAAATAAGCAATAGCCCACCCAAAACTGATAAAAGGACCTTCCTTTCTTTGTTCTCTCTCTCCTTCTGCTTCTTCCTCCTCTCTCTCTCTCTCTCTCTCTCTGCCTTCCTGCCTCCTGCTCGCCTCCCTACAATAAAGCTCTCCTGCCGGACCTCTCGGTGCAAGGACCTTCCTTTCTTTGTTCTCTCTCTCCTTCTGCTTCTTCCTCCTCTCTCTCTCTCTCTCTCTCTCTGCCTTCCTGCCTCCTGCTCGCCTCCCTACAATAAAGATCTCCTGCCGGACCTCTCGGTGCGTGAGTGGCCTAATTGGGAAGGGGCACCTGAAAGGGCACGCGTGACCCCCTTTCAGTAGTGGCCGCCCACTGACAACGAAAGGTTCAAATCTCTAACAGAAAAACTCCATTAAAGCCACCCCACCTCCCACCTTGCATCATTAGATAGCAATGCTGACCAAAACTTCATGTGGTAAAAAAAAATCAATAAATAAACCTTTGATGTGAGGCCCATCCATTCTTCCCACTGAGTCCCATACCCATCTCCTGTAAAATACTAACTGCACGGACCTCCTTGGCGCCCCCTTACCTACAGCTAAAAGCCGTCTGTAAGCCAGAGGAAACAGTCTTGCCAAATTGTTACTGTACGCCTGTAACTGCAAACACAGTACAGGTGCTTCCTGACACAAAAACTCACTGCGGTCCCCTCAACAGTGTCCTCTGTCCTGAGTAAACTCTTGTCTTTACTCTTGTCCTTCCCTGAGTAAGTTCTTTCTACTGTTCGAGTGACCTCACTGGCCTTCCCTTACGATTAGCAGAAGGAATGACCGTGTTGATCCAACACACTTGTGCAAATCCATTTCTACTTCCCTCTGAGGGTTCGGTTTTTAGAGGGAGTGGTAGGAGCGTCCTAGGATGAAGCTTAGGCCACTGGCTGGGGTACAGCGTAGGTCACTGGTACACGTTTGCCTTCCACGCTCAAAGGCCTGGGATCAATCCCTAGCTCCACACACGGACACACTCAAAATAAATACTCAAAAAGGAAAGGAGGAGCAGCACCGGGCAGCAGAGGACGCACGGGAAAGACGTTCAACAACAGTAAAAGCGAGCCAGTCAGGAAGAAAGGTGAGGTATGGCGAGGGGAAAGGTAACTGTGAGGGTCGACGGGGCTCACAGGTACGCCAGAGACCTCCCGGGTCCACCTACTGTCTTTCCTATTTTAAGGGTTTTTAAAGGTTTGTCACCCCGTCAAACAAACCACTTATTGTTTCTTGTTGTTTTGCTTTTTTGTGGCAGGGTGCTGAGACACTGGAGGAACATAAGGCAAATCTGCCAACAGGGTATTGTTGTCATACCTGCTCTACGCTTACAAAGTCCTCGTCTTCGAGCTCAGCTTCTAAAATCTTCTCGGCACCGGACCCACTCTGCCCGCCTCCCTTGTCCCGAACAGGCAAAGCTCTTTGCCTCTCTGAAAAGCAGGCGGGACCAGTTACGATCACTAGGGGGCGCACACACATCAGCGGTCCGGCGAGTTGGGACGAAGATAAAGATAAGGAACACTAGAAGTGGACACATGCAATTTAGAGGTAAACTGATGCAAATACGCATTGCACTTTTTTTTTTCTTTTTTGTCCCAGGGATCAAACTCAGGACCCTGCACTTGCAAGGCAGGCTTGGCACCACGGGGCTAAATCCCCAGCCCTGCACTTTTTAAATGTTGAGAAGCTGACAAACCACAAAAACTGTGAGCCCGTGCCACGGCCAGCGTGGCTGTAGGGTTTATGGAGTAAGAAATGACCAAGGTGAGAGATTAAGAAACTAAAGAATAAGACAAAGAAAACAAAGATGACAATAAAGTTCACATAGCTGAGGCCAGGTGAAAACTCTGTTCTAATGGGACAAAAAACCTGGCTTGCATCTGCCGCACCTTTATTTATAGTATAGATAAGGAAAGCGAAAGGGCAAGCCTGATTGGAACAGGGAGAATGGCTAGGGTCTGCAGGAGATAATGCTCAATTTGTTTGTTTGTTTGTTTGTTTTTGCCAGTGGATGGAAGGAAGATAGTCCTCTTCTTGGCCAGGCACACTGGCCCTCCACGGCCACAGTGATCTACAGGGCATCGCTCTCACCAGGCCCACTTAACCCTGTCTGAATGGGCTCTGTAGCTCACTGTCCACACCCTTTAACGTGTGCGTCCCGCCCATGTTTCTCCTTCCTCCCAGGCACAAAGAGCCTGTGCTCCAGGTTCTGAGCCATGTGGTGGAGCTGACCGGATTGCCATTCCCCTTGGCAGTGATGGGGTGAGGATGATGGACGCAGTTAGGGTCAGACCCAGCCAGGGAGTAGTGGGAAGGCTGGACGTCTCCCTGGAAAGGATTCTGTGCTTTTTGAAAAAGCCCCGGTGAAACAGCAAGGGCTTGATTCTCTGTCCTATCATCCCGGCACCTTGGTCCTATGCCCACCTTTGGGGAAGAAGGGAAAGTGGCAGTGGGCCCTCCAGGATCCTACGAAGCAGGGAGGTTCCGGTTTCTAAAAGGACACCGTCATCAGAAGAAATGGTAGGCAGGGCGTGGTGGCGCACGCCTGTAATCCCAGCACTCGGGAGGCTGAGGCAGGAGGATCGCTGTGAGTTCGAGACCAGCCTGGGCTACATAGTGAGTTCCAGGTCAGTCTCAACTACATAGTGAGACCCTGTCTCAAAAAACCAAAAAGAAGAAGAAGAAGAAAAAAAGAAGACATGGTAGCCATTTAGAGCAGAGTTACACTACAGTCACAGTCATACCCTCGCCCCACAGCACTAAGGTTTAGAATTATTTGTTCATTTGTCTGATCATTTGAGACTCCGTCCATTGGCCTGGAACTGTGACTGTGCTTCAGGAGTGATGTTTTTTTTCTTGGTAGTGCTGGAGTTTAAGCTCAGGGCCTTGCACATGCTGGGCAAACACTGCCACATTCCATTTACTTTTTATTTTGATACAGTTCTCATTAAGTCACTCATTCGCCCGCATTTTCAATCCTCCTGCCTCAGCCTCCCAAGCAGCTGGAAGGGCAGGTGTGTACCACCTCGCCCAACTCCAGATCTTGCCACTTCCCTGCTGGCAGTCAAGACTACTTTCCTGTTTCCAGCCTTCTTTTGTGTGCACGTATCATATGCTTTTTGTGTGAATTATTCTTCCCATCTTGAATGCTTTCATTCCAACCGGATCTGTGTAAAATATCCTCCTCTGTGCCCCTAAAACAGTGTTCATCTCTGCTGACCATCTTTTGCTGGTTCATTCAAATGTCCTCACCGTTACACTCTTAAGCTCCTTGAAGGCGAGGCTTTGCTGACAGAGCCCCAAACCCTCCCCAGCAGAATCAGTAGCTTCCTTCTTTGTAAGCCTTGCTCTGGGGCAGTGCGCATTGCAGTCATTAACGTTTGCCTCTCCTGACCCCAAAGGATGTGGACTGTGGTGTCAGTGCCTGCCTTACCTGCGGTGCCAAGATGCTCTGGCATGGCTGGAGGTCATGGAGGGGAGGGGAGGTTCACTGGGTTGGAATTTTCAAGGACTGAGTCCTATCCCAAACACAGACATGACGATGTTCACATCTGTAGTCATGGAGCTTTTGAGACAAGATACCATAGTACTTCGTGCTAGGTGAAGTCTCCACGGTGTTGTAACCTTTATCGTGTATCGACAAATCCCATCTACTGCGATAAGCAAGGAATGGGTTCTTTTCTTATTTATTTAATTTTGGTACCGGGGATCGAACTCAGGACATTGTGCTTGTGAGGCAGGCGCAGTGCCACTGAGCTAAATCCCTGGCTTACTATTATTTCTGTCTCGCTGGAGGAGAAGGTAAGGTTTTTAATGGAATAGTGTACCTTAAATTATCAAACGACTGTGGACAGCAGCCAAGACTAGGGGGAGATGAGATTTGTTCATCTACAAGTCCAGCAGTTTATCAGCAAGGTTTTACAGATAAAGCTGAAGCTTTCAGACAAATGAACTTCAGAAAAATAATCTATTCACAACCTAGATAGGTTTTGAACATTTCCTGAGTATGTAGGTCAGTGCTAAGAACTGTTATCCTCTCGTCGGATGACAAAACGATGCTCAAGGTAGCCAGTAGTTTTTTTGTTGTTGTTTTTGCTTTTTTACTTCCCTACTGGAGACTGAACCCAGGGACCTTGTGCTCAGCTATAGCCTCAGCCCTTTTATATTTAGTGAAATTAATTCATTTATTTAGGTTTTCTGAGACAGGGTCTTGCTTTGTAGTCCAGGCTGGCCTCCAACTCATGGCCGAGGTGCCCCACCATCCCCATTGATCTGTTCTGTGAGACAGGCTCTCACTAAGACACTAAGTTGCTCAGGCTGGGCTCCAACTTGTGATTTCCCTGCTGCTGCCTCTCAGAATGCTGCAAAGAAAGCCTGTGCAGCTCATCTACCTCATGAGAGTTTTGAGTTGGGAGTCCTCCTGCTCGACTCATTTTTCTGTCCACGGTGCTTGCAGCACGGGGTCCTCTTAAATGTGCAGGGTGCATGAAGACACAAAATTTTATCCTAATGCCAGTGGTAGGGTCTCAGGACTTTTCTGGACTCCCAAGATTTATATTTCAGCATGTGTGAAGAAAGAAGTCACACTCTTGACTAATACTTGACATCTTTTTTTCTTTTTATTGACTTTATTGGTACAATCTAGGTATACAATAGTTACATTCATCATTGGGATTCTGTACATTTACATGATAGGTCTTGATTCTCATTTTTTCCCCTTGTCCCTGCCCTCCCTTCACCCCCTCCTCCCCTCCCCATTTACACTTTATTTCCATTTTTTCAGTTTCTCATATTTCTTTTTCCTCTCCCTTTCTACCTTTCCCCCACCCTTCCCACTTTCCCTACACTTTTAGCCCTTTACTTCCTATTTCACATTATTATATATCTCATTAGGATCCTGTGTACTATTATAGTTTTTCACACCAAAGAAACTATTTGGTGTTTCAGTTAAAGAAATCTCTGTATGAACATTAAAAATAGGGAATCCTAAA
>NW_022900931.1:42760203-42760626 GCF_012274545.1 Fukomys damarensis | reverse complement strand
TCAGTTAAAGATCTCTGTATGAACATTAAAAATAGGGAATCCTAAAATAAAACGAAAAAGGAAAGTAAAAAAGGCAATGACATAACATTAAAATAATCCTTAATTGTGGAGATGAAAATGGCCCCTGAACATATTTAAATTGCTTCTTGCTCTTATAGTCTTATTTTTTTTTCATTATTTAGAGAATACTTTATTAGCTTTTGTAATCAAACCCACATAAATATGACCTTACATATTTCGTACTATGTGTTACCCCTATACACATGGAAAAAAAATTAAAAAATAAAAATAAAAATAAATTAACATTTCTAGACCAATATGGCTGTCCATTTCTGTACAATGCCAACTCAACACAGTAAATTGGGATGACTTTTTCCACAGTTGGCAGCACTGTTAAAGTTTCCCAAAATTCAATTTATATAT
>NW_022900931.1:42746852-42759811 GCF_012274545.1 Fukomys damarensis | reverse complement strand
ACATATTGTTGGATTTTGCTTCTTATTCCATTTTGCCAGTCTATTTCTCTTGATTGGTGAGTTGAGGCCATTGACATTGCTGGTTATAGCTGATATGTACTGACTTATCATTGACATGTAATTGGCCTTTTGTTGACTCTTTTTACTTTTTCACCTTCTCCTCTTAATTTCTTGACTTGCCTATTTGATTTGCTCTGTTGGGCCTCATGGTGTTGTTGCCTTCATTGTCTTTTTCTAGGATCTTGTTTAGAATTGCTTGTAGTGCTGGTTTGGTATTCATGTAGTTTCTCAGGTGTTCTTTGTCGTGGAAGTGTCTTATTTCCCCATCCATTTTGAAAGAGAGTTTTGCAGGATACATCAGTCTAGGTTGGAGGTTGTTCTCTTTTAGTACTTGAAATATCTCACTCCAGGATCTCCTTGCCCTAAGGGTTTGTATTGAAAAGTCTGCTGTGATTCTGATGGGCTTTCCTTTGCATGTGATTTGTTTCTTTTCTCTTACTGCTTATAGTATTTTGTTCTTCTGTTGGCTTTCTGGGATCTTATTATATGTCTAGGTGTAGATTTTTTTTTTATTGTAGCTGGTTGGGGTCCTATATGCCTCAGTTATCTGAATGTCAAATTCTTTTGCTCTGTTTGGGAAGTTTTCTGTCATTAATTCTGTGAACAGCTTTTTAAAGTCATTTGTATTTTCTCCTGCTACTTCATGGATTCCTATCAGTCTTATGTTATTCTTCTTTGCATCATCTAGGAGTAGTTAGATCGATTTCTCATGACCCTTACTATTTTTAAGAGACCTCTCTTTTCATGGTCACTGACTGCAATCTTATCTTCTATATCTGAGAGTCTGTCTTCGCATTATTTTATTCTGTTGTGTACACTTTCTATGGAGTGTTTAATCTCCTGGATATCTGTTTGAATCTGTTATAGATTCCATTTCTTTCCTATGTTGGGCGTTTATTTTTTCCATTTCTTTCTTATGCTGGGCCTTCATGGCTTCTATCATGGTCCTGAGCTCATCTATTTTTTTGTCAGTTTCTGCTCTAGAGTCTCAAATCACCACTTCCATTTTGCTCACTATCTCTATGGTTATCTGGGAAATTATTTCTGTTTTGAATTTTTCTAGAGCCTGATTGATCTGTTTTGTTACTTCCTGTGCTTCGAGTTCAGGGTGTCCTGGTGGTTCACTATCGGCCTTTCCATCCTCATTTGCCCTACTGTTTGCAATTGGTGAACTGGAAGTCTGTCCTTGTGTCTTGCTTAAGTGTTTTCTCATTTTTATTTTTGTTGTCGGACTGTCCTTGGTTTTATCTCTGGATTATCACCCAAATCTTCCTGATATAGTTGCGCCCTAGCTTCTGTGTCTCTAATGACCCACAGACATTCTCATCTTCATAACATCAGAGAAAACAGCTCATCAAATCAACCGCAATGCTTTATCCCAACTGATACAATCAACAACACATTAAGATTAAGCACAACTTGGACACCGACCACCTGTGGTAGTCAATAGTCTATCACCCTTAAATCATTTGAATTAAATTGAAATCAAGAAGCAGTCCAGAACATGTCTGCAGTGAACAAAATTTCAATATAGTGTATTTACCATTTAATGGCTCAGACAGAGCGAGGATGCAAAACCCCTGGTCTCAGTTAGCTGATGGCTGAACCCCATGACGCTGACTGACCTTGGGCTGCAAGGCCCAGATTGAGTTCCCCAACCTTCTGAATGGTTGAACTCCACAACGTTCTACTACAGGTTTCCCACACCCTTTCTTTAAAGATGTTCAAAGTTGGGAACTCAGAAAAATACCCTTGATGGCCACCTCTGCCTCTGCAGAGTGGGTCCAAAGACTGGCACAGTCAGGAGGTCTGAGAGTGCGCACAGGGGAGGGGCGGACTTATGGGGGTTCAGGGGCGCCCACGCAGCTACCTTCCAGCGCTTGAGCGATGCCAGCTGGGGCGGGAGAAGGCGTGGCTCCTCCTTGACATTTTTCTCACCCATTCATCCAATAATAATAGTCAAAGCATAAGCTGAGTCTACCATGTTTTGGGACAGTGTATGTTATCCAGGAGGGCCTCCAATTTGCAATTCTCCTGCCTCGGCTTCTCAACTTCACCAGTGCTGGCACCTACAGCTGTGCACAATCACACCCGGCTTAAAGCTACCACATGGAATTTGAAGTGTCCACCAAGTTGACTTCAGGTGGATTTCTTTTTTCTTTCTTTTTGGAAACAATGTCTTACTACATTGCTCAAGCTGGTCTCAAACTCCTGAGTTCCAGCAGTGCCCCTGCCTTAGCCTTCCTAGTAATTGGAACTACAGTGGCTAATCCCCCTCCTCTAACCGTACTGGGGACTGAACTCAGGTCCTCATCCATGCTAGGTAAGCGCTCTACCACTGAGTTACATCTTCAGTCCCTTTTGTTTTGAGTCAGGTCTCGCTGTTGCCCAGGATGGCACCGAATTTGTGTTCCTCTTACTGCAGTCTCCTGAACAGCTGGGATTATAGGCACATGCCAGATTTCCTAACTGAATTCCAAAGAAAGGAAACTCTTTAAGTCTCTCTCTTTCTCTACAATAGTTTGGTGTCATTTCAAATTGCCCGGTGCAACCAAGGTTTAGAGGTTGGTAGAATTAATGGATTATGAACAGATTTTTCTTTTGAAAAATGAAATAGAATATTCAAATGTCTATGAGATGAATACGTCATGAACTTTCTATATATGGATTGCAATAATAAGTATTCCCTTGCCCTGTATTGTGGTCAAAAAAGTTTGAAAAGCTGGGCGTGGTGACACACAGCTGTCATTCCAGCACACTGGGAGGCTGAGGTAGGAGGACTGCAAGTTTGAATCCTTCCTGGACAACTCAGAGAGACCCTGTTTCAAAATAAAAAATAAAAGGCTGGGGATATAGCTCGTTGTGCAAGCCCTGGGTTCATTTCCCAGTACCTAAAGACAACTGAACTGTGGTACTTTCCTATCTTAAAAATGTAAAAGTTTTTTCTAGAATGCAACAATCTGTCACTAGATCAGGCAGGTTTCAGATTTTTGTCAACATCCTAGATATACGTCTTTAAGATTAAATTAACTCTTCAGCAAGTGGTCGGAATAATTATAAACCTAAAAATCACTTTTGTGTAAAAAAAAAAAGAAAAGACCTTTGATTATATGAAAGGATTGCTTGAGCAGCCAGATGAACCCTGGATCCAAATATAAGTTTCTGGGTTAAAAAGTATGTTTAGCTTCCATCTGCAAGGCAGCCCTCCTTTGAAATACCCTTCCTTAGTAGACTTTTGTTTATCCTTTTCCTCACCCATCTGGTGATGGCTGAATAAATTTAAATTTCCTTCTAAAATTCAAAAAGGCTTCTTAACATAAACTATTCAGAGAGTGATACAAGAATGTGGATTTTTTTTTTTTTTTTGTACTGGGTATGAACTCGGGGTCTTGTACTTGTGAGGCAGGCGGTGGCACCACTGAGCTAAATCCCCAGACCCCCAAAGAAATGTTTTTATAAAAAATGGATAATCATTTAAATGATACTCTTTGCAGACCTTGGCTCCTCTTAACAAGGAGGGTATTGTGCATGCAGGATACCGGTCCCAACAGGAGTCAAGTTTAGCAGCTTCACACTACAGGCCCGACAGAGTCCGCACTGCTCAGCGCCAGAACACCAAGAGCCTGGACCCTGAAACCTAAGGATCTGGTTCTTCCTGGTCCTGCCTCCTACTGGTGTGTGATGCTGGATACATCACTAAAAACTCTATACCTGATTTGTCATCCGTGACACAGAAGATACCCAATTCCTCCCCCAGTATGGCTGTGTTTGAAGACCAATGCTTTTACAATGCTAGGCATGATATCAGTCACTTTACATAAATCCTGTGAAATAAAGTTGGAAACAGTGGCACATATTTGGAACTCCCTACAGGAGGATCACAAATTCGAGGCCAGCTTGGGCAACGTAGTGAGATTCTGTCCGAAAATGAAGAAAGGGGTAGGGATGTCAGTCAGTTGAGGTGGAACCTGCAGTCCTGTGGAGAGGACAGACCCAGAGGGGAGGGGAGGGGAGGGGCGGGGAGGGCAGGGGACCACTATGAAGTAAAAGCCTATGTATCTGATGTGACTTGTGACTAAAATAAGTAATTTGTTAGTTGACCTAAAGTTAATTACGGGGTAGAATCATGAAAAGATACATACTTTTAGAGGCATTTACTTTAACTTGAAACACATAAATATACAAGCATTCACTTTTGACGTAAGACCAAGTCTTTTTGCTTGAGTACGAGTCTCGTTTTTTCTGCACAAATCCAACTCAAAAGGCAGCACTACTGACTTCTACTTTAGGTTTCCGTGAAGTGGAATATGAGCTAAATATCAATGGAGGGATGTGACTGCTGAGTCTTTCCAAATGTTTTGCTGCTTTTTTATTTTTTGGTACCAGGAATTGAACTTGGGACCTTGCACTTGAGAAGCAGGAGGAGGAACCACTGAGCTAAATCCCTGGCCCCAAAAGATTTGGGGGGGGGTGCCAAGGATTGAACTCGGGACCTTGCACTTGCGAGGCCAGCAGCAGAACCACTGAGCTAAATCCCCAGCATTTGCTGCTTTTTTAAGACTCTGTTGTATCAACTACATTCAACAGTGAATACTTCCAGCAACTTTTTTATTAGTCATTCCAAACCAGGTTAATTTTCACCAAAGCAATCTTCATTTTGTATTCATAGTCTATTAATTTACATAATATGTATTGTATTTAATTAAAATAACCAGTAAGAAATTCTGTTGCACAATCCCCTGGTAGAAACTGAGGTGCCCAAGCACTGTCAGGAGTGCTCAGTGTGGCGGGGTGTGGTGGCAAACGCCTGCAACCCCACCGACTGTAGACTCAGGAGGCTGAGGCACGAGCACTGCTGAGAGTTCAAGGCCAGCCTGTGCTACGTGGAGAAAAGGAGCCTGCCGGGAGGATGGTAGTGAGGCAGTGGTGACCTCCCCACCCCCAGTCTTCCCTCATTAGCCAGCAAGTGCAGGAAAGAAAGAGGGGTACTGTCATTACAGGCAGTGTTCCTGCCACCCCTGCCACTGGCTTAAACCTAGATGTTTTTTCTGGCGTTTCCTGTGTCTGCCTGTCTTGCCACGCATTAATGGGCTTAGGAATAGGAGAATACCATAAAAACAAAACAAACAAGTACTAAGCAGGTAGGTGTCCATCTCTGAGCAGATTAAATATATTTTAATGACTATTCTAAAAACCCATTAAGACACTATATAAAGTACAATGAAAAAGCAATCTCTGAAAATTAAAACTAAAAACCAAAGAAAACAGCTAGGTGTGGTGGCTCACACCTGTAGTCCCAATACTAGGAAAGCAGAGGCAGGACGATCACCATGACTTCTCAGTCAACCTGAGCTATTTAAAGTTCAAGGTCAGCCTGAAAACAAAACAAAACAACAACAACAAAAATAAAATAAACCAAACTGGGCCGGGGATTTAGCTCAGTGGTTCCACCGCTTGCCTCGAAAGCATAAAGTCCCAAGTTTGATCCCCAGTACAAAAAAAAAAAAAACAAAAAAAACCTGCTAATGTTACAAAAAAGGACTACCAAACAAGATGTTGTGGGTTGTCTAGATATCCCCCTAAAGCCTCATGAGGTCATAGGTGGGGCTTTTTCAGAGGTGGCTGGATCAAGTGTGTGTTGTTAGGATTACGAGTGTGATTACTAAATTAGTCCACTGTTCAGTTTGGCATAGTTCTGAGCATGGATAATGGAAAGGCCCACCCTGAGTGGGAGTGCTACCCTCCTAAGGGCATGTAGCACGGCTAGAAGGGAGAGAGGCTGCTGTGGCTGCTTGCTGCTCACTACTTTGCTGTGTTCCTGCCTTCTGTCCTCCATGAGCTGTTTCTCCTCTGCAATGCCTCTCTGCCATGCCACCCTGCCTTGGTGCCAGCCAACTATGAACTGAAACCTTCCTCCTTTGAATGTAGGATATTTTGTCTCAGCGACAAGAAAAGTAACTAAGACACACACATCATCAGCAAAATCTGAACTGAGAGCTGGACACGCTGGTACGTGCATGTAATCCCAGCCACTTAGGAGGTTGAGGTAGGAGCACCACAGGAGGCCCTGGGTTCAGTACCCAGTACCAAAAAACAAACCATCATAGCACTGTGAGTTGATCCCATACCAGCAGCATCAGCACCAGCTAGGTACATGTGAGACACAGACCCTCGGGCTCCACTGGAGGTGGGCAGATCAGACTCGGGGTCTGGCCTTGAAGTTGGTACTGCCCTGCAGGTGTCCAAGATCTCAAGTGAGAACCACATCAGATTCAGAGGTGAGAGAAGCACAACAGTCTGCTGCAGCCTGGGTGAATTATTTGGCTTCTGGTCCTAACACAACTGTAAAATGAATCTATTGACAACTTATGATACCAAGGAATTATTGCTATTGTCAATTTTCACAGTATAATGGTACTCAGTTTTGGGGTTTTTAAAAATATGTATCTTTAAAATCCCTGAAATATTTATAGATAAATTGTATGTTTCGAATCTATTTCATATTATAAAAGGCGAAAGTGGGGCATGGCGGCACACACCTGCAGTCCTGTGTACATTGGGAGGCTAAGTCAGGAGGATCAAAAGTCTGACTGGTCAGGTAGGTAATTTAGCAACCTAGTTAGACCCTGTCTCAAAATAAAACATTAAAAAAGGCTAGAATGTCGCCTAGTATGAAGGCTCTAGGATCAATCTGCAGTATCACTAAATAAACAAATAAAAAGTCAGAAGGGGATAGAAACACAGATGACGCCACAGTGAACACGAGTTCAAAGTCCAGGAGCTGGATGATGGGTAGTCATCCTAGCCTAGCAGTCTTCTCTTCCTCCCTTTCCTCCTCCTCCCCACCTCCATTTTTTTTGTTTGTTTGTTTTTGTTTTGTAGGGGGGGCACTTACTAGAATCCAGGGCTTTGGGCCTGCTAGGCAAGTACTCAGCCACTGAGCTCCACCGCCGACCCTTTATATATTTGTTTTAATCTTCATGTACTTTGGGGATTTTTCATTATCCAAAAAAGTATTAAAAACTCAAAACAAGAATAAATTAAACATTGTAAGTTAAGCAGAATTAATCTCAACAAGGGAAAAAGTATGTAATAATTTTATTTGAAGGACAGCAATGAAATACACAGAATAATGCTGGGAATTTAGCTCAGTGGTTCTGCTGCCTGTCTCGCAAGCTCAAGGTCCTGAGTTCGATCCCCAATACAAAAAAAGAAACCACAAAAACACAAAATAAGTGTAAATATGTTTTTTCCAAAAGCCTACAGTAAATCGGGCACGACGGTATACACCTGGAACCCCAGCTCAGGAAACTGAGGCCAGAGGATCACAAATTTAAAGTCGGCCTAAACTACACAGCACAACCCTATCTCAAAAAACAAAAAACAAAACAAAAACCTACAACATCCTAGGTATAGAACAAGATGCTTTTTTAAAACTTTTTTCTGATACTGAACCCTGCTCCTTTTTATTTTTGAGAAAGGGTTTTTCTGTTCCCCTGGGTAGCCTTGAACTGAGTATGGGGACTGCAGGTGTGCTGGTCTTGAACTTGGGGTGACCCTCCTGTCTCAGCCTCCTAAATGCTGTGGTTACAGGCATGCGCCATGTCGATTCTAATTTTCAAATTAACTTAACTTTTGAAACACAATCTGTTAATAAATTCAGGCTTGCCTGCATTTAATTTGCACTTTCAAGTCTACCACTTTATTAAATTATGAGTGCAACTTAAGTAGCCTAACATAGACATTAATAACGGCTACAGGTTTTCCCCTTTAAGAGCAGTCAGATCAGTGTTTTGAGAGCTGTTCGGAGGCCTCTGGCTTGACACGTCCTCTCCAACAATTCCTGATGGTCTGGATCTAAAGCCTCAGAAGCAACTGGCCTTGGAATGTTTTCATTTACAGGAAGTGCCTGTGAGAGTCTGCAGCGGACCCCGTTCTCCTTGAATTTGACCCCAGTGAAGGGCAGCTTTCCTTCTATGTAAAGTGCCTTGCTGCAGTAAATATAGTAGACAGATGGTATTTCTGCCTTCTCTTTTCCCTTTCCTCTTTTTACCCTGGAAGTACAATCCACAAAGAATATTCTTAGAAAACAGCAGCTTTGACCCTCGGGGTGTGGGTGACAGGAGGCTATGGCCTCACCAGACATGATGGCAGAACCTTGAGAGTGGGCCCTGCTCTTTTTCTATTTATTTTTTTGGGACAGGGTCTCACTATGTAGTTGAGAGTGACCTGGAACTCACTATGTAGCCCAGGCTGGTCTCGAACTCACAGCGATCCTCCTGCCTCAGCCTCCCAAGTGTTGATCTACTTTATGTTAGATAGTAGTCCAGCTGCTGTCACTGCATAATGAGCAGCTTTTTCTTCATCATCGGTCTTTCAGTGACACAGAGAAAACATCATTAAGAAGACACAAGTCACTCTCAGCCATTATCAAACATTCTCCTGATAAAAGGAACTTCAAAAGGGGACAGGGATTTGGATCAGTGGTTCAGCCACCTGCCGAGTTAGATCCCTGGTGCCAAAAAAAAAAAAAAAAAAAAAGTTCAAAATAGACTTTACTGGCACTGGGGATTGGACATAGAGCCTTGCTATATTCCCTCGTCCTCTTTTTATCATCTCGAGACAGGGTCACATTCAGTTGTCCAGGTGGGACACAAACTTATGATTCTCCTGCCTCAGCCTCCTAAAGTGCGGAATTATAGCCTTGTGCCACATGTACAGGTTTCCATCTGTTTTTTGAGAGACTCTTATGTACTCCAAGCTGGCCTTATATTTGCTATTTTGTCCCAGCTGGCCTCAAATGAGTGACCTTCCTGCCTCAGCCTCCCAAGAGCTGGTCTTACAGCCTGATATCTTCACTCATGTTGACTGCTTTTAAGAAAGCAGATTTAAAAAAGAAAGATGAAGTATAACTTCAGTGAGCTCTGTGTAGCTGTGGAAAAAAGAGAAGGGGACCGGAAGTGAAACACCACAAACTTATGCGGAGGTGATAATATAGCAAAGCTTGGAGGGGCTGGGGATGCAGCTCAGTGGTGCTGCCACCCGCCTCGAAAGCTCAAGGTCCTGAGTTCGATCCGCGGTACCAAAACAAACAAGCAAACAAAAAAACACAACTATATATATATATATATATATATGTACACACACATATGGCAGAGCTCAAAAGCCAGAACATCGTAGCTTCACACTGCTGAGGTCAAATCCTGATCCTGCCACTCCCCAGCTATGTGACACAGAGCAAGTGACATAAACATTCCTGCCTCTTATTCCTCATCTGTTAATGAAGGTAAGGTCAGAAATTACAAGGTTAAGATATTCCTTAAACTAAATAATCCATAAAACACTTACATTTGCCAGCCGTAGTGCCACACACCTGTAATCCTAGCACTTAGGAGGCTGAGGCAGGAGGATTCCCAGGAGTTCAAGGCCAGACTGGGCTAGACAGTGAGTTCAGGACCAGCTTGAACTACAGAGCAATATCCTGTCTCAAAAAACCAAACAAACAAACACTTGCATTTACCCATTAGATATTTTATCAATTTCTGTTAGATTAGTTTCTTGTATCCTACACTTGCCCTTTTGGTGGGTCTTCTTTTCTGTCTCCGAAATGATTCATTTATTTCAGATTTTGTGTCTGAAAATGTCCTTATTTTGGCCCGAGTCTTGTGGCTTGGCTGTGCATAAAATTCTAAGTATCTTAGAGATACTGTCCACTCTTTCAGCCTTGATGGCTGCTGATGAAAAGTTTGCTGCTGGTTTAAGTTACAACTCTGTGGATTACATGTTTATTTTTCCACACCGGCACAATTCCCACATCTGAGGAGACTACTGGTGAATGTACATATTTGTCAAAAAAGTGACCATCCACACAGGATGGATTCAGTGGATCATGGGGAGGAGCAACCTACTCGCATCTCCTCACTAAGGGGTGCGGTAGGCACTGAAGGGCCCTGGGACTAAGGGGCCACTCTGCCAGATGCCTCGTAACTGGAGACGGTGGCCAGGGCAGGTGCGGGAGCTCCCTCAGTACCCAGCGGAGTATGTGGTGTGCAGGGAGCTGCTGAGCTGCCTGTTTTTAAACTCCTCTGAAGCATTACTTTCTTTCCAGTCTCCACTCCTACCCTAGGACAAGTCTATATTCTGAGCATACGAGGCAATATGGTAAAACAGTACTTAAAAAGCTTTTACTTTAACTCTTCTCGGCCAATGCTTTTCCTTATGTTCAGATTACTAAAAACTTGTCTAAAAATATGCAAAACAAAACGAAACAGATCTCTCCTTATAGACAAAACAGTTAGAAATTTGGCTTCTTTATTGATGTTGAGTGATTTGGCTTTAAAAACATAACAAACAGTTTCAATTAAGTTGAGATGCAGATTAATTTTTTTCTTCTAGCTCTCCAGTGTTCCTGGGAGTCAGCTTCCACGGGAGATGGCACACACAGGCTTGAGAGTCTCCCTCAGGAAATATTAATATAAGCAAAGCAAGAAAGAGATTTGTTTTTTAACTACATAAAAATCATCTGAACTTAACTAATTAGTGTACTTTTTAAAAAAAATATCTATGACAAAAGCATATCCTGTTAGGTGCCTCATATTAAAAAAAGCTGAGAAACAACTCAAAAGGAGACGATGGCCCTACAGCTCTTGCTATAAAAGAGTTGCCAGTCTGACATGAATGTCTAGAAAGAACGATGGGAGTTAAAAGGTCCTCCCTGAGTTCAAGAGAACTTTCCAGAAGGAGGTGGAGGGCCAAGAAATCCACCCGCCTGCTTGGTGGCAGCTCGTGAAGGGGCAAGGCCAAGAATCTTCTGAATGTTCTGTGAAGAAAACAAAAATTGAGGTTTAACATGAAATATAATGAGGTATTTTTATATAGATCTTAGGCAAGGAGAATGCATGCAAATTAAAAAGTACTGTTATGACTTACAAAGAGTAAGGTTATTATTATGTTATTATTTAAAAGCTCTACCATGGAATAAAAATCACAGACCAGTAGAAAGAAGCCCTTTTTACCTAATAGGCCCTAACCAAAGAAGCTTATTCTTTTAAGTGGAACGTCCAAAAAGCTTTGTTTGGTTTTTGTAATACAGGCATTCTTGGACTCATAACCTGAAAGCACAGGCGTGTGCCACCACACCTAGCTATTTTTTAATTTTTGTGATGCTAGAGTTGAACCCAGGGCCTTGCACATCCTAGGCAAATGCTCCACCACTGAGCTACACCGCCAGCCTCCAGTCAATCTTTTATTTTTACCAGAAAGCCTACAGAGTATATTCATCAGTTATTTCTCTTATCAGGGCTTGTTCTTTGAAGGTGGGTCTTCTGCCTAGATTTAGTCATAACTGTGCTGTTTATAACTCTCAGCCTCAATGCATGTAAAGTGGTGAAAGATTCGAGACTTGCAAAGCAATAGGGATCCAGGATTTTACAGTTTTTGTTTGTTTTCTGAAATAAGGTCTCACTACACAGTTCAGGCTGGTCTTGAACTCACCATGTAGCCTCCAATGATGATCCTCCTGCCTCAGCCTCCCGAGTGCTGGGATTATAGGCCTGTGCCACCATATTCAGCCTGAGAATTTCACTGATTTTTAACAGCCCCCCGACACTTTTTCTTTACCTTATCTGTGTCCCCTCTCCCCCACTCAAATTGAACCCAGGGCCTTCATACTGAGTGACATTCCCAGCCTGTTTATCTTTTATTTTGAAAAAAGGTCTTGGTTAGTCACTAAATTGCTCAGGCTGGGCTCGCACTTGTGACCCTCCTGCCTCAGCTCCCAGAGTACCAGAATTATAGGTGTGCACTTCCATGTCTGGCTCTACCTAAATTATCTAATCTATCCTAACAAGATATATTTTTTAGGAAGTCATGTTTCAGTTAAATTGTTTAGCTTTTCAAATCTTAGTTCTCATTAAAACAACTATTTTTATACTCTGACTTCACTGGCTAATATAACATTTAATTTAATTATATAAATACCATATCAAGAAAACCAGTATAAACAGGTTTTGGATAAACACCACTGACTTCCAGAAGGCAGTGACTTAAACTAGCAGGAGCAGACAGCGTGGGTGTACTAACGAGCACTCCTAACCGACGGGACCAGGTGGTGGGTTCAGTGATGGAGGGGGCTGTGAACGTGCAAAGGTTAAGTGAAGGCTGGATGTTAAAAGTTTATACCACAGTTTAGAAGAAAAACCTCAAGAGATATCTAATTACTCTTGCTCAGTTCTTTCACTTTATATTTGAGAAAACTAAGAAAAGATGTGATGGTTTGTCCAAAATTACAAAGCTAAATTAAGAGAAGTAGAATTTAAATGAACGTGTTTTGATTCTTAATCTAGTGGATTCTCTTCCACAATGCCTCCTACATTAAAGTACTAGGCTTTAGAACACACTTCATCCTTTGGTTGGAAAGTGTGCACACAATGAACCAGTCACTCAGCGTCACTAAACGGTTGGTGGGTGCACAACTACTATCCCAGCACCCTGGAGGCTGAGGAAGGAGGATCAAAAACAAAAATAAGTTCAAGCCCAGCATGGGCAACTTCATAATTTAGTGAGGCTCTGTTTCAAAATGAAAAAATAAAAAGAGCTGAGGGTACATTTCAGTGTGGAGTCCCTGGGTTGTATCTAATACTACCACCAAAAAAAAAAATTTATTGAGTACCCACTGGTTATAAGACATTCTGAGAAAAGCCAGACCTAAGCTTCTTTGGAAGCTTATGCTCCCTCTGTCCTTTGTCATGAAAAATGACGACCACTGCAGACAAGAGTGTATAGATTTCTGAGCCAGGGATTTAGCCAGCGGGTTGTTCTGCTGCCTGCTTTGCAAGCACAAGGTTCCAAGCTAAATCTCTGGTACCACAAAAAAAAAAAAAAAAAAAAAAAAAAAAAAA
>NW_022900931.1:42736842-42746384 GCF_012274545.1 Fukomys damarensis | reverse complement strand
AAAAAAAAAAAAAAAAAGTATACAGATTTCTGAGATATCAGAATATAATGGGGTGTTTAAATATATATGAGATGACTTTAAAAACTCATTTAAATTATATTCATAATGAATAGTTCAATACATTATTTCACAGTACTACTGCTTGTTCTCAGGGGAAAAATCTGAAAATAGGTTAAGAAAAAAATCAATCATTAGATCAATTGGGATACAAGGTGAAGAAAAATCTGGGTCTGTATTATTTTTATAGTAGGCATTCATGCCTACCTCCAAAAAAAAACCCAATGCACAAAGCAATAATAAAGTCAAATAATACGATGTGCCCAGTTTCCCATCTCTTTTTCTGAGACAGGGTCTTACTTTGTAGTCCTGACCTTCACTCACTATGGAGCCCAGGCTGGCCTCGAACTTGAAGTGATCTTCCAGCCTCAGCCTCCTGAGCGCTGCGATTACAGGCGTGCGCCACCGTGCTCAGCACCACCTTATTTTTACTTACTCGATAACTACTGCCTAAATATCTACAGTATATTCATCACTACACCGGACAGTATGGGACAGCACTCTAAAGATAAAATTTGAAAGAAGACATTATAGAGTATATCATGATAAACACACTCGTCCAGTTAACAAATGCAGTAACAGCATCTAGACAAAATATACAAAGGCTTCTTGCTTGGTTATTCTAGAGACAGGGGTCAATTAAGTGAGTCCTGAACATTTCAGAGATGAAAAAGCAGTTTAAGTATCTCTGATGCCTTTGAAACACAGGCTGAACATAAATGACTGATAGGAGTTGAACACAAACAGGAACAGGACCCTGCAGGGCAGACTGGGGACAGACTGGGGTCAGGCTCAGGAGTGTGGCCCACGCTCTTCAGATGGGACAGCTCCAGCAGCAGAGCAGCTGAGGCCCAGGGGAGTCCAGGCAGCGCAATTCGCTGACCTTGTCACTCCTCCTGCCTTCTCTAACTGTTGGAAACATTGTACTGCTCAACAGGGCAATTTCACAGTTCATTAGCCAGTGTGGTGGTACACACTGCAATCCTAGCTACTCAGGAGGCTGAGGCAGGAAGATATCAAGTTCAAGCCTAGCAATTTAGTGAGATCTTATCTCAAATAAAGAAAAGGGCTGAAGGTGTAGCTCAGTGGTTAACAGTTAACTGCTTGCACTGTTAGAGGCATTGTTCTAACCCCCCCCCTTTTTTTTTACAGCGATTCAATCCTCCCGGAGCACCAGCTGTGCAGCGGATTCTTTTGTGAAGAGCATCACCTGTATATTTTCAACCTTATCCACTAAACTCCACCTGACTCTCTCCTCAGTCTCCCAATTCTCCTCCTTGAGATCAATTTTTCAGGCCTCTCAAATCAGCGAGATTTAGTAAAAAATGTACACTTTCCCAAAAGACCTGAGTCGTAATATACAATGAAGATGCTGTAGAAGAAAACACAAGTGCAAAACATAGTAAGATATGGTCCGGTTTGGAGAAAATATTAAACAATTATGGTGAATGTCTGTCCAGTTCTGTGTACCAGGGTGACCACTGAAGAGTGTAGGTCAGACAGAAGAAGCAAACAAACAAACACCTTCCCATGATCACATCTTCTACTGACAGGAAATTCTGAGAAAAACCACTTCAAAATTGTTCCTTCCACTTTGCAAAGGGTAAGAATCGGTGATTCAAGAATCGGTTGCTACCTGGATATTTTGGGGAGATCCAGGTCACTGGCAATAAACACACTTTGATCAATTTTATTCCCTGGTCATTTAGCAAAAATAACTTGGCTACAGCAAGCTCAGTTCATTCTGTTAGCTGCTCCAGCACTGGCAAGCAGCCCTTGCCTCCCAATACATCACTGGTTCCTGCACATAATCTTTACCATAACAAGAAAGCTTTGTGTACCAGCCAATCACTTCAAATGTTCCCTGCAGTATTCCAGGATTCTCACATTACAGCTAAACAGACTATGTGAGGGAAAGATATAAAGGTTAAGTATCTCCTAAAGCACTGACAGTACAGTGAGATAGCTGAAATAATACAGGAGGAGACAGGCACTTGTGCCTCAGTACAGACAAACTATGCACACAAACACACAATAAGATATTTTTTCCCTGAACAAGTCTCCATTTCCTTACCCTTAAAAAAAACAACAACAACAAAAAAAAACTGATTGGCTAAGAGCAAGTATAAAAAAAGAGGTGATCAGGATCAATAGTTTTTAGATCCTTTAAGCCACAGAACTTTTTTTTTTTTTTTTTTTTTAAGTTTTATGAGACAGGGTCTCATTATCTCACTATGTAGCCCAGGCTGGCCTCGAACTCACAGGAATCCTTACAGATTACAGATCTGAACATATAAATCAAAAATCTGAAAGAACCAGACAACTCCACTCCCTCTATAATGCTGAACAAGCACTGGCTGACTGAAGGCCTACTTTACAATGAATGGTCTTTTCTGCTGGAGTAGATCCAGCAATAGTTAGTCTCTTCCTCTCCCTCTACTTCCCTCCCTGCCTCATCTTCCCACTGAAAACGTCCCCAGATCTCCTGTCTAAATGCTTCAAGGATCAGTCAAGGAGAATATTCTAAATTTTAACTTATTGCTAGAAGACAAGATATTTGATTTGAGTTTTTTAAAAGCTCATAATGAAGGCAGGGTCCAGTTGGTACCGTGTGGGGTATCTAATCTAACGACACTATAGTCTAATGGACAGGGTTCAGGGTCCAAAGCAGCTGCCATCTGAGAGGGAGAATTTCAGAAAACAGCCAACTGCAGGGGAGCCCGTATTTTGTACACAGCCTCTTCCCAAATCTCCACGTCTCAAACTGCATGTGTGAGGTAGCCTCAAAGCGCAGCCAAGAATGAAACAACTGACCTAAGGTTCCAGCTGCCACCTACACGAGGGAGACAGCTTCGGATTTGAGCACTACCATGTACTAAATGTTTATTGCTCCCAAAAGTCCTGTGTTGAATCCTAATCACCAAGGGGGTGGAATTAAAAAGCAAGCAGGACATTCAGGAGGTGATGAGGTCTCCACCCTTAGGGGTGGGAGCAGAGCTTTTATTTAAAAAAAAAAGAAAAAGGCCCAGAGAGCTACCATGTCCCCTCTGCACATAAGAATACAGCAAAAATGCACACCTGTGAGCCAGGCGAGAAATAGGCCCTCACCAGACAGTCTGCCATTACCTTGATTTTGAACTAGGCTAAGTCACAACAAATTCTGCATTTATAAGCTCTCCAGTTTGTGGCATTTTGTTTTAGAAACTCAAAAAGACAAAGACAAGTGCCAAGTCAAATGCCTCTTCAAACATACAAACAAACAGTACTCTTCTAAAGAAAAACAGACTCTACAATCTACAAGCACAGTGCCCAGGATATAATCGAACATCACAAGACATATCAAGAAGCAGGAAATACAACCTATACATAGAAAAGGCAACAGAGAGTCCAGATTCCAAAGGGTGTATCTCCCTACCTTCTGTTATGAGCTTCTTAAAAAATAAAATCGAACATCTTGCCTTCCAGCAATAAATTAACATGTAAAGCATTCTCCTTCATAGATCCTCAAAGAAGCATCTAAAAAGAAGATGGAAAGATGGGAAAGGGAGGGAAGAAGGAGAGAAACGGGGTGGGGTTTGTTATTATCATTTATTTGTTTTTGTTTTGAGACAAGGTCTTACGGGGAGTTCAGCTGATCTCAAATTCACAATCCTCCTGCCTCAGCCGGCCAAGTAGGGCATTGTAGGTGTTTGCTACTGGGCTCAGCGTGGAGACTCCATTCCGGAAGTAACAATGCCTAGCAACACTGTGCTGGCTTCTATCTGGATGTCCCTAACAGCGCGAGAACTCCAAGGTGGGAGGGAACTTTGGAAGGAGACTTGGAGTGTGGGGCTCACAGCGGATCTGCTGTTAAGAGGTGGGCCCAATAGGAAGCTGAGGGCGTGGGGCAAGGCCCAAAAGGCCTCAGCTCCCGCCGGCACCCCCCTTCCCTTCGTGCTTCCCAGCCGCCGGCCATGAGCAGCTTTTCCATGAGCAGCTTTTCCGCGGCCAGGCCCCTGTGCCAGGCTGTCCGCCTTGGAGAGAGCTATGGACAGACTTGGGTATTATGTCCTGGTGTCAAGAAAGTAACTAAGGCAGACACAGCAAAAAACAGAAATGAACAAGCGGGCAATCTGGTGGGGGGCAGACTTGCAAATTCAGGAACTAAACAATATATCTGTAATTTAAACATCACTGGATGGGTTTAGAATTACACAGATTACAGATGACAGAGGGGTCTGTGAGCTTGAGGAGAAATCAACAGAAATTATCTACAGATCAGATAAAAATTTTTTTTTAATTAAACAAGGCCTTGGTGTACTGTTGTTGCACACACTTAAAGACTAAAGTAAAAAGAGTTCCACAAGAAGCAGAAAAGAATAAGACAAAATATTTGAAAAAACAGTGGCTGAAACTTCCCCACATTTCATGAACATCATAAACCCTTTGTTTGAAAACCCCCTGGCACATTACAGTGGTATTTCTGAGGAACAATATTTAAGAGAAAACCTGAAAGTTTCCAGAGAAAAGTGACACATTACTTTCAGAAATACAAAGATATGAATGATTTTTTTTTTCCGGTTCCAGGAATCAAACTCAGAACCTTGCACTTGCGAGGCAGGAATGGTACCACTAGAGGAGCTAAATCCCCAGCCCCAGTATGAAGGATTTTTAAAGAACAATGAGCACCATAAGACAGTAGAAGGTATTTAAAATGCTGGAAGGAATAAAACAAACAAATAACAAAAACAAAAAAAGTCAACCCAGAATTCTATATCCAGTGAAAATATCCTTTAAGAATAAGGATAACAGGGAGGAGGGAAAAAGAAAGGAAAGGAACAAGAAAAAAAGTGAAAATAGAAGGAGAAAATGGAAATGTTTCTGTACACAGGGAGGGACAGGGCTTGAGGAGGGAAAGAGATAAAATAAAATTTATTTTTAAAGAGTAAGGATAAGGATATTTTCAGATAAAGAGTAAAAGAATTGTAATCTCACAGTTTACAATAGCTAAAACTTGGAAACAGCCCAATTGCCCATCAACTGGAGACTGGATAAAGAAGATGTGGCTTTTTAAATAAAATGGAGTAGTACTCAACCACAAAGAATGAGAAACTAGAGACATTTATAGCTAAATGGACGCACAATGAGGCTGTACTCTTAACTGAAATAAATAGAACATTTAGGACATACATGTAAATACCGAGTAGTTTCTCTGGTGTATAAATAAGGATCAAAATGTATAATTGATAATGTGAAATAGGAAGGAAAGGTCTAAGGGAATAGGGGAAGTGGGAGGGGTAGGAGAAAGGAAAAGGAAAATAAAAAATATGAGAAAAGGAAAAAATGGAAACAAAGATATTATAAACAGGGAGGTGTGGAGGGGGTGAAGGGAGGGCAGGTTAATAGGGAAAAAGTAAAAACCAATATACGTCATGTAAAGGTACAAGATCCCAATGATGAATGCAACTGTATTGTATACCTAAAATGTATCAATAAGCTTAATGAAAAAGAAAAAAAGAATTGTAATCATCAACAGACTTGAGCATAAGAAATAAAAAAGAGATCAATGCTGAATTGTAAGGAAAAGGCAGCATATTTCACTTCCTTTTACAGCATACTAAGTAGTTCCTACACACTTTCCTGTCAGAAGATTTCATATATGTTGCTTTCTTCTGCAAAGCTCCTACTTATCCTTGATATTAAAACACAGACCATGTAGTTGTGCACAGCTATAATCCCAGCTCTCTGAGGCTGAGACAGGAAGATCCCAAGTTCAAATCTAACCTGGGGAACAGAGTGACTCAGTGAGACACTGTTTCAAAGTAAAAACTGAAAAAAGAAGCTGGGGATGTAGCTCAATGGAAAGGTGCTGGGTTCAGTCCGTAGCACCACAAACAAACCAAACCACGAGTCAAATGTCCTCTGCAGTAAAATTTAGTTTCACAGAATTAATCCCCATGGCCGTTATGCTTCCATAGTGGTTTTTTTAGCCTATGGAATTTTGAAAGTACACACACACACACACACACACACACACGCAAGCACATCAACTACCCTACTATTAGTTATAGGTCTCTTTTCCCACCTAGACTAGTTTCACAGCGTAGAGACCACTGCTTTTCACCCATCCATTTCAGTATCAGAGAAAAATTCCTGGTACAGTACAAAGACTAGAATTGGCAAGGACAAGGAATCAATCTTTAACACCCGGGACCCTAGGCACTGAAACTGCACATAAAGATCAGGTTAAGGTGATGCCTAAATAATCTGTTCTTCCTATTTTCTGGAGGACTTGCAATACCTAAGTGCTTTAAAGTTTAAAACTATTAAAAAAGACATTCTGGGGCCGGGGATTTAGCTCAGCGGTTCGGTGGCCTGCCTTGCAAGCGCAAGGACCCGAGTTCAATACCCCGTACCAAAAAAAAAAAAAAAAAGACATTCTGTTTGTGGATGGACAACACTGGTGCTACTGCTGCCCCCAAAATCCAGGTGCTACCCCACCAATCCCTAACAACACAGCTGGGTGGTGAGCCCAGTGAGGTTTTAGGCCAGTGGGTGGAGGAAATGGGTTAAGGCCACTGCAAGGGTGTGGGCTGGGTACTGCAGAAGTAGGCTCACTAGAAACAGGGCAGATCACACTGTCTTTCTCCCCCTCTCCTCCTTCTCCATTTCTTTCTCTTCACTTCTGGCTTCCACCATGAAGATATACAGCACCAAGGCTCTCACCGGAGGCTCACTCCTTGATCTTGGCCTGGTTTTAGGTATTCTGTTATAGCAGCATAATTAGTGAAGAGATGGCAGGCATACAGTCTATCATATTGCTGACTTCAGGATACGGTAATACAGCTGGGCATGGCAGCACATGCCTACAACCCCAGCTCCCAGCAGAGGCAGGACCATTTCGAGATCAAGGCAAGCCTGGGCAACTTAAAGAGACTGTCTCAAAATAAAAAGGATGGCAGATGCGGCTCAGGGGAAGAACGCCCCTGGGTTTGATCGTCCATATTGCAAAAGAAAAATGCTGACACTAACACAGATGAAACAAGCTTTTATATACACTAATGATAAATCAACATTCTCAAGTTTTATTTTTGCTCGGCTTTTGGTATGCTTAGCAAATTAAAACTGTACATATTTAAAGTGTACAACTGGGCGCAGTGGTCCATGGTAGTAATCCCAGCACTCAGAAGCTGAGGCCCTCAGTTCAAGGCCAGCCTGCACTACAAAGTGAGGTCCTGTATCAAACAAAACAAAAAGGCAGAAAAAGTGTACAAAGTGTTGGAGGTTTTCTGTTTATTTTTGTTTTGCGGTAGTAGGGACTGAACCTAAGGCCTTGCACATGCTGAGCAAGTGCTCCAACACCAAGTTACATCCCCAGCCAAAAAGTTCCAACAGTGAGTGTGGTTGAAATACATAGTGAATGTTTACATTTTTTTAGAAGTACCACAGTAAAAGACACTGCTGTAAATCTCCCTCAAAATACTCCCCTTGAATTGAACACACTTATCTATCACTCTTGGCACTTTTAGAAGCAGTTTTGGAAGTGCTCTTTTGTGTTTTTACAAGGCAAGATATAAAATGCAGTAATGCTGCTGCTGACGGCCCTCCAGTGAGAAGGCAGCCTGCGAAACATCACTGGGGTCCTCATGCACCTTTACCACCAGGCCGGGCACCGCGTGACTTCCGGCTCTTCCCCAAGTCAGGATGACCATGGGTGCCAACGTTTGGAATCGATTCAGGACACTGAGGCAGCCACGACAGTGCAACTAAAGAAGACTCAGAACTCACGAGAGGACTTGCAGAACTGTTCTAGAAAGTGGCAAGAATGGTGGGGTAAAGCATGTTCAAAGCAAGGGAGAGGATTCTAAGGTGGATTAATGAAAGTGTGTCCTTTATGGTAAAAAATATGTATATAAATATAATTTAAGTACTGACTGTATATATGATCATTCCTCATATGCATACACTGTGGAATAAGTGCCACAGTCAAGCTAAATAACATCTAAAACCTCAGAGTTTCCATTTCTTTAGAGAACATTGCAAATCTATTCTTTTTAGCAAATTTCAAGTTTATAATACAGTACTATTAACTATAGACTCCATGATATACATCAGATCTCCAGAAACTACTCATCCCGTATACCCGAAGCTTTGTTGGGCAGTAATTCCCCATAAGCAATGAATCCCCATTTCCCAGCCTCTGGCCGCCACCATCCTACTTTTTTAGGTTCCACAAAAACCCTTTGCCCTACTTACAAAAGCCAAACGACGATGAAGTTTCCGTTTATCACTGTCCTGAGCACAGAGACAAAACTGCACACTGACAAAACACTCACTGTATTTCTCTAGATTATAATCACACTGAGTTATATACTAAAGTATGAGTAACAACAGGAAAAAAAGATAAGCTTTTCTTTTTCTTTCCACTTTTCCTCAAAACTACTTATCTTTTTTTTTTTTAGTACTGGAGATCAAACTCAGGAACTTGCACTTTCGAGGCAGGCATGGGTGCCACTGAGCTGAATCCCCAGCCCTACTGATCCTTTGATCTTTTTTTATTTTCAAAGAAGAAAGAATTTGCCAGGTGCACCCTAGTAATCCTAACCCTCAGGAGGCTGAGGCAGGAGGATAAGGCCAGCCTGAATGACACAGTAAGATCCTATCTCAAAAAAAAAAAAAAAACAAAAACAAAAGAAGAGGGAATTCTTTGTATAGCCTTTATTGTCACATAAGTCAATACCAGATAAGAGACCAGCTTTCTTCTTGCTGTTTACCAGGTGAGTTTGCTTGGGTTTCAGAGTAATTTACATAGAGGAGGTCATCACTCATGTAACCCATTACTGACTCACACTGTTAAGAGTAAAGGGAATGGAGTGGGGAGGAAGTTATTCAATTTTAGGAATTAAATCTATGCATGTTTGTTTGTCTAGCTATTTATTTACTGATGGTAACCCAGGGCCCTCAGACTGAGTTGCATTCCAACACCTTTTATTTTTTTTATTTTGGGACAGGGTCTTGCTAAATTATCCAGACTGAACTCCGACCTGTGATCTTAAGGCCTCAGCCTCCTAGAGTGGTGAGATGATAGGCATCTGCCACCACTCCCAGCTCCTTTTCATTCTTGAATTCCTTGGACTAAGGTTAACATCTCTCCCGCAAAAGGGCAAATGACCATTTCCTTTGCTGGAAAATACACAAAGGAAATAGTTAGCTAATCGCTAAACATGAAGTAATAACAAAAGATAAAAAGATAAGCCAGGCATAGTAGCACACGCCTATAATCCCAGCACTCAGGAGGCTAAAGCGGGAAATCACTGCAAGTTCCAGGCAAGCCTGAACTACACAGTGCAACTCTACCTCAAAAAAGCAAAAGAAAAAAAGAAAAGGGAAGGAGAAAGGTAAAATGGGAAAAAGTAATTAAGATTAATTTTCAATTGATATTTTTATTTGGGGCTCGAAAACAAATTCTAATTTAAAAATACCCCTAAAGGGCACCCCCCCCCCCC
>NW_022900931.1:42726320-42736627 GCF_012274545.1 Fukomys damarensis | reverse complement strand
CACGTGAGTGTGTACATGAGCGTGTGGGTGTGTGTGTATGTTGGGAAGGTGGGGATTGGCTGATTTTTAAAAAATATGATCTTAAAAACAACCAACTCAGGCCAGGAATGTTGCACGTACCTGGCAAGCACAAGGCGGAGTTTGATTCCTGGTACCAACCCCACCCCCAAACAAACAAAAAAACCCCAACCAAGTCATAATACTTCTATATTATTGCTATCTGCTTGTCTCATTATGGAGAGATTTTGTTTTATTTTTTAATTTTTTGAGACAGGGTCTTTCTCACTTTGTAGTGTGGGCTGCTCTTGAACTCACTAGGTTGCCCAGGCTGGCCTCAAATTCACAGGAATCCTCCTGCCTCAGCCTCCCAACTGCTGGAATTACAAGCATGCAGCACCATGCTTGGCCAATATAGAGAAATTGTACTCCAAGCCTGATTTCACCTTTGTAAAAACTGAGGCTCAAAGAGGATCCTCAGTCATCAAGAGGCAACAAGGTTCAAACTTTAATGTTCTATCTCTAGGTGCTGGATTTCTTTAATCTTGTAATTTATTCCTCCTCTCCTCCTACCACTTTAAGGTTTCTGAGACAGCAATGTCTTAAAATCAACTCTCTAACCTGAGTAGTAGTATTTCTGCTTTTTCTTGAAAGCTCTTAAACTCAATGATGACTCATATAATCAATAACATAAAAGAATTTGAAAAATGCATGGTAGATGAGAACTACACTCAGCCAGGCATGGTGGCGCATGCCTGTAATCCCAGCACTCGGGAGGCTGAGGAAGGAGGATCGCTGTGAGTTCAAGACCAGCCTGGGCTACATAGTGAGCTCCAGGTCAGTCTCAACTACATAGTGAGACCCTGTCTCAAAAAACCAAAAAAAAAAAAGAAAAAAACTACACTTGCCTATACCTATGTGAATTAGGAATACATCATAATGTTTCTTTAGTTTTAAAATTTCAGCTTTGCTTGATCTGCTTCTTTCATAAATGATTAGTATAACAGAAATAATTTTAAATGTACTCAACACACCTATAATTGCAATGATTTTTCAAGAAATGAAGTTACAGCTTGGAAAACCATCTGTTTGTTTGTTTGGTTTGGTTTGTTTGGTTTTTTTTTTTTTTTTTGAGACAGGGTCTCTATGTAGTTCAGACTGGCTGTGAACTCACTATGTAGCCCACACTGGCCTCTAATTTGTGGTGATCCTCCTGATACAGCCTCCTGAGTGTTGGAATTACATCTTTTTATGTATTGTCTATAGCTGCTTTCATATTACAATGGTGGAGTTATATAGTAAAGATAGAGGTTCTATGGTCCACAAATCCTAAAAGATTTTATTATTTAGAAACCCTTGCAGAACAAGCTTCTCAACCCATTGCGAGAACTACATCCTGAAAAAAACAACTACTAGATTTATTTTACTTTCTGAAATAACTGAAATGAGTGTTAAAACCAACTTGAGTTGAGCTTCCTAAATGATAATTCTTAAACATGTATCTCATTTTCATCTTTTTTTTTTTTTTTTTTTTTTTTTTTTTTTTGCTTTGTTTTTTGAGATAGGGTCTCCTTTTATAGTACAAGCTGGTCTTGAACTTGAGGGGATTCTCCTGCATCAGCCTCCTAAGGACTGGGATTTTGAGCCACCACAATGTAAATAACATTATCTAAAATGACTATCGTGAGCTACCTAAAATCTACACGGAATTAAAAAGGCTTTTGTTTTGTTTTGGTGGTAATGGGGATTGAACCCAGGGCCTTAGTACTGAGCTACATCCCCAGAACTGTTTACATTTTTTTCGATACTGGGGATCGAATTCAGGACCTTGAATTTGTACACATTTGGTTTATTTTGGTACAGGGAATCGAACTCAGGTCCTTGTGCTTGCAAGGCAGGTGCTGAAACCACTGAGCTAAATCCCCAGCAGGACCTTGAATTTGTGAAGCTAAACCCCTGGCCCTACATTTTTTTTCTTTTTGAGACAAGATGTCACTAAACTGCCCAAGCTGGACTAGAACTTGCAATCCTTCTGCCTCGGCCTGCCAGAGTGCTGACATTACAGATGTACACCACCGTGCCAGGCTCTTTGTGGCTTAAAGTAAAAACTACACATCATTGTGTTTCAAGATGTCAACACAAGCTACAGTTTGAAAACTTGGAACTTAATCAAATGAAAGGACAATATTCTACAGAGATCAAATGATGTTGGGTAAACCAAGAGACATTTTCAAAAGGACCTCAGCTACCAAGAGTGTAACCTCCTGGTGGGGACCCCAGGTCAATGCTCCACAACCACTGCCAAGTCTGCGTGTCTTCTAACCAACCTCCTCCCTCCCTTCTTCTCCCAACCTCTCGGTCAAGCCACCGTCCCCTTGCTCACAAAGCCAAAAACCTAGGCGTCATTTTCGTTTCTCCCCTTCCCTCACATGAAATCAATCACTAAGTTCTGCTGGTTTTGCCTCCAGGGTTGTTTTCAGCTTGTCTCTTCCTTTCCAACTCTCTCAACACTGTTACAGTGTGGAACATAACATTTTTGGCTCGACTGTTGTAACTCTTCTGATATTTCTGCATTTAGTCATGCTCCTCTTATATCTATGCCTCAGTGTCAGAAAAATGATTCCAGGAAGCCTTGAGGCTGGACCGCATTTAACAGAAGAGGGAAGCATCTGGAGAGAAGAAAAAAGGAGCCAACAGAACGCTGTGATGCAGGTCAGCGTGGCCAGAGCACTGCATTCCTGGGATGTGGTGAGAGATGAGTTGAGAAGAACATACAGCAACACTACCTTTCTGAGCCATCAATTATCATTCACATGCCAGACTAACCAGAAATCCATCACCACAGACAGTAATCAGAAGAGGAAGAAAAGATGACTCTGGAAGAATCACTTGTGTAATAAATACTGAAAGAGTTATGTCCTACTTAGTGCAAGCACAAACTTCTCCACTCTAACACTTGTAGAATGGCAGTTGCTTAGGAACTGAATAATACTCTGAAGACTTTAACTGTTCCTTTCCTGTCCAAAGTCCCATCTCCAGAGTGACTTCACACAGTGAACCTCTCCTCACCTATTCAACGTTGGGTCTCTTTTCTGAACTCATCAACTTTCATACCTTCCTCTTTGCTTTCACTGTTTTTCACTATGAATGTTCATTAATCAAGATGGCAAGATGAAAATATACTACAACCCAGACTTTATCTCAACTGTGATTAGCCTAAAATCGCCAAATCACTGGTGCTTCTGAACTAACAAAGGCAGTGATGTACAGGTAAGAAATGATAGTGGAAAACAAATTCAATCCTTACTTTTGTAGTTTTGGATGGATGCAACAAAGAAGGAACTCAAGGGCTGTAAGAATGGTGTGTGGAAATCATGTGTCTGGTTTTATCATAACCTCTCACCCCTAAGGATTAGTAATCCACATTTTTATGTTTTAAAAATAGCTTTAGGATGATGCACTAGAATGCTACAATGAGCAACAGCAGGATCTTGGGAGCAACAGATATACATTTCTAGCATTACAGAAGTAAAAGGTAAGCAAGGAGGGATATACACAGGGTCACTTACTTGCCGAATTGACATTGTACAGAGAATATAGAGGAAGATGAAGGAGCAGTCTGTGGTGTCATCTCCCAGCAGGTTCCGATGAGACAGGCCTTGGATGTAAGAGAGAGGGGTGAAAGGGAGCTTTGCCACCACTCTACCATCAAATCTAAAAAGGAAAAAAAAACACAAAAAGAAGAATTGTTATTTAACAGACACGCTTCTTACTTTTAGAGAAGAGTCTGGGACAGAAATAGAACTTAAATCTCTTGATATCTGCTAAACAAAGGGTGACTGCTGAACAGGGACACAGTGCTCAAGCAGAGCACGTTAAGAAGCATCTACGTTAGTCCCATTCATCTCTTTCTAATCAAGTCGTTCTCATTCTTGTGGAACATGGACTTCTTTACATACTGACAAGTTACTGGGGGTCCTAAAAAGCTTTCATTTTGTGTAGGTTACAGGTACTAATACTTACTATATTAGAGATTAAGAGAAATGTTAAAGTATGTATTCACTCATTTAAAAAGTAGTAAAAAATTCATTGCATGTAACTGAAGTACTTTTCTGAAACAATAATCTTTTGGAAAGTACATTCTAAAACAAAAACAACTTAGTGAGAAGAGTGACACTGTTTTCTTCTTGCAATCTCCTAATGTCAGGCTTCCCAGAAACCGGCTATATTTGTACTCTGAATGTTCAGACTGTTGCATCAGAACACATCATGAGGCCTCTAGAAAACTCCACTGTATATCCATGAGAATAAGGGCTGAAAAGGCAAATAACATTCAGAACTATTGTGAAAACAGTTTATATTTCAAGGACCTTTGTGAAAAGATCTCGGAGACCTCTAGGAAAACCTACACCCACTCTGAGAACAACTCTTCTAACCCTAAGACTAATAAGATTTTAAGACCCTGCTTTTCCAAGAACAAAAGATCTCCAACACACATCAAACAGAGTAAAAGTTAGTGAGTGGAGGACCAGGGCTTTTGATCAGTGGCGCTGCACCTGCCTTGAAAGCACAAGGTCCTGATTTTAATCCCTAGCACCAAAAAAAAAGATTAGAAACTTATGGAAAATATAGCTGTAAATGAAAATAAGTAGATCACTAAATTATACACAAAAAAATCTGAGATAATTTACTTACTAGCTTTTCTAGGATTAAAAAATGATGCCTTTTAGTTTTCCAAAATAGAAAAATGTTTCTAAAATAGGAAAAGCTTAGAAAAAAGAGCTAGAAAAATTACATACTCACTGTTTACAGTAAAGTGTTAGGGATATGGTCTTCTATTTTTTTTTTTCCAGTAGCAGGGATCAAACTCAGGACCTTGTGCTTATGAGGCAGGTACAGTACCACTGAGCTAAATTCCCAGCCCCCAGGTATATGGTCTTCTTTTATACTGTCTATGAATAAATTATATAACCAGACAATAATGAATGTTATAAAAATTAATGTGGCCAGGTGTGGGGGTGCACACCTGTAATCGAGAGACTGAGGCAGGAGGATCTCCATGAGTTCAGGGCCAGCCTGGGCTAATGAGTCTAAGGCAAGCCTGAACTACATAGCGAAACCTTGTCTCACATCTTCAAAGTGGCCCATATGCCCATCAACACACGAATGGATAAAGAAAATGTGGTACATACACACCATGGAGTACTACTCTGCCATAAAGAAAGATAAACTTGAATCATTTAGGAAAATGGATGCACCTTGAGACCATAATATTAAGTGAAATAAATCAGACACACAAGCTTAAATATCACATGGTTTCTCTTAAATGAAAAGCCCAGAATAAAAATAAAGAGCAAAATAAAACACAGTTAATAGGAAGAGAGAGGTAGATTGTTTTCAAAGGGGAAGGGGGAGGGAGGAAAGGAAAGGGTAAGGGATAAAAGAAGGGACTGGGACGTCTTCTGGACAGGTACCACTCCACTCAAGGAATATAAACAGCATGGACCGTAAACATGGACCAAAAAGAAAAAGAAAAGAAGAATGGGGATCAAGGGATGAGTGGAAAGAGAAAGAAGGTAAGGGAAAGGTGAAAAGGAAATAAGATATATTATGTACATGTACCAACTTCCCACAAGGAATGCAAACATATACTACACACATGTGCTAACACACTAAAACTCTAAAAAGTAAACTTAAAAATAAATGTGATTAAGGATAATGGTACTTAAATTATGATACTCTACAAAAATACGACAGCATTAGCCAAAACGCCCCAATAAAATCTTTAATCCCTTTCAAAGCAGCTAAAAAAACTTTCTTTTAGAAAAACTCTACATATTTGAAATGTTTCCATGGGGAAAAAGAAAGGTAGTAATACATCATTTTCTTCAGTGGGGAAAAAAAAGAAAAAAATGTAACTTTTCAAACCAGCTGCCATGTGGTTCTTTTGTTTTGTTTTTTTTTGTTTGTTTGTTTTGAGACAGGGTCTCACTATGTAGTTGAGACTGACCTGGAACTAACTATGTATCCCAGGCTGGTCTCTAACTCACAGAGATCCTCCTGCCTCAGCCTCCTGAGTGCTGGGATCACAGGCATGAGCCACCACGCCCAGCTTGCCATGTGGTTCTTGGAGGTACCCTTTTGGTTTTTTTGGTACTGGGGATTGAACCTGGGTCCTTGTGCTTGCGAGGCAGGCATCGGAACCACTGAGCTAAATTCCCGGCCCTTGCCATGTGGTTCTAAAAGGCTTGTACAACTGTCCTCCAAAGAACACAAAATAGACTGAATTTGATATATGACCCACTTAATACTTTACTTCAACTACCGTCCTACCATGTATTACACAGAGAAAGGGCTCCATCATGAACTGTATTTTACTTGTATTTGACCAAAATATTTAAAGGTCTCTTTAAAATAATCATTGCATTCTTTTCTACTAACTTCACAATGGCAAAACAAAAATAACAATTATTTTCAGGAGGAGCTAGTCTCTTTTCCTCACAAGCAGTATGAAGTATAATTATCCTTCTGTAGTTAGACTGTGAGATGACAGAACAGATAGAGTCAGAGATGTTTATCCCTCTTACTGTAAACTACACACCCAACAAATTCATCTTACCATTTTATTCTTTGTATATTTTCAACTTGAAACTATCAAAAGAAAATCTTCTATTCCTTTAAGTTATTTAATTACGTAAAGCTAAAAACATACTATGCATGGATATTAAACCAGCAGCAAACATGAAACAATTTCCCAAGAATTCTTTCCTTGCCTCCTTCCCTTCTTTCTTTCTGTGTGGTACTGGGGATAAAATGCAGGAGTGAGAAACATCCCCTGGCCTATTTGTTTTTTAGTATCAAACAGGGTCTTGCAAAGTTCCCCAAATCGGCCTTGAACTTTCAATCCTCCTACCTCAGCCTCTTGAGTAGCACTCACCAGCACACCCAACTCCAATAATTCTTATTACAATGGATTAATTTTTCCCAAAGACTAGAACACTGCGAAAGGAACAGGTAAATAAATTGGTGTCTAAAGAGCTGGGGAGAGAAGCAGGAAGGTAGAGAAATTATTTATTTATTTTGTTTGTTTAGTTGGTTGGTCTTTGAGTCAGGGTCTCACTATGTAGTTGAGACAGACCTGGAACTCACTATGAAACCCAGGCTGGTCTCGAACTCACAATGATCCTCCTGCCTCAGCCACCCAAGTGCTGGGATTACAGGTGTGTGCCACCATGCCCAGCAAGAAATTATTTATGATGGGTAAATTATGTCCTTACATACACTTACTCCCTGTGGATCCAGAGTCAGGATCTCTACTGATAAGTAAGAGTACAGCGATATATATTTTGACTCAGTAAAAGGAATTATTTCAAACTATAAAAATTATTTAATAGGGACTGGGGATTTAGCTCAGTGGTTCCGCTGCCTGCCTCACAAGTACAAGGTCCCAAGTTCAATGCCGGTAACAAAAAAAAATTTACTTAATAAAAGTATGCATTATCTAAAAAGCCACCCAAGTTCCTCATTTTTGGAAATAATTAAACAAAGTATGGAAAATTATCTACTACAAAAATTACTGAAGGGCCAGGGATTTAGCTCAGTGGTTCCACCGCCTGCCTCACATGTGCAAGGTCCCAAGTTCAATACCCGGTACCACTCCCCCCAAAAAAAAGATTACTACTGAAGGGAATTTTATAATTGGGGGGAAAATTATATGTTAAATGGCCTTCAATATCTCTTCCAATGCTAAAATTCTATTAGTTCAGCTTTACAGAAATGATTCAGGAAGGCAGGAAAACCAGAAATAAACAGGTATTATTAACTCCTGAATAGGAAAAAAACCCCAGTAAATTTATATCTGGTAAAGAATCCTATACTGATGTCTGTTCTAAAGAGGTGACAACTAAGAGCCTAGAGTAGGCAGTTTTCTTTCATCTCTCACACAAAAAAGTAGCATGCAGCTTTTTAAACTGAATAAATATAGCTGAAATCTAAATATTCATTTAGGATGCTCCCAGAAAGTTGAAAATTAGAAGAAAAATCAAAAGTAGAAAGGCAAATGACTGTTAATTACTGATACAAACCTGGAAAAATATGAAATTTATTATTATATTATTATATTTGTGGTTGTGTGGTTCCGCAATTTTAATCATTTATAACAGCTTCATATACCAAACCACCTAAACCAAGAACTCACATCAAAGCTACATATCAAAGCTACATATCAAAGCCTAGTCTTAAAAAATATCAAAGAACTGGCAGAATCTAAAACGTCACTTTCTATCTGTACGTAATTAATATGAGCCACAATCGCTCATTTTCATGTTTCACAACTAGAGTTGAGAATCCAAGACCTCTCCCTCTCAGCTCTAACGTCGACACCCCTCACACCACCAAGGAGATCACAGTCTGAGAAAATTAAAGTTCAGGAGAAGCGGGAGTAAAAATGATCAAGAAGCAATCAGTGCATGTACTAAGTCCCCAGGATGAATGTAACTATTACGTATTTCAGGAGATCCAGGGGCGCAATCAGTTAGCGCACGGTACTTATATAATAAACTGTTACTAATAAAACATTAAATTTAAATTATTATTGACTCGTCATGAGGATGCATGATTTTGCACTATTCTTTTTCCCAGTGCTGTTGATGAATTAAACCAAAACATCCATTCTTTCAATATTTATTCCTAGGATTAGTTTGTTACACTACAAAACTGTCTAAGCTACCATAGACTAAAACAATCTATGATCCAAGAGTCAGCAGAAAACATTTTCATCACTGGTCTTGGATTCTTGGGTTGACAGTTCAGTTTTTGGAGAATTTAGGCTTGCCACTATCTTCCTTGAAAGACACTGGTATTTTAGAAATTGGTTATTTAAAAAATGATGATTCATGTTTGAAACAGGATCAACTGCTTTGGAACAGTACAGGTACCAGGACAGAAGAAATGGAGGTATGTGTTTAAAAATGTTTTATTCATACATCTAAAAAGGCCCTGAACCTGAAGCAAATAAACACTTTACATTTAAATATACAAGGAACTACTGTGGAGTATGATGGCACACGCCTGTAATCCCAGCACTCGGGATGAGGCTGAGGCAGGATGATTGCCACAAGTTGAAGGCCAGCCTGGACTACACAGTGAGACGCTGTCAGAAAAACAAAAAAAGAAAAAGAAAAGGAAGGAAGGAAAAGAAAAAAAAGAGAGGAAGAGGGAAGGAGAGAAAGAAAGAAAAGGAGGGAGGGAGGAAAGAAAGAAAGAAAGGAAGAAGGCAGGCAAGCAGGCAAGCAAGCTAGCTAGCTTACAGTATATTAGAGGGAGACACTGACAGAAATCTAAAGGAAAGAATCAGGTAAGGTATCATAAGGAAACAACTTCTGAATCAGAAAGGAGACAGGTAAATGCAGCAGACTGCAAAACACTGTGCATAAAATTTTTCATATAAATATCTACATGTATATACATATAGAAAAAGCACATAACCTGAAGGATATGCATTACATTTGAAGGCATGGTGATTTCTTCTTTACTTTTTTTACATTTATATATTAATGAAATTTTTCTAGTGAGAATATAACTTTACCAATGAGAGGGAAAAGGCAAAAATAAATTAATGTTAGGGAAAATACATGGCATTTGGAAAAAACTTTGAAGCAGCTGCCCCTTTTTTATACAGCACTCTTCGAACTTGGTATACATGGATGTGGCTGGGTGGTTATACGCCAGGGAAGATCAGTTTCTCATAATATGACCACAAACAATATTTTTTTTAAAAAGAATCACAAGAACATAGAGTAGAATTAGTACTCACTGAGTGTTTCAGTTCTATTTTACGCAGGCTATTTCATTAGAACTCACTGGGGCCTAAAACTAGAGAATAACTTCTAATTCTGAACTTCAAGTAAATCAGGACTCAGAGCTGCTGCAGTGATCACAAATAAAGGCAAGGCCATAAGAACACCTGTACAGACACAAAACACTCATCTATAGGAACACAGAATAGAAAAACAAAAGTTGAAGTTAAGGAGCAAACAGAGAAACTACAAAGTACTGAGCCAATGCTAATACTGTCCAGAACGTAACACACATAAGGTCAGTTGCCACGACCACTCCAGTGGAGTCTGCGAGACAATGCCAGTCACCTGGCAGAAACCAGACCCGAGGTATCGTCCCCACGGGGTTAAACCTCCTGGAGGTCCTTGGCACACACCGCGTGCGAAGTCAGCCGTGAAGAGAATAGCTGGCCTCTCTGCCTGCAGTTTGGGGACATTGGGTTCATTTATAATTCTGTTCTATTTTGTGTCTTT
>NW_022900931.1:42665379-42726275 GCF_012274545.1 Fukomys damarensis | reverse complement strand
TTAGATGTTCCTAGAGATGGGGAGGTATTGAGGCACAAGAGGACGGGCGGCCAAAGTGCTGACCCTGAGCCCCGGACTGTGAAGTCCTGAAGGTGATCCTGAAGGTGACATGCTGAAGCCAGTCCTTTGTTTTACAAACTTCCCCTTCTGACTGCGTATAGGTGTGGTCTTACCTTGACTTAGTGGTCTTAGCTTTTGTGATTGTATATAGGTGTGGTCTTACCTTGACCTTGTGGTCTTAGCTTTTACAGTACTATCGTCTATCTTTCTCATGCCTGCTTGTGACTGAAATCACTCTTGAGGTGTGCCCTTGAAACTAGTATATATACACCTAGAGTTAGAAATAAAATTGCAACAGCTACTACCTTCACTACTCAGTGCTGTGTGGTTTCTGACTGTCGCCGCCGAACCTGCTCCCACCTTTCTGAAGATCCCTGTTCTCCTCGTGAAATCCAGTCTTTGCTCCCCTACGGTCGGTAGCAGTCAGTGTTCGACTACTTTGAGATGAACCAATGTTGACTACTAGTTAACTGTAACACCTTTCAGTAGGTGGTTCACGTAGTTATTCATGCTGATTTGTAGCCAAAGAATGGCACAAAGAATGACCCAGTCAAAAAGTACTGGGTTTAGGTTTGACAGAAACCATAACGCTTTCAGCTACATTGGGCAAACTATTTAATCTTCCAAAAGTCTATTCCTGTTATAAAAGTCTGTGATTCTAACAATGATTAGTTAAATGGAAATTTTATATAAAAGCTATTTTGGACACCCTCTCTGAATCCTTCACCTAGATAAAAATAACCACTCCCTTCTTTCTCCCCTACTACACCTCATACATATTTCTTATCATAACACCCATGGACACATTCGTTTATCCACTTTTTCATCCTATAAAATACTGAGCACAGGGATTGCAGCTTATTTATTATAGTGATACCTGGGCACAACACTGGCACAAAGTATGTACTGAATAGGTAGGAAAGGAAGGATACACTTGGGGAAGAGGTACAGGGAAAGGGAGAGACAGGCCATAGAAGGAAGTGTGGGGAAGAGGAAGAGAAGGAAAAGAGAGAATGAGAGAAGTTCTAACGTGTGGTAGCCTTCAGGTGAGCTATGAAAAGGAAATAAATGACTGTCATCTTTGAATGTTTCCCTAACCTCGGTCAAAAGCAGTTCCAACCCGGGATTTAGCTCAAAGGCACCACGCCTGCCTCATAAACACAAGGTCCTGAGTTCGATCCCCGGTACAAAAAAAAAGCCAGTTCCACAATTTCTCAGGTCTGCTATATGTTAGTTTAGACAATAGTAACTGACCACCTCATCATTAAACAAGATTACAGTTGTTAAGACTCTATTTTAAGAATCAAAACATCTTTGTATGATTACCTTTAGTTTCAAACAATATTCCAGTAAGCAATTTGAAGAGGGAACATAATTCTTTTAAGAGACTGAATAGTTCTTAAGCCTTTACTTTGTAAATAAAATATCCTCAATATTAGGAAAATAAAAGAGTTACTGTGTAATTATATTCTGTCAAAATTAAATCTCCTTGACTTCAATAAGTGTTTTAAGGTTATATTAAAAAATGGGTTTCCTCTTAGGAAATACACACTGAAGGAGCCATGGGTAAAGAAGCAAATAAATATTCTCAAATGATTAATAAAAGTGAGTAAGTAATATCTGTATGAGTATGTAACATAGGGGGAGAGAGACAGAGAGGGAAAACAGGGCTGGGGATGTAGCACAGTGGTGCATTTACCTAGTGGGCACAAGGCCTCAGGTTCAATCTCTAGCACCACCAATGAGAGAGAGAGAAAGATGGAGAAAAATACTAAAAATATACATTATTCTTATAACTTGTCCGTAGGTCTGAAATTATATTAAAATAAATATTACATGCTGGGCACGGTGGTATATGTTTCTAATCTTAACACTTGGGAGGCTGAGGCAGGAGGATTGCCACAGGTTTATGGGCAGCCTAACAGTGACTTCAAGACCAGTCCGAACTATATAGCAAGACCCTGCTTCAAAAAAAAAGTTTATGAAGATATTTCTCTTTCTATCATATGTGGATAGAAAGAGAAATAGTTATTATGACACCCATATAACCGGATACTCACATGGAATTGAACATTCCCATCAGGGCAGTGAAACAAAAGCCAATGGCAAACATGGATTTCATCCGAACCTATAAGGAAACCAACAGACTGTCATTTCACATGAAAGCAAAACGCCTCTAGAGCATCCCACAGAAGTTTTAGTTTAATGTCATTTGTTAAAAGAGCTCTCCATGAGTGCTGGGGATTTTGTTAGCTGACCCACCTTCTACCTCCAACTCCTCTTCAGGCCACGCTGTGATGTACTGAGGTAGCAGCGTGGCCCAGATCTGACCAATGAGCAATAAGTACAAGTAACCAATGGGAACCTCAAGTCTCCACGGCAAGGGCTCTCCCACTGAGCTACATCCCCAGCCCTGATGGAGGGAGAAGGGGAGGGGAGGAGGATTGAAAAAAAGGAGTTAAGATGTGTTCTGTACATGTACTAACTCCCCATGATGAATGTGGTCATTATACCTGCAAACACGTACTAATACAAACAAACAATGAAATAAATAAAAATAAAAAGGACAGATTTGCCTAGCATCCCCTTAGACCTTTTGCCCATTCTTCTTGCCTTGAAAGAAAACACACTGCCTAGGCCAGGGATTTAGCTCAGTGGTTCCGCCACCTGCAAGCGCAAGGTCTTGAGTTGGATCCCCAGTACCAAAAAACAGAAAAACAAACAAGAAAACATAGTGCCCAAGGGTTAAGCAGCCAGCAAACAACCAAGTGGCCTTGAGCTGAGGCCCTGAGTCTCCAAGGGCAGAGCTGAGTTGCTTACACTAGCCCCACTCTCCCAACAGCTAGACTTCCTGAGCAACAAAAAGAAACCATTTTCTGTTTTAGCCTGCTGCTTGTTAGGTCTTCAGTTATTTGCAACTAAATTCCTTCTTAATTACACATTCTTTAACACATACAAAACATTATAAAGATGTCAGATTAACATTATCTCTGGGTCATTGGTATCTCTTAGTTTCCAAATATGCTATGGAGAACATATAATAATTGTTGTCAATAGGTAGGAAAAGCTACTTTTAAAAATATTCATTTCTAATGCTAGGCATGGTGGTGCATTCCTGTAATTCTAGCATTTCGGAGACTAAGGCAGGAGGATCGCCTCAGGTTCAAGGCCAGTCTAGGCCATATAATGAGTTCAAGACCAGCCTGAACCATATAGTGAGACCCTGCCTCAAAAACCTAAAACAAAACAAAACAAAAATAACAATAAAATATTCACTTCTTTTATTCATCACACACTAACCTAAAATCAAAATGGATCAAAGAACTAAGTATTAAAACAGAAACCCTAAATCTGTTGGAAGAGAATAGGTAGAACACTTGATGACGCAGCAGTAGGTAAGGACTTCAAGAACAAAACCCAGAGTGCATGGGAAATATAAGAATCAACAACTGGGATCTCATTTTACTAAAAAGCCTTTGCACAGCAAGAGAAACCACCAACAGAGTAAAAAGACAACCCACAGAGTGGGAAAAAATTTTTACCAGCTATTCAGATAAAGGATTATTATCTGGAATATATGAAGAACTCAAAAAAAAAATCAGACTGTACCCCCAAATTTAAAGACCCAATACAAAAATGGGCATCTGAAATAAAAATATACTTCTCAGATGAATTAGTATAGGTGAAAAACTATTCAACATCACTGGTCATCCTAGAGATGCAAATAAAAATGCTGAGATTCCACCTCACCCCAGAAAGAATGGCTGCTACCAAGAAATCAACCAGTAACAAATGCTGGTAGGGCTATGGGGAAAAAGGCACCCTTCTCCACTGCTAGTGGGGGCACAGACTGGGGCAACTACTATGGAAATCAGAGAAGAGATTAAGCTCCTCTAAAACTAGATGTTCTATTTGATCCAGCTAAACTTCTTGGTATCTTCCTAAAAGAAGTAAAAGCATCATACCACAGCGATATATGCATACCCATGAGAAGATGTGGGTTTTTTTATACAACAGAGTATTACTCTGCCATAAAGGATGAGCTTCACATATTTATAGCTAAATGGATGGACCTTAAGACCATACTCTTAAGTGAAACAAATCGGACACACGTATTTAAGTACCACATTGTTTCTCTGGTGTGAGAAACCAAACGTGGAAATAAGGACTGAAATGTATAATGGATATTGGGAAATGGGAAGAAAGTGTTCAAGTGGAAAGGGGAACAAGGGAGGAGGGAGGGAGGAAGGAAGGAAGGGACACGGATAAATAGAAGGAAAGAATAAAAACAAAGCTTTTGGACATAGGGACGGGAGAAGGGTGGGAGAGGGATAAAATAAAATTTATTTTTTAAAAATCCACTTCTAAATTATAATCTCTTTTGAAAAGACTTTCCAGAAGAAGATAAAGAAATTTAGCAAAGGTCACTCAGCAAGTGAAAGCAAACAGTTACACAGTTCCTGGGTCCTGTGTTACATAAACAGAAGTTAAGTAGAAAAGTGAGCCAAGCTGGATTTAATCAGCCTTCCTGTGCCCTAAGGAAACATACCCAAACAGTCTTTTCCTTATAAATGAGCAAATGGGTAATGAAATTACTTTTCCTTACACTTCATGTTATGTCTGGTGCAAAGAACAAAAGGATTCTTCAAGAGTAAAATAATAAAAGCCATCTGTAGTGTCCCAACAATATTGGAATTATACAAATCACCATAAACCAAAGATTTAGGATTAACACAAAGAAAAAGAAAATAAGCACCAGGGATTTAGCTCAGTGGTTCCTCCACCTGCCTCTCAAGAGCAAGGTACTGAGTTCAATCCCCAGTACCAAAAAAAAAAAAAAAAAAAAAAAAAAAAAAAAAAAAAAAAAAAAAAAAAAAAAAAAAAAAAAAAAAAAAAAAAAAAAGAAAAGAAACTACTTCATTAAAAAACATAAAAAGGAAACTACATAAAAAATGTGTGAAAGGGACAAATCATAACCTTTGCAACAGCTTCTAAAAGCTACCCTATATCATTAAAATGAAGTTTAAGAGCAATAATGAGTTTTCACTTCCATTTGGCCCATGAATATCTATGGTTATTCTTTATAGTCCTCATAGGTCATAAACTTCTGAAAAGGTAAGTACAACGTGCTTGATGCAAATTAGTTACTTGCTAAAAACATTATGTGGTTTACCATGAAGTTATATTTAGGACTCTTACCATAGAAAGATCTCTGTTATTATTCTTCAGTTTCTCTTCTTGCCTCTCTGTAAAGAATTAATGAAACAGTTAATGCAAACAGTACTGTACTCAAAGCAGATCTTCAATAAATTCTCACGGAGTTGTAATTATAAAATCATCTTGTCTCAGTATCACTTAATAAGATAAAGTAAATGTCTGGATTACTGTATACTTTGTACTAAGAGAAATTACATTTCTAGGAAAGCTACATTTATAAGAAAATAAGTACAAACAACTTACTCCAAAACTATGTTAAATTGTTTCTTAGCAGGAAGTGAACATTTGAGTAGATGAGTCATCTAATTATGAGAGCAGTCTGGGCTGAGATAGTGCAATAGAACCTAGTGATTCTACTCCTTGAAATGTACAACTTCTAATGTAAAAAGCAGTTTGGAGTATACTGAAATAAGTGAAAGCGATTGAGTTGCTACAGCTGTCTTAACTTAGCTCTTAATTGATACTGGTTAACTCACACAAATTCTCTCCAAATCTGTGACCTGGTCTCAGTAAGGATGGCGTCTGTCTCAGTCATGTATTACTTCCAGGTTAGTGGTGCGGTGCTTAGAGAAACACAGCTGCAGGGGCCCCTCCCCAGGGCAGAAAGATTGCTCAGTACCCAGAGCCCAAGAGTTCCAAGAGGCTCGTGCTTCCCAGCTTCCTTCAGCTATTAGGCTGAAACAAGGAAGGGAAAATAGGCATGCAAAACTTCCTATGCCTCCTTCAAAGATCTATACTTTAAAATGCTGGAAATAAATAGTATATATTATTCTGTGTTCATCTGTCCCATATAGTATTCTTATCTCTGTATGACCCAAAACCTCAGTATTTAATATAGGGGAAAATAATTCCCCAAACGGAAAATTATTCCTTTTGGAAGGAATTTCATGCACCTTCTTAGTACAGAAGTTTTGGAGTATAAGCTCTATGAGATGTGAGGAAATTTCATGGATTAAAGACTCTGAAAATATGCAGAAGCTATATTTATTTTCTAGAATGACTTCTCCATAATGATAAAAAGGAAAGACTTAAATTCTAAAAGTGAATATTTAAAATAAATAAATATATGTAAGTGAATATTTCCACAAGAAAGAGGCTACATTTCTTGCATCTACTGGAATAAACTAGTAGTAATAGCGACATCCATTCTAACTACAAAATGAACATGGCAGACCTTATACCAATCCAAATAGCATACACAGACAAAAGTCTAGAATGAATAAATAGTCAAGCCTCAAAACATGTTAAATATTGCTGGCTGTGTTGGGTGGTAACTGCTTGTAATCTCAGCTATGAAGGATACTATGGCAGGAGTATTGCAAGTTTTAAGGCCAGCCTGGGCACCTGAGATCCTGTATCTAAACCAAAAAAAAATTTTAAAGGGCTGGGGAAGTAGTCAGTGGCAGAGTGCTTGCCTAGCGTGAGGGAGACCTTGGGTTCAATTCCTAGTAGGGCAAAATGGTGGGGGGGGAATAAACCTTCCCATACACCTTCCATGTCACTAAGACAACAATGACCATGGCCATCACAGTCAAGCTTCAGGATGCCTGCCCTTCCTTCTGCAGCTACCTTCTGAAAACAGCTACCTCTCACCATGGTCCCTACTGAGAGGTCAGCCTCATGAATATTCATAACCCACGATAGTCAATTGTAGGTATTACTGTAACGAGGTTAAGGGATACCAGAGAGTTGGTGAAGTACTATATTCTGAGTATTTTTGGAGGAGACTGGCAAATGAATCTGTGAACTAAGGAAGACCCACCTTCACCCAAGCCAAGTGGACAATACCCACATTCTCTGAGGACCTGGACAGAACAAAAAACAGAGGAGAAAAAAATTCTCTTGCTGTCTGCCTCTCCCCCTTCTCTCTCCCTCTTCCTACCCCTCCTCCTCACCCACTCCCCACCTGGGACATCCCTCTTTTCCTGTCCCTGAACATCAGAATCCCGGGCCCTTGCCCTTGGACTCCAGGACTTGTGTCAGTGGCCCCTGGTTTCTCAGGCCTTTGGCCTCAGTCTTGGACTCAGTCTTGGACTGAGTCATACCACCAGCTTCTGCAGTTCTCCAGCTTGTAGATGCCCTTCTCTGGGACCTACCAGGATCTACAGCCATGCTACCCTATTCTTCGGCTAATTCCCCTCTCAAATATCTGTATATACTCTATTGGTTGTGTCTTTCTGGAGAGCCCTAAGACACACCAACTCACCACTACAGACCCAAGAGGCAGGACATAACCTAGGACATGAAATGATGGGTTGAACCAAGTGAATTCCTTTTCTCTGGAATTTAAAGGAGAAAAATCTTGAGAGAAAATACTGTGAGAGCAGAAATAAGTGCTGGCTCTCAAGCTTTCACTTGCCTAAGAATTATCTGAGCAGCTTATTAAAAAAGCAGACTCCTGGGTCTCATGTTCAGAGTCTGTTTTGGTAAAGTCTGGCCTAAGATTTGGAAGCTCAACCAGTAGCACCCCAGGAAAAACTAATATAGGTTTTCTATAGATCACACTCTGAGAAGTACTGAGACAGAAAGAACCCCTGGACACAAACTAAAGTTAGGCATAGAAAAAGTGAGGAAGTTCAACAAGAGACAAGAAAGAAGCATTCTATTAATAGCAAAGCCTTGAAGTGCAGATGCCACCATCTGGCTTCTCTTCAGGACTTGCTCTACCAGAGTTCTTACCTTCCCATAGCCAGTTAGTACAGCTGTTCTTGTTTCTGACCACATATACCCTTGAAAGAAAATCCCTCAAAACTTGAGGTAACTTAAATGTATTCAAAAGCTAAATAAAGTTCATAAATCAAAAGTAAATTAACTTTTCATCTATGAGAAGCAAATGGAAAATGGTCAAAACATTTTCCCCTGAAACTAAAATTGAGAACCAGAAGATTGTTAATTAAAATGCAAAAGACACCTCCGTTTCCATTAATGGCTCTGTGAAGGATTCTTATCACAGAGCTTCACTTACAGAAATCAGCAATACTCGGCTTCTCTGAAACACAATTACTGCTGTGCCCTTTGATCTTTCTGAGCACCCTGCCTTTCACCGCATCACTTTTATAGCCCTCCTCCCCCCAAATGCTACCACGCTATATACATATGTGCACTGTGTCTCTGTAAATCAGTCCACATAAGGAAGCTGAGCAAAGAAATGAAGGGCTGGACAATATCAAAAGCATGGATGGGAGTAATACATAGAAATACATGAGCTGGTACTATGAAGTTGCTGGAGATGAACGGCAAATCTAACTCCAGGCTTCTTCGCAGCCAACTCAAAGGAAAAAAATCAGTTCATACACTGTGCGCATAAGATAAAAATAAATCAATTTTTTATGTTGCTGCTTTCCCTGACACGAAAAAGTAATAGAAATAGTTTCCCAACAAGACATTGTGCGATGTTGCAGATAAATGTTCTCAAAAATATCTCACTGCAGTAATACAACCAAATAGAGGAGAAGTAATTTTATGAATTCCAAAATAATGCAGTTTAGGCTTTTAAACTTCTAACACTGTGGCTTAATCTAAGAGTATTATAAATCCGGAGAAGGGATAGGTCTTTCAAACAACTTTTTATAAGTACTATGTCATATTTGATAAGGTTTTGATAGGAATGAGGTATAAATATTATTACTTTCACTTCTGATTATTTTTTGGTGAGCAGACAATTCAAGGCTACATTCCATGTTAAAATAAACTGAGTTCAGCCAGGGGTGCAGTTCAGTGGCACAGAGCCTGCCTGGTGAGTGTGAGGTCCTGAGTTCCATCCCCAGTACAAAAAAAAAAAAAAAGATAATCTGAGTTTAGATACTTTATGCTGTCAGTAAAAGTGCAGAGGGTAATTTATCTGTCCTATCTTTTTCAATGTCTTCCCACTGCGCACCATTACCTCAATCTGTACAATCCAGCTTCTGTCCCCTCTCAAGCCACTAAACTGCTCTTTCCAAAATCACTAATAACCTGTTTTTCAGACCTGTTTGGACCCTTCCTGCCTCCAAAGATCTCTCAACTTTTATGATACAACTTTATTCCAACTTGTTGAGCAATAACTTTTCTGAGCTCAACTTCTCTATTGCCCCTTAAATTTCAGTTTCCTCCACACCCTCCCGCCCTCAGGCCTCTGCTCCCTGTGCCCGATGTGGTATGTGTAATTTCATTTCTAAGTGGACTCAGTTACTACGTAAAACATCCACTTGTAGCCCTTTTCTCTCTACCAGTTCTCAAACTGTACAGACAACTGTGGACAAACATTTCCACGCTGCAGTCACTTAGGCACCTCAAATCCAGTATGTTCGAACCTGAAATCACCTGTTCTTCCAAATCCCAATCCACAACTCTTCCAGTATGTCCTTATCACAAATCTGGACATTTTTCCAGACTTGTCCTACTCTCCACATTCATCCTCCAAACACTCCCGCGGTTCTGTTACTTCCTCTTCCCCTATGTTTGTTGAATTTATACTATCTTCTCCATTCCCACAGCCAAGTCTCAGGTTCTTAGCATTTTTTGCCTGGATACTTAAAAAAACTCATGACCTCTCTACCTCCAAAGTGGTCCCTTCTCCAATTTAGCCTCTAAACTATTACCAGAGTTAAACAAAATATGATGCTAAAACTCAATGCCCCAAAGTCCCTTCGTTATTGCCTGAGGCTTTCTAGATACACATTAAATTGCTTTTATCGGTTTAATTTGTAAAAATCTTTATGGGACTGGGCCCTATTAAACTTTAGTCTCATAGGTGTGTACTTTACATATATCTTTTATGTGTTATACTAAACAATTCAGAGTTCTAACCATATGCTTTATTATTTTATCCACCCGGGCTTTTGCCTATGTCTATCCTTCTGCCTAAAATGTATAGGGCTTTAAAACATGGGAGCCCAAGGACCCAAGTTTGATACCAAGTACCAAAAATAATAATGATAATAAAATAAAACAAAATAAAATGTGGGTCCTGAAGCTGGGCACAGTGGCACGCTCCTTTAATCCCAACACTGAGGAGGCTGAAGCAGGAATTCGAGGCCAGCCTGAGCCATACAGTAAGTTCAAGGCCAGCCTATAATAACTAGCAAGTCTCTGTCTCAAAGAAAAAAATAAACAAAAAACAAAAAACTGTGGATTCTAAAGTTACAAATCACCAGGTTTAAACCTTTTCTAACAGTTATTTAATCGCATTAAACTAATGAAGAACCTATTCTAAGTTAGTTAACTTAAGCCTCAATTCTCTCATGTATAAAAATGATATAACACTGTTTCCTGCCACATATGGCTGCTGCAAAAATTCAGACTATAAAGGGCTTACCACACTACGTTGCAGATGTAAGTACTCAATAAATGGTGACCAGTATTTTATTTGCTCATATGTATTTAGCCAACTCACACTAAAACCTCAAGATTTGGCTAAAGCATTACTTTTTTTTTTTGGTACTGGGGACCAAACTCAGGTCCTCATGTTTGTGAGGCAGGCGCTGGAACCACTGAGCTAAATCCTTGGCCCTAAAACATGATATTTTTAAACATAATCCGACCCTCTCAGTTGATTTGGATATCTTTTTTTAATTTTATTATGTTTAAAAGATATATCTCAGGCTGAGGATGTAGCTCAATGACAGAATACTTGCCTAGCATGCATGAGGCCCTGGGTTTGATCCCTAACACCACCAAAATAGTTTTTTTAAAAACTCAACACAAATAAATAAACACACACACACACACAGAAAGGTACAGTGAATGTTTAAAATTTTTTAAATAAAATTCATTAAAATAAAAGACCCATTGCCATCAGTCCCTTTAAAAGTATCTCCCTCAACCACGAACAACCTTATCCCATCATCCTTGCCACTTTCTGGAGCTGTTCTGAAAGTCCTCCTTCGTGAATGTGTTCACAAGGTGTGATTAAAAATATGGTCAAAAGGGCTGGGGATTTAGCTCCGTGGTTCCAGCGCCTACCGTGCAAGCACAAGGACCCAAGTTTGATCCCCAGTACCAAAAGAAAAACAGAAAAAAAATAGTATAGATAGATACATAGATAGACAGTCAATGGAACCGGGTGTTGTGATGCACACCTGTAATCCCAGCACTCAGGAGCTGAGGCAGGAGAACAGCCTCAAGTTCAAGGCCAGCCTGGGCTACAGAGTGAATTCAAAGCCAGCCTGGACACATAGTTAGACTCCATCTCAAAAAACCAAACCAAAATAATAAAAAATATGCTGAGTGCTGCTGTCAAGTGCCATCCAATGTAGAGGCATTATGATGTATTCTCATCCACCTTATTCACTGGTTTTAGCACTGTGCAACTTCTGGTTCTTCCTCAAAGTCAAAATAACTATGAAAAGTAAACGTTTTGAATTGATTTAGGACACTGAGGCAGCCACAGCTAAACAACTCATGAAAAGGTACTTCCAGAACTGCTTTAGAAAGTATCAAAAACAAGGGGATGTATACGTGTGAAGTGAGGGAGTATCTCAATGGGGATTAACGACACTGTATCTTTTACTGTAATAATTTTTTCTGTACTCAACATTCTCCACATTCTTTATTCACACCTCATATATTACACACACATCAACATACACATATATAGCACACTGTATCATTGTCATTCATTTTCTGGTTTGTTTTCCTTCTCTAGACAGAGTGTACAAAAACAATCTTTTTTTACTTTGTCTCTGTAGCACCTAACAGTAAGTGGCACAGAGAAGATATACAATAAATAGCATCTTGCCATTACTGAAGAGCCCTGCAGGTAGGTTCCAGTCTTGGCCCAGTATATGATGCAGGTCTGAGAAAGATGAGAAAGACTCAAAGACAGAACTAGGAGAGAAAGTGGGGTGCCAGGACGACCAATACCAGTGCAGCCGACAAAGGTATTGGCCAGCCCAAGCCACTCATTTTTATTAGTAATCAATTGGGGTAAAGGTAAGCTACGTGCCAGGGCAGCACTGTGAGAGAAAATGCACAGTCATGCAATTTCTATGGAAGTTAATGTAAGCGAGGCTTGTGAAGGGCAAGACAAAGCATTCTCAAATTAGGAACAGAACAGACAAAATATGGTTGTAATTAGAACATTGTCCTTCTAGCTGAGATGGTTTTAGTTGTGGAAATGGAATTTGGGTGTGAGTTACTCTGACCCTGGCATGTAGGCTTCAGCCAGACTCACTTCTGTAAGTGTGGCATTAACTCTATAGCCTGCTTTGGGGCATAATCCATGCTTCAGTCTCTTGCAGCCATGGCACTAAATGAAGAGGCCATTTTATCTATCTATCTATCTATCCATCTATCTATCTATTTTATTTTTTGGTACTGGGGATCAAACTCAGGTGCGAGGCAGGCAGCAGAACCACTGAGCTAAATCCCCGGCCCCATTTTATTTATTTTATCTTATTTTTTGTTTTGTGTTTTGAGATAAGGTCTCACTATATAGTGCAGGCTGGTCTCAAATTTGTAGCACTTCTCCCACCTCAGCCTCCCAAGTACTGGAATTACATGCATACACCACCACGCCCACACATTAGGCCATTTAAAATGTCACAACCACCAGGCATGGTGGTGCATGCTTGTAATCCCAGAAATCTAGGAAGCTGAGTCAGGAGGATAACAAATTTGAGCTCGGATTGAGCAAACTGGCAACTTGGAGAGGGCTTGTCTCAAAAAAAAAAAAAAAAAAAAAAAAAAAAAGGAAGGAGGGACGGAAAGGAGGTAGGGGTTGGGATGTAGCTCACTGAGAAGGCCCTGGGTACCCAGTACCAAAAATTTTACATAAATTTTTAAATTTTTTTTTAAAGTTAAAACTGAAAAAAAAAAAGGAACAACTTAAGACTGAATTGAAAGCTTTGCTCAGAACAGGATATTGTCACAGTCCAGCCAAGATGAATTCTCATCTGGGCTTTAACAGCAGTGATCTAGATATGGAGGCATAGTTTCTGAACCAAATACACAATTTCACAACAATATTTTCCTGACTTTGGAATTAAGGACCATCATAAAGCACAAACATAAATTATATATAATCATATAAATTGTGAGAAACCAAAATCATAGGGTCATTATATCTCACAGTAGATAAAATTACTCAGCAGAAAATTGCCCTCCTTGGTGGACCTCCATCATTACTCAAGTCTCAGTAAGGAATCCAAGGCTACAATGAACACAAGTAATTCAGACAATGGGAAATACTCATCTCAGATGTAAAAAACAATATGATTTTACAAACTGTGCCACGAACCATCAGCCAAGTTCAATGCCACAACTCTCATTTACTAAAACTCAAATTTCAAGGTGAACAGTGAAAACATAACAAGCACTTGAATTTGTTCAAACTCAAAAAAGACTGAGAATTGAGTAAGATAAGTAGACCAGTGTCTCATAAAACTATACAAGGATGAGTTATCATTAACAACTTCTTTAGGTTAAGATCTCACCTATTTTCTTTTTTTGCTGCCGACCAGCTGACTCCGTTATTGTTTCCTTCTTCTTTTCCACTGTAAAAACACAGTAACACAGCATTACACTGAAGCAAAGGATGCTCTGTCACAGCTGGACTGATGAAAGCTTACAAGAAAGTTAGACAGGGGCTGACAATGTAACCCAGCAGGACAGCACTTGCTTGGTTAGCATGAAGCCTTGGGTTCAATCCAGAACCACAAAAAAGAGGAAGAAAGTATTGTAAGGTTACACTGACTTCTTTATGGCCATGATTAAGTTAATTGGCCTGATCCTAAAACTACTAGCAGTAAAAGGTAGAGTAGACACACATTGTAAGAATAAAACCGTAGCAATTGGCTGGGATTATAGCTCAGCGGTAGGATGCTTGTCTAGCATGCCAAGACCCTGGGTTTGGTCCCTAGAAATGCAAAATAATAATAATAATAATAACAGCAATAGTAATTGTAATGTAAGTATTATGAGATAAATACTTAGAAAGTATTGTTTTAAGTCAATACTTAAGCAAAACGGAGATGATTTTTCAGACCATGAGCTGAAGAGGATTACCTGGGTCACCAGACAGTATTCAAATTGTTTCCTCAGATAATTATGGTAAATTGTAGATTAATTTCAGTTCTATTTTCATCTTTATTACAGAAGGTAGGAAATCATTTATTCACTTATTGGCTGCCTAAGTAACAGGCACTATTCCAGAAAGAGAGAAAAATATAATTCTTGCCTTCTAAAGAACAATCTCGCAAGAGCAAACAATCAAATGACAATTAGACAAAAGTATCCGCATGGACATACACACAGGGTAGGAAAATCAGGAGAGCCAAACAAAGATCAGTGTTTTGGATGCATTTCAATTAACATGACAGAGATAACAGTAAGCTTTTGAAAAGGAATAGTGTAATGTATTTATATTTGTCAAAAATATAAACATATAAATGTCAAAATTACCTGTACTTATTTATATCATCTGTTTCCCATATTACCTTAATATACTAATAGCAAGCAGTACTATACATGTATTACTTTAAAGTTGCATTAAAAGGGCCGGAGATTTAGCTCTGTGGCACCACGCCTGCCTTGTAAGCACAAGATCCTGAATTTGGTCCCAGTACCAAAAAAAAAAAAAAAAAAGTTGCATTAAAGAGAATTAGCAAGTAGGACTCTTTCTCTTAATACATTAAATTTATTGCTTAAATTCTTAAAGCAAAACCGGCATTACTGCGTTATCAAAGAGATATATAATTCAATTTGACTCCACTCTTGCAAATGAAATATAAAGTGCTGACCAAAATAAAATGTGTATATTGGATGCCTAAGAAACAAGTACTCTCCCAGGGAGATAAAAAAGAAAAAAAGTTACTGGGTGTGGTGACGTACACCTGTACTCCCAGTACCCCAAGAGGTAGGAAGACTGTCACAAGTCCAAGGCCAGCCTGAACTAGAATGACACCCTGTCTAAAAAAATTAAAAAAAAAAAAAAGGAAAAAATTCTATAAACATTATAAAAACATTTATATATTTAATAAAGACAGAATGCTTGATTTAGAATGAAACACTAATGTGAAATTATAAAATGAAATTAACTAAAATGCTATATCACAGAATGATAAAAATAGTATCTTGAACAAAAAAATATTGAATATTTATTCTTATGAGATATCATCACTGGGGCATGAGCAAATGAGGGATATGATAAGATAGGCTTTTGAAAGGACCACTTGAGCTATTATATTGAAAAACGTCTACAGAGAGACAGGAATACCTATTGGTGCTTATAATACACATGAAAGATCAGAGTGCTGAGTATGGTTACACCTACCAGTAATCCCAGCACAATGGGAGGCTGAAGCAGGAGGATTGCTAGGTCAAGTCTCTAGTGACTTAGCACCCTGTTTCAAAAATTTAAGATGAGATGAGCTCATCTGAGATGTAGCTCAGTGTGAAGGCCCTGGGTTCAATCCCCAGTGCCACAAAAATAAATATTTTTTTTTTAATCAAGGTCCTTGAATCATGTTGGTAAACAGTGGAGGTAGTAAAAGGAGGTCACATTCTGGATATTAAGACAGCCCTATGGTATTTGCCAATGACTGGATGTGCATTTTGAAAGAAGTCAACATGAGTGCACAAGTATTATAGACTAAGCAACTCAAAAGACAGAAGTGCGGGTGACCTGACCAAGGTCAAGAAGACCACAAATGAAGCAGGCCTGAAAGTGAAAAACAAGTATTTAACTCTGGAAATATTGGGTTTGAGATGTTTATTAGATCATGGTAGGCTGACAGATTGCTATTGGAATAATGAATTTTATATTAAAGAGAAAAGCCTAGAGACATAAATACGGAGGTCACTGGCAAATGAGTTCATCAAGGGAATGAATATAAAGAAAAATACTTGGGCCTAGGTGGTATCTCAGTGTTATGGTGCTTGCCTCGCATGCATGAGGCATGAGGTTCAATCCTACACAACACAGAGGAGGGCAAAAAAGCTAAGCTAAATTTTGTATCACTCCCTAATAATCAACAACAGGAGGTCAAGAAATTACAAAACAGCCAATAAGATGAGAACAAAATCAAGACAATATGATGCCTGGAAGCCAAATTTTTAAAAAGCATATCATGTTTTTTGGCTTGCATTACTAGAAGCACAGAGGGTACAGGTCACCAGGATAAGGAAATTCTGAATGAGGATCATGTTTGTGAAGATAAAGATAATGAGTTTGGTTTTAAATATGGTGAGGTGTATTACCAACACTGAATAAAGAATGGTAAACTGTAATTTTAAAAGCCTGGGTTGGTCTCTAATTCTTTGTTTTCTCTGTGATGTAGTGTATCATTAACTTGCTGAGTCTCAATCTCTGTTCCTATAATGTGGAGGTAACGTTTATACAAGTAGCCACAAATGGTTACTATGTGGATCAAATGAGTTTTGTCTTTGTTTTGGTTTTCAGGCTAAGGATCAGACCTAGCCTTGGGCATGGTAGGCAATCACTGAACTACATCCTCAAACCATCAAATGAAATAATTTAAGATAAAAAAATTTTCCCAACCACAATGAGAACACAAGGAAAAGACACAGAATAGAGAAAGTTTCCTGGGAATTGTGGCACATGCCTGTAATCCAGAACTTCAGAGTTTGAGGCAGGAAGATGGCTATGGGTTCAAGGCCAACATGGGCTACCTAGTGAGTTCAAAACCAGCCTGAACTATATGAGGCCTTGTCAAAAAGAAAGAAAAGAAACAGAAGCAAAAGTTATATTTAATCCAATGAAGAAAAAATACTGGAAAAAATATATACATTGAAAACCAAACTGTGCATAAAAGGAACCATTCATGATATACTGTCAGCTGTGTCCTTTGAATTCCTACTTTATTTCAAGATAATAAATTTTATTTGTTCCTAATCTTTTCCTCAAGCACTTTTTCATTGTTCCAATATCCTTAATTAAAACCTGACTTATCCCTGAAGACACTACTTACCTTGACTGTATTCATAACTTATTCTCCACACATCTTACCATGTTTTTGCTCAAATGCTATTTCCTTCATCTAGAACTTTCTATCCCCCTCCCACCTAATTCTCTATCAAAATTCTAACGACCCACAAAGGATGACAAGGCCATCTGAATCATGAAGGCTTCCACAGTCCATCACAAGACAAAAAGACCTCTTCTTTAGAACTACCACAGCACATAGTATGCACCCACCATGTCCTACTTTGCCCTTTAATTTTGTTATATGTTATATAAAAATCTATTTTAGATCGATATCAAGTTGGATCATCTTTTATTCCTACCAAGTTTTTGTGTCCATTTGTTCTCCTAAAATATTTCCCTTCAGCTGGGCATGATGGCACATGTCTGTACACTTAATCTAGCTACTTGGGAGGCTCAGGCAGGAGGATGCAAGTTCAAGGCCAGTCGAGCAATTTATCAAAATAAAGATGGGGATGTAGGACTGCACTCCCTGGGTTCAGTTCTCAGTCCACACACACGCACCACACCACATACTTTCTTGTGAACGTGGACTTAATGGACCTAAGTATTCTAAGTGTCACTACTCACATTTTTTACTCTGCTTTTCCACTTCTGCCTTCAGTCTCTTGTACTTGTCTGTTCTGTAAACCAGGACCCAGGTAATGCCTAAAACATTAAAAACCACATGCTAATAAATGATTTAACTGGTAACAGCAAACTGTTACTAGTGGTTACTGCTGGAGTAGGAGCGATTTCAATATATGTTAACTTTTTAAAAAAATAAATACAACCGACTCTTCAGTCAAAACAACTGCAACATGACGTGAAAGTGTTCACAAATATGCCAGTGAAATCTACCTTAGACTAAAGAAAATTGGGCAATCGATTCCTCACTACCCTCCCGCTCCAGTTTACAAGGTGTTGCCCAAGGATCTCCTGGGGAAGACGAGCTCTCCCCTGAACAACTAAGGCTCTCGACTTTCCCCCGTGGCGCGAGGGACCCCGAATTCCTTCCTGAGACTGATCAAAGGTCCGAGAAACAGCCATCCTCACCCTCCGCCAGGAGAGCCGTGCACACGGAGATAAAAACGATGAGGAGAGTGTCTGCAAACATGGTGCTCATCTCGCACCTCCGTCCCCGCACTCCCACCCGCCAAGAGGGAAGTGCTCAAGAGTCAGGAAAAGATAAGTGTAAACGACTTCCTCCAGGATCCCGCGACCACTGAGTAACACACCGACTTTGACTGACAGGAGATCGCACTTCCGCTTCCGGGACACGACACCGGAAGGGCACGGCCGGGAGAGCCGCTCGACCCCGCCGGATCTGGGGAGACCAACCCGCAAGTCTCGCGGGCTGAAAGGCTGGCGCGCCGGCCGAATCTCGCGATAGTTGGACGCAGGCGCGGCGGCAGTCTTTCCCTCCTGTGGTGTTTATTGAAACGCTGACGGTCCTTAACTTTTTCTGAGCCAGGGTCCTGTTTTTTGACTCGGGCTTCAACAACAGGACTACATCTGTGCCCGTGGTATTAGATACCTTGGCCTAGTGTCGCGGTATAGTAGACTGGCGAAAATGCATACCGGACCCCCGGGGCTTAGGCGCCAGAACGCGAAGATGAATTAGCCCTGGGCCCCTCTGGTCACCCCGAAAGAGGGCAGCTTGTACCTACGGTGTGTTCAGGACTTTCATAGAGCTATGTACAGGATGTTGCAGTGACACGGTCGACGGGATGTGGAAAGAATTGAAGCTGTGATTGGGCAGTGCTGTTGGACAAAGCGAAGGACTTTTAGTCAAGGTGGGAAGGCACGGATGCCTGGAAATACGTGATGTGTAAAAGCAGCGAGAGCTGTGTCCAGAGAATGGGTCACAAACCCAAACGTCTTCTGTAGGGGGAGAATATGGATTATATCATCTGGGCCTGAGAGGCTGGTGGCAGGAACCGGGCGAGGTGGCCCACGCCTGTGATCCCAGCACCCAGGAGGCTGAGTCAGGAAGGGGCCAGCCTGCTTGGACTGCATTGAGAACCAGCCTCAAAAGAATGTCTCAGCAGCCTTATTTCTTGTTGTTTTGTTTTGTTTTTGAGATAGGGTCTAGCTGTATAGCTCAGGCTGGCCTTGAACTCATTATGAAGCTCCAAGCTGGCCTTGAACTCCCAGCGGTCCTCCTGCCTCAGCCTCCCCAGTGCAGAGATCACAGGCATGTGTCACCTAGGTTATCAGCCTGTGTAGAGCTTTCAGTTTTTTTCAAAGTGTGTGTGTAGTGGATGAAAACATTGAAACTGGCTGAGTTGTCTCCCCTTGTACTTTGAATCAACTGGCTCCTGAAAGAAGGGAATGGAAACAGCTTTTGTAAACGAGAGGAAGAGAGATTGAGGGGAGGAGAAGGGAATGCAGGAGGGGGAAGCAAGATATATCAGGTAGAAGTACAAATTCCCTATGATAAATTTATGTACACCTAAAATGTATGAATAAAATTTAAAAATTAACTCCTTTATATTTCAATTATAACAGATATTAAGCTTCTCTTACTAGTAGCAGTAGTGAGCATTGTAGGGTCCAAAAGATGATTGAGATAACTGTTCTTTACTTCCAATATTCCCCAGGGAACTTACACATCGTAATGAGGTATTATAAAGATGTTCTTTAAAATCTTGCTGGAGCCCTGGATTTAGTTCAGCGGCTCCACCCCCCTGCCTCACAAGCGCAAGGACCCAAATTGATCCCTGGTACTAAAAAAAAAATCTTGATGGGTGTGGTTGGGCACACCTGTAATCTCAGCACACAGCAGGCTGAAGCGGGAGGGTCACTGTGACATTCACTATAGAACCAGAGTGCTAGGATAATACTTTGCTAGCACAATGATGTCGTGACATATTTGTTGAAGAGCAATTCTGGAAGCAAGTTCACATGACATCTTTTGCTGGGTACAGTGTTGCATGCCTATACAAGACCCTGTGTCAGAATACAGTTACAGGGGCTAGAGATGCAGATCAGGTAGAGCACCCTAGACTGTGCAAGGCCCTGGGTTCTGGGTTCTGCTTCAGTCCCTATCAATGCCAAGAAGAGGGTGGGGGCAGGAATGTAGTTCAGTGTTAGAGCACTTTCCTGGTACATGTGAGGTCTTAAATTCAATCCTCAGTACTGCAAAATTGTAATGTCAGTGTGTTTTCTACTTTCTACCAGGTCTCCATCATACTGTCAATTTCTCACAATTCTCAGTATTAATCTCCAATTTTTAGATTTTAAATTTTTCCTCGTGAAAACCACTCTTCCAAAGCTCACTGCTTCGCTCTGATCTTTAGACTACAGCAAAGCTTTTATTCTTAGGGCCTCCTTTGACTGTTCTTTTGGGTGGGATTCTCTGTACTGGGGCCCACATCTGCCTTAGTTTGTTTCCTTCTTACTGTGGTACATCCTCAAGTAACTTATTGTGAAAGTTGTGTGTGAGTGGGCCAGGGATGTAGCTCAGTGGCACCGCACCTGCCTGGCAAGCGCAAGGTCCTGAGTTCAATCCCTGGTACTGCAAAGAATAAAGAAAGTTGTATATGAGCTAAACCTTCTGTGTTCTTACATTATTAGTAGAATTAATAATGTTTTTTAAACAAACAGTCCTAGGCTAGACATTGTAAAAGATTATAAAAGAATTATAAACTTCTGTTTATAATCGGGTATGAAACAATGTGCAAATTAGGTTGCAATCCTAGCCCCACTATGTGCAAGTTATGTGACTTCTTGCAAGTTATTAATTTATCTGAGCCTCATTTAAAAAAAAAATCTGTAAGTAGTGCTAAAAATATCAACGCTCCAGAATCACTTTGAGGTTTATGTAGAGTGACGTGCAAGGTTCTGCAATCAAACTATTTGTTCTCAAATCTGGCTACAGTGATGAAGTAGACACACAATTTTAGGCAGATTTTCTCACCATACTGTCTTGGTTTACTTGAAGGTAAACTGGCATAATAATACCAGTATCTTAAGTCCAAAGGGTTTTTTTAAGGATATAGGAATAAAAGCTGGGCATGCTAGTGCATGCCTGTAATCCCAGCATTCTGGAAGCCTGAGGCAGAAACACTGCAAGTTTGAGCCAAGCCTAGACACTTTAGCAACTTAGTGACTCGTTTGCAAATTAAAAAGTCTAGGGATAGAGCTCAGTGGGAAGACCCAGGGTTCCATCCTCAGCACCCAAAAAAAATAAAAAGTGTAGAAAAATACAGGGTCTATGTTAAGGTTACAGTACGTTAACTGTTGTTACTGGTCTACTAAACCATACTAAACTGTTTTTCTTCTCTCAGTAAGCACCACTGTCTTCTAGTTTTTCAAGCCTGAAATAAGAGCACTGTACTCAAAATCCCTCTTTATGCCACATATCTAAATACCAATGATAAAATCTTCCCTCTCATTTTTTTCCACGTCTTTCAATCCCTTGTATTACTCTTAATTCAGATCACCATTGTCTATTTCTACTTCAGCTTTCTGCATAGTCTCCAGTTTTATACCCAGTTCTGTCCTCTGCAAGTGATTTTCTCATGTAGAAAATAGAGATTTTTGTGAAACACAAAGATAACTATATAGAGAGTTGAACGGAAGCACCCAGATGTTTTTATTTAATTTTTAAGTTTTGAGATAGGTGCTATTTAAGTTGCCCAGGTTGGCCTTAAATTTATGATCCTTGTACCTCAGCTTCCCATAGTGCAGGGATCACAGGTGAGTACCACCACACCACCTGGTTTTTTTTTGTGCTGAACCAAAGAAAACAAGGCATCAAGTTTTCAGGAGTTGCTGATTTCCTTTTTCCTACTAAGCTAGCAGGACTAACCATAGACCCTCGGAAATTGTATTGCCTCAGAAACCTGAGCACTGGGAATATTGAGATCTTTTCCCAAATATAATTTTAAAAATTTTTAAAATTAGTTTATTTTTGAAATATCTTTTTCTACTGATTTTTTTCTGAGAGTCTTGTGTGTGTGCATCCTAAGTGCATGTTTGATTTGTCTATGTCCTGCACAGATTGAGTTGAGAAGGAGAACGTGATAGGTAGGACGTGGGAGCTGATGGAAAGCAGAAACCACTAAGAAGAGGACGTGTACAATAGGAACATGGTTGACAGGTCAGGTGAATCCAGAGTGTAACCAAGAAGTCCATGGTTGAATACCAGGAGATCCATAAATCTTAATTCTAAATGGTAGGCATTGTATGTGCCTGTTTTCCTTATTTGAGTATTCACTGGTTCATCTAACTCACAAAGGAGCCAGGTGTGGTGACGCTTTCCCCGAGTATCAGCACAAGGGGAAGCTGAGGCAGAAGAATTGTGAGTTTGAGGCCAGCCTGCGCTACATAGTGAGTTCCAAGCCAGCCTTCTACACTGCACAGCAAGACCCTGACTCAAAAAATGGCAAAGGATTTTTAAACAAGCCATTTGTGTTGTATATTATCAGAAAACAACAAGCTTAAGCTTGATTTCTGTAGCTAGTTAGTCTTCAGAAATGTTCCACTGTAGCACTTGAGAGGAAGAGAGGGAATGAGAACGTAAGATCTGGAGAGGGCCTGAAGCTTGTGTTTATCCCACCAACATCCGCAAATCTTGCATTAAGGGACTTAATGTTATCAGCCTCATTCACGATCGAGGAACAGAACTCAGAACCAATCCGTTCCATTAGAAAAACACTAAAAAGGAGGCTTTCGAGTTGGAAAGGAAGAGGTAAAATTATTTTTTCAGACAGAGTGGTCTTATACATAGAAAACCCTGAAGGTTCCACACCCCCTCCCAAAGCAAAATTCAAAACACAAGCCTGGCACGGCGGAAGATCTCTGTAAGGAAATGTAGTAGCTGTCCATGACTGTTGATTCATTCCCCAGGAGTGAAAAATAAAAACCCAACAAAGTTAGTGGCTACAAACCAACACAAAAATTAGTTGTGTATTCTCGGAAATATCTAGAAAAAAGTAACTTTATTACCAAGTGATTAAAAAAAAAAGAATAAAGTGGGTCAAACCATGAACCAACTTTTTGTTTGAAATTATGTGATATAAGTTAAATGTATTCTCTTAACCAATATGAGTATGTTTCTGTAAGCACAGTTATATTGAAATAAAGTTTTAAATACCAAGAAATGGACAAAGTGGGAGGTTGGGCATGGTGGAAGAAAATCGGGCATGTGTGTTGATGACATTTTAAGCATCACAATAGCATCAAAAATAATATAGGAATAAAATTAGCCAATTACCATATAGAGGAACCATATAAGATATTAGAAGTAGAAAGATATTTAGAAACCACTTTCACCTCTTAGGAGTCACAGACTCAGGAAATACATAGCCAGGCACACTGCTGCACACCTGTACTCTTAGGTTTTGGAAGGCTGAACTACTCGGTGAACCTATGTCTCAAGCAAAGAGAAAAAATATATAAACAACTGTAAGGGTGTACAGTGTGATTGTGATACAACAGTGCAAAGGATTAACTATTTGTGTCAAGAACAAATGTTAGGGTGGGAGATTTAGCTCACTGGCGCCAGCGCCTGCCTGGCAAATGCAAGGTCCTGAGTTTGATCCCCAGTTGCACACACACAAAAAGAACAAATGCTAAACAGTCATGGCCATTAGGCCTTATAAAAGACTTCTATCACCCTATTGTGTGCCTACAGGGAGGAGATCCATATTAGTCCAGTTCTAGGGCCCAGGATTTAGCTCAGTGGTTCCACTGCCTGCCTCCTATGAGTCTAGTTCTCATTAGCTAAGTTCTGATAGTCAAGAAGTTGCAATAAACAATTTTGTAAAATTGGCTCCCAGTCCTCCTCTCTCGTTTAACATTTCTGTTCTTATTCACCTCTTTGCAAATTTATTCCAAACTCATTCCGAAGTTAACTTGAAAATATATCACAAAAGGTGCAGAACTTGCAAGTAAAGTGTGGAAAACTGGGGAAGTGCTCAAATTACAAGTAAAGCCATCAGCAAAAATAAGATGTTGTGGAAGGAGATTAGCTAATAGTTGAAGAAAAGAAAACCAATAATGGTAGTAACATAACCTGACACTTCATAAGCAATGATTTGAAAGGATTCAACAGTAAAACATCTTTAGTAAATGACATTTTGGGGACAAGATGTCAAATGTCTTAAGTACAATTATGAAGACGCCATACAAGTAAGAAAGATGTTTACAGAAACCCAAATTTAACATAATGTCCTGAAAGAAATCTGCATCAGAAGACTGCTTTCAGGGCTCATTTCTATAGTTTGTTACTAGAGAAGTTTGCCTGAATGTGTGAGTACTAGAAACCATGAGGAGCAGTCACTTTGTCTCCTGAGTCTGAAATGGCTCTTGGTGTTGCTTCAGTGCAAATGCCTCGATGATTGTTCTTTTCCTTTGGGAGAGGGAGAGAGGTTACATTGATAATTATTTAAAAAGTAAAGGGGAGGGACATAGCAGTGTGCTTTGGGAGGCTGAGGCAGGAGGATTGCAAGTTTGAGCCCAGCCTGGGCAACTTAGACCCTGTCTCAAATAAATAAATATACAAATAATAAATAATAGTGATGACGACTGGGGATGTAGCTCATTGTGAAGTCTCTGGGTTCAATCTCTAGTACAGCAAATAAATACTTGAATAGGATGAACTGGCAGTCTAAATAAGAGGACAAATGACAGGAAAAGGTGTTGTTGGTGAGAATTTAGGTGTATGCCTTTAATTCTCCCCCACTTTGGACCAGATGAATCATTGCTTGTTTACACCTCTTCTGTGGGGGAGAAAACTGTCACGCCAACATTAGGCTAGTGCCTGGGGAAAAGTGAGGTGACATAGAGCCTGGAAGAGGTAGGGACAGATGCAGACAGACTAGTTGGCTCCAGCCTTTTTTATTTATTCATTATTTTAAATTCCAGCTCACTTCTCTTTACCTCAAGTAGCTCCAAGAAGAATGCAGCTTTTAGGAGAGAGCAGAGAGGGTCAAGGTTCTATGTGGGACAGAGTTCCCTGATAGGGCTTAAGTGAATGTGCCGGATAGATAAAAGGAGATGGTCAGGTCTGGATGAGGCTTTCTATACATAATAAAATCACACGCATGTCAGGCATGGTGGCGCACACCTGAAATCCCAGCACTCGGGAGGCTGAGGCAGGAGGATCACTGAGTTCGAGACCAGCCTGGGCTACATAGTGAGTTCCAGGTCAGTCTCAACTACATAGTGAGACACTGTCTCAAAAAATTCAATTAAATAAATAAATAAAATCACATGCGCTATATAGGAAAGAGCTGTCTGCATCTTAGTGCAGAGAATCAATAAACCAAGCAGAACAAGAATTTTAAAATTTTTATTCATGTTTGCAGTACACATGATGACATGCACTGTGAGGAACTGGTACGTGTACGTAGCACCTCAATTCTTTTACCTCTCCCTTCCCCTCCACCCACTTTTAAAAACAGAATGCCATCAGACTTATTTATTTTTTGTAAATCTTTATCAAGTTAATTATCATAAACACAGACTAACAGCCAGAGTAACAGGCTAGAAAACATATAAAATAATTACACTAAATTAAGGTACACTTTTAGATATATTGGCCATGCTAGATTATAATAACATTTTTCTCTTTTTTCCTATTGTCTGTCTTTTATTTTGCGCTTTATTTGTATATTGGGTGTGTGTGTGTGTGTGTGTGTGTGTGTGTGTGTATGTGTGTTTAACCAGGGATCAAACTCAAGACCTTGTGCTTGCCAGGCAGGTGTGGCGCCACTGAGCTAAATTTCTGGCCCTGTATTGGGTTTTTCATATAAGAGAAACTATGATATGTAAGCTTATGTGTCTGGCATACTTTACATTACTATGGTCTCAAGGTGCATCCATTTTCCTACAAATGACACTAGTTTATCCTCCTTTGTAGCAGAATAGTGTGTATAAATACATTTTCTTTATCCATTTCATCTGTTGATGAAAATACAGGCTACTTCCAAAATGTAGCCATTATGAATTGTGTTGCTATAAACATGCATATGCATTTATCACTGTAATATATGATGTATTTAACTCTTTTAGGAAGATACCTAGAAGGTATCTGGGTCAAATGGAATTTCTATTTAGTTTTTTGTTGTTGTTTTGTTTTGTTGTACTGGGGATCGAACTCAGGTCCTTGCACTTGCAAGGCAGGCAGCAGAACCACTGAGCTAAATCCCCAGCCCTATTAGTTTTGGGGTTTTTTTTTCTATTTAGTTTTCTGAGGAATCTCCAGACTGATTTCCATACTAGTTATATTAGTTTATACTCCCATCAACAGTGAAGAAGTGTTCTTCTCCAGCCTTTATTATTATTTGATTTCTTGAAGATAACCATTCTCTCTGCAGTGAGATGGAATCTGTGTTACTTTAATTTGCATTTCTTGAATGGCTAGTGACAATGAACATTTTTTCATGTATTTGTAGGCCATTTGTGCTTATTCACCTGAGAAGTTCTAAAAATCTAGGGGAGCAGGAGTAATTTTATTTTCCTTTTTTTTTTTTTTTTTTTTGAGACAGGGTCTCACTATGTGTTCAGGCTGGGTCTTCAACTCACTATACACCCCGGAGTGGCCTTAAACTCATGGTGATTTGCCTGTTTTAGCCACCCATGTGTGTGCCACCCCGCCCAGTGGAGTTCCTTATGTGCTCTAGATATTAAACCTTTGTGTGAAGAGTAGCTGCAAAAGCTTTTTCCCATTCTGTAGGTATCTCTTCACTCTGTTGGTTTCCTCTGTTGTGCAAGGCTTTTTAATTTGATGGGATCCCATGTGTTGTTTCTTATTATTTCTTGTGCAACCAGGGTTGGTTCAGAAAGTCTTTCACTACACCTATGTTGATCTCAATTTGCAAATCCAAAGAACAAACTAGTGAGCCTGGAAATAGTCAGCAGTCTCCAAGAGTTTATATTAATGGAAAGTTTAAAGAAATCTTTCAGAGAGAGAGCACATAAGAGGAAAACCAGTGAAGACAGGAAATGGTAATGGTGAAATCCATGTAAGATGAATCCAAGCAAAAAAATAAATGCAAGAAAGGGAGGAAAATCTGGAGATATGAAAAGATTCTAAAACTGATTAAAAGGTAAAAGCCGTTGGATTAAAAGAGTTCACACAATGCCAATAGGGCAGGGAAGAAAAATTCTTCACTTATACAAATAACTGTAAGTTTTCCACTTTTTTTGCAAGAATGGTCAAACAAGTTAAGATAATAGTATGGTAAGCAACTGTAAATCGTCCACATTCAACTGTTATTACCATGTTTTGCAGTGTCTGCTTTTTCTCTCTTTTTAGAATCGTTTTAAAATAAATTGTAATAGGGTCCGGGGAATTTAGCTCAGCGGTGCTATGCCTTCCTTGCAAGCATGAGGTCCTGAGTTCGATCCCTGGTGGTACCAGGAAGTAAATAAATAAATTGTAATAGCTAAATGGATTCACCTTGAGACCATACTCTTTTTTTGGGAGGGGGTGTGCCAGGGATTGAACTCGGGCCCTTGCGCTTGTGAGGCAGGCAGCAGAAACACTGAGCTAAATCCCCAGCCCAAGAACATACTCTTAAGTGAAATAAATTGTACAGGCATGATGGCGCACGCCTGTAATCCCAGCACTCGGGAGGCTGAGGCAGGAGGATCGCTGTGAGTTCAAGACCAGCCTGGGCTACATAGTGAGTTCCAGGTCAGTCTCAACTACATAGTGAGACCCTATCTCAAAAAACAAAGAGACAAAAAATGTATACCTAAAATATATCAATAAACTTAATTGATTAAAAAAATAAATTGTATCTGCTGCCTGGCTCACAAGTACAAGGTCCCAAGTTCCATCCCTGGTATAAATAATAAATAAATAAAATAATTTGTAGGCATCAGACTTCACCCTAGATATTATAGTATGCACGCTCTAAGGTTAAGGACATCCTCTTATATAATTGTATTTGTATCATAACTAAGAAATTTAATTCTCTAAGCATGTAATTTTTTTTAAAAGGTCTGTGGATGTTTTATTTTATTTTATTTTAGGGTACCAGGGTACTCAGGACCTTGTGCTTGCAAGGCAGGCAGCAGCACCACTGAGCTAAATCCCTGGCCCATCTAAGCATCTAATTTTTTTTTCTTTTGGTACCAGGGATCCAACTCAGGTCCTTGCACTTGCAAAGCAGGCCACCGAACCACTGAGCTAAATCCCCAGCCCTAAGTATCTAATTTTTAATCTATATTTTAAATGCCCTCAAAATGAAAAAGTCTTTTATAACTGGCTAATATGAATTAAGTGACACATGCCTATAATCTCAGCACTTTTGACAGTGAGAGAGGAAAATAATGACTTCAGGACCAGCCTGGGATAGGTAACAAAACAAGATGAAGTTTCTCCCATTGCATGTTTTTTGTGGGGGGAGATAACGGGGATCGAACTTGGGACCTGGCACTTGTGAGGCAGTTGGCAGCACCACTGAGCTAAATCCCCAGGCCTCTCCCACTGCATTTTGTCATCTTTTTAAACTTTTGTAATCTAGAACAGATCCCCACATTTTCTTTGTAACACTGACTCTTTGAAGCGGTTATGACCATTTTCTTAATGGATATCTCAAATTCTGAATTAACTAGTCCTTCATTAACTAGTATCTGTATAGCCTCTTATGTTTTCTGAAAGCTAGATGTTAGATCTACTTTTGAATAAATTCAGAAGAAAATGAGCTTGCAAGAATTCTTTCTAGCTAATGATGTAAGACACACAATGTCAGCGTTAATGATGCTAAATTCAAGCTGTTAGTACCGTAGATTATTCAGTAATCCCATTTTATTTTATTATATTTTGTTCTTTTGAGGCAAGATCTTGCTATATAGTTCAGGCTGGCCTTGAACTCCCTGTGTTGTCCAGGCTGGCTGTGAATGTAGCAATCCTCTTCCCTCAGCCTTCCAAGTGCTGGGATTACAGGGATGTACCACCATGCCAGCTGTTGTAGTTTCTTTATGGGAACAATTATGTTTAACTGCGTATTTATTATGTCTAATTAACTTTTCTGTTGCTGAGACAAAATACCAAGTACAACTTAGAAGAAGTTTAATTTGACCCATGGTCTCAGAGGATTTAGTCCATGATTGGCAGACTCTAAAGCAGAAACATCCTGGCGAAATCATGTGACAGAGCAATGCTTGATTCATGGAAGCCAGGAAGTGGAGCACAGAACACCGCCACCCGTAAGGCCCTGCTGGTTCAGTCCTCTGGCTTCTTTCTTGTGCAGCTCTGTCCACGGCCTACAGCTTTCCTCTGCAGATATTCTAGGTTCCTGGCATCTGCAATTTCCTGGGGTCTCCACTATACAATGGCTTCGTTCACACAGCTTTGTACACTGACCTTTTGGGCTCTTTGGCCAGCCTCCCAGGCCTTCCTTTGAAATATGGGTGGAAACTTCCCTGAACCTACAACTCTTGCATTCTCCATGCCAATAAAACCCACATCACATGGATGATGCCAAGGTCTGCTGTCAGGGGGAGCAGCAGCAAAGACCAATTGGACTACAGTAGCTTTTGATAACGGTGAGTGAATCCAGGGAACCAATCTCCTAGGGGCCCTTCTTGGGGATGGGTACCAAGGACTCTGTTCTCAAATAGGTTTACAGGGCTGGGATTTAGCTCAGTGGTGCTGTGCCTGCTTCACACGGTCCTAAGTTTGATTCCTGGTACTGGAAAAAACAATAGCAATAAAAATAGAATTAAGTGAAAGGTTTACACTTTTGTTCCCTTTTAGGCCTGTGATGGTTAGGTTCTTGCTGATTTTTGAGTTTCTGTCAATGCATCTGTCTTAACTATGTTTCTCATTGCTGAAACAAAATACCTGACACCCAAAGTGAAAGGGGGAAAGGTTTATTTGGCTCACAGTTTGAAGAGGTTTCGGTTCATAATGGGCTGGCTCCATGGCAGACAGGCATCACGAAAGAGAAACAGTTCATGGCAGACAGAAGGCAGCAAGCAGCAAATGACAAGCAGTGACCCTTTTTCTGTCCCTTATTTCTTATCCAGCCACCCACCCTTAGGGTAGGTGACACTCAACTGAGGGTAAGGCAGCCTTAATCCTAACATTGCATCATGAATCAGACCCAGTATCACATCCCTGATTCCAGCAGCCACCCTAGATGTAGCCGTCTCCAAAAAGGCCCATCCATCACTGACTACACGAGGCCTTGGGGGGACATCTAGGCACAGTCCATAACAGCATCTTTCTACTTGTCTCTGTACAAAATAATTGGTTAATTTTAATTCACTACCTCCTTTGGCCCCATCTTGCACATGGTTCCTTCTGGGCCAAAAAAAAGTTTTTCAAAATTTTCTGCTCTGATTTCTGTTGCAAATTCTCACTGTAAGCCTTAGAAAACGCAGCTAACAGTACCCATGTCACAGCCTGCTGTTGAGCTGCCTTTGAATTTCCTCCTCTCGATAAATTAGTCCACCATCCTTAGTCCCTGGCAAAGTCTCAGAACACGGGCAAAATGTAGACAAACCTTCTTCTCCTCCCTCTCCCTCTCCTCCCTCTCCCTTTCCTCCTTCTCCTCCTCCTCCTCCTCCTCTTCTCCCTCTCGCTCTCCTCCCTCTCCCTGTCCTCCTTCTCCTCCTCCTTCTTTCTTCCTCCTCCACCCCAATGAACCATCACATCTGGGATCTTCATGCCTTCGTGTAAACTCACGTTTCCATCTGATGCTATTTTCTCTAAGTGACAGAGTCTGTAGGTTTTGTCCGGAAATATCTTTACTTGCCTTAATTTCAAAATTTTCAAATTTTATCACAAAAAGATTTCAGGTAGGTTTTTCTCGGACCTGCTATCTTCTGACTTGCCTAAGTGCATTTAATGAGAAAGCTGTTTTCACCTGAATTTTATTTATCTGTGCATAATGTACTGTTTTCTTCTTTTGACTGTTGAATCTTTTTATTCATGGTTTTCTACAAAAAGGTTATTATTTTCTGTGATGTGCTTTCTTTTTACATTTATCATGCTTGAAGTTAGTTAACATTCTTGGATTGAAGAAGATAGTTAAAAACAGTATTACATGGTATTATAACTATTCCAGATGGTCAAGAAGTTTGAGGAAAGACTGAACATGATAGAAACACGGAAGATATGAAGAGTCCCAAATTCAACTCTTACAGATGAAAACTATAATATCATAGATGCAAAATACACTAAATAGAAAGAACGGCATATTAGCAAATTTGAAAATAAAGCAGACAAACAAAAAAAGAAAACAAAGCAATAGAAGTCCTCCAAAAGGAAACACAGAAGAAAGGTAATTTGCCACAGAATAGCCTTATTTTCTGAGAAGAGGTAAAATCACCACTCATAGGGCACATACCTGTAATCCCAGGTACACAGGAGCCAGGGCCAGAAAGATCATGAGTTCAAGGCCAGCCTGGGCAACTGAGCCAGAGTCTGTCTCAAAATAAAAATAAGTCAAGCTCCTCAGTGGAGGAGCTTCTCTGGGCTCAATCTCCAGTACCAGAAGAAAGAAAGAGGAAAAGAGAGAGGTGGGAGGAGGAGATTATTGAATAAAAGTGAGATAAACCCAATGTGATAAAAGATGTGAGGGGAGATTTTAAAAAAAAAGATTCCAAAAGGGAAATGGGATAAAGAAATAAACAAAAAGATTGGCAAAGACCACACTGGGTTTGTGCAATGTGGTTTGTGTTACAGATTCATATTCTCTCATCAGCCATGCTATAACCACCAGAATAATTTTCAAGATCTTTCCCCTTTGTCCTATAGACTATGTCAAATTAGTTCCATGAATTCCTTTCTGGTTTCTTGCATTCACCTTAATGTTCGCTGATGACACCCCAGTACCAGCCCTAATTTCTGCATGCCTGCCTTCAGTGACAGTGTGCTAAGCTGCCATCTATCCCGACCGGCTGCCAAATTAACTTTCCTAAGGCATCACTTTAATCAGAACTTTTTATTTTGGCCCTGAAATCTTTAAAGGCACAGTTCCCACTGTTTTCTGAATGAAGTTTGGACTCTTTCTCACCTGCAGTTCAATGTCCTAGTTTTCCAACTAAGTCTTTTATTTATACTAAATTATGTTACTGCCAACTAACTTTCTGCCTCTTACTTTGGTAACTAACCAGTATTTACAGAGTGCTCACTATGTGGAAGCATTAGTTTAATGCCAGAGGTAAGTTATTCTCTCACACTTCACGGAGGCAGATCAAAATCATAGGAACCTGCGTGGTCTGCTTTTCTTTTTTCATGGCATACCATATTTTAATTTAAGCTTTTTAAAAATCTTACTAATTGATAATACGTCTTACCATTATCTATTTTCTCAACTTTCCACCATGACTGTCAGATCTCAGACAGGCTGTGGTACAGACACTGTAAGAGTTTTCACCCAACATGGCCAGTTGTCTTCTGTCCGTGTTCAGAACACTTGGAAGAAATTATTTACATATGGGTCAAGAGAGAATACTGAGTAGAGGCCATCAGAAAATGACGGAATTGCACTGAAGGGATAATAAAAGTCTGGGAAGTTCTGCGAAGACAAATTCCCCTCTGAAAAAGAGTAAATGGTCTGTGTCACACTAATCAAAAGCTAGCATTCCCCGCTCTGGGTGGAGTGCTGTTGTAGGCAGAGCATCTGTTGTCGGCCTCTCACATATGTTGTGTAGTACCCAAGACTGGATAGTGCTGCTAAAGTCAGGGGCTTGAAGCTATGAACACTCAACAGTAGTGCTGATGGTACTGATGTCTCTCTGTGGATAAAATCAATGTCTTTTTGGCCACACAAGGTGAAGGGTAAAAGTCTAAACAGTGAGGAAAAGCGGATTACTGACAGCAAGGTACTGAGTCAGCAAGACAGTGTGTATTTGTGACAGGCAAAGTCACCTCAGATTTTAGGCTTCTAGTAAGTCTGCCAGGGACTCATACGTGGGGGCGGGGGAAGAATGCGTATCTGTTTAGGTATTTAAGTATTTTCCAAACTTGGCATGGTGGCCGACTTCCAGTGCTCTGGGAGACAGAAAGGGTGAGCACAAATTCAAGCTAAACCTGGGAAACTTTGCAGCTTAGGGAGACCCTGTTTCACAATTTAAAAATTTAAAAAGAGTTGGGGTTGCAGGTCAGTGCAAGAAGCCTGTGTTCAACCCTTAGTACCTCAGAGGAGGAGGAGGAGCAGGGTGGGTAGATTTCCAAGGTCCCTTCTAACATAAGAGGAGATTACTGACAAGCAGTTTTTATATGAATTTCCTCTCCTCATAAGAGAAGCCTTCCCATCCACTGTATGGAGGATTCTTAACACACCAGGTTAAAATGCACAGGACAATTTTGGATGAACTTAATGAAACCTCCTTCTACTTAAATATTCACTTTGCACATAGTTATGACTCACAATTATGTATTCTGTTCTTTATAGAGAATTCCATACGGTTCATTCCACATAAGACCTAAAAGTGACTCTGGCAAAAAAGTTTAGAATTATTGATGTATTCTTCATGGATTCTTCCTATTTCCTCTCTTCATTTAATCCTAAAAACTACTATTACATCTTTCACAATGCTCGTGGATTGTTTTTCTTTCTTCTCGATTTCTGCTGGTACCGTCTGCTTGGTTCGGGAGTTCCTCCCCGAGAAATGCATCGTGATAACAGCCGCACAGATCTCCTGACTGCTGTCTCTCTCCCAAGTGACTCTATCCTATATACGGCTATCAGAATAATTCTTTTTTAAAAAATGCTGCTTATTTTGCACAGTTCATATCAATTTCAGGATATTTCAGTGACTTTATACTATCATTAATCTGCTAAAATCAGGATGCCTCAATACATAAGCAAAAGAAGTAATCAGTCAGAGAGTACTTGAAGCCATGGGAAAAACGGCGTATTTATCCACAGTATCAATTTTACTTTAAATTTAAAACGTTGCTTCCCTCCCCTCTGTTTACCCTTTACTCATCACACACAGACATAAGGTTAACTGTGCAAGGGAAACATTCTGAGCTTGTATGCACAGAATTCTTGGTTGTGTGTCCAAAGTGGGGAGGGGTGTTTTGAGGGGTGTTAGTGACGATACCTCTTTTACTGCAATTTTTTTTCAGTACTAGGGATCGAACACAGGACCTTGCTCTTGCGAGGCAGGTGCAGTGCCACTGAGCTAAATCCCCAGCCCCTAACTGTAATACTTTTAAATTTAAACATTCATCATAATTTTTCAACGTGCCACATATGTAATCCTTAAGGATTGACTCTTTGCGCACAGTATTCTATTTCTAAGTTTAATCCATATTGTGCCATATAATTACAGGACATTCACTGAGAGTGCTCTATGGATATAGCATAATTCATATATTCCCTTGCCTATTAATGGACAATTGAATTGTTTTTAAGTTTTGGAAATTGTATTAATCACCTTCCTAGTTGCTGAACAAAATACCTGACAGTCACTACTTAAGGTGCTTGCATGGGGTGCAATCCACTGGCAGAAAGGGCATGGTGAGGGGCATGGTGGAAAAGAAACCTATTCATCTCATGGCAGCCAGGAAGCAGAGTGGGGTAACAGCCCCACAGAGAAAGGGGCTAGGGGCCAGATAGAGCACCCAGGGCCAGGATTTAGCTCACCTGCCTAGTAAGCGCAAAGTCCAGAGTTTGACCCCCGGTACCAAAAAAAAACCCCAAAACAAAACTTGTACAGATATATAGTACCCAAGGTCCGGCCTCCACAACCCACCCAGGCCACTCAAGAGTCTTTTCCTAATCCCTAGGCAGCTATCAAATCAGTCAACCTGACACTTTGGCTTGACTATCATAATGATACAGAGAGTGCTCACACGAATGCTCTCCTATGCAATCCCAGGAGGTTTCTTTGGGTTGTATACTTGGGAGCAAAATAGCAGGTTCAAGGGCATGCAAGTATTTAGCATACAGAATAACACTATTTCTCACTCCTACTATGAATGATTAAGAGATTCTGTTGATCTAAAATCCGCTAGATGTTGTCCAATTTTATTTTTTTATTTTAAGTTTTGAATTGTGATCAAACTCAAAGCCTCACCTAAATTTTTACTTGTGGTAATATGATACATGTAACATTAAATTTATTATTTTAACAATTTTAAAACTTTTGGCTGTTAGGAATCAAACCCAAGGCTTTGTCCATGCTGGGCAAGTAAGTGTTACACAACTGAAGTGTAATTTCAGCCTTGTCTTTTGGTTGCTGAGGTTTGAACCAAAGAGTGTTCTACCACTGAACTGCATCCTGCCCCTTTTTATGTTTTATTTTGAGACATGGTCTTGCTAAAGTGCCTAGGCAGATCTTGAGCTTGGGATCCTCCCGCCTCAGCTTCCCTCAGTGCTGAGATTATAGACACCTACCACAGTGCAGTTACTGCATTCTTCATCTTTCTAAACTGAAATTCTGTACCCCTTAAAAAAAAGAATTTTCCCCTTCCCTGAGCACTTAGCAACTGTGCTTCCACTCTGTCTCTGTGGATACGACTATTCTAGATATCTAAATGAAATGATATAATAGTTGCCCTTCTGTGACTGGCTCTTTCTTTCTTTCTTTCTTTCTTTCTTTTTCTTTCTTTCTTTCTTTCTTTCTTTTTCTTTCTTTCTTTTTTTTTTCTTTTTTTGAGACACAGTCTCACTACGTAGTTGAGACTGACCTGGAGCTCATTATGTAGCTCAGGCTGGTCTCGAACTCACAGCGATCCTCCTGCCTCAGCCTCCCAAGTGTTTGGCTTATTTCAGTTAGCATAGTGTCTTCAAGTTTCAGCCATACAGTAGCATGGGCCAGACTTTCCTATTTCCTTAAGGCTGAATAATATTCTATTGTACATATTTGCCACATTTTGTTTATCCAAAGGAAGGAGGGAGGAAGAGATAGCTTCCCCTTATTTTTCTCATTACAGTTATGTATCTAAGAATATTTACTCAACTTTTTTCAAAAGTAATTTATTCTAAGCCCTGAAACAATTTTTTATGTGCTCTTAATTTAAAAAATAAAAACTTTTGCTAGATATGGTGACCCTTCCTGTAATCTCAGATTTTTTTTTGCCTGAGGCAGGAAGATCACAAGTTTGAGACCAGCTGGGCACTTAAAGTCAAAATAAGAAAATAATAAAAGTTGGCAATGTAGCTTAGTGGTGGAGCCTTTGCTAAGAATGTATGAGGCTCTGGGTTCAATTTCCAGGACTGCAAGAAAAAATTTAATGGGGCATATGACTGTACTGATATGGAATATCTTCCAAGATACAGTGGGTTTTCAAGTGTAGAACAGTATGTAGGCTGTGATGCTACTTTTCCTTCCCTGTAAGCTCAGACTAACTCCCATTCTTGAACACAATTTTTCTTTTTGGTACCGGGGATCAAACTTAGGTCCTTGTACTTGGGATGCAGGCAGCGGAACCACTGAGCTAAATCCCCAACCCTCAATTTTTTTTTTTTTTTTTTTTTGGTATGAGAGCCTTCATGCTCAGTTACCTCCCCAGTCCTTTTATTATTACTTATCTTAAGGTGGGATTTCATTAAATTGCTGAATTGCCTGGGCTGGGTTTGAACTTGTAATCCTCTGGTCTCTGCCCCTCAGAGTGCCGGGATTACAGCTGTGCACCACCATGCCTGGCCATGAGCATATACTATGTATATAATTTTTCCTTTTTTGTTTTTTTCTCAGTACCAGGGATCGAACTCAGGCCCTGTGCTTGACAGGCAGTCACAGCACCACTGAGCTACATCCCTGGCCCCACTATATTTTTTTCAACTGGGAAAGAAGACACACACACAAACCAGGTGGTGGCGCATGCCTGTAATCCCAATATTTGAGAGGCTGAGGAAAGAAGATCATCACAAGTTCGCGGCCAGCCTGGGCTGCATAGAGAGTTCATGGCCAGCTTGAACTATATAGATGCTGTCTAAAATTATAAAAAACAAAAGAAAACAAATCCCCACGTTTCTGTGATCGTATGTGTACTGTATGCACACACTGTGCTAATGATACCCCTGCGGGCCGTGCAAGGATTTTCTCGGACTTTCTATTGCATCCTGAGTTTTGCTATTAATTGAGGGTGGAGGGGAGCCCTGGGGATTGAACCCAGGATCTTCACATTGAATTATATCCTCACTCCTCTTTTGTTTTGAGATAAGGTCTCATTAAGTCTCTACGCTGCCCAGGCTGGGTACACATTTGCCATTTTCCTGCCTAAACCTCCCAAAATGGATTATAGGACTGCAGCACCTTGCCTGGGTTTTCTGTAATATATATAAAACCTAAAAACATGCTGAAATATCCCACATATTAAAAACTGTGTATAATTTAAGATTTCTTCCTAAAAGCATAATAACCCCTACCAGTGCCCTGCTTACCTCTGGATCTGACTATGAGTTTATGCCAACTTCCAGCCTCCTGGTGACTTCTGACAACAGGAGCCTGTGCCTCACGAGCGAAGCCGTCCAGAAATGCAGCCTTGAGGCCTCTCGGGAGCATCTATGAACCAAGACTGATGGAGCCGGGTTATAAGAACCCAACTCCTCCCCAAGGGGGTGACTCTGAGCTACAAGTCTCTGCTGACTCCCAAGCTGTGCTTAGCTGCAGTGACAGTGGCTCTGTAACCTGGCGGCCAGCCCTTCCTTGTTTCACTTTCCCACCCACTTACAGGTGTTTGCTGGAATCACTTCTTGAACTATTTGCAGTCAAATTTCTGTCTCGTCGCAGGGGACTCCAGACTATAACTGAGGGTTAACCTTGACTGTCAACTTCTTCGTGTCGAGAGACACCAAGCTGTGTGAGGGAGTTGCCAGGTTTATAACCTCCGTGAAGGGTCCACCTATTGATGAGTTCCGAGCTAAGTGGGCTCTGAGGGGTGAAGCCTGGTGGAGAGACTGGAGCAGGACTCTATGACCTTAGAACTATATCTGCCCCTGGCCCCCTCCTCCCTCCTCTTCACCTCTCTGATTCCTGATTGCCACGAGGTAAGCATCTTTCCTTGCCACAGGCATAAAGCAAAAGAGCCAGTAAACCATGGACTGAAACCTTTCAAACAGTAAGCCAAAATAAACCTTTCAATCCCAGCAGCTTGGGAGTCTGAGGCAGGAGAGTGGCAAGTTTGAGCCTGACCAGGGCAACTTAGTGAGATTCTGTCTCAAAAATTTTTTAAATGTAAAAAGGGATTAGGGCTGGGCATGGTTGTGTCCACCTGTAATCCCAGTACTCAGGAGGCTGAGGCCGGAGGATCACTGCAAGTTTGAGGCTATCCTGGACTACAGAGTGAGTTCAAGGTCAGCCTGAACTACATAGCAAGACTTTTCTCAAGAAAAAGAAAAAAAAGAGATGCTGGATATAGTTCAGTGTGAAGAGCCTGGGTTCAATCCTTAATCCATGCCACACACACACACACACACACACACACACACACACACACAGAGTTGTGTATGTCAGATATTTTGTCCTAGCAACAGAAAGATGACTAACACAAAGACATAAGGGCAAATATATTGTGGGAAATTACAGAATCCAGGGTATGGGGTATAAGAAGTGGAGGAGGCCTTAAAGATTGTTTATTCAAATTAAACAAGTTGTTCAAAAAGGGCTATTTGTGAACCATTTGTGTGTGGGGGGGTCCTCACTATGTAGCTCAGGCTGGCCTTTAACTTGAAATGGTCCTCCTGCCTCAGCCTCCTGAGTGCTGGGAGTATAAGCGTGTACCACCAGACCTGGCCCATCAACTTCTTATTTCTAGTGTACTTACAATAATAATATTAAACATATTATAATCCATTGATTAAAAATTTGTATGAGGGCTGGGGATGTAGCTCTGTGACACTGAGTTTGCCTGACAGTTGTAAGGTCCTGAGTTTGATCCCCCATACCAAATTAAAAAGAAAAATAAAAAAATCTGTATGAGTGTGAGACCTTCATAAGCAAAGTTCTCTGTTAGGCTCTAGGATGGATACAAAAAGTTCATCTTTTATCCTGAGGCATTTAATAACAACAACAACAAAAATCTTGCAAGACAGAATACTCAGAGGTACAAACAAGATATTGTTCGTGTTCCAAGGAGGAAAAAGTCTATGCAATTTGGGAAAACTATGAAGGAGGTAGCAGAAAAATGTTTAATTTCGGGCTGGGAATGTAGCTCAGCGGCACTGTGCCTGCCTGGCAAATGCAAGGTCCTGAGTTTGATTCCTGGTAACAGGAATTTTAATTTCAATAAATTGCAAAAAGGAACAAGACCTTGTGACAAAGGGAGCAGAATGAGAGCAGATGCAGGAAATCACGATTAGGAAATGTGGCATTGCCCCATTGGCTGGAGCATTGCTATGTAGAATCAGGACAAACCCAAGGAGCCAACCAGAAAGTCTGAGTACCAGCCTGAGGAGTTCAGTCTTAGGGCTGACGTGAAGCTCAGTGATGTGCAAATCTCTAAATTCGATCTCCACACACACACGGAATTTGGTCTTAGTTTGCTAGATTTTGAACACCATCAGAGCTTATTTTAATTTTGTTTACTTGGTTCTGGGGATGAACACAGGGTCCTCATGCATGCTCTACCACTGAGCTACATTTTGAACGCTAGAACTCTCTTGGAAAAGAAATATTAGCCAGGCATGGTGCCACACACTGGTAATCCCAGCACTTAAGATGCTGAGGCAGGAGGACACTTTGGAAGCTTACATTGGTTTAAAGTTTTTGTTCGTTTGGAGAAAGGATCTCACTCCGAAGTCCAGGCTAGCCTCGAACTGGCTGGGATTACAGGCGGGTGGGCACTAGAACATCTGGCCGCAACAGGGTCTCAAGAAGTTGCCAGGCTGACCTCAAACTTAATGATTCTTCCACCTCTGCCTCCCAGGGGGCTAGGATTCCATGCATGCACCACTGTGCCTGGTTGGTGGTGGACATCTGTAAGAGGTGGAGCGGGGGCAAGAAGGGATTAATGCTTTTCTCAGTGAATTAGGTGAGGCAAGAGGAGGTGACTGTAAAGCAAGGCCACCCCGCGCCCTTAGCTGCCTCTCCCTACAGTCACTTCTCTTTCCATCTCTTAAAGCAGCCAGAGGGCCCTTGACAGGACGCTATCCCAGGCTGTTTGGACTCTCTAGACACCAGAAGCATGAGTGAAATAAAGTTCCTTTTAATGTATTTATTTGGAGACATGAACTTGTGGCAGTCCTGTACCACCATGTTTGAGACTTCTTTTCTTTATTAAATATCTAGCCCCAGGTATTTTTCATAGTAACAAGAAGTAGACCAACACATTTATCAAAACTCCAAAGACATTTTTTTTTTTTAGTATAAAATTCATTCTACATGGTATTTGGCTTGGGGTATCTGTTACTTTGGCACTATTCTTTTTTTCTTTTCTTTTTCTTTTTCTTGTGTGTGTGTGTGTGTGTGTGTGTGTGTGTGTGTGTGTGTTTTGTTTTGTTTCTGGTACCAGGGATTGAACTCAGGTCCTTGCGCTTGTGAGACAGGTGGTGGAACCACTAAACTAAATCCTGGCCCAGCTTGATGCTATTCTTGCTTGCATATTATTTTTGCCAGTGTACTACACCTCAGCCTTATTTGAGAGACAGAAAGTAGATTTTTATTTTTTTAATTTTTTTTGGTACCAGGGATTAGAACTTGGAACCTTGTACTTACAAGGCAAGTGGCGGCACCACTGAGCTAAATCCCTGGCCCTGAAAGCGTATTTTTAAAAAGTCATAGAAACAATAAGTAAAGTGATTTGTTTTATAATTTATCTTCCATGTCCAGTTTGATTAACTTGGTATGCAATATAAGTGAAATATCAGGTTTCTATTCCTGTGCCCTTTTTGTCATTAAAATTAACACAAAAATGCATTCTCTTGTTTCTTACTCACTGGGATATTGAGTTTTTGAAATTATTATTGACTTATTAAGTTAATTGATTTTTTTATTCCTTAAATTCACTACACCTTGATACAGTCTGTAGTTACAAGGATTTACCAGCCTGCAAAAATTGTACAAATAAATTGTTGAGAGGCTTTATCATTCTATTAACTAAAATTTTCAGGGTGCGAAGGGTGGCATATTAAGTTGCTATTGTCAGATTTATTTAGGTGATGAATGCATTAGCTCATTGTGGAACTCTCAGCAACATTTCATGTATTAACTTAGACAACATTTATTGGGAGCATATTATATAAGATTGAGGGACAGCATATTTTCAGCTTTCTTTTAAATCAATTGTATTTTCCTATTTTATGTCGGGTGACTAAATTATGCTGCATGTGTGGTGAAAATTGTGAAGATTCTTTGACAGATGACTGTTTTTCGTGCTTCATCTGATCAAAGTTGAAAGCAGTTCATTGTTTTAACAAGATGCATCAGTTTTTCTGATTTCGATGAAATAATGGTGTAATGTTAGGCGATGGACTTGCTGCTTGGCTAAATCAAAGAAGAAAATCACAGTTACATGGTTAGTTGAACCTTTTGTCATCCAAACTTTCTTGTAGTTTCTACATAACTGTAAGTCTGAAGGCTACATCTTATTCTCAGTGTTCTAGACTAATGAGTAAAATGTAATTCTAGGGAGGTCCAAAATAGAAATTAGTTGGGCAAAGATACTGTGAATGAAAAAGTATTTTAAACATAAAATAAATATAAACATAAAATGTTCTGCTTTGTGAATATGTAAGTATAGTATAAAGATTTCTTTCATCCTGTTTTATCCCCTTCCTTTAAAATAAACCATTGTTTACAATTGATAGATCAGTCTATGTATAAAATATATATTAAAGAGCAAAGATACGTATATCTAAAAAATCACCTAAATCTGCTTTATTAAACTATAGTTCACCTATTGCATAGAAACTGGACTTGGCTTTACATTCTTAATGTACTTTACTTTTCCTTAAGATATGAACTTATTCTCTTGAAACTGAATTTTATTTTATTATTTAAATCATATTTGTATATCTGGTAAATTATGACCAAATTTTTGTTAGGTTGCATACAGTACAGTAAAAAGAAAATACAAAATTCATTCTACAATTCATGTAAAATTTCACAGGAACTTGAATAACCAAAACAACTTCAAAATGATGATCAAAGTCATGGGATTCACACTTCCTGAAGCCAAAATATATTTAAAAGGTACTGCAATCAAAACAGTGTAGCACAAGTGGGGCGTGGTGGCAAACGCCTGTAATCCCAGCACTCTGGAGGTCGAGGCAGGAGGGTCGCTGTGAGTTCGAGACCAGTCTGGGCTACATAGAGAGTTCCAGGTCAGTCTCAGCTACACAGTGAAACCCTATCTTAAAAAATAAACAAACAAACAAAAAATAGTGTAGCACTGACATAAAGACAAATGGATCAATGGACTAAAACACAGTGTCTAGAAATAAACTCTCCCACATGTGGTCAAGTGATCTGCAGCAAGAATGTCAAGGCCACAGTCTCTGCAACAACAGTATTGGAAAAACTGGATATCTACATGCAAAAGAATAAGATCGAACTTTTACTTCACACACAAGAATTAACTCAAAATAGATTAAATACCTAAATAAGTGTAAGACCTAAAACAAATACATTTGTCCTACTTTCTCATGGTTGGGAAGAAATGCCTGATACCCACAATTTAATGGAGGAAGAGATTATTTTGGCTCATGGTTTGTAGAGAATGGCTGGCTCCAAGGCAGGGCAACACGACAAAGGGACACAGCAGAGGAGAAGCAGTGCGTGGAAGGGCAGGCAGGAAACACGAGGCTTCCTTCTCCTTTCCCTTCTACTCCATCCAGGCTACAATCCTATTGGTCGGTGCCCCCGCAGAGGGTGTGGCTTCCCTTTTCAGTAGTCCTGTCACACAGAACCTTGTCAACCAGTTAGTGGTCTGATCCAGCCGGCACACACACAGTCCAGTATCACACACCCATGATCTAGCCACCGCCCAAAAGCCCTGCCTATGAGCTCATGAGGTTTTGGGGGGGCACGGAGATATAAACTATAACAACACTCGTAGAAGAAAATAAGTATCATGACATTCAATTTAGCAATGATTCCTTGGATATGACCTCAGAAGTACGGGCAACAAAAGCACAAACAGACAAATAGAATTACATCTGACTTTAAAACTTTTGTTTGTTTAAAGGATACCACAGAGTGAAATATCAACATACAGAATGGGAGAGAATTTTGGTAAATCATGTATATAATAAAGGGTTAATTTTTGCAATCTACAAAGAACTACCATTTAGAAACAAAATTAGTCCCATTAAGAATTTGGCCCAAATTCGATCCTGGTACAAAAAATAAATAAAGTCTGGGCATGGTGACACACGCCTTTAATCCCAGCACTCAGGAGTCTGAGGCAGGAGGATCACTGTGAGTTTGAGACCAGTCTGGGCTATGTAGTGAGTTCCAGGTCAGTCTCAACTACGTAGTGAGACCCTGTCTCAAAACACAAAAAACAAACAAAAAAAGAATTTGGAACTGGGTATGGTATGCATGCCTGTAATCCTTGCACTTGGGAAGCTGAGGCAGGAGGATAGCCAGACCCCTGGGAGTTTGAGACCAACTTGGACGTAGTGAGTTCAAGGTCAGCCTGAACTACATAGTGTGAGATCCTGTCTCAAAAAACAGAAAACAAAACAAAACAAAGAATTTAGCAGGGCTGAGGTGTAGCTTAGTAGGACAGCTGTTTGCCTAGCTTTGACCCCCAGCACCACATAAAAATGAACAAGTGAATAAATAAAAAATTGGCAAAGGAGGTAGATGGACATTTCTCCAAAGATCATATGCAAATGGCCAGTAGAGCATGTCAAGGGCCAAGTGTGGTGGCACATCCGCATGCCGACAATCCCAGCTACTCAGGAGGCTGAGTCAGGAAGACCACAAGTTCAAGACCAATCTGGCCAATTTACTGTGATCCTGTCTCAAAATAAAAAAGGAGTAGGATTACAGCTCAGTCGTAGAGCAGTTGCCTAACAAACACAAGACCCTCAGTCCAATATCCAGCACCAAAAAAAAAAACAAAGTACTATATGATTCAGATTCTACTTAGAGGAGGTATAAAATGTACTTAACAGAGGTGGTTACCAGGGGATAGGGGAAGAGGGAGAAGGGAGTTGTTGTTTAACAGGTACAGAATGTGTTTTGTACAGTGAAAAAGTTCTGAGATCTGCTTCCCAACAGTGTAAAAATACTTGATAATTAAAAATGGTTACGTTAGGGGCCAGGGATTTAGCTCAGTGGTTCTGCCGCCTGCCTCGCAGGTGCAAGGACCTGAGTTTGATCCGCGGTACAAAAAAATAAAAGGTTACGTTGGTTCAGTGTTCTAGTTCTGTTTGTTTCTTTGTAAGAAAGAATCTTTTTTTTTTTGTCTCTGAGTAACTACTTTGAAGATAATGATATAATATATTAACTATTGTTAATCTCTTACTATTTTGTTATAAAATTTTATTTTATTCAAAGAAAAACACTAGCTTGAGCAACCTGGTGAGACTTGTCTCCAAAAAAAAAAATCACTGAGAATGTGGCTCAGTGTGAAGGTCCTGGATTTACCCAGTACTACAAATATAGCAAAATAAAAGTACATAAATAAAAATAAATGAAATTTTAAAATAATAGAAGTAGGGATATAGCTCAGTACAAAGGCCTAACACACACACAAGTTAATAAATTTCTATGTTGTTTTTTTTACCACTATTAAGAAGAAAAAAATAATGACCATATATGTTAAGTTTATTTCTGAGCTCTTAAAAAAAACAATCTCACTGGCGCTTGTGGCAACACCTGTAATCACAGTTCTTGGGAGGCTGAGGCAGGAGGATCTCTCTCTCTCTCTTTTTTTTTTTTTTTTTTGGTACTAGGGATCAAACTCGGGACTATGTGTTTGTGAGGCAGGTGGCAGAACCACTGAGTTAAATCCCTGGCCCAGAAGGATCTCATTTTTTCTCAAGATTAAGTTTTTGTTGTCACAATTAACTGCTTTGTCAGATATTTAAAAGTCTGTTTCTAGTCATTTATTTGTTTGTTTTTTTTTTTTCTTTTTTTTTACCAGGGATCAAACTTGGGTCTTTGTGCTGGTGAAGCAGGCAGCGGAACCACCGAGCTAAATCCCCAGCTCCTGGGTTACTCCTGTTGTAGCTTGCTTTTTTTTTTTTTTTTTTCAGTGACTTAATTTGATTCTTTTGAATGGGGAATGTTTCCTCCTACTCCTGTTTTACCCGTCAGGTACAAAATCAGTGCGATTCAGAACAATGTCTCATGAAAATCCGCTTTTACAACTTTGGGAGGAGGTTGAAAGTGAGTCATCGGGTGACTCTGCTACCTATGATGACTTGGATCGTGTGAGCTGAAGTCAGCAAGGGATGACAGAGAAGTAAAGAAGGGAGACCTTGACTCAGACGAGGAAGAAAATGGAAACGTGAGTAAACATCTGACTAATCAAAATGGTCACGTATACCTGAATGATCCAATGTTAGGCCTAGGGCGGAAAATGTTACAGGTTCCTACTAGAAGGAATGCCAACTCCGCGTTTCATGTTGGAAATTGTGATGTAAGATATACTACAAGACCTTTTCAAATACACTGATAACGAATACAAGTAAAACGTTCTATATGCACCAATAATAATCCTCAAAAATATATTTATCATGACATTTCACTTGAACTAAAACCCTTCACAGCAGGGCTTTATCATTCTAAATTGTCAGAATCTAAAGGAGTTATTAGGCCGGGCATGGTTGCCCATGGCTGTAATCCCAGCCCTCGAGGCTGAGGCAGGAGGACCCCTGTGAGTTCGAGACCAGCCTGGGCTATGTAGTGAGTGAGACCCTGTCTCCAAAAAACAAAACAAAATAAAAAAAAAAAGGGAGGCTGGGGATTTAGCTCAGTGGTGCCGCCACCTGCCTAGCAAGTGCAAGAACCCAAGTTTGATCCCTGGTACCAAGAAAGAAATAGAGAGAGAGAGAGAGAGAAAGAGAGAGAGAGAGAGAGAGAGAGAGAAGGGACTACTTATGGAGAAGTGACAGAGGTGGCATTGAGATTTTTAGAATGATATGACACTCAAGGGACTTGGTTTCTTTCACAATTGCCTACGTTTTCATGACAAAAAGACCTGCCCCCCCCAAATCTGACAATTCGGCTACTATTTATTTTTGAAGGGTTTGTTTCAAACCCCAGCGATTTACCATCCAAATACATGACAGCTGACAACAACTTGCATCCTTCTGTGCCTGTTGAACTTTTGGCGATATACCCCAAATAAACCTTCCAGGTAGGATATGCAAAGACATCTTACACCTTGGATTTAGAAATGTATCCTGGAACTCAGCCACCAGATCTTTCTTCACGCAGGAATAACCATGTGGCTTTGTGAACAGTCTTACTGCACCTATTTCAAAAAGTGACCATAAATAAAGATTAAAAATAAATAAACAAAATAACAAAAAAGTAACCCAAATGTCACATTCGACAAGTGGTTCACTAGCTACCATTGATGTTACATTTGCTGAACGAACACCAGCTGACCGGCACAGCAACTATTGGCAAGAACGGAGCTGGGATTCCTGAAAAAAATGTTGAAGTGCAGAATAGAGGAAGGTATAGTACCACTTTCGGATTTCAGAAAGACACATAGGCCTCCTGTATGGTGAAGAAAAACAAAGCAATATCAATACTGTCAACATTACAGCATGACGGTAAGATTGATGGTAAGGCCGATGGGTGGTACACACCTATAACCCCAGTACTCTGAAGGCTGAGGCAGGAGGATCCTGTGAATCCAAGGTCAGCCTGTGCTACACAGCGAGTTTAAGGGTAGCCAGGGACTACAGAGTGAGACCCTGTCTCAAAGCAAACAAGCCAAAAAGGATTGATAGTGAATTCTCTCTCAACTCAAATGAAGCTAGAAATGGTCACAATTTCATAACAAAACAAAAAGCAGGGTAGATGTTGTTAGCGAGTTATGCAGTAACTATGACGTCACAGGAGACCCAAAGCGCCGGGCAAGGGCTGTGCTGTACTCCATCCTGAACATGTCAGGCACAGTTTCACAGTTTACAATGAACATAACAAGCACAAAACATCATGGAGAAATTTTCTTAGAGGATGGGGACCGGACTTGATAAACGATCGGTTACAACAGAGGGAAATCAGTGTGTATTTGCCGAAAAGGACTCTGCAAAAGAATCCTGGAGCAGACCGGTGAACAGGCAGGTGAAATGTCACAAGAGCCTCCTTGGACCAGCAAGATGGCCAGCACATCTTACTGAAGAAGACAGGGAATCACATGTGCCGTCAGAGTAAGCGAGACCTGAGTAGGGAACAGGCTGCTCTCATGTGTGAAAACTGCCTTAGGAGTGACAATTGAAGTAAAGGTTATTTTTGTGGTAGAGTTTTATTTGTATTTTCATTGTTGTTCACGTGGGAATTGAATTCTGCTATTATTTTTATTTATATTTATTTATTTTATTTTATTTTCCGTACCGTGGCTTGAACTCAGGACCTTGCACTTGCAAGGCAGGCGTGGAGCCACAGAGCTAAATCCTTGGCTTATTTTTAGATTGGGTAAGCAGTTGACGTTGAAAATGTTAAGTTTATTCTAAACACTCATCATCATATTAAAAATTTGATATTTTACTTCATTGATATTTTATTTTCCTGTTAGGTATACATTGTTTAATATAATGAAACTCCTAAAATTAATTCATCAATAGAAATATTTCTAAAAAATAATCGTGGGTGTTGCATACCCTCCATAATGTACCTTTCAAAAAATTTCTTGTCATATCCCCAGGATGGAGGCTCTAATCTCTTTTTTTTTTTTCATTACCGGGGATTGAACGCAGGACCTTGCGACTGTGAGACACGCAGTGGAACGACTGAGCTTATTCCCCGGACTAAATGACACAAGATCTTTAATTTACAGACTCCCCTTTAATTATGGACGGTTCGGTTGGGTAGAAATGTTCTAGGCAGCCAGGAGTCAGTGAAGAGGATGAGGACTCACCAGAAGCTGGCTGGAGAGGCATCAGAAAAGGAGAAGTCACAATGGCCAGATTTACACATTTCCCTAAGGATGCTTGGGATTTCCCCTTACACGAACATCATCTCCTTAGGGGGGCCAGCTTCTCTCATCCACAAAGACTGAGATTCCAACTATAGATTCTTGACCAAGGTTACCAACATCATCCATGTGTTCTTGCTACTATTGCATCAGTATTAGCTAAGTGGCTCTCTGGGGAGAGGGACTGAGACACGGTCTCGCTTTGTAGTTCAAGATGGCCCTGAACTCGCTGTGTAGCCCAGACTGGCTCAAACTTTCAGCAATCCTCCTGCCTCAGCCTTCTGACTGCTGCGATTACAGGACTGTGCCACCAGCTAAGTGGCTACTCTTGTAATTGTATTGTCTGAATATAGTTTGACATCCACAGTATCTGTTCCTCATGATTTTGCTCTGTCAAACTTTCTCAGAGAAGTAGGCTCTTTGGCAACTCATTCGGGACCCCTCCTATCTCTCAGGAGCTATTTGTATTCTCCATTTCTACTTCCCCAATAAATTTTCCTACTCTTAAGCTCCACTGAACACGAACTCGGCATATCTGACATCTAGTAGGCTGGGAGTTACATTTTTCCCCCTATATTTATTTTAGATAGATAAAAAAAAATTTTTGAGACAGGATCTCCCTACATAGCTCAGGCTGGCCTCAAACTTGAAGTGATCCTCCTTCTCCAGCCTCCAGAGTGCTAGGATTACAGACATGAGCCACCATACCCATCTGATAAATAAAATACTTTAAAAAGATAATGCAATTTTAAAATATGAAGTTCAGGAAATTATCTAAGAACTGAGAAACCTTGATGACTGTCCTCCTATTCAGATGGAATTTGAAACATAAAAGATTTTATAAAAGCAAAATTAATGTTAACAGTTTGTTTTATGAGATTCATGTAACAAACAGCTCGAAACAGTTTAATAATTGGATTTTACTTTTCCTCAGGATTTGACTTTTGTATAATAATTATCAACCATCTGTGACACCCACTTTATAGACTTAGGCCAGATTGGATGCTTTTTTTTTTTTTTTTGAGACAGGGTCTCACTATATAGTTGAGACTGACCTAGAACTCACTATGTAGCTCAGGCTGGTCTCGAACTTGCAGTGATCCTCCTGTCTCAGGCTCCTGAGTGTTGGGATTATAGGTGGGCACCACCATCCCCCACTCTTGGATGCTTTTTAGAGTCAAACAGTGTTCAATTTCTTTGGTCTAGATCTTCCGTATTTCAAAGAATTTTAGAAAAGTCAGTAGGCAGTGATCTAGTGCAGTATCAGGGAGGCTCCAGTTTTAAATGTTCATTTTCAATGAAATGATCAAAGATCTCATTTATTCTACAGATAGTAGTTGGGAAGGAGTTGGTGAAGGTTGGTAAATAAGTTTCTTTACACATATGATGTGTTATTATAGGTGTTACTATTATTGTTACTCCAGCCTCAGACTACCCCCTGGCTAGGTTGTAGAGAGAAGAAAATGCATCTGAGCACCTGGGGATTTAGCTCAGTGGCGCTGCACCTGCCTTGCAAATGCAAGGTCCTGAGTTTGATCCTTGGTACTGCAAAAAAAAGAATATGTATTTGAGGGAATGGAAAGCTACATTACTGATATCTTTTTAATAATCACTAGTAGCGGGGGCTGGGGATTTAGCTCAGTGGTACCGTGCCTGCCTGGCAAGTGCAAGGTCCCGAGTTCAATCCCTGGTACCAGAAAATAATTAATAATAATAATCATTAGTACTACTGGCTTTCATTAGATATATTAGATTAGATTAATATATTTGAAAATATATTAGATATATTTTTTGCCTTAAATCTCTAACATATTTGGCTTCACTCTCAATGAAATGTGACTGTCTCTATGTATGTGTGTATGGATGCATTTTAAACATCTTGATAATCCCTATGTGTATATTAAACAAGTTGTATACTTGCAAATATATGGTCCCCCCAAAAAAATAGGAGCAAGGAAAAGGAAACCTCAGGTTGTCCTATGCCAAAGTGTTAATGGTGCAGCCGTTGCCTCTAACTTCAGCCTTAAAGGTAATCCTCTCTCATTTTTCTGTTATTCAGAGTTTCTAACTTGTCTATAACCCTATAGTACATGTGTAGTGGAGAATTAAAAGTCAAAGCCATAAGGCGTAATAGAAAAAGTACTCAACCCAGACTCCAGTGAAGCCTCATGCTCTCAAATACACAAAAGCCCTTTGTATGTGTGGCCAGCTGTGTCCCTCAGCAGTGCATACAGCCAGGTGCCCCTGTGAACCGTGGCTCAGCCAGAGCACGTAGACCCGGGCCACCTCCGCACAGCACGTGGAGAACATGCTGGGCTGTGGACCAATTACTACACAACACAAAAGAGGCAGCTCCCCCAGCTACTAGGAAATATTAAACCATTTGGCAAGTAGTCTCCTTGGTTATAAGGCACAGAGATGTTTGAATGTATCTAATTTTTAAGTCAAAAAATGGAGAATTTAAACATGTTAATACTTAACTATTATTTTTTAAATAAAAGAGAGCTGGGCAGGTATAGTGGCCCACACCTGAAATCCAAGCACTTGGGAGGCTGAGGCAGGGGGATCACTGAGAGTTTAAGCCCAGCCTGGGCTACATAGTGAGTTCACAGCCAGCTTGAACTAATAATGAGACCCTGTCTCAAAAAACAGAAAAAACAATTAAAGGAAGAAAAGAAGGAAGACAGAAGGAAAGAAGGAGAGCTGTAGATGTGACTTGTTCAAAAATCCCCAATTTTCAAAAATCCAAGCTAGCCAAGCATAATGACACACGTCTGTCATCCCAGCACTGGAGAGGCTGAGGCAGGAGGATCATCACGAGTTCAAGGCCAGCCTGAGTTACACAGTGGATTCAAAACCACAACCCTTGAATTCAACTACATCGCTATCCTTATTTCAAAAAAAAAAGGTAAAATGTTATTTTAAAAAGACAGTCCTTGGCCGGGAGTAATGGTGCCTGCCTATAATCCCAGCACTCTGCTGTGAGTTCAGAGACAGCCAATAACAGGACCACACCCCAGAAAAAGTCAGTCCCTCCTGCATTCCTTCTATGGGAAAGAGACTTGAAGAAGTCACTACTTAAACCCGGGAAAGGAGAGAGCATGTTCAGCTCGCCTCTTCAGAAAGATTCTATGGTTTGGTAAAACACTGGCTTATTTATTTTTCATATTTTATATCATCATCATCGTTTCCAGTACTCAGCTCTGAACCCAGGGTCTTTACACTGAGCTACATCCTCAGCCATTTTTAATATTTTTAAAAAGTTTTGTGACAGGGCCTAGCTAAGTTGCTCAGTTGCTCAGCTTGTTCTTGGACTTGCGATCTTCCTGCTGCAGACTGCCAGTACCGGGATCACAGGCGTGTGCTTCTGCGCTTGGCTAAAGGCCAGGTCTAAACAAATAAGTGTCTTTACCGCAGTATTTTCTAGGCTGTGAACACGCCAGTGTGTAGTGTGGCTTTCTGTGAGAAGTCAAAATGGAAAGGGAGAGTGATCTGCAGGTTTTCCAAACTTATTTCTTCCCGGTATCTTTCTTTTCTCTTAGGACCATCGTTCCAAGGAGCACACTCTGGGACACGCTGTTGCGGGTAGTTGGAGAAAGGGTCCTTTTCGTATTAAGGAACGCAGAAGGGTTTCTTCCCCTCTTCTTACCACAGCACTTGTCCATAGCTAAAGCTGTACTGCTCACTACTCATAGATTATGTCCAGATCTAAGTTATTCAAAGTACAGATTTTTCAAATACTAAACTGACTTTAAAGGAAAAAGAAGAAAACCTTTGGTTGCAATATATTATCCTTTTTGTGCATTGCTGAATTCAGCTTGTTAAAAATGTGCTTAGTGGGCTGGGGATCTGGTTCAGTTCTGCTGCCTGCCTTGCAAGCACAAGGGCCTGAGTCGATCCCTGGTAACCCCCCCGACACACACAATGTGTTTAGCACTTTTCACAATAGCCAAGAGAAGTAAGTGTCCATTAACAGAGGACTGGAAAAGGACAGCATGGTAGGCATATACGTTGAAATACTACACACCCGTGAAAAAGAATGAATTCCCATCATTTTCAATGACAGCAGTGGAGTGAAGGGCAAATGAAGTAAGCCACGTACAGTTAGAAAGTACTGCATGATACTCATTTTATCTTTTGCTTTTTGTTGTTTTTTGTGGGGTTTTTTTGTATGGTTTTTTGGTACCAGGGATTGAACTTGGGACCCTGTGCTTGTGAGGCAGGTGACATAACCACTGAATTAAATCCCTGGACCTCTTTTGCTCTTTGGTGTTGTGTCAAAACCCGAGAAACACAATTTAGAGAAGGAGAAGAAGCTCATTTTAGCTCAGAGTTTCAAAGATTTCAGTCCATGGCTTCAGGCTTGTGGAGACTTTGATGGTGGTGGAAGGGTCTGGCAAAGCAGCCAGCAAACAGTGAGAAAGGGAGGGAGCCGCAGGGAGCCAGCTGGAAACTGCTGCTCATGATGCGCTCCCCACAGCCAGGCCTTGCCTCCTGTTGCCATGGCTCCCAATAATGTCCTCAAAGCATGATCCCATCAATGACTCAATCCACTCCTTAGAGTCCTCCTGGTTTCATCCCTTCCCCAAAACTCATCAGCAACCAAGCTTTCCACACAGGAAGCGTCTTTAGCTGTAACACTCAATTTGTACATGAAATATAAAAATGGTGGTGGCACATATCTGTAATCCTAGGGCTTTGGAGGCTGAGGCAGGAGGATAGCAAATTGAAGCCCAGCCTAGGCAATTTAGCAAGATCCTATCTCAAAATAAAAATTGAAAAAGGGCTGTGGATGTGGCTTAGTCTGAAGGACCAGAGTTAAATTCCAACATCTCTCTCTCTCTCTCTCTCTCTCTCTCTCTCTCTCTCTCTCTCTCACACACACACACACACACACACGTTGTTCAATAGGAGTTAAGATTTATTTTTATTATTTATTTATTTTGGTTTTCTTGAGACAGGGTCTCACTATGTAGTTGAGACTGACCTGGAACTCACTATGTAGCCCAGGCTGGTCTTGAACTCACAGCAATCCTCCTGCCTCAGCCTCCAGACTGCTGGGATTACAGGGGTGTGCCACCATGCCTGGCCTTGTAGGAGTTAAGTTTTAGTACAGTTGTGTAACCATAGACAATGACAACGCATTGTGTGTTTATAATAGCTGGAAGACCAGCCTGGGCAACATAGACGCCTCATCTTGGTTACTTTTCTCATTGCTGAGACAAAATCCAAAGTTAGAGGAAAGCTTTATTTTGGCTCAAAGTTCACAGAGTTTTCAGTTCATAGTTGGCTACAAGGCAGGGTGGCTTGGCAGAGGGGCACTGCAGAGGAGAAACAGTCCATGGCAGGCAGAAGGCAGCAAGGTGCCAAGGGAGCAACAAACCATAACCCCTCTGTCCCTTATATTACATTCTTACCCTTAGGGCAGGTAGCATTCATACCCAGGGTGGGGCACCCTTAATCCTCTCCAGAGCTGCGCCAAACCAATCAATGGACTAATTTAGTAATCACACATCCTTGATCCCAGCCTCATATTCTCTAGATCCAGCCGTATCTGAAAAGCCCTGCCAATGACTACATGAGGCTTTGGGGGGACATCTAGACACAAGCCATAACTACACCATCTAAAAAAAAATCAAACAAAACAGAACAAAAACCTACAAAAGATCCAGGTGTAGTGGTATATATTTGTAATCCCAGCACTGAGGAGGCTGAGAAAGGAGGATCACCCTGAGTTTGAGGGCAGCCTGGGCTACACAGTGAATTCAAGGCCAACCTGAACTAAACAGCAAGACCCTGTCTCTAAAAACCAAAATAAAATTTCTTTCTTCTTCTTTTTTTTTTTTGCCAAAATAACTTTTTGGTAAGATTCCATGAATGAGCAAAAACTAATCTGTTGATTCTGGTAATCTCATTTGGCCTCCACCAGTCAGCAGCCACCACAAGACAGTCAATCCTAGTATCCTTGGATGCCCAGTTCCAAGCCAAGTCAACAGACTAAGTGTAACCCCATGCCACAGCGGTAGCATCTTCTGCTTCTTTTGTTTTTAAACTGTCACTGGACTGGGAGTAGGCTGAAGCAGGGAGGTCCCTAAAATATGACATTAAAGGAGCTCCTCCCTTTTGAGGTACATTCTGCCCTTGTACTTGCTCAACCAAGAGTGAGCTCCTCCCTAATTTTTGCATCCTAGGCATTTGTCTTGTCTCACCCTAGTCCCAGACCTGTATCCCCAAGTAGAATGCATCCATTATGATTATGGTGTGATGGGAAATGCATCAGCCCCAGGTTGGGAGGGAAGAGGCAGAGGTGGGTTATTTGTAGAGAAGATGACTCTAGAGCTAACTGGAGAAGGTGAAGGGAGTCACTGTGGAAAAGTGAGATAAGAAGGATTTTAGTTCTGGAAGTAGGAAAAGAGACAGAGGGTAGGTACAGGTCTGGGATATGAGCAGCTAATAGGAAGAAGCTGAGCAGTTAGATCATAGGCGTCCTCAGCTCCTGGGCCATGGACAGATACCAGGCAAGTCCTGCAAGACACCGGACCTCATAGCAGGGAGTGAGTGACAGCTGGTGACCACTGGTGAGGGAAGCTTCATCTGTATTCACAGCTGCTCCCCATGGCTCCCATCACTGCCTGAGCTCCACCACCTCAGGTTAGCAGTGGCATCAGGTTCTCGGAGCAGCCTGAACCCTACTTCGAGCCACGCACTTGAGGGATCTAGGTTGCCCGATCCTTATGAGACCAACCAGGGCCTCCACCCACCCATCCACCCACCCCATGAGACTGGGACGTTGGTGCCAAACAGGTTGGGAACCACTGGTTTAGAATATAAGGAACAGGCTGAGGGCAGAGTGCAGTGGTAGAGCCTTCGCCTAGACTATAATGAACAAAAGAGAGATGGTGGGTCTGATATTGCTGAGGGCAGGTAGCTCACTGGGCAAGACAGCTGAGTCCTTGAATAACTCAGCTGGTTTTAGTGTAATCGCATTAGAAAGTAGCCTCGTTTGGGAAGGAGAAAAACCAGGAAGTCTGTACAAAACTATAATTTGTAGGGCTGGAGATGTAGTTTGGTGTTAAGGAATATGCCTAGCATACACTCTCAAGTTAACAAATAAACCCCCTTCCATAAATTCTGTATGTTACATTTTCAGTGTCTCATAAGTGCCCACAGCATGAAAGACTCAATGAAGGTGGATCAACTAAAAGGTAAAGGGCCCCTGTGTGATCTTGTTTTTTTGAGGGAGGATGTATACTGAATTCAACAAAATTAACTAATTGCCCTTGCATAATGTTATATAGTCTGCAGAACTCTCTGACATTGTGCTCAATTTAAAATTGAATTTGTCCATGCTTTTGTCCATTTTTGTTTCCAATTCCTAAAAATCTCTTTTCCTTCTAGCCTGCTGGTCAACATCCATTTTTTTAAAAACGTTTTGTGAGACAGGGTCTCACCAGGTTGTTCACCGTGGCCTTGAGCTCACTATGCAGCCCAGGCTGGCCTCGAACTCATGGCGATCCTCCGGCCTCAGCCTCCTGAGTGCTGGGATTATAGGTGTGTGCCACCATGCCCTGAATTGGCTGACATCTATTTTTGAAAAGATTTGTGGATATCTAATTGATAGACCATATCATTCACCAATTTAAATCATACAACCATCCGTACAATCAGCTTTAGAACATATCCCTCATCCCCCCAAATTCTGGGCCCATTAACAATCACTCCCCTGTTCTCCCCCCACCCTCTCTAGTGGAAGCAACCAGGAATCTACTTCTGATTCTATAGATTTCTGTACTCTGGGCATTACTTTTAAAAATTTATTTACTGCTGGACATGGAGGCACATATCAGTAATCTCAGCTATGCAGAAGCCTGAGGAAGAAGGATAGCAAGTTCCAAGCCAGTCTGGGCAACTTTTTTCTTTTTTTTCTTTTTTGACACAGGGTCTCTCTCTTTATAGTCGAGGCTGCCCACAAACTCACAATCCTCCTGCCTCAGCCTCCCAGACCCTGGGATTAAGTGTGTGCCTCCACATCCTGCTCAACCTGGGTAATTTAGCAAGGCCCTGTCTCAAAATAAGAAATTAAACAGGCTGATGACACAGCTCAGGAACAGAGTGTCACTGAGTTTGATTCCCACTCCCCCAAAGAAAAAAAATATTTAACTGATAACATAGAAACATAAGACTTGTACACATGAATGAAGTGCCACATAATATTTGATACATGTCAGTGTTGTATAATGTTGAAATCATATGTATCTTAAAGATTAATGATAAAAATATGATGAATATTTAAATTAAAAATTATAGTAAGAACACATCGCCACTAATCCTCCTCAAAATACTCAAAATATCCCCCTCACTTCAAATATACCCCATAATTCTTGGCAACGTGTCTTACTGTAAGAGGCTTATAAAATTTAAATATTCGCCATAACTTTTGACTATCACCCCTATATTTATCTCCTCAAACCTTTATCATCTCTTTATGGTTGGACATTGTCTCAATTTTTCTTAGAAAGCTCCTCTGGAGATTAGGTGTTCTTTACTTTTGGAACCTCCCTCGCCCCAAGGATGGATTTCTGTGATAAACCGGAGAGCTGCTGGGAAACAGAGGAGCAGAAGGGCCCCGATAGTTAACAACTCCCCTGTGCTCTCATGCGCTCCTCATCTTCACAGCCCCGCTGCCAACCCTTGGCAGTTGGAGAACCTGAGGTCTCTAGAAATTAAATATCCCGTGGAAGATTACAAAATTAGACCCTCGACGAGTGTTTCCCAGACCTGGGGCGGGGCGTAGGGTCCTAGGATCTCCGAGAAAGCTCCTGAGAGCCACGTCTCCGGAGGCCGCTGGGCAGAGTCCCTGATTCACCGCTTCTGGGGTGGAGCCCTAGCCTTGCATTTGCAGCCGCCTCCGCCTCCCTGCAGCTGGTCTGACGCTGCACTCCCCTGGGTTGCCTGCGAGTGTCCGAGAAAGTGACTGTTGAGAGAGCTTTAACATCGCGGGGACATCTTTGTGAAACAGCACTCGCCACCCGCCAAAGCCACTGCAGACGGACCCGAGGTGGATGGAAGGTAGTTGGAAAGGCAGCATGCAGAGAGAATGCGCCAGACAGAGGCTGAAGTGTGATGGTATCTGTTCTGGTTCGCAGTGAGGTAAGCGAGGAGAGAACTGAGCACAGTTCAAAAAGCAGCTGGAAAATTTCAGTCGGATGCAAAGTGTGCCGTTCCTTGCCTAGTTCAGAACCGAAGAGAAGGCTGACAAAGGAGCGTCCGCGGCAATTCTCTCACTGTGCCTTGGCCCCAGCTGCCACTGCACACTCACGCTGACTTCATCCCAAATGTGAACCAGGCCCCGACTTAACCGGCCCAAAAGCTGTTTAAAGGAAAACAGAGTATCACACATACCAAGCAAGCATCATTTCCTCGAATCTGTTGTCACCCTGGGTTTTATGAAAAGTATGGAGTTGGTGTTTTTGTTTTTTTTTTTCCCCCTCTCAGCGGGAGGGGGAGGCCAGCAGCTCGAAATCACTTCATTCAGAATCTGCAGTGTAATTGTTACCCCTAGGCTCTCGTGTGATCCGAACAGCTCCTGCGGTGGGATTTGGTGACCGGGCTCCCCAGAGGATGACCCGGCACTGGTGCCTTGCCCGGCTGCGCGGAGTGGGGATTCAGAAGTCCTAGTGGGGGCCCTGGTGCTGAAAGTCCTCTTAGTAATTCAGACAGGCCTGGGAGGGAAGCGGGCAGCGGGCTGTGAGGCACTGGGTGTCTGTCCGTCCTCTGCTAATGAGACCTTACCTTCCTCAAGAAAGCTTTCGATCCTTTTCAGAGCACTTCCGTGGCTCTGCCCTCACACATCCGTGAAACGTTACTCATTCGAAATGAGCTGTGCAGTGACTCAGCTCACCTAAGGAGTAAGCTCACCTAGGCACAGGCGAGCTGCCCAGGACTAGTTGCAGACAGTTTCCCTGCAACGTCAAGGATGCACTAGGGTGGGCTAACGCGGGGGTGAATGTGAGTGAAGGGCACACACATGTGGAAGAGACAAGCCCACAGGAAAGGGGGAAGGAAGCGAGCGAGGGACAGGGAAAGCTGGATCTGCCTTCTAACAAGCTGAACTCCGGAGCCAGTCTCGTGGAAGGACATTGTGCTCTCTGTAAGGAATGGATCACTCCCCTCCTCAAGGTCCCAAGACTTTTCAGTGCTGTTACATTGACAATTAAATTTCACCCTGAGTTTTGGTGGGGGAGAGGCTACACTCCCACCGTAGCAGCCAGGAAAACAAAACAGTGGGATGTGAGAGTAACCTTCACCTAACTATGATCAAAGACACATCACCTTTCCTTTCAAAAAGATGAAGATGATGATACTTGTTTCTTACTTCTGATATGTGTCCATTTGCTCATTATTCATTCAATAATCATGATGAATCCTTCCTGCTTGCTTTCATTCTGCTGGATGGGACTTGGGTGTTGAGTGAGACACAGTATCTCTTCATTCAGCCAACAAGGAGGCCCTAGTGTGTGTGTGTGTGTGTATATATATATATATATATATATATATATACACACACACACACACATATATATGCAAGAAACTTCTTTAGGCAGCTAGATACACAGTGATGTTTTAAAAAAGGGCAAGAAGTGTTTAAACCAATTCAGAGTAAGTCAAATGAAACACAGCAGCAGCGGGCATGGTATGGCGGGGCACGCCTATAATCCCAGCACTTTTGTAGGCTCACCCTGGGGGATCCAAAATTAGTGATTTAGCTGGGCTTGGTGACACACCACTGTAATCCCAGCACTTGAGAGGCTGAGGAAAGAGGATCACTGCATGTTCAAGACCAGCTTGGGCTACATGGTGAGTTCAAGGCCAACCTGAACTATGTAGCAAGACTCTGTCTCAACAAACAAACAAACAAACAAACATAAAAGTTAAAAAAAGAAAGTTATTGACTTAGGTAGCTCAGTGAGACACTGTCTTTAAAAATGGCTGGAGAAGTAGCCCAGGTGTTTACCATCTTTCAATTCTGAAAATTTTTATGATAAAATATTAAGGGAAAAAGCAAGAGGATCAAGACCAGTGGGGAACTGGGAAAAGGATTGAGGGCAGTGTTGCCCGTCTTCTTCCCCTCAGCTACCTAATATCCCCATGCTAATCCTGAGCTACAGGCTCACCTTTCCAAATTCTAATGGGCCTTCTGTGGGGCTATGCAGAATTCTGTGAAAGTCCTTGCAGTCTGTGAAGTTTCTTTCCTGGAGAAAAGACACAGGAGCAGGGGCCCTCTGGAAACCAGGTAAAACCCACCCACTCCGTGAGGCTTGGCCAGAGGACCTCTAGCTCCCCCGCAGCCTGCTTCCTGGGATTGGGAAGCCACTCTGTCCAGCACAGTTGCTGGTCTGAGCTGCTTTGGAGATTGGTGAACAGTCCCATAAAACAGCTTAAAAGCAGAGAACTGTTGTATTCTCTGATACTCTTAGTTTTCTTTATTTTTTTTTCAAAATAATTTTTCAATTAAGGCAGTTTCATATGAGTCAATGCTACCGACTTCAGGTCTGTCTTCAGCTGCAGGGCTCCAGCGGGTCAAATTCAGAGGACAAGGCTAGAAGATACTAGTCTAGTCCTGCCTTCCTTGTGGTGCCCAGCGGAACTTCCTTTCCAGTTCAGCACCTCAGGGTCTCTTGTTTCTCTGAGGATTGAACCCAGGGCCTTTTCATTAAGCTACATCCCCAGACCTTTATTTATTTATTTATTTATTTTGAAACAGTCTAGAGAAGTCCCTAAATTGCCCAGGTTGGACTCCACTTTGCAGTTCTCTGCCTCAGCTTTCCAAGTGCTAGGATTACAGGCATGGGCCACCAAACCTAGCTCAGGAGCCTTATGGTCTTAAACTCTAAGGGGCCTAAACTGTACCAGGCACTGTTTTACGAATTTTACATCGAACAATGCATTTACGCCACCACAAATCCTCCGTTGCAAATGGCCATTGCAGCTGGGTGTAGTGGCACATGCCTGTAATCCCAGCACTCGGGAGACTGAGGCAGGAGAGTCCTTATCCTGCCCCCCCACCCCGCCATCACCGTTTCCATTCAACAGAACAGCACATCCAGGCACAGGAGTTTAAGTAACTGGCTCATGGACTAGAGAGTGAACACAGAAATCTGGCTCCAGAAGCTGCCCAGTCACCAGCTGCTTCCTCCTAGCCAGTGATGGAACTGCCAATCTCTGAAAAGCCAGTTCAACTCAAGTTATTGGCGGATGGAAACGTCATTGCTATTTCAATGATCCCACTATCCCCAACGCCACAAGACCTAGTATTCTGGATGAGCTACTGTGGCTAGGAAGGGCAGTCATTTTCCGGGGAAGACATCCAATACAGCCCTCCAGTTACTCGCAAGGGAGTCACAGGAGGACAGGCCTGCCTAGCGGAATGGCGCTGGGGGTTTCCAAGACAGGAAATATCTACAGCCAGCGGCTGGCACACTATTTTGGGCAAATGAGAAGGAGAAATAAATAAATCTCATTTTTCTGAAAACACAAGTTTTTAGCCTGGATAAAGGGTGAATGACATTAACTCCGTCTCATCTTAAGCCTTCCCAGCTTGTTCTCATCTCGTTTTCCAAACGCGGGGCATCCTCTCCATCATCTGATCTATCAGTCCTTCCTCCCCTTTCTTTCAAACTCCCCCCGAAAGAGGTGGAGGCGTCCACACCCAAACACCCCGCGGCCCCGCCCCGCCCCGCC
>NW_022900931.1:42633031-42664328 GCF_012274545.1 Fukomys damarensis | reverse complement strand
GCGTTTCTTTCTTTGCTCCCTAAACTGCCTTTGAGATGCGGCCGTTTGATTTCCCCCACCTTGGACGCCGTCTCCAACTTCACTGGGGGCCCCGGCCACCGCGCAGGCTGGCGAGGCTGCGAGGCAGAGCGAGGCAGGAAGGCTGCTTGGCGCCATGAGGAGCGAGCCACGAGGTTGGCGCTCCGAGCCGCCTCCTGCGAGGCCCCTCCTCCATTTTGCTTTTGCATTTTCCCCGCCTAGTCTGCAAGACTGGGGCCCCGGGGGCTCAGACGCGGCCGGCGCAGGGCAACTTCTTACTACAGGAAATCCATCTCATACCTCGCTTCTACCTTTAGGGCCCGGAAGTTTAGGATCCGTTTGCTTTTTAAGGTTAAGTGCTTTTTTTTTTTTTTTTTTGGTAAGTTGCAACAGTGTTCTTCACTAGTTCTTTCTAGTAATTCAAAGTGAAACCAGGATGCTAGTCCTTTCTGGAAGCCCCCTTGTTTCTAGAACGTATTCCTAGTATGGGATCCAGTTTTGCTCTTTGCTGTATTCCCAAGAGTGATGCCCAGAATATAATTGAAGTCCCCAAGTCACCCCGAACTCCAGTCCTCCTAGTGGAGGAAGAGACAAACTTGCAGCTGAGTGGAACATTTAGAAACAAAATGACCCGGGTGATTCCCTAAATAATGTAGTCACCATAGAGGTGAAACCTGAGACCCAGAAAGGCAAAACAACCCAGTTTCTCCCTGGTGTGTTTTCCACCCAGCACTTGTTCTCATTGATAATAGCGCGTGTTGTGTTCCTCATGTAGGGACCGCGTGGACTCCCGGTCTAAAGGGAGAAGAGCGTAGGATTTAGAGCATGTGGTACATTTTGGGCATGTGATACTTTGTCCCTGTTTAAGATTATTTTATCTTTTTTTTTTTTTTTTTTGGCACCGGTGATGGAACTGTGGTCCTTGCGCTTGCGAGGCAGGCGGAGGCACCACTGAGCTATATCCCCGGCCCTGGTTTTTTGTTTTTTTGTTGTTTTTGTTTTTTTTTTTGGTATTAAAAAGGTCAGAGCAGCCCTGCAACTTCTGTAATTCCACATTGCATTCAGTTTCCTGCAATTTTATCTTGGTTTTATTGTTCTAGTCCTTTCGTGCCATTCCTCCAAGGAATTGGAAGTGAGTGCTGTGTGTCCCCTCCCTGCCACCCCCCCACGTGCCTTGCGACTGACCCCAGGGCCTCCCACTGAGCTACATTCCCAGCCCTTTTTAATTTGTTTGTTTGTGAGGAGGGTCTCACTTTGTGCTTCGAGCTGGCCCTGAACTCACTGGGTAGCCCAGGCTGGCCTGGAACTATCCATTCTCCTGCCTCACCCTCCCAAATGCTGGGATTACAAGTGTGGGCTACCATGCTTGGCTTTAATTTTTAATCTTGAGACAAGATCTCACTAAATTGCTAAATTGTCCAGGTTGGGCTTGAATGTGTGAGTCTCCTGCCTCAGTCTCCCACACTGCTAGGATTAGGAGGGTCACTACACCCAGCTTTGAAGCAAGTCAATTTGAAATCTCTGCAAGAAGTCTTAGAGAGCTATCAAAAACTGACAGTTTTTGAGATGGAGGGAACCTTAGAGCTCTCGAATTAGGTAGTCATCACTTTTTTTTTGTTACCGAGAATTGAACTTGGGTCCTTGTGCTTGCGAGGCAGGCGGCAGAACCACTGAGCTAAATTCCCGGCCCTCATCACTGTTTTTTACCATGTTGAGAATAGAACCCAGTGCCTACACATGCAGTCTCATTTTTCGTTGTTTTGTTTTATTTTGAGACAGGCTTTCCCTATGTACTTCAGACTGGTCTTGAAACTTGGAGTGACCCTGTCTGAGCCTCCTGAATCCTGGGATCACAGGCATGCATCACCATGCCTGCCTGTCATCATTTGTAGGTGGTAAAAATGAAACCTTAGGTAATAAGGTTATTCCAGTCATGTGGTTGGTGGCAGAGCTAGGACTAGATATTCTAGTGTTGCTTGGACCCAGGTTTACACTGTCAGCTTGAGGGGCCCACTTGGAGAGAGACCTGAGTGGTCGTGGACTTCACAGCTTACTCCAAAGAAAGTGGAAATACAGATTGCTCTGTATGCCCTGTTGCCCTATAGTGCAGGTTTTGACTGTTTTTTCTTTCTCCTGTCCTTCCTTCGTAAGAAAAAGTAGTTCTTGCCGGGCATGGTGGCGCATGCCTGTAATCCCAGCACTCGGGAGGCTGAGGGAGGAGGATCGCTGTGAGTTTGAGATCAGCCTGGGCTATGTAGTGAGTTCCATGTCAGTCCCAACTACATAGTGAGACCCTGTTTCAACACCCCCCCAATAGTAGTTTTTTGGGGGACAGGGGGCCCTTTTCCTGTGTGGCTGTCATTTGTCTCAATGTGGTGTCTGCCAGAGTACAAGTATTTTATCTCAGACTGAATGAATGATTTTGGTCATAGAAGGCAAGATAGTGATAGTAACCCTCTGTATCACTTTTTTTTCCAGTTTGTTTTGTAGATGAAGATGAACTAGAATTTCAGAGTAAACTTTGCTAGGCTGCCGAGGTGAATCGTTGTTAAAAAACTCATCTTGACATTGTGGTGGGTTGTGAAAGTTATTCTGATCCTTGTTAAAAACCAGATTCTTCTGTTTCCTCCCACTAGAGATAATAACGAAAGAAACAAAACCAACCAGAGTAAACGTCTTTGTGAGTGTCTGTATCCCTGCTTTTAGGTGCCGTTTCCTCTCTGTTCGTTTTTGTTATTCCCACGTCTGGCTGGCGCAGACAGCCTGGGTCTTCTCTGCTGTGCCTTCCTAGCGGTCCTGCCCTGTCATCCTCCTTTTGGAAACCTTGACTTCCCCGTTGCAGAGTACAGCACAGTGCGAATCCCCCTGGCCCGCAGATATGGCCTCGCTCTGTATTTTTCTACACAGGCAAACGTATACAAGCACAGTATTACCTTTTGTGTGTTTGGAAGATTTTGCTTTGTGGTTCAGGCTAGCTTGGAACTCCCCACATAGCTCAGGCTTGACCTTGATCCTCCTGCCTTTTTTTTTATGTTTTGTTTTTTGAGACAGGGTCTCACTATGTAGTTGAGACTACCCTGGAACTCACTGTGTAGCCCAGGCTGGTCTCAAACTCACAGTGATTCTCCTGCCTCAGCCTCCCCAGTGCTGGGATTACAGGCATGCGCCACCATGCCTGGCTTCACAAAGATAATTTACAAACTTTCTTCACCAGTACTTTTGTCTGCCACCCTCTCAGGAATGGGCTGTGCTAGGACTGTGGATATTACTTTCTCCAGGGAGTTTTGTTCATCAGAATTATTTTTTTTTCTCTTGCGCTTTCATAGATTGACCAGTTTGCCTGGTCTTGTGCCTGTTTGTTGACTGCTTCTTTGTTACTCAGGTTCTGTAAGAGAATACTGTAACATTATTTACATGTTTGGGACCAAGGGGAAATCAGGGTAGAAGGAAATAGACAAGAAAGTCTGTCCTGAGTGTTTTTATGACTTAACAGATTTGTTTGGGATTGAATCCAGAGAGCTTGAAGCTACATCCTCAGACCTTTCTACTTTTTGTTTTGAGAGGGGGGTCTCGTTGAATTGTCCAGGGTGGCCTCTGACCTGTGGCCCTCCTGCTGCAGCTTCTCAAGTGCCTGGAATTACAGATGTTTGCCACCTCACCACTTAAAGGGTTTTAACTGTTTGTCGCACCAGGCTGATGTATCCTCAGAGAATCTGATTATCTTTCCTATTGAAGTTGGCCAGGCAGATCTTTTCCTAGTCCCTGAACTACAAAGGCTGGAAAAGGTGACAAGAGCTTCGGATGTGGCAGCGTTGAGACCGGGACTCAGAATTTCCCTTTCTGTACCCACTCCGAACTGTCCTACACACAACGACCACTCCTTGCGGCTCTCCTTAGGGGAGATGGGTCGGCATCTGAGTAATTACCTACAGGACAGGAGTGGAAATTGCCATCCCCTCGGAGGGGCGGGCTGTCCCTGGCTCATCTGCTGGGGAGTGTTTCAGATGTGCCCTGTGCCTCTATCACCCGCCCCACTGCCCCAGTGGCTGGCCCCCAGCCAGGGGACCTGGCCTCTCCCGGGAGTCCTGCTGCCCTGCTGCCCCTGCCCCTTTTGCTCTGTCCATTCCAGCCCACCCAGGCTGCCCACTTCTTCCCCTGCCCAGGGGGTCTCAGTCAGCCCTGCTGTTGGTTTGGCCTGGAGTCCTCTCATCTGGCTCCCGGTGCCACAGCCAGCAGGAGTAGCAGTCAGGGCGGAGCATGATCTTCCCGCTGCTTTATTCTCAGCGTTTTAAACTCACCCGGGCTGGTCCCTGACTTCAGCCCACTGTACAGACAGAGAGCTTGGGTGTCCGGCTTGCTGCCGTTTCCTTGAGCAGTCTTTCTCTCACGTGGGGCCTGGGAGGCAGACAGATTGCACCTGGGAGTTCCGCTGCTGAAGGCCTGAGCTGCTTTTTTGGCCAGTAAGCACTGGGATGTTGTGATTGGAATTCTCTTCAAAGTTTTGAAATCCTTTCAAGTTAAAGTCATCCCCCGCCCTCCATCATGGTTCTGGGTGCTGTGGATTGAACCCAGGGCCTTGTACTGAGCTTTATTTTACTTTTTGTTTTAGGACAGGATCTTGCTACATTGTTTTAAGTTGCTTACCTTTGCCTCAGGCTTGTGAGCCTCCTTCTTCCGCTTCGGGGGTGCTGGGATTACAGATGTGTGCTACCCTATCTACTTTTTGTCTTAATTTTGTATTTCAACAAAAGAGGTTTATGAATGTTCTTTTTAAAAATGATTATTTATTTATTTTTGGTACTGGGGATCGAACTGAGCACCAGCAGCACCGCTGAGCTAAATCCCCAGCCTATGATTCTTTAATAGATGTGTATATATTTTCTTGCTCTTTAGACCATTTTTTAATCACTAAACTGACTTATCAAAGCATTTGATCATATATATATGTGATTTATAATCCACAGATAAGTATGAAATACAAAAACAGCAAGTATGAAGGGATGGGAACAATGAAATATTTAGAAATGTAATTTAACAGGAAGCTCCTTCTTAAAAGCGTGGTAGTGTACGTCTATAATCCCAGCACTCAGAGGCTGAAGCAAGGGGATTGCCATGAGGTTGCCCGCCTGGGCTACACAGTGAGTTCAAGGCCAGCCTGAGCTACAGAGTGAGGCCCTGTCTCAAAAAATTAAAATATTTGTTAAAACATTTTATTTAAATAATTTGAAAAGCATAATCAACTCTTGGATAACTTTGGTGATTTTCTCACTGTGTATGTAGTTCAAGCTGGCCTTGAACTCACTGTTACTTTTTTTTTTTTTGGTACTGGGGATCAAACTTGGGACTTTGTGCTTGCAAGGCAGGAGGTGAAACCATGTCCCTTGAACTCAACTGTGTAGCCTAGGATGGCCTTGAACTAGTAGGGATCCTCCTGCCTCGGCCTCCTGCCTGCTGGGATCACAGGAGTGTGCAGTTATCCTGAGGAACCTTGGTAATACTGATTTTGATGATAAAGCTGAATGGTTGGGTCTTTTATTTATTTATTTATTTTTGAGACAGGGTCTCACTATGTAGTTGAGACTGACCTGGAACTCACTATGTAGCCCAGGCTGGTCTTGAACTCACAGCGATCCTTCTGCCTCAGCGTCCCGAGTGATGGGATTACAGGTGTGTGCCACCATGCCCAGCTAAGTTTAGTCTTTATTGATTGTCATATTTAAAAAAGTAACCCCATGGCAAGATCCCCATAAAAGAAAGTCATCATTCGCAGTACTTACAAGTCACGTGTTCCCACCCCCAATAGGGGTGTAGCCTTAGTTTTTGGCAGCAGAGTTGCTTAACGGGAAACATTTGCAGATAACTTTGTCACAGATAACTGGATGACTTCAGTAAGCCTTAATTTTCTTTCAGTACTACAAAAAACAGTAGTAGGTCAAAGCTTTTCAAAAGTGACATACTGCCATACTAGTCTAGTAAGTGATTTCAAAATTATATAAAAGTAAAGAGGGAAAGACTAGGTTTCTTTTTTGTTTTTGTTCTGTTTTGGTTTTTTCTTTTTTGGTTTTTTGAGACAGGGTCTCACTATGTAGTTGAGACTGACCTGGAAACCACTATGTAGCCCAGGCTGGTCTCGAAGTTGTAGGGATCCTCCTGCCTCAGCCTCCTGAGAGCTGGGATTACAGGCGTGTGCCACCACGCCCGGCCAAGACTAGGTTTCTTAAAAAGACAAAAAATGGTATGTGTTGACAACAAATAATAGCCACCTTTCAGTTCACACTCATGCCAGAGTCTAACGGGAATTCACAGAGAGAAAGCCAGGCACAGTGTTTGTAATCATAAAGGTGCCATCGCCAGCCGAGGGAGTATTATAATGACCTGAAGAAATACACAGATGATGGGAAGCACTAGGCTTCCAGGCAGTAATTTTCTTTCCCTCTTCAGGCAGTATTTTGATCAGATTGGGGGCAATCGTTCTAAATGTATGCCTTGAGGATTTTGAACAATAGGAGAGGGTGAAAACAGTCTTGCTTTGCCAAGTGGCTTATTTCCAAGCAAACGCTTATTTCCAAAGCATTACTTTCCCCCACCCTCTCTTGTTTAAAGCCATTATTTGTCAGGAAAATGTGAGAATGTTCCTGTGAAGCCCACTTGGAATTGTCCGTACTTCATAGGACAGGTGACCAGTGGGAACTTTTCCTGTCCCATCTGGCTTTTGCTAAGAATTTTTATGGCCCGTACGTGGCCAAAGCCCAAGCATTGTGTGTGTGAGCTGTTGCCTTGCTTCTGTATTGCTTTCCTCAGGCCATGTGCGTGCCAGCTGGCCTGATGCTTGCCCCCTTTTCTTCCCCCAAGGTTGACCGCTGGGGAGCAAGGCCCGTGCTATCTGCCTGTCCTGCAGAGGTCTCTGGGCTGCAGATCTCCCCAGGACTTTCTCCTCAGGGTCTCACTGTGTAGTTCAGGCTGGCCTTGAACTCATCATGTAGCCCATGTTGGCTTTGAACTTGGGGCAGTCCTCCTGCCTCAGCCTCCCTCATCCCGAGACTACAGGTGTACACCAGCACGCCTGGCTGTCTTTGCAACTGGTCTCATGATGTGTAGAGCGAGCTTTCCCCCCCCCCTCTACAGGGTCTCACTGTGTAGCCCAGGTGGCCTCATGGTGATCCTTCTGCTTCAGCCTCCCAAATGCTGGGATTACAGGCGGGCATAACCTGTAGCGCCTGTCACACCCGGCTAGAGAGAGCTCATCGTAGTCGGGTGGCAGCAGCGCTGGCTTTGGAGTGTGATGGTCAAACATATTTGTGTTCATAACCATCGAGAGAATTTTGGCAGTTTTGCTATTGATTGCAGTGATACTGCTACCACTGAGCTACATCTCCAGCCCTTTTTATGTTTAAGTTACCCAGTCTGGGCTTGAATATTTGATCCTCCTGCCTTAGCCTCCTGAGTGGGAAAACTTTCCTTTGCCACCACCACGCCTGGCTGTTCTCCATTTTGAGAAAAGCGCTTCTGTGAGGTAGATGAAGACCTGCATCTCCAGTGATTTCTTGGCTCTGAAGTGTTCCTGTTTGGTTTAGAGTAAGATTTTTCATTTGTCTAAACTGAGGAACCTGTTTATAGAGAGGCAGATGACATAGCAGTTTTGTTATATTAAGGTCACTTAGTTTTTACTTTACAGTTTTATGTCAGAACCTATAGGTTTTTATGAATCAGCAAGCTTGTCATTTTGTCACTCTTGGCTTCTTTTAATTTTGTGGAAAGTAGGAAACTGGAAGTCTGCACATTCCCTCCTGGGGAATGAACCCAAGGCCTTTGTCCTGAGTTACATCTCCAGACCTTTTGAAAAATTTTCAGACAGGGTCTTGCTGAGTTGCCCAGGCTGGGTTCATACTTGTGGTGTGTGTGCCATCGTACCTACCTTCATAGCCAACAGACCTCTTTCAGTAACTCCTCTCCATCTGCCTTTGGCCGGTCTTGCTCTCCAGTTCTAACTGGCCCAGCTCCCGGAGGCATCCTGGAACGGGGCTCGTGATGTGGATAAGGTAGTTAGCTCGAGATCTCGCCGACGAAGGTCACATTGGTTACTTGGGGCGGTGGGCCCACAAGGAGTCAGGTGACGGGTACCTTCTGTCTTCTGGCAGACTTCCCAGTGTTCTTGTTCTCCTGTTACCACTTTGTTTTCTGCTTTAGCTATTTTTTTCTGTACTTAAGTTAGACCTTTTTTTCCACGGTATTCCAACAACTTGTTTTATAGTGGGTCATTGAGGGGAAGGAAAAGCAGTTTATTAACGTTACCTTTTTTTAAAAACCTGTAATTGAAGGTAGGAGACATCCCAGAGTGCAGATTACAAGTACAGCTCAGGGCAGGATCCCAGACTGGACACATCTGTGTTAAGTGCCAGCGCCGCCGCCGGTCCTCCCGCCAGCTCCTTCCTGATTCTCTCTCTGCTAGCACATCTGCTAGCTCTGCCACAAGATCTCAGTGGCTCTCGAGGCCAGGCTTGGATAGGAGACATGTAAACAGGAAAGCGGTCTCCATATGCCTTGGGAATTCCCGCTCTGCCTGGGATCCGATGTCTCCTGGAGCTTCTGCCCTTTCCTGCTCCCGAAAGCGAAGGAGCGGGTCCCCTTCATTCAGGGACTCTGTTGGTTACTCACAGTGAGCAGTGGGCTCTCGGGAGGTGCTGGGATGTGGCAGTGCATTCCTGAAAGCCGAGGGCCTTGGCTGCACAGTGTCTGACTTGTCTGTTCACCCGGAATCCAGCCTCGCCCCTGCCCGCTGGGTTGGGGTTTACTAAATGTCCTCTACGCTGACCCAGTGGCGCTCCCTTTCTGGTGTCCTGCGCATCTCCTCCTGTCTCTTGGCTGGCTCGTTGCACCTGAGTTCTAGGTTTCAGGATGCTGCGACGCATTACCCTTTTTTTCCCCCAGCCTCTCGCCTCGAGAGGGCTTCAGTGTGATTGTGGAAGGTGTGAGAAGCGCCGCAGAAGTGGTGCAGTCGGCGTGTGCTGCCACGGATCAAGAGGGACCGGCGAAGTGAACGGCTGTGGTGAAGCTTTTCTTGCTGAAGTCGCTGACAGTCAGCCAGGCTCTGGATCCTGTGGAAGCTGTCGATGCCTTTGCACTCCGCTGTAACGCTGGGCAGTGCCTGTTTGCACCGGGAGGCTTCTTTGTTTCTTACTCTGGGCTGGCTGGCTTCCTGTGTGCTCTGTGCCTCTTCTTGGCTCTCTGGTCCTGTCCCTCTCTGTACCCTGGATCCTCCGTTTGGTAGTGGCTCTGAGCAGTTACGCGCCCTTTCTCCTTTGTTCAGCTGTCCCCAGACAATCCGCCCGGTGCTCGTGGACTGTATCTGCCCAGAGCGAGACTCCTGACGATGCCAGCCCCACCGCAGACCTGCCGCACTGCCTATTACTCTCTATCACGCACAGGTCACTGTTGCCTCTTTTGCTCTCTGGCCCTTCCACGACTCCCCACACCCACGCAGTCTGCGGGCACGGTCGGCCTTACTCTGATTTTCTCCTGGCGTCCCTTCCCCTCCAGCCCGCTTCTGTCCGCTCTTGCCTGGGTAACTGCAGTGGCCGATTCCCAGTGTCAGGCTGGGCCTCCTCCAGAGCGTTCTCTTTTAACAAATGCAACCGTGGTCATGCCTGCCGCTCCCGTGGGGTTCTCGGTGGCTCTCTGCCTTCAGTCTGGCCGGCAGCACTCCCTCCCAGCCAGCCAAGAGCAGGCTTAGCCTCCCGGCCTGACTGCTGTCACTCCCCACGTGCCTGCGTCCCCTTCCCAGTCTGCAGCCCTCAGAGCTCCCCGCCCCTGTGCTGTGGTGGCTGCCATGCTGGACGTGCTGCCTCCTGTTCCCCGGCCACCGCTCTTCGTCTGTCCTTCGGTGCCCTTCTCTGCCCTCCCCTCCCATCCTGGGGCTTCGCCCTTTACCACCCCTGTGCTCTTTACTTCTTTATTCTCCCAGGAGACAGTTTTAAGGCCTTTTATTTCTTGTACCCATGGTGCCCGGAGTGCAGCAGCTGCTCAGAAGGTCCTGAGTGAACGTATCGAGGGTTTTGTTTTGTTTTTTTTGCCTTGAAAGTGGGATTGGGTTGTGTGGGATTCAACTTGGGGGACCCCCCCCCGCCATTGTAACGTCAGAAATTGAACTCTGAGAAGTTAGTCCCTTGTAGTTCTTGGAAAAGTCTTGAAATCACCTCTGGTTTATAGCAGAAACCATTGCTTTCCTGTTGAGCGCGGGGGGCAGATGTTTAAATTTCAAGAAATTGTTGGCCTGCAGGGTTTTTGAGAGGTGGGCCAGGCTTTTATTTAGAAAGAAAAACTTTGATCACATTTTGCCACATTTTCTTACTCAGAAGTGATATATGCAGACCGTTGGAGTGTCAGGCCACATTCTGCCCTATTTTTCCTGCCACTTCTCTACCTGAATAGACCCCTTCAGCACACATGATACTGTCTCATAATAAGAAATACTCACCTGGGCTCTGTACCCTGGTTCCTGGCACAGAAGTCTTAACTTTTTCTTTTTGTGCTCCTGGGTATCAAACTCGGGCACTCCTACCACTGAGCTATATCCCCCAGTGCCCCCCCCCCCAATCTTATTTTGAGACAGACTCTTGATAAGTTGCCTTGGTAGCAATTGCGCTAGTGATTTTTTCATGCCCCAGTGTCCCTGGGTGCTAGATCACATGTGTGCACCACTGTGTCTGTCTTAAAACTTGGTGTTGGTGGGGATGCTAGAACAATCTTTTCACTGTTTGGTCTCTGCCACCCTCCTACACTCTCCGAGGTCCTGCCACAGGGCCCCTAAGACCTTCGTAATTTCCTGGGATAACTACTCCTAACTCCCTGGGAATTTCCTAGGTGACAGGAGCATCTTCTGTTCCTTTTATCCCACTGAGATACCCCCCAGTGCCCCCCCCCCCAATCTTATTTTGAGACAGACTCTTGATAAGTTGCCTTGGTAGCAATTGCGCTAGTGATTTTTTCATGCCCCAGTGTCCCTGGGTGCTAGATCACATGTGTGCACCACTGTGTCTGTCTTAAAACTTGGTGTTGGTGGGGATGCTAGAACAATCTTTTCACTGTTTGGTCTCTGCCACCCTCCTACACTCTCCGAGGTCCTGCCACAGGGCCCCTAAGACCTTCGTAATTTCCTGGGATAACTACTCCTAACTCCCTGGGAATTTCCTAGGTGACAGGAGCATCTTCTGTTCCTTTTTCTGTTGTTTTTTTTTGAGACCGGGTCTGGAGCCTGGAGCTCAGCCTGGCCTCAAACTCATGATCTTCCTTCTCAGCTTCCTGAGTTCAGGAATTACAGGCGTGCACCACCATGCCTGTGATGAGCATCCTTGGTCCTAACAAGCCAGCTCTTGGTGGGCTCCTGGAAAGCCTCAGGATGGGGCTGGTTGTCAGGGGAACCAGCCATGTAATCAGAAGGTTGGAAATTTGATCCCCCCCACCGCCAGGGAGAAGTGGGCCTGAGCCTCACTTCATCAGTGGCCCTGATGCTGTGAGGGGTGCCCGCCTGGGGTCTGATAGAGAATTGTCTGCTGCTGTAGGGGAGAAAGCACCACACATTTTGGTGATCAGAGAGGACGTTCTCTGTAGGAAGTCCAGAGTGGGAACTCTGGGACCGTCATTTTTTTCTGTATCTTAGATCACCTTTCCTCAGAGGACAGTTACAACAATTTGTTTCATAATTCCTTTTCAATAACATCTATTCGTGTATGCACAGATATAGTACCTTTAACATAAACATCTCTTTCCTTGGGAAGCATTTTTTCCCCTATAACTCCTTGGGGGGTTGTGTCCCCTGAGATGTGGCATTATCTTGACTGTAATGATTAATGGGATCTGAGCTTGTTATAGATTTGCTAAATGTCAGTCTCCTTGGGAAGTAGGAAACAGTTTAGACTCATCAGCAATATCCTGGGGGAGCGAGGGCTCCTTCAGGTGGCTGCTGGCATCTGTTTTCTGTTGACTTTTAGATGAGGGCATCTCCCATAAAGAAAGCTAATGGTACCTAACACCTGTAATCCCAAACTAAGGAAGCTGAGGCAAGAGGTTTTCTGTGAGTCCGAGGCCAGCCTGGCCTAGATAGCAAAACCCTCTGTCTCAAAAAAACTTCTGAAAAAAAAAAGCAAGCCAGCTAATGTTCCTGAGTAACCAAGGATATACTTCCTTTGGAATTTTGAGCATTTTGGTTACTGACTTGATTTACTTTCTGTTGCTATAACAAAATGCCTGAGACTAGGTAATGTATAAAGAAAAGGTATGTGTTTAGCTTGTACTCTTGGAGGCTGAAAGTCCCAAGATGGAGTGGCCCCATCAGTTTGGCTTCTGCTAAGGGCCACAAGGTGGCTGGCATTGTGGTAAAGTGTGAGAGGGAGAGATGGCATGGAAAGACAGAAAACCAGAGAGCAGGGAGGCGCTGGTCCTGCTCTTTTCTAGTAACTTTTATAGGAGTGAACAGGATCCCGTGAGAACGACCATAATCCCTCCTGAGGGCAGCACCCCTCAATATGTAAGAGTTTGTTCCACCTCTTAAAGGTTTTGCCTGCCCCAGCATTGCCACCTACACATCCTTGGGGGACCCGCCACATCCAAAAGTGGCACCAACTGGTCTTGTCCAGTGTCCACAAGTGCTGGTCAGAAAATAGGGGCGGCCTTTTCTTTTTAGGTCAGGTTTTAATTTGACATCTCCCCTTCCTACACCTCTTTCTGATGTGACTGTCCAGTTTTGGTTAAGTTGAGAGTTGATGTTTTCACGTCGTGCTCATGTTAACATTTTACCTGTTCTGAACTGATGTACGTGATTGGGGTGTTGTTGATAGGCCTTAGATTTTAGGTAAAACTAAAGGTTGTTGAGAGGTTGAGTTTTGTTGGGCGATTTGCTTGTTTTTCTCCTTAGGTGCTTAGGTGTACCGTATTGGTTTGTAAGCAGTCTGGAGTCTTAGGATCAGTGGGGGTTAAACTTGGGAGGAACCTTGGCCTTTGCAGATGGATGATTTTGGGGTTAGGGGTGCACGGCCTGCAGGCTTCGGTTACTTTTTGACACTAGCTACCCTTCCAGGCTTTAGGCAGGTGTCACGTGTAGGCAAGGTGGCCTAACTACTGTCAGAAAATGTGTGGAAAGCGCGTGGATGGCATTTCCTAGCTACAGGTATAAAATGAGCGCAGTGTGTGAGGCGAGTCAGTGATCATGGAAACTGAGCAAGGGTGATCGGAGGGGAGAGCAGAGGCTTCCTACAAATGCACCCAGCCAAAGGAGTAGGCAGATTCTCACAGTTGGACATCAGTACTGATTTCCTTGGTACAGATTACGCAGCGTGCGGGAGGGCAGAGGGGCATGGGAGGAGCTGTATGTAGTTCTGAAAATCCCAGGTGCCTGCGGGTGAACGGTGGAGAGCACTGGTCTGGGAGTCCAGACTGGAGGGGAAACGTTGTCTTGGCATAGTGCATGGCAGACTTGTGGGTTGCAGGTCTGGGAAGCAGGTGGGGAATCCAGAAACCAGGGCCATGGGCCACGGAGATAGAGAAGTAGATGGGAGGAAGAGGAACAGAGGAGGCCTTAGGATCCAGTGCTTGGGCACCGATTATAGTTTGATCCTTAATGACAAGATCATCCAGCACAGGTAGAGGAACAAGAAATTAATTTCTGCTTAAACTGCCCCCCCCCCGGCTCTAAACTTTTGGGGAGTGTGGCCGCCTTTGGAGAGTGTCATAGAGAAGGAATGTGGGCAACCTGCAGACGCTTGGGATGAGTTGCGGAGGGCTTTCTTGTTCCTGTAGTTTCTCATCCTTTCTGTTCCTGTGTTGTGTGCTGTTCCACGTTTTTCTTCCAGCCTCGACCAAATTTTGCTGAGTAGGGAGCGGTGGGTGAGTCAGCCTCTAGAACGTGGGCCTCCCATGGGCCTCATCGGGTCCCATACCTGTAACTCAGGAAGTCAGGTGGATTGACAGGTCTAGGACGCCTCACTGGGGTTAATGGTGCAGACTGCAAGAGGAGGCGCCTTCCTCAGCTTGAGACAGGGCTGTATGTATTGGGCAGCCCCGAGAGGCTCTATCAGGCCAGCAGGCTGTCTGAGAAGTCAAGAGCAAGGTTTCTTTCCCCCTGTTATTTGGATTTCTGGATCTCTCTAAAGGTGGAGATCTGAGAATACGCCCCAGGGTAGCAGGAGTGGTTTGTTCTCTGCTGCTCCTCCCTCTCCTGGCTTCACGCACAGGCACAGAGCTGCAGCCTCTTTCCTTTACCTTTGCTTTTTTTTTTTTGGTATCCAGAATTGAGCTCAGGACCTTGCACTTGCCAGGCAAGCACAGGCAGCACCACTGAGCTACATCCCCAGCCTACCTCTGCTTCTTTTTGAACACTTGGGAACTCTGATATTATGTCCCTGTGTTTTTCCTGAAACTGGGCGTGGGTTGTAGGAGTGACCTTAGAGCCCAGTCCAGTGCAGTCTGGTTTAATTCAAACCCTGGAAGGTTCCCTAGCAGAGGGAGGGGGCTCAGAGCCACGCCGGGAAAGCTGCCGTTCTAGCTTTGTGCCCTGTTCCCTCCATATTTATTAAAAAGGGACCCCAGGGTGTGGTTTGCTAAAGGCTCCAGGGTGAGCACCCTGCCTGTCATCTCCTGGACCAAGGACAGCGGGGAGGGAAGGAAAAAGGACAGATGGCTCTGTGGACAAACCCGGCTGGGAAGGAGATGGCCCTGCAAGTGTTCCCACGCTCTGGGGTTAGGGTTAGGGTTAGACACGTCTCTGAGGCGTCGAAACGGCCTTCCTGCAGTTGTCATATTCCCAAGGCTGTCCCTCTCCTGCCGGCCTGGCCCTGGTTTCTTTTCCTCCAAGGTGCCCTTTTGTTGTGAGTGGCTTGTGTCAATGCCGTCATCCCCATCTTGCCCCAGTGTGGGCTTGGGGCCTGTGTTTCCAGCTTGACAGGACTGTCTGTCACCGAGGACAGGTTCTACACCTATAGACTTGTGCCAGGCGTGTCGGGTAACAGCTGATGATCTAATTGTCCCCTGGATCTAACTGGAAGTGGCGAAGTGCTGGAGAACACTTTGGTGAAAGATAGATCTTAGTTAATTTTTTTGTTTTATTCATTTTGAGTTTTGTTTTTTTGAGGCAGGGTCTTGCTTTGCAGTCCAGGTTGGTCTTGAACTCCCTGTGTAGTCCATGCTGGCTTCAAACTCAGGATTCTCCCACCTCAGCCTCCTGCGTGTTAGGATTATAGGCGTGAGCCAGCAAACGCATCTCTGTTACTTTGATGCCCACCTGTGTTTGCCTTCCACTGTTACATTTCCTACCCTTAACTTGTTAGGCATATTTGACATTTCTTTTTCTTCATGGGGAAAAAAGAAATGCCCCAAATATATATTTCATTTTTTAATAAAGTAAACCAGGTATTATGTCTGCTTTCTGATCCTTTGAGGTGTTTCTTCTCCATCCCTCCTTCACCCTGGCATTTGCAGCCGGGATCTTTATCCGGAAGGCATTGCAGACCTGAGATGTTCCCGCCTCACCTCAGTGCCTGCACCCGGGACGTCAGCCCTCAGCCAAGAGCACCAGGGTTTCTCTGCCCCACCCCTCAGTGCTTATTGCTTTCGAGAATAATGGGGAGGGTGTGTTGTGGGCTCTCCTGCCCTCACCAGGTTTGGGACCCAGGAGATCCTGAAATCCTTTATTCTTTTCTCTGTGCCCAAGTGTGCCTGTCTTCCTTCTTGATTCAGAGTTGTCTTCGTGGGAACCCTGCATGATGCTCTGGATAACACTTTCCGAGTGTCCACACGTTGTATGTAGCTACTTGAGTATGAAGGTCTTTCACAGTTCTCTGTCACTGTTTTAGTTTTGTGGATGCGGAACTTGCCCTAGCTTTGTCAGCTAGAGCCTTGCAGTCGGAACTCCAAGCACTTGAGGAAGTCTTGAGAGTTAGGGTACCTTTTCATATCAACTTAAAAAAATTCTTTTTCAGTACTAGAGAACCCAGTGCCTTTTCACCGAGTTACTTTCTTACCTTTTAGTATGTACTTCTAAAAGTTTTGAAACAGGGTCTCATCAAGTTGCTAAATTGTCCAGCCTGGGCTTGAACTTGGAATCCTTCTGCCTCAGCCTCTCGGAGTGCTGGGATTACAAATGTGTGCCACCACACCCGGAACCTCCAGCTCTTGTATTTCTGCTTTTCCTACAGATCCCCAACACTTTCAGGACTCGTTTTTTGTTATTTTATTTTATTTTATTTTTTGAGGCAGGGTCTCCTGTGCAGTTCAGGCTGGCCTCAACTCAGGTGATTCTCCTGCCTCAGCCTCCCTAGTGCTGGGATTATAGGTATACACCAGCACGTCTGGCAGAACTCTATTTTAGAAGAACACAATTGAGAACCTTTTTGCTGAATTTGAAAAATAGAGTGTCGTTATAGGAGGGTGTTATAATTGGCTGGATACATTGTACACTTGGAAATCAAAAAGAGAAGGGATAGAAATCTATCTCTATAAATAACTCCTTGGCAGAAGTTATCATTGCTACACTTTCAGTCTGAAATGTAAGTGTACCCCCTGCATCATGGTTTTGCTTTCCATGGTTTCACTTATCTGCAGTCGTCGCCCGAAGCCTGAAAAGATCAAAAGGAAAATTCCAGAGTAAATAATGGATAAGTTTTAAGTTGCGGTCCCTTCTGCCGAGGCCTTGCTGGTTCCCGCTCCCCTGCACAGGCCGTGACTCATCAGTGCCTAAATCCTGCGTCATTCTTGGTCTCATCCCCTAGGCCTTGCATCATCGCAGCAGGGAAACAGGACGAGGGCAGTTCAGTCCTAAGGTATCTCGGGAGACAGACGGAGACCGCATCGCATAACTTTTATTTATTTATTTTAAGAAAAAATGTCTTTTTGCTAGGGTTGGGGGGTGGGAGTGAGGCAGGGCCTGGCTGTGCAGTCCAGGCTGGCCTCAAATGCACAGTGACCCTCCTTCCTCAGCCTCCCAGGGCTGGGATTACAGGTGTATGTCATCACACTTTTATTTTTCAGCTTTCTTTAGTTTCAACAGTACAGGTTTGCAGGGCATGAATATGTTCTTCCTGGGCAGCTGGTGCGTGCCCACGACATGTCTTCATTCCTTTTCCCTTTCCCCTTCCTTCTCAGGTGGTTCCATTTAATTAGCAGTTAATGTTGGCCTCTGTCTGTGCCTAATTTATAAGTTAAGCTTCTTCATGAGTAGGTGTGCATAGAAGAGAACCGGGTGTACAGGGTGGGTCCGTCTGTGGTGTCAGGCGTCTGCTGGTGGCCCTGGAACGAGTCCCGCACAGATAAGGAGTGACTACTGCAGTGCACAGTGCCAGTCTGGGTTTTTAATTTTTCCCCTCCTTGTTTTATTTATTATTTGCAGTAGTGGGGATGGAACCGAGGTCCTCAGTCAATGCTCAGTGAGTGCTCTACCTCTGAGCTGCCCTCCCCGGCTGTCTCCCCGTTTTAGATTGTACTAGACACCCCTTCCCAGTCCATGTGTGAATTTTCCTTTACTTTGCTGCAAAATGGTTCCAAAATAAGATGTTTTTTATTATAGCACCTGATCCTACTTCCTTACATCTTGTTTCAGAACAGCTTGCACAATTGAACACATTGCAGCAGGCGTGGTAGGAAGTAAAACATTGCACACATGTTCAGACATTTCCCAGTTTGTCTGCTTTTTCCCTTGCACACTGTCGGTCTCTGCCGAACTCACATATCCTCGGTGAGCCAGCGGCACATTCCAGGGCCCTGTGGGCGTCCCAGCTCGTGTGGGGCTTTTGGAACCTTGCTTTGGGGGCTCGGTTGCTAGTTGCTGTGACTGACTGAGGCCATGCAGGTGCTGGGTGGACATGGGGGTGTGGGGTGGGGACAGGAAGTTTGTCCCAGAGTCAGACTCACGCTGGGCAGGGACTCAAGACTCTGATTCCTGCTCCCAGTCATTGCGGGGTGCTGGGAAGAGTCATGGAGCAGGGAGGTGGAAACGCTCTGAATCGAATCTCTGCCTAGTTTCTCTGAATTGAATCTCTGCCTAGTTTCTCTGTGCCCTGGTGCGAGGCAGTGATCTTTAGTGGCTGTGATAATGCATCACGTAGAAAGGAATCTGTCTTGGCTGTGGGCCTGGGTACCAGGAGAATAAAATGTGAAAATAGGTATGAAAATTTTAAAACCATACAGTTCTCCATGAACTCCAGGCTTTGTGTTCCCACATAGCGGGTTTCATGCATTACATTTAAAATACATGTGTGTGAAATCCACTAAATGTATATATGCTGTGTATACAGCTATATCCCTGGTTCCTGGACCTCTTCTCCCCCTACCGAGGGATTCCGAAGTCCAAGGAAACTCAGCTGTTCAATGAAATGACATAGAATTTGCATGTAACCTACATTTTCCCATATTCTGTAAGTCACGTCTGGGCTACTTACAATACCTAAGACAGTATAAATGCTATGTAAATAGTTGTATCCTTTAGGGAATAAGGACAAGAAAAGTTTGTACACGTTCAGCACACATGCAATTTTTCCTGTGTCCTTTATTTCCGATGTGTTGAACCTGTGGGTGTGGAGCCCTTAGATGCATCTGCCTGTGTGGATTGGTGCTAGGATTTCAACTCAGGATGGTGGCATATGCTAAACTTGCATTCCACCGCTGAGCCACCCCCCCATGGATATTTTTGATTTGCCCTTGGCTAAATTGGAGGGTATGGGACCCAGTTCCAGTTAACATGTTTCATATCATGTAAGATACCTGTCGCCCCTCAAGCAGATCATCAAACTGTGGCTCAGAAATAGGAAGTCTCCCCAAAGGTCATACAGCTAGAGAGAAAAATAATCAGTACTTGGATCTTTTAGTCTCTCTGAACACTCCAGTCTTGTTTCTCGTCTTGTGAAGGCCTGTGTATATTTATCCAGCAGTTGGCCAGAGGAGCATCTATCTAGTAGGAAAAAAGACTTAAAATGATTTCAGTGTGCGAGTTGGAGTTGTGACCCACGAGCATATCTGATTGCTTGTGTGAGTGGGAGTTGGAAAGCTTTAGTAGGTAATTATTTGGAACACACTTCCAGCGTGTTGAATGTCACTCCCTTGGCAGCTACCGACGTCTACTGGGACAAGTTTCCGGAGTCTGGAATTAAGGGAATGTATTAAGTAGGCCCCTCCCTTTTTTGAGACAGGGTCTGTGTAGTCCAGGCTTGCCTTGAATTTGTACAGCCCAGGCTGTTCTCAAGCTTGTGATCCTCCTGTCCTGGGTTCCCGGCTGCTGGGGTTACAGGTGTGTGTGCCGTCACGCCTGGCCTTTTCACTTTAGCTCACACAGACGACACCCAGAAGGCAGTTAGCCACCTGCCATGGCCTCCGCCCCTGTGGAGCAGTCTCAGGGGCTTGGGAAAAAGCAGTCACTTGAGTGCTTACACCTGCTTTCTCAGCTGCTTCTGAGTCAGCCACAGTCTCGGTGGATGATAGCATACATCCACTTCGCTTTACTGTAATCCTGCTCTCTGCTCAGCTGATTAGAGTCACGAAGGCCGTGGGCAACCTAAGGCTAAAGTAGCACCTGAGTCATTTGTTCATCCGTCGGAGTGTGTGTTGTATCCCCCGTTCCTGGCATGCAGAGATGAGTGACGCAATGCGGACCGATAGCTGATGTAACTGCTGACGGCGTGGTTGAGTTAGTGGCCCGGCGTACAGCAGGGAGAGAATTGCCTGGGTGAGGAGGTGGGCGAGGCAGATGACAGGAGGAGATGACTGTGCAAGAGTTAGCTGGGAGTGTGCATTGTGGCACCAGAAATAGCTCTTGAGGGCTGGGCAAGCTGTGGCCCTGGCTAGAGCCAGACTGAGGTGGGAACAGCTGTCTCAGGCCAGCTGGACAGTGCGGCATTTGACTGATGTGTAGTACCGTTGTGCACTGTGGCCCTGGCCTGGGGAAGAACAGGCTCATCCTCCTGTCATTCTGCCCCATCTTGTCACCTTACTTTGTCCCTCTCTCCTGCTCAGCTTTCTCCTTAGGTGGTCAAGGTTGCTCAGTCTGACCCAGTTAGATGCTCCCAGCAGCCAGGGAGATTTTCCTAGGTCTACATCTGCTGGAGGCATGGAGACAGTGAGTATAAGGAAGTTTTGCAGAGCATGGCACCTAGAATGAGCACCCTGAGAAGGTGGGAGAGAGTGAGCGTCAGGTGACCACGGAAGTGGGGTTGGAGAAAGATTTGTCCTTTCCAGGCTACCGTAGCTCAGGGTATTTCAGGTCTGTGCATGAGGGGAGAATGTGAGGCACTAGTAGCAGTTAATGAGCTACTGGGCAAAATGCACATGCAGATTGCTACTTCATTTGGAGATGTGAGGTGCAGGTTGTTGCTTGTGTGAGGTTTAGGGGAAGTGGATGCGCAGAGGGGTTGAACCACCTGGATACACATGGCTCTCTGTCAGCTGTTCCTCAGTGCCGAGAGTGCCTGTGCACACACGGGTGGCAGAGTCAGTACTTCTTGGTTGTCGTGCAGAGTAGCTGTGGCTCCCAGTTTGCTCCCTTGGCAGTCCTGCCCATATCAGCTCCATTTGGGGACAGGTGAACAAGCAAGAGCCGTGACTCTGATCAGCCTGGGAACTCATCCCAGGGTGAGTGGCCAAGTCCAGGAAGGTCACGCCGGGCTCTGCGGCAGAAGTGCCTGGACGCGTCACGGAACTTTGCTGAGGGAGCTGCTCCTGCTGCATGGACCTTGTGCTGACTCCCTGCCTGGTGCCCAGCCCTCAGCCCGGGAGGACGTCCAGCTGCAGGAGGCTGAGATTCAGCAGGAGCTACAGGAAGTTTCCCTTGTGTTCCTTGCATAGCCTGTCCGCAGTGGCCTGGCCAGAGTGACCAGGAGGCCAGGCTTCCAGCTGTGTGCCCAACAGCGACAGTTACTTGTGAGCTGGTGCGGTTTGTTGTAATCCTTATTCAGAGTCCTTTAGGGACTGTTGTTAGCAGTGAGTATTGGGGCTGGAAAAATCATGAATCAAATTTTCTAGGTTGGCATTTACTGGATGAATTCTCGGCTAGGATTGCTTTTAGTGATACAGCATATTTATTTATTATTTATTTGTTTATTGGGGTGGTGGTTGAATCCAAAGGCCTTGCCAAGCAAATGCTCTACCACTGAGCTGTTGCGCCATCACGCCCGGCTTTAAACTTGTATCTTGAGAAAGGGTTTTGTGGCGCTGCCCATATTGGCTGTAAATGTGCAATCCTCCCTCCTCAGCCTCCGGAGTAGCTGAGATTACAGGTGTTCCCCATTGTGCCCAGCAATTAACTATGTGTTTTGAAGAATAAAAAAGACAAACCTCACTGAACTGTGACTTTTATGACCCAGGGATGAAGGACTACAGTTAAATCTACATGTGTACTTTGAACTTCCGGGACAGGTGTTCCCAGTGAGTGCTCCCCTCCCCTCTGGAGGAGGCTGTTGGCAACCTGTGAGTGGAGCTGGACAACAGCTGCTCCCAGATTTTCTGGCTGTCTAGAGAAGTAGCCCCTCTGCAGAGCCGTGGTCACCCTCCAGGGTTGGTAATGTGTTGCCCGTCTTGGCTGCCATCCGACTTGGTTAACCTTAGCTGAACCCCTGCAGTCTCTCACCTACTCCTCCTTTGTGTGTTCCAGCTCCTGGCGAGGTGACACTCTGCCCAGATCCCTGACCCTTTGCCTGCATTTGAGACCCAAGTAACACTGTCCACAGGATCAGTGGGATAGAAAGTCCCTTCTCCCACTCACAGCCCCCTGTTGTCCCCAGCCACGCTGCCCGCCTGACCCTCGGGGGTGACCCGCTCCAACTTTTCTGTGTCGCTGTTTGGGCTCAGGCCTCCTGTTATTCACCATGCACTGTTCTGGCTCCAGGTCCTGCCATAGTTCGCTCTAGTGCAGACCCCGGACTGGTTCAGCACCCTCCCCTGCTGCAGATCCACGCATGCTGTGGTGCTGTAGGGCTGATTGGAGATCCTGGGCCCCTGGGCTCTTCAGGTGCTGACCCCCCCACCCCACCGCCTCTCAGTTCTGAGCGTCTTCGCGGTGGCTCTCTGTCCGTCATTGTCCCTTTTCTTTCTGGCTCTTCTCAAGCCCATGCACCCGAAGCTGTCCCCTTCTTTTCCTTTGTGGAAGCCTTTGCTCTCTTTCCATTGTTGGTACTCACTGCTGCAATGGTTCAGAATGTTTACACAGCGTGAACTCTTCCTAGCTGTTATCTCTTCACCATTTTTTTACTGTCTCTGTTAGTATCTTTGGAGCTGTGAAGATTAACTCGTAGGAAGAAGAGACCCAGTCTACATGCTGTATCTGAAATGTGGCATGCTTTACCAGGAGTAATTCGGTGACTGAAACTGCTCTTTGTAGGGGAAAAAAAAAACAAAGAAAAAAATCTGAAAACCAAGGTGGTGGTGGTGGGTGAAGCAGCTGTTAGTCTGTTTGCGCTGCTGCAGCAAACGTGCTTTTGCTGGGCAGTTTGTAAGCAGCAGAAATGTATTTCTCGAAGTCCCAGAGGCTGGAAGTCCAAGATCAAGGTGCTAACAGACTCAGTATTAACCCCCCAAAGCCCTATGTCTTTTTCTTTTTTCTTTTTTCTTGCAAGTACTGAGGCTGGAACCTAGGTTCTTTGCACTGAGCACCACCCCCATTATATTTATTTCCGGACAGGTGTTTGCTGAATTGCTAAGTCATCCAGGCTGGGCTCCAACCCGGGATCTTCCTGCCATAGCTTCCCAGAGTGCTTGTAGTGCAGGTGCCCTGTGTGTTAAATATCTTTGCATTGGAGATTCGATTTCCACATGTGAATTCTGGGGAGCTCAAACGTGTTCAGTAGCAGCACCTTGTTAAGTGTAAGGTGCCTTAACTGCGATGAAAGCAATTGGCTCTGGCTTTGAGTGTTCGTTGCTCCCTCTGTAAAACAGGTGCCCCCCACCTGGCCATGTCACAGATGAAGGAACTCAGGCGGAGGAGGGTGAACCACCTTGTCTGAGCTCAGCAGCCACAGCAGATTCACACACAGGCTCGTGTGACTCGGGCCAATTCTTTCCCAACTCCGTCCTTCCTTCTGCAGAACACTTGACTTCGTGATACCAATTGCATCATTTCAGCCAATTTACCATTTCCAGTTAACTGTGATAATTATTGGGCGGTCTGTCAGATAGAAGGGGCTCAGATGGAGGCCCGCACTGCTTTTTTTCTTTGTTTCACGATTCCCCCTGAAAGGTCCTGTGTATTGGTGGGCACGGGGGCTGGGGGAGGACTAAGCCTGGAAACCCTTGCTGAATGCATGGTTGGAAATAGCATGGTCACCTGCTTTGGCTTGCATTGGTTCGTAAGCATGGTCCCTTACGATCCCTGTGCTTAGTCTCAGGGGGAAGCAGATCCTTCTCCGGCTCTGGCTTGTGTCCCCAAGCTGTGTCACAAGCAGAGGAAGAGCCAAGCTGCTCTTGCCCAACACCAGGACCAGCAAGCAGGGTGCTGTGTACAAAAGACACCTGCAGCTGCAAGGCGGCTCGGGCTGGGTGCCCACAGGTGAGGTGGTAGAATGGAGCGCATCTGAGGTCCTTTCTGTACAAGGCCCACCCTCCTGGGACCTCAAGGCCAGCAGTGTTCCAAGAGAGGCCCTTTTCAGTTCCAAGAGTTAATACAATGAATTTTAGAGGAGTGATCGAAAGGTCTTCCCTTGGGAAGCAGTTGGTGGTGATGAACGGAACAGAGGCAGGCTGAGTCTGCTGGCAGCCTCTGTGACTTCTTAACGTCACGGGCAGGTGGCAGCGGCTGCGCAAAGTACTCTCGCCTCCAAGGACGTTATAGCAGCCAAGGAGGGTTTTAGCCGCAGCCCGCAGGTGTTGGGACACTTAAACCCTTTGTTTCCTCTCCCACACAGGGAGAGGCACTTAGAGAATGTTACGAACCTTCCTTTCACTTCCCCTTTTTACCATCAGCTCTTGAAATCTGGAAAAGGAGCTTGTTAGATTTGTGTGTGTAAATGAAGATTAGGTTGCAGGACTAGAAAAGAAAAGCATTTAAGTCCGTGGTTATGATTAGCATTTGGCTCTGTAGAGGGCACTTTTGCTGTCTGTTGTCAACTGCCCCAGGCTAGATGGGGAACTTCCAGGCCCTGAGAGCAGTGTATGCACTGGGGACCCCTAAAAATGAGCAGGGCAGAGGTTGGTTGAGAGGAGAGGACCGGGGTGGGACAAGTTGTGTGTTGGAGAACAAACTGTGTTGGCCTTTTGTTGTGAATGCACGCCCACAGGCATTTCTGTATCAGCAAGTGCCCACACTTTTGATGCTCTTTCTTATGTTTTAGATTTGTATCATTATTTATCATCTCTGCCTTGTTAAGCAAGTGTGCAGGGTTTCAGTACCAGTATGAGAAACTGGTAGAAGGGAGTCTGGGGGCCAGGGCTGTGGCTCATGGTAGAGCACCTGCTAGCGTACGTAGGGCTCATGGGTTCAATCTCCAGCTCTGCAGGATAGGGATGGGGGTGGAGAGAAAAAGTTATGCGGAGAATCTGATTTCCTCATTTGTATGGGAAACTGCATTCCCTGTTTGGCACAGCAAATGAACTTTCCGAAAGAAGGAAATATGCTATTCAAGCTAAGGGCTTTTGTGGGGTGAGGGGAGCTGTCATTGGACCCAGATGTTAAAATTTCACTCTGGAAATTCTTTTTGACCTGACCTTGGTCCAGTCAAGTTTGAATTCTTCCAGCAGCATGCTCTGAAGGTCCTGAGTATTCGTAGTGGACTCATAGAGATCGTCTAGTGGTGCCTGATAGCTGGTTTGCAGACTGGCTTGGCATGTGATGAAAGTTAAATTCTGCAGTTTATTACTTAGAAAGCGTGTGGGATATGTCTTAATGATGTTAGGTGTTTGTTACCTATGGCAGCCATTTAATTTATAAAATGCTGGTTTTTAGTAGGTCTTTTAGTTTTCCACACCTGGGTAAGTGAGGCCACATTGTCTTTTGTGCCTTTATGTGACTTTTGTGGTAGAAGGAGATAGCAGTCCCCTCCACTCCCCCAACTCTTCTTTTTTGGTGGTAGTACCAGGTATTGAATCCCAGGCCTCCCATATTGAAGGCAAGAGCTTTACCCATAAGCTACACTTCTAGTGTCATTTCTTTCTTTCTTTCTTTCTTTCTTCTTTCTTTCTTTCTTTCTTTCTTTCTTTCTTTCTTTCTTTCTTTCTTTCTTTCTTTCTTTCTTTCCTTTCTTTCTTTTCTTTCTTTCTTTCTTTCTTTCTTTCTTTCTTTCTTTCTTTCTTTCTTTCTTTCTTTCTTTCTTTCTTGTACTGGGGATTGAACTTGGGGATTGAATGCTTGCAAAGCAGGAGGCAGAACCCCTCAGCTAAATCCCCAGCCCTCTAGGGTCTTTTATTTTAATTAAAAAAAAATTTTTTTTCTGTACCAGGGATCAAGTTCAGGACTTTGCACATGTGAGGCAGGCACAGTTCCACTGAGCTAAACCACCAGCCCTCTTTTATTTTTATTTTGAGGCAGGATCTTGCTAAGTTCCCTAGGCTGGCTTTGAACCTGTGATCTTCATGTCTCATTCTCTTGCAGCTGGGATTATAGGCCGGTGCCACTGTGCCCAGCTAGGATTTTTTCTTTTCCCTGGTACTGGGGACTGAACTGAGGACCTTGTACTTGGGAGGCAGGTGTGGTGCCACTGAGCTAAATCCCCAGCCCGGATATTTAAAAAAATTTAATTTAAAAAGTTTTATTACTTTTATATGCATCATCACCTTGTGTGGGGGGTTTAGGTTTGACTTCATTCTGCTTGAGCCTTATGTGGTATATAAAAGTAATTAGAATGGTATAAAGAAGGAAAAATGATACTTACCTCTATCTCCAGATGTAGCCATTGTTACATCAAATTGCATTCAAAACTTCCTTATATATGCACATCTTTGGAACTTATTTTTCTTCTTGGACAAAATTGAGAATTTAGGAGCTGGGGATTTAGCTCAGCGGTTCAGTGGCCTGCCTTCCAAGGGCAAGGACCCTGAGTTCAATCCCCGGTACCAAAAAAAAAAAAAAAAAAATCGAGAATTTATAAACAGTGATCACTTCTTACTACGTGTGCAGGATTTGTCTCAGGGCCTTCCCCCCTCTCCTCTTGTGTACCCAAAGCGGAGTGCACTCAAGACCCTTATATAAAATAGTGTATCCTCTCTGATTGATAATACCCACCACAATGTAAATGATGTATAAACAGTTGTCATTGCTATATTGGTAGGAAGTGACAAAAAAAAGTCTGTATATGGTTAGTAGAGATGCAGCTTCCTAAATATTTTCCTTTTGTGGTTGGTTGTGCAACCCTCAGATATATAGACTATATAATTTGATATATCCTGAACTTATTCTGTATGCAACTATTTGCAAATATGGCTTCTGGTAGTTGAGGACACTGTGTTAGCATCGTACCGAGATTTAACTGGTCACCAGGTAGGTAGGGTGTTGTCAGCTTTTATGCAGTGGTTGGAATCCTCATAGATTTTGTTATTCTTTATTTCCTTAGGAGAAAGTCCTCGTGGTGGCATTTACAGTTCCAAGGGTGAACATAACGTACATATTATATATATATAGTTGGTTTTCTGTTTACCGGCTCATTTTGTTTCACTTTCTCACCCGGACACATCTCATGGCCCAATTGGCAGGTGAAGTTTCGGTGCTTGCCGAGGACAGCACTGTGAGCAGTGTCAGTGGTGGGTCCCGTGCTGTGGACCCTCCGTGGGCATGAGGAGTATGGCAGCAGGAGTCACAGTGGAACACACCAGAAAGACCGTTTTCCCCAGTGTCCTCTGTTCTTGCATTTTTGGAGGATTTCTTTGCCATAACCCTATGTACCCCTCCCTTTTCCGTGTAGAAAAACGACCTCCTATGTTGGCCACTTTTCAGTAGGAAGCTCTTCTACCATGAAGGGTCTGGGGTGAGCACCCGTCTTGTCACTAGCCGGGCACTCCGGTGCGAGAGCTTGGGAGGAAGGTCCCGCTGCTCAGCCAGCACCAGTTTCAGAACACACTCATTTAACCTTAACTTGACTTCCATCGGAAGTGACAGACTTGACCTGAGCACACCTGCGGTCCAGCACCTGGGAGGCACGGGTAGGAGGAACTTTGCCAGTTTGAGGCCAGCCCGGACTACACAGGGAGACCCTGTCTCAAAAAGAAACTGAGTGAAGATCAGCTCACAGCTGATTCTGTAAAGGCACAGGACCAGGCGTAATGCTCACCACTGCTGAGCAGAACTTTCGGTTGTGCTTTTAGAACCGGGGCTCGATTGGCGGTCCTTTGTTGTGTGGCTGGGAACTGAGAGGAAGAGCTCTTAAAATGGAGCGTTAGGGCTGAGGGAGGAGTGGGATGGAGAAGAAAAGGAGGAGTAGGGAGCCAAGGTGCTTATGGGAGTCATCTTTGCAGCCTTCCTGGAAGGTGTAGTGAGATATACGTGTGGTGCTTTTAGCAGACACCTGGCTTGGAGATGGGAATTAGTAATGCATGTTGTTGCTTCTTTTTCAATTTGTCCATTTGTTAATGGACAAATGAGTTTTATATCTGGGAAAAAAAAAGGTTACAGGACAAAAATTTCTCTTGCCAAACTGGTTTCAGGTGCTTTTCAGCCTTGGCCTGGGGAGAATCTTCGTTTTAGTGACTGCCTGCGTAGGGTCAGTATTCCTGTTGGGGGCTTGGCACTGGTTATGGACGTACAAAGGTTAACAAGATAGGGTCCCTGCCCAAAGGTGGAGGAAGGCATAGTAATATAAATTGATAATTTTTTATTGTGACTAAAATGTATGCAATATTTGTCCTTTTTAAAGCTTACAGTTGTTTGGCATTAAGTATGCTCATATTCCTTTCCTTTCCCCTTTCCCTTTCCTCCTTCTTTCCCCTCCCCTCTGCCCTTTGCCCTTTCCCCTTTGCCCTTTCCCCTTTGCCCTTTGCCCTTTCCCCTTTGCCCTTTCCCCTTCTCTTCCCTTCCCTTCCCACTTCCCTTCCCGCTGGCCTTGAACTCACTATGTATCCCAGACTGGTCTGAGCTCATGGTGACACTCCTGCTTCAGCCTCCTACGTGCTGGAATTACAGGTGTGCACCACCTCTTCTGGCTGCTTACACGGTTTGCAACTGTCATTGTCATCCATCTCCAGAAACTTTCCAGCAATAAACTCTATCACCACTCTCCCTAGGCAGGTGCTCTGCCACTCAGCTATAACCCCTACCTAGCCCTTTTTTGTTTCTTTTGAGATAGGTTGTTGTTGAGTTGTTCAGATTGGCCTTGAGGTTGAAATCCTCCTGCCTCAGCCTCTTCAGTAGCTGGGATTACAGGTGTTTGCCAGCAAACCTGGTTTTATAGGTCCTCAGTTTGTTTACCTATTCATCTGTTAACGGAAACATGGAACTGAGTTGTTTCTTCCTTTTGCCTCCTGTGAATAAAACTATGAATGTATTTGTTTGAGTCTCTGCTTTCAGTTCTTCATGTTATGGACTCCAAAGTAGAACATTGTACCCTATGGTAATTTTTTTTAAGTTTTCCACAGGGGCTGCACTGTTTTTCATTCCCTTTCCCAGTTGTACACAAGGATTATAAATTGTTACAGCCTTGCACGTGGTATTTTCTGAGGTTTTTTGGTGGTGGTGTTGTTTTGTTTAAATAATCGTCATCCTAATAAGTACATAAGGGTGTCTCTTTGTGAAATTGACTTGGACTTCTGTTACAGTTACCTGTGTTGAACATCTTTTTATGTGCATTACTGCCATTTGTATATCTTTGGAGAAATGTCTGTTCAAGTGCTCACAGATTTTTTTAATCAGGTTCTTTGTTTTCTTTGTTAATTTTTAGTTCATTTTTGGTTCTTTGCTTCAGGATATCAACCCCTAGTCAGATACATCAATTGCAGATATTTTCTCCCACTACCTGTGTTTCTCTTTCCTCCTTCGCATCTTTATTAGTGCTTATAGGTTATTCAGATTAATGGGTCTCATTCTGGCAGATTCATGCATGCGCAGTTGCAATTGTATTTTGATCATCCCCCCATCACCTCCTCCTCCATTGTCCTTCTTAGTTTCACATGGGGGGGGCGTTTCAATGCATATAATAGATTTCGATTAAATTCATTATGGGCTCTTCTTTTGATGGTGCCCTTTGATGCACAAATGTTTTTTAAGTTTTGATGAGATCCATCTTACTTGCTTTATTGTTTGTGCCTTTGGTGTCATATCCAAGAAATCATTGCCAAATCCTTTATTATGATGCTGTACCCCATGTTTTCTTCTAAATGGTTTTATGATTTTAGCTCTTTAAGTCTTTGGTCCATTTTGAGTTAATTTTTACACTTGATCTTAGCCAAAAGGCCGAGAAGCGATTGAGTTAATTTTTAAATATGATGTGGCAAGTTTATTAATCTCATTTCCTGTGATTGTGACAAACCTGAGAAAATCAGGTTAAGGAAGGTAAATTTACTTTGGCTCATGATTTCGGAGGTTTCCGCCTGTGGCTACTTGTCTCCCTCGTTTCTGGGCCTGTGGGAAGCAGCATCATGGCAGACGAACATAGCAAGGCAAAGCTGCTCACCTCATGGCTGCTAGGAGTGGATCAAAGAAGAAGGTGCCAGGGACAAGACATACCCTTCCAGGGCTCGCCCTAGGCACCTGCTCCCTGCAACTAGGTGCCTCCTCCTAGTGTTCTCACCACCTCCTAACGCCTGCTAGGCCAGGACTCCCTCCAGTAGGTTAACCTGCAGCAGAGGCTGGAGCCTCCCACTGCTGATTGGAGAAAAACCTTCAACACATGGGCTTTTGAGGGGCTGTCTAGATCCAAACCATCATAGGAAGGAAGAGGCCAACTTCATTTGTGTTTGGTGTATGGCATGGCTGCCTGGTGCTCTCGGTGCCATTTGTTGAAGAATAACTTAACAAGTGAAGGGAAATGCTCAGCCACTCCCTAGTGGAATCTGTGAGTCTCAGTGTGTGGCAGGAGGGCTCTGCTTGAGGGCTGTGGAGGAGGAGACCTGAGCTCCTCACTCCCAGTGGACGGCACAGGACTGGGGGCATCTGCGGGAGCCCTTTCAGGACAGGGCTGGGAGGAGATTGTCAGGTGAGATTAGAAGCACTTGGGTTCTCTGTGCTGTCTCATGTCTCTGTGCTGTTATTTACTAAGAGGCATTTTAGGGCAGAAATCCTGCCTGAGTCTCCTGCGCTACCACGTCCTGAGGTACGCCAGGCTTGCCGCTGACATCTTCTCCTCCAGTGGTACAAAGTCCGGCCTGCGTGCAGCTGTGAGCTGCAGGTCTGAAAGGAGATCCTGCATCTCCTTCCGATGGCTTCCAGGGGGACGCAGCTGCAGGTCTTTCTGTAACCCTTTGTATCGGCGCAGGAAGTTCCTTACAACCCGCTCATCAGTCTCATTTCCTCCCAGTCGCTTGCCCTCTGCCCTCCCTGGGGAGCCCTGTCTGTCAGTCAGTCCTTTCAGGGTTCTGGGAGCTGCCGGGCTGGTGCCCCCTGGTGGGCCTTCTTTGATCTGTGTGAGGCCAGGGAGTGGAAGGCCACGAGGAGAGAGCCCCGCCCCCTATTAGAGAAGGCGTGGCATTGAGAAAGTAGGGAAACTTCAAAAAATGTCTCCATGAAAAAGGTTTTCTAAAGGCATGATAAAATCCATAAATTAATTTGACAACAATAATAAAATTGCTTTAAGCAACATTTGTTTAAAATAAGGACAATTAACTAGAATTTGAATACAAAAGAGGGCAGCTTTCTTTATATAAAGAACTTTTGAAAACCAAGTTGCACACTAATAAGAAAGACTAATGATGGGTGAAGATGGAATTCCAGCACATACACCAACAGACTAGTTTCTGACAGTTACGTAAAAGTTACACAAGACACCCTCATTTCAAATAGGAAGCCAAGTTAAGCAAATAAAGTTAGATACCATCAGGAATCTGGCAAAATAGTATCTGGACATTAATGGAGGAGATTATCTGAGCTAATGGATAGAGATAAGCAGCATTGATTCTTTACTCTGGCAAACTGAAAATTTATCTTACAATTACCCACATGTATGGTGGTACATACTTGTAAAAATCTAGGATTGCATACTTGTAAACTAGGATTCTAGTTACTGGGAGGCTGAGGCAGGATGACTACAAGTTGGGAGCTGAAGTTAGCCTGAGCAGCTTAGGGATATAGCTCAGCACGCCCTGGGTTCAGTCACTAGTATGGAATGGCGGACACCAAGCCACAACAAAAAGCTAAAACTCACAATTACACACACACACACACACACACACACACACACAC
>NW_022900931.1:42627083-42631970 GCF_012274545.1 Fukomys damarensis | reverse complement strand
ATATATATATATATATATATATGTCCATAGAAGGTTTATTGTAGAATATTTAGACAAATTTAAATCTCCATCAGTGGAGGGCTACCTATAATTCCTCCTTCACACAAAGGAATACTGAGAATCCTTTAAAGAAAAAGTCTTAAAAGTGGTGATGTTATTTTTGTGCTTTTGAGCAAATGAAAGTGTAGATAGCATGAGAGTGTGTGTGTGTGTGTGTGTGTGTGTGTGTGTGTGTGTGTGTGTAAGGTCTCCGTATTTGTACCCAGGAGAATTACCTGTTAAAAGATGCTTGTGAATTTGAAAATGGAGACAGTCTAAGGCGTGGCCAACAAGGTGGTTGGCAGATAGGGTGGGAAAGAGACAGATTTAGTACCCTGTTCTGTTTATATTTTGTGGATTTTGCATCGTGTTGAAGCTTTTTAATGTTCATGTTTTTGGGTACTGGGGATTGAACTCGGGACCTCGTGCTTGCCAGGCAGGCGGGGGAACCACTGAGCTACATCCTTTAATGTTCGTTTTTGTGCTGTCTTTTTTATTCCTTTTTAATTTTCTTTATTTTTTACTTTTAAAAGTTTTGTTCTACATTGCAGGTAGTTTTTGAAAAAGTTAACTGCCTTGAAAAATTCCACAGAGGAAGAATAAGATACTTATGAAAGACGGAGTTAATTAGAGAGACCAGGTTAAGAACTACAAAAACAAAATGAAAGCCTCAGAATTTCATGTTTGGTTCTAAATTAACAATATTTAATAATGAATAAGGTAAAGGCAGATTACAGAATTCTAGAATAAGGAAACGGAAAACTTAATTATCTGAAAATAAGTTGGTATATGAGTAGACATTACCCTCACAGGAGGAATGGCTCCCTCCTCGTGGGAGGGAAGGAGTTGGCCACCGTCTTGGAGACCAGCTGCTGCACACGCTATGAAACTGTCTGGAAAGTTGCTTGTCAGAATGGTTATCTCTGGTGGGAGGGTTTAGCTGGGTATTTCTTTCTTTTACTGTTTTTTTTTAAAACAAGGGTTGGAGCCTTGTCCTTTTCTTTACCACCTGCAGAACATGCTGTCTCCTTTTCGCTCACAGATTATCCAGTAGCAGAGCCCTCCCTCATTACTTTTGAATCATTTCTCCATGATTTTATCTCCCACTTCGTTGTCTTTTTCCGGTATCACTCTTCCCTTTAGATCTTTTTTATTAATAGCTTTTATTTAGTTTTACCCTCTCCCTTCCCTTTGTATAGAAGCTTTGTTGCCATTTTTTCCTTCTATTCCCTTTTTTCCCTGTCCCTTCTTTCCTTTTTCCCTCCCTTTCCCTTGTTCCTCTTCTCATTTAAACATTTTCTTCCCATTTCCCAATATCTATTATACATTTAGGTCCTTATTTCCACTTTCAGTTTCTTACACCACAGAAACAAGGTGGTATTTAAACATATGCGTCCGATTTATTTCACTTATGATTATGGTCTCAAGGTAGGTCCTTTTACCCGGAAGTGTCTCAAGCTTATTCTTTTTGATGGCAGAGTACAACTCCATAGTATATGAAAAACACATCTTCTTTATCCATTTGTTAGTTGATAGGCATTTGGGCTGTTTCCCACCCGCTGTGGTGTGATGCTTTTAATTTTGAGGGGAAGGTACCAGAAAGAGGATTAACTGGGTCCAATGGAACCTCTAATCCTAGTGTTTTGAGGAATTTCCACACTGACTTCCACAGTGGTTGCACCAGCCTGCACTCCCATCAAAAGGTGAAGGATCCCTTTTTCTCCACATCTAGGACAGCCTTTGTTATTGCCCTGTTTTTTGATAATAACAATTCTGTCTGGAGTGAGATGGAATCTCAGTGTTTTATTCTTCATCTTTCTAATGTTATTTATTTGCCATTTCTACTTTGCCTGAGAAGTGTCTATTCAATTCAGATGCTCATTTTTGGATTGGGTCATTAAATTTGAGAGGTTTGAGTTTTTGTTTGTTTGTTTTTAGTTCTTTATATATTCTAGATATTAGTCCTTCGAGGAACAGCTGCATTTTTTCCCACATTGTGTGTTGTGGCTTCACTCTCTTGATGGTTTCTCTTGCTGTGCAGAAGCTTTGTAGTAAGATGAGAGATCCCAGTTGTTGATTCTTTATGATGTTCATATGTGATTGGGGTTTGGTTCATAAAATCTTTGCCTACAATAGTATCTTCAAGAAAGAGGTCCACCTCTTATCTTTCAGCAGATTGCATATCTGTTTTAATATTTAGCTCTTTGATCCATGTCGATTTTAGTTTAATGCATGGTGAAAGATACAGGTCTAGTTACAATCTCCAGTAAGCAGAAAGCCAGTTTTTCCAGCCACTATTTATTTATTTGATACCAGGAATTAAACTCGGGACCTTGAGCTTGTGAGGGAGGCAGAAGTAAATCCCTGGCCCTCGGCGCTCTTTATGAAAGAGGCCACCTTTCTCCCAGCCAAGGGTGTTTGACTCCTCTGTCAGAGATAATTTGGTGGAGTACGTTTGGAGTTGTTTCTGAATCTTCCAATCCGTTCCTTTGATTCTTAGGTCTGTTCTTTTGCCAGTTCCATTCTGTTTTTATCACTAGCTTTGTAGTATAACTTCAAGTCAGGGCCTGCATTGCTTCTATTGCCCAGAATTGCTTTTGCTCTTCTGGGTCTCTTCTTGTCCAAATGAATTTTAGGATTGTTTTCTATTTAATTCTGTGAGGTATGCTATTGGTATTTTGATCAAGATTGCATTAAATCTGTATCACAGTTTTTGAAGTATGGCCCTTTTTACCATGTTGGTTCTTCCTACCAAACAATAAGAAACGTCTTTACGTTTTCTGAGATCTTCTTTGATCTCCTTTTTCAGGGTGCTGAAGTTTGCCATGTAAAGGTCTTCCTTTTTAAAAGATTTCTTTCATTAGATTGATTCCTGGGTATTTCATTTTTTGGATGCTATTGTGAAAGGTGTTGGTTCCTTAATTTCCCTCTCAGTAAGTTTATTATTTGTGTCAGGAATGCTATTGATCTGGGAGCAGCTCCTTAGTCACCAAGGAAACAGCAGACCAGATTGGGAGCTTCTCAGGTCTGCTCAGTGTGTACAACAATTATTAACCAGGATATTTGATGAAGGAACTGCTCCCATTTTCCAGAGGAGAGAGCAACAGTTTACTATTAGAGCAAACAGGAAACACTGGGAAAAGTTCTGAGGAAAAACAAAGCAACAGCAGCAACAAAAAAACCCACATGCACACAAAGTGAAACGATACATCTTCATGAATTTATCCCCTGGAAGCTGAGAAAAACAATCTGTGAGCAGCAGTGTGCAGAAATAGAGGCCGAAGAAAGTGCTTTGATCGCAAAAAAGAAATTAAACCCATCTATTAAAAATGGCAGGTGTATTACCACACGCTTGAGATGTAAAGCGACACTGATTTGTTCTCTTAGGGTTTGGAGGTGAGAAGAGCAGAATTTAGGCTGTGGAAGCCTGGGCTCCCCCACAGGGTGTGGAGGAGAAGCCCAGCTTGCTTGCTTCCTCCCCACCTCCTCTCCATCTTCCGGTGCTATTCTGTGCTCATCACTGTGTCTCCACTCGCCTTCATGCAACTTTTGCCCTGTGTCTTTGTATTTCTCCCCTTTCCGTGTCCTAATTCAGTATGACTTCATCTCAAGATTGGTATCTTGCAAAGTGCAGTCATATTCTAAGGTTCTAGAATTTAAGGAATGGCTATAGCCTGTCTTCTGGTCCCCCCATCCCAAAACATACTCACTTTATTCCATTTAGCTATGAATTAACTGTTGCTTTATGAGGGGAAAAAATGGAAAGCCAAGAGGCAGAATTTCTGGAGTTATGTAACAGGACAAAAAAACAGGAAATGAATGGTCTATCTTTTTGTTGTTGTTGTAGTACTGGAGGTTGAACCCAGGGCCTTTGCTCTCAGTTACATCTCTGGCCCCCTTTAAAATTTTTTGAGACATTGGCTTGTTAATACAGTAAGTTGTGTAGGCTAGACATGAACTTGCAGTCCTCCTGCCTCAGCCTCCCAGAGTGCTGGGATTACAGGTGTGTATTACCACATCTAGCAGCCTTAAATCTTTTTGGCAACAGAAGCTTTGCTGTTTTAATTTATGATAGCTTCCAAGGTGGTAAAAATCACTCTTGTTTATCCAGTAACATGGTCCTGTGAAACTTCAGGGGTCCTCCTTTCTGTGATTTGTGATTTCTAAAATTTTGGAGCACTGGAGGTGGTATGAATAATGAATGCAGTGAAATGTTTTAGAAAAATTGAAACCGCTCATACAGGATTTGAACTCCTTTCTCCAAAAACTAAGTCCACACGAAGCATTTCCTGTGTGGCTGTCCTGTATCCCCTGAGAGGAGGGAGAGGACCTGGCCTCTCGGGTCTCTCACCCTGGGACCTCAGGTCTTTGCAGCTGTAACTTCTGTAATGGTCGTGTTATCGAGACGAGGGGTGCGGTGGTCTGCAGGCTTCCGTCCCTACTTGGCTCGCAGCCCTCAGGCAAATGGGGAAGGAAGTGGACCCAGCCTCACCTGTACCCACAAGTCAGCGACAGCCAACAGTCGTCCTCCAGGAGGCTCCCCGGCCACAGTTCCTGCAGGGGGCGTGGTAGGCAGCAAGGCCACCCAAACTTGCTGGCAGCTGGATCTGTTCAGCCTGAGCTGAGTGTGCGTGCACATGGGTGTGCCTTTTGCATCTGTCCTGTGGAAACACATAGGAAACAGCACTCACAGATAACATATTCAGGCTTAGGATAAGTGGAAGGCCAAAATTAATCCGCTTTACACAGGATTTTAGCAGGGTGGTGGCTGGCTTTGGGCATTGATTCACTGAGCTGTATCCCCAGTCCTTTTAATTTTTTTTTTTTTTTTTTTTTTTTTTTTTTTTT
>NW_022900931.1:42601489-42626284 GCF_012274545.1 Fukomys damarensis | reverse complement strand
TTTTTTTTTTTTTTTTTTTTTTTTTTTGAGACAGCGTCTCACTATAGGTTGCTAAGTTGCCCCAGGCGGGGATTGAATTTGTGATCTGCCTGTCTCAGCCTCCCAGAGTGCTGGGATTACAGGTGTAAGCCATCACGCCCGGCTATGGAATGGCCTTCATTCTGTGGTGAAGGCTACATTGGCACTTAAACATCAGGCACTGCCCTTTCTTACCTCACAGTTGGCCTTTGCTGGGTGGTGTCTGTCCAGCAGGCTGTGGGTGGCCCTAGAAATTGCTGTCATATAAACACAGCGTGTGTGTGTGGGGGGGAGGGCGCGCTCCTATTTCTGTTTAAAATGACAGAAAACCACCATGTTTTGGACTGGTTTGCCTTTCAGCTTTCCCCCTTCATGCTGACCATCTCTCCTGTGTTTATAACTGTGGCATTTACACCAGTCTGTAGTCTCCTGTTTTCTCTTCTGCATTTGCCCCTGGTCCTTCTGCCTTCCCTGCTCTTTTGTGAGCCTGCCGCTTGGCGAGGGGTAGGAATATTGTGGTTCTCCCTCTGCTCTGCCTTCTGCAAGGAGCCGGCCAGCTCACAGCACAACAGTCTTGCCAGGGGAGCAGTTGTGTTGGGCCGAGGTTGGAAACATTGCAGCTGCTCCTTCCTCACCCAAACACCTGCATGTCCAAGGGCTCCCTGCTCCCTCGACCCCCTAAGAATGTCCCTAGACATTGTTTCTACCAGCAGTCTCATTGTAGGGAAGCGGAGGGGACTTGGCTTTGTCTCTCCTAGTAAAATACTTACCAGAAAATGCGACTTCTCAAGGGGCTCAGCAGAGATGTGCATTGTGTAAGCTGCAGAGCGAGTTGCAGAGCACTGCCGGGAGTCTCTTCCTCCTGCGCCATTTCAGGGCTCTTGTTGCTCCTCGTGGAGCAAGGAGGGTCTCAGGAGCTGATCAGTTTCCCGAGGAGTCCTGGCAGCGTGCCTAAGCTGTTTTTCCAAGTGTGTGATCACGGGTCACTTAATCTGCCTGTCTGGGACTCAGTTTCCTGTTAGGTAAGATGGGCCAATAAGAAGTTCCTCGCATGGGTTGGTTTGAGGATTAACTTGGCTCCCTTTATCTGTAGGGCCTGCACCCATGGTTTCCAGCAACCTTAGAGTGAAAATATTAAGATGTGTTATGCACGTGGACCCGTTGCCTGCGATGAAGGCCACAATTATGCATTGCAAAGTGTACTCATAAAAATTAAAAAAAATATGTGAAGCATTTGCCTCTGTACTATCTATGTACAGGATTTATCATTCCCTAAACAGTACAGTAAAACTATGTATGCAACATTTCTACTGTAACTAGATATTACCAGCAATAGGGAGTTGATTTTTTTAAAGTAGACAGAGGTCGTGTGTAGGATATATGCAACACTGTACCATTTTATGTAAAGGACTTGAGGCATCCCCAGGTTTTGCTATGCATGGGCTTCCTGGAACCAGGCCCCTTCTGAGACCCTGAGGGATGACTGCACGTGACATCCATCCAGCTCCTGGTGTACAGCGTGGTCTGTGTCTGTGTGAGTGTTAACTACTGTTTGCTGTCCCTCAGTTAATTCTGAGCGAGGTTAATACTCAAGTGCTGCTGGCTCTAAAGAGACCAGAAACAAATGCAGTTTTGAGAATCTAGAAATGACTTTTTATTTTGGGCGGTATTGGGGTTTGAACCCAGAGCCCTTCATACAGAGCAATCTATATCCCCAGCCCTCAAAATCAAGGATGATTTTGAGTCAGCACCTCTCTAAGTTGCCCAGTTTGGGTTTGAAGTTTTCAGTCTTCCCGCCTCAGCCTCCCAAGGTTCTGGGATTATAGGTGTGGCCATCTTGCCCAGCTATACAAGTGATTTAAAGAATTCTTTCCTAGCAGTAGAGCTTCACAGGTTGGTCAGTTCACCAAAAAGTCCTAGAAACATGTTCCTGTTAGTGAATACTGATTGTTAGAGTTTTACTCAGCTGCAGTCTAAGATCTGGGCTTTTGGGCCAGACCACCTACGTTATACCCACTATAGGCCAGGAATGAAAACTGGGAGCTTGTGCTGTGGGAGCGTTTCACCTTGTGCTGTTCCTAGTCTTTCTGTCACCCTTCCTGGGTCCTGTGTCCTGCCTGACCTCTGTGTGAGGCACGGGAAGGTGCTGGAAGGTGGAGGTTTAGCTTTGTTCTGACGCCGTGGGCTAAGTACACAGAGGCTGGCAGGTGACGAAGAGGTACCCAGAGGTCTGGGGACACTGGCCCAGGAAGGTGCTTCTCTCCCCGCCGCTGAACTCACCTGCAGGTGGTTTGGGTGGTGAGCTGCTTGTGGCTCCTGGTGTGGTGCAAGCAGCTCATAGCCAGGACAGAAGATGTCCCGGGGCGGGGGGAAAGGGATGTTCACACAGCAGACCTTCCGTGCTGGCATCAGGTTTAGGATCCCAACCCTTCCTTCAAAGTGACAAAAAAAACAAACAAACCCAAAAAACCCACCTTAAATAATGGGGTTCAAACAAGATGATTTGTCTCACTGTCTCAGACTCACCGTGCGCAGTACCTGATACCGTATAATCTGTAAAGAGCAGAGGTTTTGCTCTCCCAGTGCTGGGGCTGGGTAGTCCAGGTCAAAGTGCTCTCTCTCTACTCTCTGCTCCTAGAGGGCCACCCTCCACCTGGTGGAGAGGAGCAGTTGCTGCATCCTCATTTGGCAGAAGGAGTGGGTACTATATCCTCACATGGCAGGAAAGCTGAAGGAGATGGCCTATTTCCTTGAGTCTTTTTAAAAATAAGTTCCCCAGTCCTGTCCATGAGGGCTCTTACTCCATGGCCTATCCCCCCCTAAAGCCTCTACCTCCTGATGCCATCACATCATGATGATGTTTTAGCTTGAATATTTAGAGGCACATTCAGACTTTGGCCTGACTTACACGTCACTCTTAGTACTATGGTCACTTGAATTTCTGCCTCAGTTAGCTTCTCTCCCATCCTTAGCTGCTGCAAGTGGCTGCTTGAGCTCCAGCTCTTATGTTGTTATTCCAGCCAATAGGAAGGAGGATCAAAGAGGGTCAAAGAAATTAATTATTGAAGGATTCCCACAGGCTGTTGCTCATCTAATTGACCAGAATTTTGTGAGCTTACAGTGAGTTGCCAGGAAGCCTGGAAAATGTCATATGTGCAGCTGAAACTCGGGGACCAAGGCTGGGCACCCAACCAGCCATCTGTATAATTTGTACTTTGGGATGGAATCCCTGGGAGCCTAAGTCAATGCCGATGGCTAAGACTGAGGAGCAGAGACTATTTTTGAAATCCATATGAAGGAAAAATAATTTCGGATTAATTCAGACGTTGAGCTCTGGTAACAGGTTTAGCAAACATCTGAGGCTCCAAGTCCTGCCAGGCCCTGGGAATAGAGGCTGAGTCACAACTAGGCCTTGGGCTCACAAAATTCTCAGGTTGTTGGATTGATCCGTGGTTGCTTTTGGAATTGGAGACATGTATTAGGCAGCAGTTAGGTGTGCTTCTAATGCGATTGTGTGTGTGTGTGTGTGTGTGTGTGTGTGTCTGTCTGTCTGTCTGTCTGTGTCTGTCTCGTTGGGGAGGAGGAACTCCTCAGTAGCATGTACTTCTGGGGCCATCCAGAACTGCAAGAGTAGATGCCCCTCTGCTAGTGATTCAAGGGGAACATTCAAGTCCACTTCCCTCTTGCTGCCCTGGGGCCTGTTTGATGTGGGCCAGAGTCAGCAGGTTTGAGCTTTGTTCTCAGTTGCACCCAGGGCAAATTACTGGGGCTTTGGTTTTCTCATGCCTGTAAATTAGAGCTTCTAAGCCATGTGGGGGAGCAGCCCTGCCCCCAGCGGAATGATGTCATGTCTGGGGGTCGTGGCCCTTTCCCTTGGGGATGCACACAGGGTAAGTTGGTGTGTGCTTCTGACTTTATGGTGGTGATAGGCAGAGCCATGCCCAACAGCCATTGAGGTGACTTGCTCTCAGTTAAAGAGCAAAGGAGCTAGGTGGGCTCTTCCTGTCCTCGGAAGCCGAGGCCTCCTTGCACTACTAGCTGATGGGGTTGGTGGATCACATAAGTCCACAGCCCACTGCAAAGGGAAGAGGAAGTAGTGAGTCATGCATCTCCTCAGGGGCTTGACGGCTGTGTTAGGCTGAGTCCTGCTGGCTTCGCTCTCCTCCCTGATTCTGCTGATTCCACGTAGCTACTACCCCCCAGAGCGGGACAGATAGCTGATGGAGTTCCAGCTGGTCAGTGTGGCTGCTGTCTGGACTCTTGTGTAAGGTCACCCCTGGGAAAGGCCCTGCATTGCTTAGGGACATTTGGGCTGCTGAGCAGTTGGCTTGGAGTTAGGAGTGGAGGCTTGGAGTAATGGGTTCCCATGCCTTGCCTGTTTAGTTTCACCCACTCTGCAATATTGGAGCTGGACAGCAGGACTTTCAGGGTGGGAAACATGTCCTGTAGAAACAGCCTCATGGGATGGTGGCCGCTGGCCTAGCCATCTGTGGTGGGACAGTGGTTTTAAGGAAGGAGCCTTTCTCCAGCAGCTCAGGGGCCTGTGTGTGCTCGTCCTCTGCCCTTTGGGAACCGGCAGCAGGGCCTGGTGATCAGCTGTAGATGTTCTTGGGGCTCCCGAACAGGAACTCTCTTTAGAAAGAGCTCATTGTTTAGTGCGTGTGCTGCATGCTGGGCCCATAGTTACTGGCTCCTAGAAGTTAGATTCTCCTGATCATAATCAAAAATTCTAGAATAGTGTGTATCTTTTTGTGTGTGTGGTGGCGCTTGTACTGGGGATCGAATCCAGAGAGCCTCTGTCACTGAACTATATCCCTGGCCCTTTTTATTTTTTACTTGGAGATGGAGTCTTGCTAAGTTGCCCAGGGTGGGTTTGAACTTGCAGTCCTCCTATTTCAACCTCCCAAAGCACCGGGGTTACAGGTGTGCTCCAGTGTGCGGCTTAGCTTCTTTTGATACATAAATCACTTGCCTGGCTTTAGTTGTACAAAAATCTATGAAATTTAACATAAATATCCAGTGAAGGTTGCACCAGGACAAAACTGTTGTCTTTGTAACCAGTTCCTTCCCCGACTCCCTTCCCCTATCATTGCTTTCTGTCCAAGAGTGGGGTAGATTTGTACAGAACATTGCAGTGTTTCCTTTGGGAGCAGTGGAAAGAACTGTGCGTTTGAAATGAGAACACCTGTAGTTTGAGCCTTGGCTGTGTAACTAAGACGTTTAACTTGGTTGGTTGATTTTCGAGGCTTCAATTTACTCATTAGGACATAATAATAAAAAAAGCCTCGTTGCAATGGCGCAGTGAAGAAACTCTCTCCTTTGCTGATTTTTCCACGTTTTTAAAAAACTCCCTTTGTTTCCTAAAGATTCCTTGTAGTGACCTCGTCTGAAGTTTTATGTTCAGATGGTCTCAGCAGCCACCCAAGCCCCTTCAATAACGTGCTGCAGTAAGGACAATTATTCTGGGTACAAGCTGAGTATGGTAGTGTACGCCTGAGACTGGAAGATCTCCTAAAGTTTGGGGCAAGCTTGGGCTACATAGTGAGTTCAAAGCCACCCTGAACTACACAGCAAGACCTGTCTCAGAAAGGAATTATTCTGGACACAGTGCGTAAAGTACGCAAAACTTAGGCTGAGCTCCAGCTCAAGTCACTTCACTGAAGTGGGCTTTTAAGAGTATCTGACTTTTCGTTACTATATTTATCTTAAGTCTTAGTGCCCTGGAAACAGTTGCACTCACTCTTCTTTTAGATTCCTGTTAGCACATGTTTCTGTGTGCCTGCTGTCTCAGCCCCTTAGTCATTAGTGGATTGCTTCCTTAGGGAATGTGATGATAACTCCCAAGTTGCGTTTCATCCCCTTGAGGAGGGGGGACCCAGGATTAGAGGAAAGCAGAACACAGATCAAGGCCAGGGAGACCCCTGAAAGGCAGGTTCATGTTTCCTTGTTTATACATTGGTATTTATCTTTCATCTGCAGACTTCTTGGTGCATTTAGGTGAGGTGAAGTGCAGCGAGGACCAGGCGGCTGCAGGCAGGGCAAGTCACCCCCTGGGCCTCCTCATTCACAGGGCAGCGCATGTGTTCCAGGAGTGGCTGTAAGGGAGCACCCAGCACAGACATGCTGCCTAATAAGCACCCAATCTCTGTGGTGGCAGTTGGTTAGTGGTGGTGTACCTGGAAGGAAGGGTCACCACCCAGGTCTTTGAAAACATGCACCACAGACCACCAAAATACATGTTATCTTTGATCAAGAGTCAAGACAAATGAAAGCATGGTGATGCACTCAGGGAGGCTGAGGCAGGAAGATCGAAAATTCAAGCTGAGCCTGAGTGATTTAGTGAGATCCTGTCTCAAAATTAGAAATAAGGGGCTGGGGATGTAGCTCAGTGAAAACCCTGGGTTCAATCCCTAGTACTGGGGGTAGGTGAGGGGCCATTAACTTTCTAGAACTGTACTTGCTCTGTGCTCATTTTAATGGCCACTGTAGAGATTCTGTATTTGGGTTGAAGAGATCCATTATTTTTTCAAAGTGGGGGTGGTTGAAATGGTGTAGTTACTGTTCCTGTTACAAACATAAAATAGGTTTTGCCTGTAAATTCAATACCATGTTGTACATGGTACTGGCCATATTCCTGGATCCATGACTCTCATCATTTTTGTTTGGACTTTGAGAAGAAATTCTATCTAGTAGTAAGGGAGTATCCTCCTATAATCTTAGGATCTTAGAAACAGATGCTGGTTAAAGAAAGTGAATTAGACATTTAAAAATGTGTAGTTTATAATTGTGTAGAGCCTTTGGTTTTATTGAAGCATTTACATTTTTGGAATCAAAGTACCTTTCCTATTTTCAGTTGGATTTTTTTTGGGGGGTAGGGGTCTGCATTCCCAAAGTATGAAGTAGTTTAAAATGCTCATCCGTGTTAATACGTAAAAGTGTCATCAAAGTAAAAGAAATCATTTTCAAATAATAATTGAGTCCATATATTACTGATGCAGCAAAAATTCTGTGGTCTGAGTCACACCTTGTACAATGGGCATTGCGCATGAATCTGCATGGACTAGTGCAACAAGGCCAGCCGGTTTTTCTTAGGTTCAAACAAACCAGTCACCTTTATAGGAATTATAAAAAAAAAAAAAATCACATAGCTATTCTTTGCTAGGACCAGTTATTCAAATTAAGTCAACAGCAAGGCCTCAAAATTTGAGCCAACAACAGTCTACATAACTCTTCGCCTTTTATAATTCGGTCAAGTTCCACAAGAAGCCTTCACTTACAGCTTCTAGTGTGTTTAGAGATATTTTTAAATTAATCTTTGTATCAGATGAAAGGAGTTAATTGATAAAACAGTGCTGTGACACCACGGAGGGGGATGTAGGGGGTGGCTGTAGGTATCACTGAACACCACAGAGTATGTAAGCTCGAGGTAATCCTGGAGACACTAGCTGCTTTGGGTGTCGCCAGTGTCTGTGTCCTGAGTCACCCCGGGGTGGTGGCACACATCTGTGTGGAGACCATGGCTGTGGTCTGGCAGAAGGGGCCAGCGGTGGCAGATGGCAGCCGCCGTGTTGGCCTTGCTGTTCACTAGCTGCCCTCGCTGGTGCACCCATGGTAGAGATGTGCAGAGTCTGAGGCTGTCCGAGGCTACTTGGGCACCCCTCGGCCTACGTTCTGCTGCCAGGGCACAGGTAGGTGGATAAATGTGCACTGCTCTCTCCCCTGACTGCCGTCGCCCAGGAGTAGTGACTTGCGTAAAGAGACAGAGGGAAGAACTCGGGATGTCCTCTTGCCTGGTGTGTTCTCCCTCCACCTTTTAATCCATCGTGTAAGAAGCCTTTGATTTCTGCCCTCCACAGCCTTTTCTTAAGGAGTCTGTGTCCCCTTCACGTCCCTGGGCTCTTTTTCCACCAACACACTCGCCTTCTCTCAGAAACCCGTCTCCTCTTCTCTCCTTGCAGTCTTCTGTTTGTGCTAAGATCGTGCAGCTTCTGGGGCAGAACGAGGTGGACTATCACCAGAAGCAGGTGGTCATCCTGAGCCAGGACAGCTTCTACCGCGTCCTCACTTCGGAGCAGAAGGCCAAGGCCCTGAAGGGCCAGTTCAACTTTGATCACCCAGGTGAGCTGGGGAGTTGAAGGGTGTGTGTGTGTGTGTGTGTGTGTGTGTGTGTGTGTGTGTGTGTTTTCGTTTTCGCTGGGAGTGAAGTGCCAATAGACCTGGAAGTATTTCACTTCTGAGTCTGTTTCCCACCTGTAAAATGGGTCTAATCACTACTTGGCGGGGTTATTGTGGAATTACAGGCGCGGAGAGGCTGGGCTTTGAAACACCTTCTGTGGTGGTGGCTCAGGAAGTACTGATGGAGGCTATCTCGAGTGAGGTGACCACCATATCGGATGGGCCAGCCCCAGGAGCCAGTGTGGCCGATCCTTCTGACTCCTCATAGGCCCATGTCACCTCCTCCTTCCAACCCCACGTCAGGGCACATGGCCTGTGTTCAGCTCCCTGACCAGCCCGGAGGGAAACGGGGGCTCCATGGGGCTGCCTGAAGGAACCTTGCCCGACAGCCCCGGTGGGCAGGCTGCTCCTTCTGTTGCTGTGGACTCCTTATGACAGTTGGAATCCAGCCTTCTTGGCACGGAGCCTGTGGTCCTCCCCTAGACATGAGTGTGCCTTCCTGATTTGCATATGGCAGTCCCCGGACAGTCGCTGGAGTGAAAGGAAGAAGAGACGTCTAGGCTAGGAATGGAATGTCAGGAGGAAAAAGGAAGTCAAATTTGCCAGAACTCGTTCATAGATCCAGGGAAACTTTCATATTCTGATTTGGGTAGAAATCAGCTTTGGGGTGATATATTAGTCGCTTTCCTGCTGGGACAAGTTACCCAACAGCCACAGATTAAAAGCATGAGAAGTTTATTGAAGCTCATGGTTCGGTGGGTTGAGTCCATGGTTGGCCAGCTCCAAGGCAGGAATTGCATGATGGGAGAACTTGGTGGGAGTGCTCACAGCCTGTCAGCAAGAAGCAAAGAGAAGGCAGGAGCCAGGACGAGGATATACTTCTCCCAGTTATGCCCCCAGGGACCCTTCCTCTCCTGCTGGGCCCCACCTCTGAACTGGAGACTTTTGAGGGACGTTTTAGGTCTGAACCATAACACAGGGAGGTACAACTCTCCAGGGTGTGATGCACATACAGGAAATACAAGCTTGTAGGATGTCCTGTGTGTGACTACAGAGGAAATGAGTTTAAGAAACATTTTAACAAATTGATTTTCTTCAGATGCCTTTGACAATGAACTCATCTTCAAAACACTGAAAGAAATCACCGAAGGGAAAACAGTCCACATCCCTGTGTACGACTTTGTCTCCCATTCACGGTAAGTGAGCTGTTGTGAACTGGAGCTTGCTGTGTGGTGCAATCCAGAGCATCCCTGGTCTTCACTCAAACCCCCTTACCCATCTCCTGTCTGTAGAATGTGGTCTCGCCCCCGGCTGTAGCTGCCATGGAAGGGTTATGTTGGCAGGTGCTGGGTGTCGCACAGTGGGAAGTTCATGTGGGTGTTTGTGGGAATGGCTTGGTCACTCTGCTTCATTCTCCCTGAAGGCTGGATTCGTAATGGCGCTTGGGTGAGGGACCACACACTTGTACTTTTACACTCTAGGCAAGCGCTCCACCACTACCTACACCCTTAGCCTGTCAGTTGTGACGCATTCCTGAGCCATTGTTCCTGGAGCAGATGTAAAGGGTGAGCTAGAGGAACAAGGAAAACTCTTCTTTCTTCTCTCTTGGCTCACTTGGGATTGGACCAGGAGGGGCTAAGAGCATTTGAGGTCATAGGTGTTTCTCTCAGCATTAACCAAAAGCTCCCAAAAGCTTTTCAGGACAAATTCCCTTTCCAGGAAAGCCTTTATTTTAGTGACCCTAATGAGAAATAGAGCCTTGGCTAGGCTTGTAGCTCTTCCCCTCCCTTGAGTGGTGGGAACCAGCTCCTGGAGTGTCCTCTCCTCTTGGTCAGGGCCACACACAGCTACCTCTCTACTCACCCTGTCCTTATTTTAGTACGAAATCCCTTGGGACTTTGCAGATGTATGCTCAGCTTCTAAATGGCACACATTATACGACCGTGGTTCCTTCCATCTTCTGGGCTCTTGGTGGCCCAGTGGGTGTTTTCCCCTGTGGACTGTGGGAGAGCTTAAACCTTCTGCTTTTCATCCTTCTTTCTTAAATCCTTTATCTCTTTCTCTTTATCCCATTCTCTCTTGAACTTAGTGGTTTTTTCTTTCTTTCTTTTTTTAGTAGGAAAGCAGAACTCCCATGTCTCTGTTTTTCCAGGTGTCCCTGGGGTTACAGAACATCTGTCTCCTGAACAACACGTCTCAGGAAGACTCATGGGTTGTGCACACGGTCTGGCTCTTCTTGTGAGCTGGAATGGGAGTTTGTAGTGAGGGTCCGGCTAGGAGGAGGAGAGAGTGCTGCTTTGCTGCTCTGCTTGTCCCTCACTGGTATCTCTTCAAGCTGCATGAGGTCAGGTTCTGCTGCAGGCGAGATGCCAAGAGATACAACAGATCGAGTTGCCAGACTGTGCAGGAATTAAAGGGCTTAGTGTAGGAATTGGAGCTCACCTGGATGTTGGGACCTGGGAGAGTGGTGGCCCAGAAGCTGGCAGTGAGGGAATAAGACAAGAAAGACACTCCCTGTGGTCTCCAGCCTGCCCACAGGAGCAGAAGCTGGGGTTCATGGAGAGGTGCAAGAGACCACCACATCTGGGCCCCTGGCTGGAAGTGGGAGTGGGTTTGCGCCACTGTTAGCCTCTCCTGAGCATTGTGGATTTTGCTTCACCATCAACTTCTAAGTCTTCATTTGTGAAGTTACCTGGAGCCACATGGGGATGGAATCTTGGAAATTGCAGTCCTGCTTTAGCAGAAAGTTGGTGGTGAGCTTGGAGCACTTCCCAATTCAGGGCATGAGTTATGGCAGTGTGACAAGGCAGGACCTTGGGCCAGAGGGCAAAGGGAGGGAGGAAGCACTGGGGGCTTCAGGCAGAGGGTACAGAGGAGGCGGTATTTAAGCTGTCTGTTGGAAAGGGTAGCTTGTCAGGGAATGGGATTACCAAGTCAACAGATGGGGAGGCATTTCAGGGATCAGCATGGACAAGTGTGGGGCCCTGCAGTGGGCCAGATATGCAGGCATTGGGGGTCAGTGAGTGGTGTGTGCGAGAGGAGGTGGGGAGATGGGCAGGCGCGGATCACACAGGGCTATGGATGTCAGCGCCAGCCACACGAGCGTGCTGGCAATAGGGAGCCACAGCTGGCTGTGATTTAGCAGTGGAAAGATCATTCTGGTGCTGGGCAGAGAAACCAACAGTGCCCTGTATGTGGCATAACCTGTAAGAGCCCAGGTGCTGAATGGTAAGGGTGGTTGGCGGGATCCTGGGCCTGACCACTGCAGAGTCAAGGAGCGGAGGCGGAGGAAGTTGAAAACTGCAGTATGAGTTAGGTCGAGTTCAGATACTAACAGTGATGAACCTTGGGTAGAATTCGCAATCTAGACATGTCTCACCTTTTTACTTGATTTGTCTCATACTTTGTGTTTTAAAACCTTATTTTTCAGTGGCCACAGCCCATCTTTTCTTCCTGAGAAACTTTTCCAGATCACCTTAGATCATAGCAACTCTCAAGGGCAGGGCCTCTTACTTAGAAGGAATCCAGCTGTTTGGTAACATGCAGAAGTCTGTTAATAGCCCAGTTGCTCATATTCCCTTCTCTGATCTTCTTCTTTATTGTTGACTTAGGTTATGTCACACGATCACATGGTCTAGAGTTCTGCATTTCTTTCTTGGGCTTCCCAAGGACTGACTGTGAAGTCTCAGTGGTGGGTAACACCAAGTAGGACTGCTTTTGGGGCTAGCAGTTAATTGCTCAGTAGATGTTTTTTTCAGGTCTAAATTGTTTTGAATATTTTCCTCACCTAGATCTACGCATGGGTGAGGTGAATGAATAATTCCAACTTCGTAGGGTACCAACAACAAAGCCTTCCTAGCATTTATTTCTCAGACATCCTGCTAAGCAAGTCACGTTGTCTGTGAACCTCACATAGTGGATGCCTTCTGTTAGTGTCTTTCAGATCAGACCCCAGGAGGCCCATAAACAGATCCTCTGTGTTGCCCGAGAAGGCTTAGTCATGGATCTTTCTTTCTCTCCACACCCTTACCCTAAAACACAGTGGGCATTCATCTCTCACGGTGTTACTCAACCCCGGCTGCGTAGTAGAAATACCCAGCGAGCTTGCACACAACCTGGAGCTCTAGTGCTGCCCCAACAGTCTTTAAATCGAGGTGAGGGTGGAGGTACAAATTTTTCAAGAAGCCCCAGATGATTTTGATGTGCATCTAAGGCACTCACGGTTCTAGGCAATCTCACGATCATCCTGTTCCAGTCCCTTTGCTGTGCTGTTGTTGTGCCCTGCGTTCTGCCCCAGTGGTACTGGGCGTTGGACTCAGCTACGCACCTAAAGGCCTGAGCTACTAGGAGCCAGGCAGTGTTCACGGGAGGGCAGTTCCAGCTTCTTGCTCTCGTGGGCCGGTGCACAGATGGAGCTCTTTTATTGATTTTGTTCCCAGACGTGAGGTCTTCTGCAAGTGAGGGTGAGTGTACACCTTGCAGTGTGATTGTTTCTGCTTTTGCACTGCATTTGGAGTGAGCGGCGGTAGGGGGCTGTAAGGAAGTTGTAGTTGTAGGACAGGATCAAAAGGACACAGGGACAGTGGAACTCAGGTGGCTCCAATGAAGCCCTGCCTGTGAGACCCCTTTCCCTGACCCCTTGTGCAAGGTTTCACCCATTTGGCTTTGAAAAGTGGAGTTCACATTGGTCTCTGCCCTGGGCTTCCCAGCCCTGTGTGCAGAGGAGATAGGGAAATGCATTTCTCTGCCTTGTCATGGAGCCTTAGCAGCTAGGTTGGGTTTGGAGCCACAGCAGACAGAACTCAGGACTTGACTCTTACTGCCATCCGCTTTCTCTTGCATTGTCTCCCCCACATCCCCCCACAATCCCTGCCTTGGTCTCAGGTCTAGAGGAGGGATTTGGATGGGAGAGGAAACATTTTTAAAAGGTCTGAGCATTCGGTTGCGGAAATGGCAGGCACGAGAGCATTCTTGGCGATGCCTCCAGTGCAACCAGAAGTCACATCTGCTTTTGTCTGACTCTCTTCTCTGTTCCATAGCTGGTTGTTTTATTCCAAGGACCAGGACATCTGCCTTCTACTTCTGCTCCGTGGCAAAAGCTTTGAGAGCCAAGACCTTTGTCCCAGCCGTGCTCGCTCCCTTTTGGCCTTGTGGTGGTGGTGGAGGCTCTGAGAGGCAGTTAACTCAGCCCTTTCACCCACGCTGAACCGGCCAGATGGGCTGGCGCTTGCAGTCTGACACTCCCTTGCTCGCCCAAGTACTCTGGCCCATCCTCTGTTCTGTGCTTTTCAGGAAAGAGGAGACAGTCACTGTCTACCCTGCTGACGTGGTGCTCTTTGAAGGGATCCTGGCCTTCTACTCCCAGGAGGTCCGAGACCTGTTCCAGATGAAGCTCTTCGTGGACACAGATGCAGACACCCGGCTGTCCCGAAGAGGTGGGTCTGACAGCGTGGCCCTGTTGTGACTTCCCCGGGGTGAGGGACACACCCTTGGCCTCCCTGAGTCCGAAGCCTAAGCCTTCCCCGGGCAGCAGGGTGGTTGCATGGCGTAGTCTGGCTGTGTTAGCTCAGCTCCAGGATATCCTGCTGCCCAGATTGTTTGGTGACATTTGAGAAGGGATTAGTCACTTAACTGTTTCGGATAAGGAGAGGCCTGTGAGGTCACTGCGATGAAACGAGAACTCGACAGTGTGTTTCCCTGGGAAAAGTTTACTTAAATGCCCGGTTCCTCATGATTTTTCCACCAGGCGTTAAAACGAGGTCCCTTAATTTCGGAACCAACCACACGCCATCTGGGTAGAGGAGCCCCTTTGCCCGTGTGCTTCTTCATCTGTTCTGAAGTTGCGTCCCCGCGGGCCTCCCTGGGGCCCAGCCTGGACCTACCGCCGAAAGCACGGACATGCCCGTTGGTTGGGGGCTGACTTGGTAACGTCCTGCAAGAGTGGTTAAAGGAACCAGGAGAACGCAGGCACACAGCCCCGTCCTGGGTTTCACCCTGCAAGTCAGACGGAGCCACTTTCACACCGGGCGGGAGGGACACAGCACGACCATGAGAGGGAAGAAAGGATGGGAATGGGTGGCCTGGATTTCAGTCCCCACAGGCCCCCAGCCAGCTTGGTGACTTAGTTGAACACCCTTGGCTGGGGTCTCCGGAGACCTTGAGACAGGCCTGCTGTTAGCACTGTGATTCTGGCCAGGCAGAATTTCCGTGCTCCCTTTGGGTAGACGATTGAAGCCTGAGCCTGACACCCCAACTCCCCAGCCAGCTTCTGCCCCAGAACCTGGCTTGTCACCTTTTCCACGAGTCCCCATCCTGTCCTGTTTGATTGCTTGGTGTCTATTAGTTGCCACATAAGGGAAGCAGCGTGGTGCTTTGAGAAAGAAATTTTGGAGTCAGGCGAATGGGACCACTTACTAGATGTGTGGCCTTCGGAAACTGTTTCAACCCCTTTGTACCTCGTTGTCCTATTGGATGATCGTGTATCTGTTTGTATTCCTGGAAGAGTCTCAAAGATTAGGGGCACCGAAGGGACAATACCTGGTGGCACATGAGTTGACAGAAATCTGCTTCTGCTCAGGAGGCTGGTGTCTCTGCGTCGAAGTGGGACTGGACGGGGCCTCTGCAGGGCTGGTCCTGTCATGTGCTCAGGGGCCGGTGCTGCTGGGCCTGATACCAGTGCCGGTGAGACTCAGTCCCAGGGGTGTTGTGCTGCTTGAGGAAGGCCTTGCTGCAAGGGTGCCTGGGAAATAGCCATGTTTGTCCTAACGGGTCATCATGGTACGGGTTGAACAGAGCAGTTTTCCTCTCTTGATTGGCCGGGGCTCCTTATGTGAAGTAGAAACCCTTGAGGTGATGAGAAACCACCCGCTACATAGGGGGTTCTTGGGGGTAGCTCTAAACCCGTCCTTGTGCTGCCTGGGCAGGTCCCTGCTGTCTTCCCTCAGATCTGCTTTTGTAAATCGCCTGCTGTTGAGTCACCAGTAGGACTTTCCAGCATGTTATCTGTACAAATTCATTCTGTCCACATATACCAGAAACCATGCCTGGCATGTGCCTTTGGGGTGGGACTGCTGGCGCTGAGCGTGGCGGTTGTCAGGAACAGCCTTGGGAATGTTCCTGGAGGCTCGGGTGAGCGCGGGGGGTGGGGGTGCCTTGCCATCTGCCTGCCATACCCCATGGGCTTGTGACCTTCCCGTTTCAGGCTCTCACGGGAGTAACAGGGAGACACTCCTTCCTCCTGGAAGCAGGCTTGGCTTCTAGTGTGCTCCCCGCTCTGTGCTCTTAACTCCAGCCCACTGTGAAGAACGGGGACAGACAGGAAGGGGACGGGGCATTTGGGGCTGTGATGCCCCTGCCTCGCTCTGTGGCTTGCTCATGTAGTGCCTGGGCTGCAGTGGGCCTTAGTGCTGCTCGTTCTCATTCTGTGGGTGTCTTCACTGTGGGTCTTTCTAAGTTTGCTCCTGGCTTTAGCAGACCACAGGGAGCACTCCTGGTGCTACACGTGCATAGGCATTTAGCCTCCTGCCCTTTACTGTGTCCTCCCGGGAAGCCTGTCCTGGAGGGGCTGGGGTCAGTGAGGGAAGGGCTTGTTTGGAGTCCCTGGAGTTTCTGGTTTGTGCTGAGGTCTTGACTTGGCCCTGTCTGCTGGCCCTGCCTGAGACCTGCCCCAGGTTGTCTTCGGTCTGCTCATGGTGATCCCCGGGCAGCAGAGTTGGCAGTGCCTTCTTGCATGTTCCCGGTGTCTGGCTGTTCCCGACCTGTCTCCTGTGCCACGACTTCTCTGAGACCCCATTGCTCCCCTGTACTGTCTTTGCTTGTGTTTATGTCCCTTGTCCTCCAGTGTCCCCTCTTACCAGGTCTGGCTGGCAATGTGCCGAGTCTGGAGTCCACCTCCACCTGGTGCGCTCAGGAGACACCTGTCCCCCTAGGGGCCTCCTTGGGTCCTGCTGGAGTCCTCAGAGCCTCACTGGCCCGCGCACCAGGACCGGGCCACCTGCCGTGTTGGGAGCTCAGGCTCCCTACACTGCAGCTTTATGAAGAGGCCAACTTCACTGCCTCTGGGTTAGAGCAAAGGGGAATCAAGATGCAGAGAGAAGTGACTTGTCCAGGGCTCCAGGGATAGCAGTGAGTGTTACCCCAGGCCCATACCCTCTCACTGGAAGAGCCAGATGCAGCATTTGGGCCACAGCACGCCTTTGTGTACTATCACACGCACCCTGCTCTCCACACCACCTGCTGCTTCTCTCCAGGTCTGTGAGACCTGGGAGCCAGGTGACAGGGCCTTCTCAGAGCCAGTGCCACCCACAGTGGGGTGAAAGCACACATTGTGAGCCCAGTCAGGAAGTAGAAGCTGCAGGAGGCCGTGTGTGCCTGCTCCCTCCAGCTCTGATAGCCTTTTGGTCTGGTTTCCTCTCTCCTCTGCATTATCTGGAGTCACGTGCACAGGAGGCTGCCCTGGCTGTGTGTTGTGGCTGCTTGAAGTGTGTGCCCAGCTCTGAGGGCACGTGGTTTGAGCCGCGTGGCTGTGCCCCTCAGTTTACTTATAGACCCTGGGGCGTCTGGAGCAGGGCTGCGCGGTAATGCCGGAAAGCCGTTTCCTGCAGGGGAGGAATCGCTTCGAGGACCTGGGGCTGAGCAGCAGTCCCAGGAGGGGAGGCAGGCCCTGACCAGGGGCGCACCAGGCATTTATCAGGTGCTTGTGTGGAAAACACTTCGCTAATCTGGGAGCCGAAGCTCGATGGTGGTGGTGCTGGTACCTGGCTGGAATGACGGTTTTCCAGCCCTCGGGTCTTGTGAATGTCCCACGACACACTTCCTCTTTCCCAGTCCATGGGCGCGTGCGTTACCTGATCGTTTAGAGACGCGGCTTCTGGAAGCTCACTCACGGGGCTCCTGTGCATTTCCTCTCTCCCGTGAGACTCAAGACTTGCTCGAGGAGTGGTTGAGAAGGAGCTCTTGGGCTCCTGCAAAAAGACCGCAGATGGATGTGGTGGCCGTTGGAGGCTGGAGCGGCAGATAAAGCGGTTCAGGAAGGAGATTTAATGGGACAGCAGCTGGGCTGGTAGACTTTGACCGCAAGCTCCCTACTTGGGGAACTGAGGCTCGGTTTAAGGGGTCCGTGGGCAGCGCGAGTGCCAGGATGATCGGGTCCTTTGCTATTGTTGGACAAAAGCCTGGGGTAAGCACTGTCTGGTGAAGCTGGGCGCGTAGCACATTGCTGTCATCCCAGCACCCTGTGAAGCCGAGGCAGAAGAGTTACAATCATCATCCAGCTTGGGCGGTTTAGCGACTTCGACCCTGCTTTGAAATAGAAAATAAGAAAAAACGTCTGGGGACGTAGCTCAGTGTGAAGGGCTCAATGCCAAGTACTACAAAAAGAAAAAAAGTTTGGTGAAAGTCCCTGAGTAAAGCAGACCAGAGAATATGGGATATGCTGGATCTGGGTCGCTTTGGCGCCTTCAGGGCCCTAGCACCCCATTCCTAGGTTGGGGTTCTCTCCCTAAGGATTCCTGTTTGCAGGTCTGCACCCAAGGTGAGGAGAAGTGTTTCCACCAGCAGCTCCTCTGCGTACCCCTCCCTCAGGGGCGCTGGCAGTGGGCTGACCCTGCATTTCCGTACACGGGTGAGGGGCCCAGAGCCAGTGTTTCCTCTTGTCAAATGTGCTTGAAATAAGAAGGCTGTTGCGCCTAGTCAGACAGCCCCCCCCCTTTGTACAGAGAATCAAACTCAGGACCTTATGCTTACCAGGCAGTAACTATTGCCACTGAACTGCATCCCAGGCCAGACAGCCTTTTGTTTGAGAGAACATTTTGAAGCAGAATTTGATGGTAGTAAAACTTAGAAATGTAATTTGTTGCCAGACATGGTGGCGAAGGCCTGTAATTGGAGCACTTCAAGGCTGAGGCAGGAGGATCTAAATTTTGGGACCAAAGTGGGCTTACACACAAAGTGAATTCTGGCTCCCTCCCACCAAGTTTTTTTTTTTAATTCCTAAACTGCTGCTACTGGGTCCTTGCTATAAAGCCTCTGAAGACTTCAGTGTGATTCATCAGGATTAACTGGGAGCCTGGTCACTGAGGGAAGGGCGGATCCTGCAACATTGTCTTGTTTTTTCTTCTCTTCCAGTTTTAAGGGACATCAGTGAAAGAGGGCGTGACCTGGAGCAGATTTTATCGCAGTACATTACATTTGTCAAGCCTGCCTTTGAGGAGTTCTGCTTACCAGTGAGTTGGATTCGCAGTTTTTTTTTTGCTCAGAATAGCCCAGGAAATTGAACTTGCAGGAGTGACGGGAGTCTTGACTCTCACGCTTTTCTCTGAGTGATCCCTGTCCTGAAGTTCTGGGAGCGTGCAGCCTGGGACCCTGTCTGGTCTCTCAGAGCTGTCCTGCACTTCCTCCCCCAGAGCCCTCTGGGGCTGTGACTCCCAGCAGGCTTTGCACTTCTTCCTTAGTGGGGCTTCAGGGACAGACTTATCTGTGAGGGGTCCCTATAGCTAATGACAGGCTCAGCCATAGGGGCCTCGGAGTGCTGCCCCCTGGTGGTCCTTTTCCCCGTGATTTCCCCCCATTTGTAAGTGGTGTGCTCGCTCCCCTGGCACAGTGCGTCCTCACTTCGTCTTGGCAGACTTAGTGGTCACAGCTGGCCATACTCTGGGAGATGCTGGCAGATAAGGCAGGGCCAGCACTCCGTTTGGAGATGCTCGCTGCATCCTGGGAGAGATGAGAACAGGCGTGTTGAGAGGGGTGCATGGACTGGGGCCACGGTGGAGGAAGACACGGGCGCAGCCTAGGGTTAGAGAGGAAGTGGTCGGCTCTGGAGAATCCTACACCCGAGTTAGCATGCCTTCCCTGGATCGGTCCAACCTTGGGCTGACTCTTTAATGACGAGATATAGTGGAAATGTATGGTGAATGTTTAAATTTAAAATTTTCATAACAGTAGAAGACACATTGCCTTTAATTCCCCTCAGAATGCTCTCCTTGCTGTGAAACACTTTTGTGTCATTGCTCTTGCCCCTCCCTTTCTCTCCCTTGGAGACAGGATCTCACTGTGTAGTTCAGGCTGGCCTTGAACTCACTGTGTAGCCCAAGGTGGCCTTGAGCTTGGGGTGATCCTCCTGCCTCAGCCTCCTGACTGCTGGGATTGTAGTAGTTCTGAAAAGAATGATGGGATAAAAGGCAGTGAGCCTTTTACTGCTAATTAAAAAAATCATTTTTAGATCATACCTTACATTTACTAAGATCTGAGCGACACACAGACAGAGGAGTGGTTGGGATTCAAAACCTGGTTTTGAGTAAGATCTTTTGGGATGACCCTGAACTTAGGCTGAGGGGAATTCCTGGCCAAGGGAACTCCTCTGTCCCGCGGGTAGTTTCTTGCTTCTTTTCTTGGAAGACTGTTCCGAACCTCACCGTGTGTAAGCCTGATAGCAAGCTTTATGTCAAGCCAGATTTGACCTTGGTTTCTGGTCAGGAACGGGACTTTCTGACCTTTGCTCCTTGCTCCATGCTGTGTGGGGATGTGGTTTGGGTTCCTGGAGTCAGATACCCAGGGGCTGTGAAATTCTTTCCACCCACTTAGCTGTCTGGGGCGCTTCCTTCTCTTTTCCCCATAATACTAAGAACACAGAGTGAATTCACACTGGATTTCATCGTCCGCCCTGCTTATTTTCTCCATCTACTGTAGCTGGAAGGAGCAGAAGGTTCTGGACAGATGTTTTCTGGGTGGTTCTGCCTCTTTGCACTGGGCAGCTCCTCTGTCCCTGGGGAAGATGAGCTTCTGCCCCTGAAAGCCAGGAGTTTGGCCCTGAAAATGTCAGAGTTCAGACTGGGCTGGGCCTGCTGCAGTTAAATGTGCACAGTCCTGGCCCCGGGTCAAATGCCAGGATACACTTATATGAAGAGCAGCCCCATGATCTCAGTAAATTACAATAAAACAAAATACAAAGGAAGAATATATATATATATATTTATGCCCTTGCTCAAGTTTTTTTTTTTTTTTCAAGACAGGGCCTCACTATGTATCTGAGACTGACCTGGAACTCACTGTGTAGCCCAGGGACCTGGCGCTTGTGTCCCCAGGCTGTGGGGCTGCACACGCTCGTAGCTGAGCTGTAGCAGACGCATGCTGGCCTCTCCCACCTGAATTCACTGTAAATGTCTTTCTCCACAGACAAAGAAGTACGCAGATGTGATCATTCCTAGAGGTGCGGATAATCTCGGTAAGTCTCATGCGGTGGCTCCTGTGGGATGGAACTTTCACCATTTGTCCGTTGAAGTTCATTTAGGGCAGGTTGTGGTGACCCAGCTGGGCTCTGCCGTCAGTGAGTCCGTGGGGCGCTTCTGTCCACCTGGCTGCCCTTGGGGACAGGCCCCTGGGAGCGTGTACTCCCCCTGGAGATAGGGGGCGCTAGGCTGCCATGTGCTGTCACCACCTAGGAGTGACACGTGGGTAGTTTCAAGAGACCACCTTTCAGCCAAAGTGCTTGACCTGCTTACGCTGCTGTATAATTCAGGATGATCTGCCATCGCGCTACACTTCTGGAAAGGAGCCTTGCTCCTTAGAACGCTCCTGTGAGGGAGACACCTTGGCCCAGCCGTTGCCCGCAGGACCAAGTGACTTGTCCTCGAGTGACCCTGGCCGCAGTCGCTGCCCCGTCCTGCCTGTGTCCTTTGTCCTCCCCTCTCCACCCCACCCTGACCTGCTCTTTCCGCCCCTGCAGTGGCCATCAACCTCATCGTGCAGCACATCCAGGACATCCTCAACGGAGGGCTGTCCAAGCGGCAGACCGGTGGCTGTCTCAACGGCTATGTGCCTTCGCGCAAGAGGCAGACGTCGGAGTCCAGCAGCCGGCCGCACTGACCCCGCCATCTGCGGAGAGCACCATGCCCCTGTACATACCGGCTCCCAGGACGTGACTGTATTTAAGGAAACACCACGGAGATGACCTGCCTTGAATTTTTTCCTTTATTCCTTGTTGTACTCTGGAACGGTGAAGTCAGAGCAGAACTTGACCTTCGGCTTAAGGGACAGACTGTGCCAACGACTACTGGTGATGCCTGATTATGAATCCAACGTGTAACCAGTTATAAATACATATTATATATAGATATATATATAAAAGGATCTATTTTTGTGTAAATGTACAAATACTGTAAAGCTATTGGCCATAAGTATTTTGCAGGGCCTATGATTGAGTGTTTGGGGCCTGGTACGAGAGTGACATTAAAGGGGACCTGGGGAGGTGCCCGGCCAGCGGAGGGGAACTGCAGCTGTCTCCTTGCTCTCGGCACCTGTGGAGCTGATGGTGACGCCTCCCCGTCCCACGCCACCTCCTTGCAGTTGGCGCTTGGTGTGCTGACGAGGGACGCTCTTGTCTTTCTTGTTTTCTTTTCTTTTTTGAGTTGAAATTAGGCAAGATCTCAACTCAGTTCAAACTCAGGGAAGAGGCCCACCAAGGAGAGCAAGTCTTCTGTGTTCCTCCCTGCTCTGCACCCCCGGCACCCCCACGGCTCCCTCCTCTCCCTGCCTTTCTGCCTCTCCTTCCCTGGCCAGGCTTTTAAGGACGAACTGGGGAAGGCGAGAGTGGAACCTGGCCTGCTCAAATGTCCCCTCACCCCCCAGTGAGGTTTCCGTTCAGACCCCTTGGGTAGTCAGTCTCCTGTGTTGGGGAACACGCAGTGGACCCTTGCGGTCTGGGCTTTGATCGGGGACACCTGGCAAAGGAGATCGGGCCACATGAGTGACAGCAGCTCAGCTCCTAATTATCCCTGTGACCTGTGGGTTCTCAGTGGCACGCGCCTTTCCCCGGGGATTCTCAACCACAGGGCAGGGCGATGGACTTAATCGCAGTATCATCACATGAATGGTGCCACTGCCGGGTGGGAGGGGCCCGGGGAGAAGAAAACCTTTCCTAAAAGTATTTTAGAGCCTGGATCCCCAAGTTGAGGTCTTAGTGGAAAACATTTTGGGTGGACATTTCCAGCTCTCTGAAGAGTTTCCTCTCCACAGGAGCTTCTTGTGTGCAGGAAGTGGATTCCTGACCTTCTGCTAGGAGGGGCGGAGGGACTGGGGAGACGCAGGAGGCCGAGGCGGTCTGATGCCTAGCCTGAAGCCTGAGTTTCTAGCTGCAGAAGAAGCAGGGATTGTCGTGTCAGCAGTGACTGTTCCATCATCATTCACTGGCTGTTGTCACCTGCTCCCCTCTGGAGAGCCTTCTTTCCGTGTGGCTCTTGAGGCCACTCAGCCCTGCAGGTTATGGTGACTCCGCCTACTATCCAGTCACACCGAGCCTCCCTCTCAGACTCGGTACAACATCCAGTTTGATTCTTCTTTTCTGGATTCAAGTTGTCTCCAACTGTTTTGCTATTTCAGTAAAGCCATCCCTAGTCCTCAGCAGAGCTTTGCTGCCCTGAGCCTTCAGGAGGCTGTGCTGCAGGGCCTGATGCTGTTCCTGGGGTCGGGAGGGCAGCCCGGTGCTCACTGCGATCAGACGGCCTGTCTTTCTTCTGGTTGTGCTGTGCACAGTTCTGAGTTGAAGGGGGATGGAGGCCTGGATTAGGACCCCGAGGACACAGCCCTGGCCTTGCTGGGCCTTCTGTGCTGGGGGATACCTGCCTCAGTCTGGGGGCGCCTTGGCCTTCAGTGGCTCGCATGCTCAACTTTACTTGAAGCTCCCAGGTGCCAAACCATTTAGTGCCTTGGCTATCTGTCCCACTGCCTTGGGAGAGGGATTGATTCTTCTCTTCTCTGAGCCTTTAATCAGCCGCTTCCTCATTTATCTACCTGTGGTGTTGGGACCAAGCCCCCAGGATGCCCGAGTAGCCCGTTCCTAGCTTGGGACACAGCTCCAAGGGGGCCTCATCCCGCCGCCTTGTGAAATGACCGCCAGTTCTTGGTGGCTTGGCTGGACCCCGTGACACTGCGTCTGGGGAAGGGATGGGAGGCTCTGCCCCTCTGTGTAACTCGGCTTTCTAGTCACTTGTGTATGTGCGCTTGAGCTTTCTTCAGGACAGATTGTCGTCTCTGGACCTCTGGTGGCACTACAGTCAGGGGTAAATGGTTAGACCGAAAGCTGTGGCATTTGCCATGTTGCACTGCCATGCAGGAAGGAGGCACCAATGTGCAGAGCGGTGTGGTGTTGGTCACGTGTGTGGGATCCCTTGGCTTCACAGCCACCAGCGGTGCTTGCTTCCCCCTCCGTGGACCAGGTATCTGGGTGAAGACTTCCACATCTGGGCCACGGTAGGGCCTGGGCTCACTCCGTCACGCTACTGCACCTTCTGCTGGCCTGAGTTTCTCATCGTTGGGCAGCCTGGGACTAGGGCGGAGAGACAGGAATCTGAGAAGGGTACAAGTGTGACCTCGGTGGGCAGTGTAAGGAGGCAGCAGGGCCCGCAGAGGAGGGCAGGGAAGGGAAGGTCTCCCTGCACAGGCGCGGGGAAGTTGGCTTCTCTTCTGCCCTTGGAATTGATCCTTGTCATCATGCCTGGGGCAGATGCCAGGTTCTAGAGGCCACTGGGTCAGGCTGGAGGCTTGTGTGATCCCAAAGCAGTTGGGAGGTGCGGAGACCTGAGCCTGGCTGGTTGTGTATTAGCTCATTCCTGCAGCCTCCTCGATATAGCAACTTTGACCTGGGCCAGCTCCCGAGACGGTTGGAGGGAAGTGGGCTTCTGCAGGGAGCTGTTCTCCACCACCTTGGAGTCTGTGCCCGTCAGGGATCAAGGAATGGGCTGGTCCAGGTAGGAAGCTAGGGCTGGTCCCGGGGTACAGGTGCAGGACGGTGCCTCCAGGAAGAGGCAGCTGACTTGGTTGCCATCCTGGCCCTTGGAGTGGAGCAGGGAAAAATTCAGGGTGCCAGCTGGGATGCATCTGGGCCCTTTCTGCCTTGGGCTTTTGCTGCTCTCTGTCCCAGGTGCAGGTGACAGGTGTGACAGACCAGCTGTGTTACTGTCCCATGGCAGTGAGTCCTGCCTCGGGATTGAGGTGAGCAGCCAAATAGACTTGGGCTTTTCTTTCCCTTTAAGGTGCTTGCACTCCCCGTTTTCTTTCTGTTGCTTTACCTTTACTCTTGGTAGTTACGAAAATGACCACATGTGCTGTACCTTGCTGTAAATAAAGACTGAACAGAAAAAATCGAGCTGTCGCCTTTTTTGTGGTGCCAGGACAGGTGCATCCCCTGAGCCTGCTGGCTGCGGGGACCCCGCCCTTGCCTGACACCTGGCCTGCTGTGGGGGAGGCCTGGGATCCTGGGAAGTGTGGCGCTTACCTTCGGTGAGGCACTGGTGGGATCACACTTCTCAGCAAGCAGAGAGCCTGGGCCAGGGGTTCTGGGGGTGACTTGGTTCTCCAGACGTTCAGGCTCTGTTCCCCGTGTCATCTGGTCCTTCTTCCACTTGCACGCGGAGAACAAAAACAAAACCTAAGTGAAGTAAACTGAAGGGGGTGGGAATGCGAAACATGGAGGAAAGCTCGCCTCGTAAACTGTTTCCAGCTGGATACACAAGCACACTTGGCGTACTCTGCAGTGAGTGAATGTGTACGTATGTCTCTCTCTCTCTCTCTCTCTTGCTCTTTTTTTTTTTTTTTTTTTTTTTTTTTTTG
>NW_022900931.1:42555836-42601179 GCF_012274545.1 Fukomys damarensis | reverse complement strand
TTTTTTTTTGGTACTGGGACTCAAACTCAGGACCCTGTGCTTGCCAGGCAGGTATGACACCACAGAGCTAAATCCCTGGCTCTGTTTCTTGTTTTTAAAAGCCTCGGGTCTCCCTCCACCCAGGACTCTGTGTCTTTCTCACTGCAGTGCACTAGCCTGCCCTGGCTCTTTCTCGGCTCCTGTCAACTTTCACTGCCTACCAGTTCCCTGTTGACCCATGGAGATGAGCACAGCTCTTTCCAGCCGCCGCTTGTTTCCCTGTGACTCATGCTACCTGGCTAGGAACTGAGCAGATCTTAACAGGACGCACCCTCAGCAGGCTGCTGTTTTAGGTGACACTTAGGTGCCCCTGGAGCTGATGCCATCAAGCTTACTGTCAGTGAGGGTCATGAATGCAGGACTTGCCCCTGGACAGTCATGCGAGCCGTTGCTCAGTTGTGTCCTGGCCTCCTCTGCTCCCTGTCCTCCCACCAGGACCACTCTGGGCCTGAGGCCTGGTTTGCTGTCCTTGATGGTGGTGGTGGGGTGCTGGTCAGGGATGCCCTGACCGGGTTTGCTTTTTTGTTCCCACCTTGGTCACAGCGTGCTGTGGGTCTACGTAGCGGCCTTTATTATAGTTTTTGTGTTACTTGGAGTTGATCCCAGGTTCTTCACACTGACTTACATCCCCAGCCCTGGAATATTTTCTTTTGAGACAAGGTCTCACTAAGTTGCCCAGGCTGGGCCTGAACTCAACAATCCTCTAGAGAAAGAGACTTGGGAAGTAGGGGATTGGTTGCTGTGAGAGCAGGGAACCAGGGAGATGAATTTCTATCCCTGGATGTTGGAGATATTTAGGTTTCTGGGATTTTTTCCCCTCCCCATGTTGCTTGTACAGATGAACACATTTCGTTTTGCCAAATTTGTGCGTGCACGTAACATACTTTACTTATCCCCCATGCCCCCTGCCACTGCAGCAGAGTTTAGTAAGGTCACTTGTTTCTGGGTGAGGGTGGTGCTTCAGTGGAAGAGTGCTGGCCTAGCATGTAGGAAGGGGCCCTATGTTCAAACCCCAGCAATAAGGCGGGGGGTGATTTTCTATACCCAGAATGAAAAAAAACACTTGTTAGATCTTAACATGGATGCTTATATTTTTTCAATATACTATGAGCTACAGGAAGCTAAATAGACAAAGGAATCAATTTGAGCTACGACTAAGCCTGTGCATTTGGTCTCGCTGAAAAGGAGGTAAAGGCAGAGGGACACAAAATTGTGCCTTATGCAAGTTCTTCCCATAGCTGAGTCCATGGTTTACCCTCAGGTCTGTCTGGGCTGGACACAGGGTGACCGCAGCAGTGGGGTTCAATACAAAGCTCATTGACTGCTGACTGTCCAGGTCCACGGAAAATCAGGGTGCGTCTGCCCAAATAGCTTGCATGTCCAGGAATCTGCCGCACAGCGGAGGGTGTTCGTTCCAAGGTTCTTTCTCATCAGTCCCGTCTTCTGTCCCTGAGATTTCTCCTTTATTGTAAATAGTCACGGGCAACCTTCGCAGCCTTTGTCGCACTTTCTCTTCAGCCTTAAAACGGTCCCTGCAAGATGTGAGGAATGTGGGCATCCTCCAGTTTTAGCAAGTATGAAACTGGCTGAACTCAAAACAATTTTGAGGATGTGCTCTCTCAAGATGGCCTAGTGCGTGTCTGTCGCCTAGTGGTGAGGTTCAGATTGCAGCAGGAAGGTTGCCTTTGGGTTGCTGGACTAAGATTTGGCTGTCTAGCTACTACACTAAAAGAGTTGCCAGAGAGCCCTTACAAGTCTTAAAGCTACTCAGATGTGATTTTTATCCCGCCCTCTCAGAAATATTACAGGCTCCAACAGAGTAGGTAGTGGTTGACCCTCTTAATTTCTCTATGGCTAAAACCCAGGTGGTTTCACAAGTTGCCATTTTAATGGGGTCTTACTGCAAACACTACAGAGATCCTTTCCTGGGAATTCTAGGGAGGAAATCCTTTTCTAGCAGATAGCTACTTTCTAGCAGAAGTACAATAAGGAAGCTTGTATTTTAATCACTTTCAGCGTCTGTGGTGTTCTCAGGGCCAGGAATCCCATTTCTCCCAGGAATGTGTCGTGTGGTTTAAGGCTCCTCCAGCCTGGGTGGAGTCTGGAAAGGAGGCTTCCATATGTGTGCTGTGATTTCCCTGAGGAAGTTCTCGGGCGGTCTGCCAGAACTCAATAGGAAGTCATCGAGTCCAGGGACCTTCAGACGCGTCTCAGTCACGGAGCTCTGCGTGTAATCTTGCCTGGAGTCTCACTGTCAAAGCAGAAATGCAAAACCACGTGGTTCAAGCTGGCAAGGGGATCTGGAGCTGCTCACCTCACCCCTTCCTTGATGATTCACGTGGTTTTCTTGGAAGCCATGGTAGCCCAAGCTCCTCATTCCACACCTAAGGAAATGGCCCAGAGGCAGAGCACCTGGGTCGGGATCTTACTGATGGGCTCTGTGGTGGTGGTGATGGCTTAGGTCAGGGCTACAGCTGGGGATCTGAACAGACTAAAGAGTAAAACTTGGCTTCTGCCCTCAGCAGTGAGTGCAGCATCTCAGCAGGCCTTTGGTGTCCACGCCTGGAACCTCGGGCTGACCCTGACCCCACCCCTCCTTCACCTGGAGCATTGGATAGTGGGTGAAGGCTGAGTGGTCGGCCTGTGCCGGGGCATTGGAGTTGCTGCGACTGTGCCCCCAGTGTGCTTCGAGTGCTAGGCTGTGGGCGAGGCTGAGTTGTGGGGGATCTGGGAGGGGCTGGGTGATTTAGGGAAGGATCCCTAGAGAGATTCCTTAGTAGACCCTAGATCCTGTCCCAGGTGAACCTCAGCTCAGCCGCTGCCACGGGAGCCTTAGCAGAACCACAGTGGACATCTTGAGGCACGGACAGGTCTGTGGGTTTCTCTGAGGCGCTGAGCCTCTGATCCCCTGGGGAAATTGGGTGCCTGGATGGACTATGTCATACATACTGCTTAGTAATTTAAAATGGGTCCTCGCATTTAATGGTGTGTGTTTTAGGACCTCAAAATGTCAAAAGTCAAAACAAGAGTCAGATATTATGTCCCCCATTCTACAGAGGCACCCCGAGAGTCAGACTGCTGAGGGGCACTGGGTGTCTTCAGGAGGGAGCCCCTCTGAGGCCCAGGGGCCCCCAACACTCGGAGTCACCAGCACCCTGGCTGATGAATGTGCCTGATGGTTCTCATTTTTAATCGTTTGTTGTTGATTTGTGGTGCCTCAGACTTCTCTAATCTACAGGACACCTCAGGATAATATTTTTGCATGTATGAAGCAACACCCAAAGGAAACATATTAAATACAGGTACCAAAATCTAAGTACAAATCTGCAATATATGTGTCACTTGTTTGATACATCAAGTAACAAGATTCAGTCAGCAGGTAGAGTGGAGGTGTCCCCTTTACTGTGTGTCTCGGGAGCTGCAGTGGTGCTGGGTTTCTTTCGAGACAGCTGTCCTAGCCTGGCCAGGGGAAACAAGACCACAAATGTAATTTAGCATGAAATGATAAAAAGCAGGTAAAATTAACTTTAACATATTTTTATTTATATCTTCACAATACTATTATTATTTTATCATATAACCAGCATAATGATCATTCTTTTTTCTTTCTTTGTGGTTTCTGCAGAGACTTTGACATCTGCTTTGCGCTCACAGCACAGCTCAGTTTGGGCTGGGCCACATGTCAAGAGCTCCATGGCCACATGGTTGGTGGCTCCCTGGGCAGCACAGTGGGTCGTTACAGTTAGATTTATCTTGTGCAGGGCTGGGCAAGGGTCCCAGATGAATGTCCTCTGTGTACTAAGGGGATTCTGGGGCTAGGCGAGGTGAGGAGGGGACTCTCCCAAGGTCATGGCTGCCCAGCCAGAGAGCAGAGTTTTGGGCAGCACCGGTCTAATGGAGTTTTGCCATTGTACTGCTCCACAGTAAATGGTTTGTCTTCTCAGCCCTGAGGCTGAAGGAAGGCCTGACTCCTTAGGAGAAGCCCAGCCCTGGGCCCCACCAACAGGTAGTTAAACCTGAAGCTGGGTGAATGACTACAAAAGCAGAAGAGAAGGGGACCTGGAGTGGAAGGGGCTTGAGGGATGAGGACTGGGTCATCTCGCCACACAGAGAACAAACATGCCGAATGAGGACAAAGTGGGTCTCTTTCTGAGAAGTTCAGGGTAGGGCACATTAAAAATCGGACTATCCCACAGAAGCCAAAGGGGATAAATAAGAAATGGAAGGCAGAGATTATCGGTGATCCCAGTGTTAGTGGGCGCGGGCCCTGGGGGCTTCTCTCTAGGTCTCCTGAACCAAGAACTGGACAAAACTCAGAAAGGGTAGTGGGGACGTAGATTTTTTTGAGGGCAGAAAGACGCACGCTCTACAGGGTGAGAGTAGGCTGGTGAAGAAGGTCCAGGGCAGCCCCAAGGGTAGAGGGAAAGAGGCCTTTAGTACCCCAAATCCCTGGATTGGCCTCCACCTCATACAGAAAAGGCAATGGGACAACGGTTTTATCAAAAGCTCATTGGCTTCACACCAGATTTAAATTTTCCTATGGAAAAATTCATTTGTCTTCTCACCAGATGTAGAAGGAGGGTCAGGAATAGTCAGTCTCTCTCTCTCTCTCTCTCTCTCTCTCTGTACTGGGATCCAACTCAGGACCTTGGGCTAGTGAGGCAGGTGGCGGTGCACCACTGAGCTAAATCTCTGCCCTCCCTGCTTTTGTACCAGGGATCGAACTCGGGACCTTGAACTTGTGTGAAGTAGGTGGTGGAACCACTGGGCTAAATCCCCAGCCCTAGTCTCTTTTGATTCATCATGCTTATATGTAAATGACAGGGTGGGAATAGCATCTTCTGCTTGGTTCCGTTTTGGGTTGAGTGTGTGGCAAATGTTTCTCCTTTTTCTTCAATGGACTGGTGAGCCCTGCCTAGATTTCTGTGAATTATAAAATACATTCTGCTCAGTTGATTGTTTAGTTTGCCCAGCCCTAATCTCTTACCTCATAAGGAAAAGTGGAGGAAATACCAGAATCCGCTGGCTCTTACCTACACGTGGATGAAGGAAGACACCAGGGAGTTGTCCTTTGTCATCGGTGTCTGTCTCAGATGCGGCATGGTGGCCATCTTGCTTTTCCCTGGCACTATGTGTGTAACTGGTCTGCTTCTTGTCACTGTAACAAAACACCTGAGAGAAACAGCTTAGAGGAGGAAACATTTATTTTGGCTCATGGTTTCAGTCCCTCGTCAGTTGACTGCATTGCTTAGGCCTGAAGGGAGGCAGGAACATCATAGCAGGGGACTTGGGGGAGGAAAGCGGCTCACCTCATGGAAGCCAGGAAGCAGAGACGAGCCAGAGAGGAAGCAGCTGGGGGCCAGATACAGTGCCTAAGTCTGCGTCGCCCTGCTCCACTCCCCTCAACAAGGCCCCCCTCCTATTGCTGTCAACGCCCAGTAGTGCCCCCACATCCTGATCCCACCAGTGGATCGTGAAGTTGGAGCCCTTGTGATCCAGTCCTGTCTAACATCACCCACAGACACACCGGAGATGTGCTTTTCTAATTTCCTGAAGCATTTCTCAAGCCAGTCAAGATGCATGATCACTATGTGACTAGATTGGCGGCTCCTTGAGAGCTGCGAGTATGTCTGCTCCTTCTAGTGACCCAACGCTTGGCCTGGCAAAGAACCTGCTCCAGAGCACGTGCTGGACAAACATTCAGAGGACAGACACAGGCTTCGTCATACTCTAGATTCCTTAGGAGGCTGGCAGGCCGCTCTCCTCGGCCCGTCCTCTTTGTTTTGAAATGACGGAGTGAGCAGAGAGGCACGGGACAAAAGGAATTAAGATTATCATATATTATGTACTGACTCCCTGTGGTAAGTGCAATCACGCAGTGCGAACATGTTCTAAAAAGAAAAGCAAAGATGTGAAGGGTGCCATTTATTTTCAGTGTAAAGTGCAACTAGGCTAACATGGTATTGAGAGTTGATCCAGTTCAGTTCAGACCAGAGTTTTTGCAAGGAAAGGCAGAGCCAACAGGGAGGTGAGAAAAGATGCTAACAGGAAAACGGCAGGATCCAAAAAGTCAAAGTCGGCGTCAGCCCAGCTGGAGGCAGTGTCAGGGACCAGCAAGAAGCACAAAGACTGTTCCTCAACTGACTTCCGGACACTGTGTGGTTTGTGACAGGGCCTGGCCGTCCCCACGTCTTACCAGTAACATCACAGTGAGCATCACTGCAGGAGGCCAGTTAGGATTCAGTTCAGCTACCTATAATAGAAATATAAACTAACAAAGATCCCAAATCACTGGTTTAAGCAGGATAGAAATTTATTTTCCTCATAAAAGAAGTCTGAGGTTTGGAAGTTCAGGGCCAACAGTGAGTTTGTTTGTCATCAGGGACTCAGGCTTCTAGGCATCTATCCTCAACACTTGGTTTATATTTTCAAAAGCACTTCATGGTCCAAAAAAGGCTGCTGGAGCTCCAGTCAACAGCTCTTCATTCTAAGCAAGAGGAAGAGAAGAAAGGCAAGCCTTATTCCTGTTTGGAAGACTCACCAGAAATATCACATGACAATTCTGTTCACATTTCATTGGCTAGAACACGAACTATGTCTACAAGAACCTCCTAGTGAGGTTGGGAGATATGGGCTTTTTAGTTGTGTGCATTCCTACTCCTAATAAAACAAGAAATGCGCAAAGACAATATAAGCAAAAAACAAATGTGGTAACGTTTCTAACTGAAAGCTGTTGATATCATTTCAGTTTTAAAAACAACAGTATTGTGATATAATTGACATACCACGAACTACACATATTTAGACTGGACATTGAAGGCAGGGATTTAGCTCAGTGGTGCCACCGCCTGCAAAAAAGAAAGAAAAAGAAAGAGAGAAAGAAAGAATATGAGTATTAAAAAAATAAACTGTATAATGGAACCATCTGTCTCAGTCACTGGAGCAAAACACGCAACACTTGGGACTTGAGGAGAGGTTTATTCTGGCTCAGGATTTCAGTCCATGGTCAGCTGACTCCAAGGCAGAAACAGCACAGCAGAGGGACATGGTGGACGAAAAGGTGTTTATCTGAGTCACTTTCTGTAAGCCAACAGCCACAGTTTTTTGTTTTTGTTTTTTTTTTTTGGTACCGGAGATCGTACTCGGGACCTTGCGCTTGCGAGGCAGGCGGCGGAACCACTGAGCTAAATCCCCGGCCCTACCAACAGCCACAGTTTAAAGGAGGAGTTTCAGTCCAGAGTCAGCTGGTTCCAAGGCAGGGCGGCATGGCACAGGTCATAATGGAGTCAGGACTGCTCACTTCAGGGCCAACGTCAAGGGGAGGAGCTGGAGAAGGAAGGAACTACTGCCAGCCACGCCCATGACCCGCCCCTCTGACCAGACCCCACCTCCTAACAGTGAGTCAGTTTATCTGCCTCATAATCCAGTCTCCCTCCAAAAGTAAATGAGGCTCCTAGGAGACATCCAGATATACTCGGTAACATCCCATCCTTGCTGTCCGAAAGACTCCTGCACATCCCTTAAAGCACAGTGCATTTTGTCCATCTCTAAGAGTTGCCAAAGTCCTAACAGTTTCAGCATTGCTGAAAGATCGAAGTCCAAAGTCTCCCCGGTGACTTAAGGCAAACTCTTAGCTGTGAGCCCTTGTAAATATCAAAAGGAAAGTTAAACATTCTCATTCCAAAAGGGAGGAGTAGAGGGAGAGAAAGGAATGGGACCAAAACAAGACAGAAACCCGGAAGGGCATACATTAAATCCTGCAGCTCTGTGTCTTAACGCTCAGGACAGGTTGCGGCCCCGAGATGGGGACTCCGAAAGGCTTGGGTAGCGTTTCCTACTCTGCTTCATTGGTAAGGTACGTATGGAAGCTCGCTGTTTCGCTTGTGATATCCATGAATTCTGTCACTGTTGTCGAAAAGACTATCCTTTCTCCATTGAATGGCTTTTGTACTTCGACGGAGATGTCGGTTGTCCGCATATGTGGGCCTGTTCCTGGATTCTGCTCTAGACACCTGTTCTTTTCATATCCATACCGCACTACGTTTCTTTTCTTTTCTCTTTGGTACTGGGGCTTGAACTCAGGACCTTGCGCTTGCAAGGCAGGAACAGCGCCACTGAGCTAAATGCCTGGCCACACTACAGAGCTTGTCTGCTATTGTTAGCTTTATAACGCATCTTTAATCAGGTAGTGTTAGACCCCCCAATTTTGTTCTTTTTAAAAATGGTTTTAGTTGTTCTAGGCCATTTGCATTTCTTTAAGAATTTTTTTTTCTGGTACTGAGAATCAAACTTAGGATTTTGCTCTTGCCAGGTAGGTGTAGTACCGCTAAGCTAAGATCCCGCCCTCTTTATGAATTTTAAGGAGCCAATTTTACACAAAAATCTGATAGGGCTTTAACTGGCATGGTGTTGAACCCACAGATGAGTTTTTGAATGAGGTACAGAGTCCATTAATTTTGGTCTTTTAAAGTGTGTCTTGGCTAGAAGAGAGACTATTAGATAAAAGGAAGGCAATAAAATGGAATGGGAGGGGGCAGAAGAGGACAACAGGAGGATGGATATGATCAAAATATGTATGAAAATGCCACAGTGAAACCCAGTATTTAGTAAAATTAATATGCACTAATGAACATGTATTTTGAAAAAATAATTGCAAAATTTATCTCAGCAGTGTTTTGCTGATTTCTTGCACCTCTTTCATCAGCTGTATTTTTACAAATTCCTATTTTAGGATGCTATTCTAAATAGCACTTTAAAAATTCTAATCTACAGTTGTGGCTAGTATGTAGAAATTTAATCAATTTACAAAATATTGGCCTTTTATCCTGCAACCTTGCTAACTGACATCACTAGTGTTTTTAGAGTGGCGGAAGAAGGAAGCTGAGATAAAATGCTGGTTCAATCTGCCCTGTTTAACCAGAAGCTTTTAGGGTTTTCAGATTTGTATTTTATCTTCTTTGCAGGTTTGGAAATTACATATTACATTTTCCTCTGTTTAGAAGTCGTTGGGTGAACGTGTGTATGTGACATTGCTAAACCTAAATGTAATCAACATCTCTAGCCTTGTGGCAGACAGTATGAGAGCTTTAGAAGCCCTGTGCTTCTTACCTCTTGTGACGCTGAGTATTTTAATCCCAACCTGCTTTGATACTTTCTTACCTTATTTACCGCTATTTTTTATGCTGTCAGTGCCTGTTTAGATTTATCCAGAGTTTATTCATTATTTCATTTTGCACTGATGATCCTGGTTCTGCGTTCAGTTTCTCTCCTAACATCATTCTTTGTCGGACTTCCCCAGAGGTTATTAGGACACTGTGAGAAAATGTCTTTATTATACCTTCACTCTTGATTGATAACTTGTTAGCTGTCTCAACAGTTTGAACAGATATTCTAGAGTTCTAAAAGTCTTGCCTGTCTTTGATGTCCTGTAATTTGCCATGAAGCATGAGGTGTTGATTTGCTTTTATGTATCCTTTGTAGGCCCTGTGCTTCCTGACTAGTAAGACTTGCGTGATCCACCAGGTCCAGAAAGGCTATAGCTGCAGCCTTGTGGTCTCACCTGCTTCTCTAGTCTCTCCTTCTGGATCTGTGGCTACAGAATTGTTTTTTCTCTGGTTTTATTTTGCAACCTTTTATCTCTCAAGGCTACATTGTAGCAAGGTTCCTTAGAATTTCCAATTCAATTATTTTCAGCCACGTTCACCCTGGTGTGTAAAGCTTATCCATTGAGTTTTTAATGTGAGTAGGCACATATTTAGCTTTTTACAGAAATGATCTCATTTATACTCCAATCTGCTTGGTGATTTTTCTATAGTGTCTCACATTTCAATGCCTTTTCTCAGTCCTTGTAAAATTTGTTTTCATATATGCTCAGCAATGCATCCTCTGCACTTTTTCAAGAAAGTATTTCAACTAGAAGGTCTAGGTATGTTGCATCAGGAACAAGACAAAATCTTATAGGTTTTGTCCAACTTCTTTCTCCAGAGATACTCTGCTTCTGGGAGGATCAAATGTCCTTTGGGGACCCCAGACCTCTGCTGCTCCCACTATGTGCTGTGTACTGGGGCTGGGGATTAGCTCTGTGGTTCTGCAGCCTGCCTCACAAGTGAGGAGTCCTGAGTTTCTCACAAGTGCAAAGTCCTGAGTTCCATCCCTGGTACAAAAAAAAGCAGGCTCTTCTGAGGGCAGGCACTGCAAAATGTGCTTTTCCGGTCTCCTCGTGTGTCTCTGCAGAGTCCTTGTCCACAGAATCCATGCCCTATAATGCTTGGCTGGCTTCCTAGACTTCTGTGTTTCAGTCAGACCCTGTGTTACTATGAGGTCCACTCGTGTATTTATTTGATTTTGTGGTCCTGGGGACTGAATCCAGAGGTACTCTACCAGTAAGCTACATCTCCATACCTTTTTACTTTTTAAATTTTGAGATGGTGTTTTGTTAAGTTGCCTTGGGAGGACTGAAATCTGTGGTCCTCCTGCCTCAGCCTCCCTCAGAGTTGGGATTTCAGATGTGTGCCACACATGTATTTATTAATTTGACTTGTGATCCTCCTCCTTCCTCTCTCCCCAGTGCTGGGATAACAGGTATGCACGAGTAATGACTGGGCACAGGTATTTTTAATGACTGTCGTGGATGTTTTGCATCTTTTGTTCCTCGACAGAGGATGGACTGTGGCCTGGGTGTGCCTGGTAGCTCTCTGCTACCTGTCTTGGGAAACTCAGCTCTGATCATGCTCCAGCTTTTTTTCAGAAGTGGCCACTAGATGGAGGCAGTGAGCCACAGTATGTGCATAGCCATAACCTTCAGAACACGCTGGAGGACAGTTCACATCCACTAGGGAACATGTCCCTGATGCCAGGTGCAGTGCCAGCCCTGAGACCTCAAGGACCTCATAAGTGGCCTGTGCCCACCTAAGTACAGACGCAGCCATCCTAGGAGGCAGATGGGGCTCATGCTAGCGTTTACATCTGGGGTTGTCACCAGGACAGGTGACACCTGGCCAGCAGGACTCCTTACTGACAACATCTCTAGGAGTTGTCACCCACCTTCTCAGTATCTGCCTCTTTCTAATGTTGCCCCAAGCCCCTGGCCTCATCTTTCCCACCCAGCCTAGCTTTGTAGCCGACTATTTGGTGACCCTGGGTGAACCACGGCTCCTCCTTTATCTCTCCATTACAGGATGCTAATACCGTGTCCTTAGCACTTCACTAAGTGAAACGATAACAGTTTAACCTGCTTAGAAAATTCCTAAGGGCCGTGTATTTATGAGGCATTAAAATATATAATAAATTGAGTGGTAAGTAATGCATTAATAATACATTAGGGACTAAGCCTTTTCCTAAAATGCCTTCAGAGGCTAGGAAGATTGGGGCCACTGTGGATATTCATTCAACGGATCAGAAGGTAAATTCTTCCAGAAGGGGACAGTCACCACTGGCTGGGGTCTGGCAGGCTGGTGCAGACCAACCTCAGAGCCCAAGAAATAGCAATGTCACTAAGAAGGTGGTGGCCGAACATGGTGCCCAGGCGCAGACTGGCCAGGGATAAGATGGCCTGACGTCTGAGAAGGGTGGCCCCATGGGAGGGCTCTGCCTGTGTCTGGGAAGAGGGGCCCTCTCTCTTCCTCCTCTTCTGAGTTGGAGGATGGAGTCAGGCCCTGTGGGAGGAGGTGACCTGCTTTAACCCTGAGACAAACACCCAAGAAGAAAAGCCAATGTGTTTTATGTTTTTGCTGTTGTTGTTTATTTGTTTTGTTTTGGTACTGGAGATCAAACTTGGGCCCTTGCACTTGCGAAGCAGGCCACCAAACCGCTGAGCTAAATCCCTGGCCCACCAATGTGTTTTGGAAACTGAATGGCTGGCGGGGGCTTTCCTATCCTACTCATCTTGTTGCTGGTTTTGAGACGGGGTTGCTGTGCTGCCGAGGCTGGTCTCGAACTCCTCGCTCAAGTCACCCTCCCTCTTCAGCCTCTGGAGTAGCTGGGACTACAGGTGTGTGCCACCATGCCTGGTCTCACCCCACTTCTTGAGAGAGGGACACCAACTCTTTCTCCAGCTGATGAGAAACTTAAAAGTGGCCATCCACAATCCACTGAAAGGGGAAGGAAGACAGACGGAATGTCACGTGAGATTTTAGGTCCTTCTATAGTCGGGATCAATTTTTTAAAAACATGTTAATAGATTTGATCATAGCTGGTATTTTGAAAGTTAAGGAAAGATGCCCATGCAGGCATTCTGGAGTGTGCGTGTGTAGGGGTTGCCGGGGTTGGAAATGGCATCAGAGGAAAGGCTATTTTGAGGAACATTTCCCCGAGAGGCTTCTAATTGGTGCTCTGAGTGCTGTCTTGTGTTAGAGATTTATTTATTTCTGCAGCGATCATGCAGTCAGCGACACCACCATCCGGTTTGCTAATAGACATTCGATAATGGAGATCTTGGATCTGGCTTCCGGGCACCCCCAGACCCGGAGGTTTCGTGGGCTGCTTTGTGTGTGAGAGCACAGGATGGGAAGCGGTACACCGTCACCTCTGTTTGCCGCGGGAGGATCTGGCAGAGGCAGGTTCTGTGTGTGCGCGCTGGCCAGGACACATCCTGTAATCACAGCCCCTCTTTGCTTCTCCGCCGATGTGCTAGGCCTAACGGTCCACCAGGGGGCGGAGGTGCAATCGCTCCCGTTCCTTTCCTCCATCAGCCATTTGCCTAGAGAAGTCACCGCATTGTTTTGCTTTAAACCTCATTGTATGTCCTATTACCCGCTTTGCACAAAGAACACTGAAGTTTGCGAGCGGTGAAGTAAATCACGCCGAGTCAGCCACGTGCGGAGAGGCTCGAATGGGGGCCTGCGTTTTTCGGATTGCATAGCTCAAGCCCGATCCCCTTACACCTCGTTGCTTCCGCGTCGTCTGGGAGACAGGATTCTTTCCTTCCACCCTCCCCGCCTGGAGATCTCCGCGGGGCCTGGCTCGCATCCGCTAAGCGAGTCCCCGGAAGACTGTTCTTTGGCCAGCGGGGGTCCCCTGCGCCCCGTGCTCCCCGGAACACACTTGCTTGGACTCTCTCACTCCTGTGCTGTGGGGCTCCCCCAATTTAGCTGCTAAGCAGGCGTCGCACTTCGCTCCACCTGCTCCGCGGTGGATCCTTCAGTTCCCAAGGGCCGCTTTGGCCAACGGGCCGCCCTCAGGTGTGGGGAGGGGAACCGCGCTGGACGCCCTTGAGGGGGGCAGGGGGTGACCTGACCCCAAGTGAGGGTGCTGGGAGGAGGCGTCCACATAGGTCCCCCCGGGGGGAGGCAGAGCTGGCTGAGCTGTGAGGGGTGCAGAGAGCACAGATGGGGGCGACGTTGCTTAGGGCTTCAGAGGAACCCATGCCAATGGCCTCAGCGAAGTCTGCTTGGTTTTTGTTTTTGTGTCAGAACAGGGGCCAAGGGGTGAGGGAGGACAGTGGGTAGGGTAGGGGGACCCTTACAGCCCAGTTAATAAAGTAGAACCTTAATTTTATTGTGCAGTGACTATAAAGTTTTTTTTGTTTTGTTTTGTTTTTTTTTTAACGGTACTGGGGATTGAACTCAGGACCTTATGATTGCCAGGCAGGTGCAGCACCACTGAGCTACAACCCCGGCCCTTAAAGTTTGTTTTTACATTGCACAAACTGATACCCTTAAATTTGAATATGGTTAAATCTATTCAGGGTGATTTCCCAGGGCTTTGCATTTGCTCTTTCCAAAAAAATGTCCTTGTCCCTAGATTGTGTTTTCCGAAAGCTGGGCTTTGGGGACCCTCCCTGACCTAGGAGGTGCACGCTTCCTTCCTGGAGTGTGGGTGGGGGCTCTTCTGCCCTGGATGCAGGTGGCCCCATGCCTTTTCCACACTTCTCTGTAGAGCGGCCACCCGTCTCCCTCACCCCCGGGGATACTGAGGGAGGACAGCGTGGACTGGGGCATGATGGTAGACTCTCCTGTGCATCCTGGGGACACCCATCCACCCACCCACGATGATGCCATTAAAAATCACGGTCTCAGGGTTCTAACAGAGCTGGGTACAAATCTCAACTACAGAGATGAATCTGGAGCAAGAAGCCAGGATAGTGCCTTCCTCTGGGCCGGAGGTAGGAAGGCAATGAGGGCACGAGAGGAGTTTCAGAATGGAAAGGCGCAGGTTCTGGGCCTGGGTGGTGGTCACCGTTGGGTCCTCAGTGATCACCCATCAAGCTGTGCCCTTAGGGTGGGCGATTTTTCTAGATGTAGACTTCAGTGAAAGAGACAAATTTCAAAAAATCCAGGCTTGGGCCAGGGATGTAGCTTCGTGGTCCTGAGTTTGATTCTTGGTATTGGAAAAAGAAAAAATATCCAAGCTCACCTCTTCTGGATTGTGCTCCTGGGTCTTGGAGTCTCCACCCAACACAACAGAAGGAGGACGAGTGAGGGATGCTTGTTAGTTTCTGATGCAGGGTCTGGTGCTGCTCAGCCCATGGCAGCGGATCCTGCTGCAGCTCTGGTTGCTCAGGGGACACCGTTCCCACTGCTTGCCCGTCATCCTGCGCAGTCATCCTCCTGCTGGCTTGTCCCCCAGCTTCACTCACCCCACACTGAATCCTGCTCAATGTGAACACCCCTTTCCTCACCGCTGGGCTCATCCTCACCTTGTGGGTCCCAGAAGCTGCTAGAGAATGATCCACTAGCCCCCTCAGTTCATACCTCTGCCCCTCTATCAGACCGAGGCCACAGAACCCTGTGATATGAAGCTTGGTCCCCAGCAAGCACCGCAAGCCTAACGCTTTCCCATGGGGTACACAGTGTGAAATGAAGAGACAGCAGCTTCTCCATGGGGTATACAATGCGGCTCCCTGAATGGCAGAAGCTTGAAACGCCTCCCTCAGAGCTGTCCTTTTGTTCCACCATCTTGCATTAAAGTGACGTACTGTGTTTTCACTCCCAGGAAAATGTCATTTGAAAAATACATGGCAAGTGTGAGCTGCTGTATCTGGCCTGCCATCCAGGCAGCAGAGAGGTGAGGGGCAGAGGTGTTGCTGCTGCTGGGCTGGGCCAAGGCTTGGCCACCCTGGGTTGTGTGTGTTCAGTATGGTGGTTGCTGGCCAGGAGTCTGGGGAGCTGCTTCCTGAGCTAGCTCAACCTGCTGCATTCAGGAGAGATTTATTAGCTTAGTTACACAGCTAACTGTGTTCTCCGATTCCGCTCTACCAATAAAATTTGGTGAGCCATTTACAAAATTTTAAAGTTTTTATTAGTACATATTGGTTCATTTTTGCATTTTTCCTCAATGAGTTCTGAAGTCAGGAGAGGAAAAGAGAAGCATCATTCATGGAGCCCCTCTGGCAGCACCTCGTTTCCCTACAACTCTCTGAAGTAGGCAGGTAGGTGTCCTCCTTGTTGTGGTTTAGACCTAAGACATCCTCTAATCTGGAGGAGGAAATTTTAAAAAACTTTTAGTACATATTCATCATACATATTGATCAAATTCATCATAGGGAATTTGTATCTGTGCATAATCATCTTCAGGCAAAAATGTGTGACAGGTTCATAGTCCCTGCTAGGAGCCTATGAAAGGGCAGTGCATGAAGCTGTAAGAAAGAAGCCAAAGGTGCAGTGGAGACCCCAGGAAATTGGAGATGCCAGGACCATGGAACATCTGTTGAGGAGAAGCCACAGGCTGTGAGTGGACCCAGCCCTAGTGAGGCCATGTGGACTGCAACCAGCAAGGCCATAGGAGCAGGGCTGGAGCTCACACCCCGCTACAGCCTGCCATGGGTGCTGGACTTGGAGCTATAGGCTTCAGTGTTTTCCCTGCTGTTTTTGGTTTTATTTTGGTCTGATTCCTTTCTATCCTGCTCTTTGTCCTTTTTGGAATGAGAATGTTTACCCTTTGTGTATGTTGAAAGTGTTGAACTGTCTTTTGATTTTAAAAGGGGCTTAGAGCTAAGAGTTTGCCTTGAGTCTCAGAAAAGACTTTGAGCTTGGACTTTTCAGTAATGTTAGGACTGTTGACTCGGGCAACTCTTAGAGATGAAATAAATGCATTTTGCTTAAAGAGTTGTGTATGAGTCTTTGTGGGGCCACAGGTAGAGTGTTACGGTTTAGATCTAAACTGTCCTCCAAAAGTCTCATGTTCAGAGGTAGGACCTGGTCAGGTGAGTAACAGGACATGACTTAGAAGGGTACATTATTGTTCCCAGATCCTCCTTTCTTTCTCTGCTTCATGGATACCATTAGGTGTGCAATTTCCTTCTGACATGTCTTTCCATCATGATGTTTCTGCCTTGGGACCAGCTGACCATGGGCTGAACCCTCTAAACTCTAAACAGCCGAAATGAATTTGTCTTTTAAGTTGTGGGTATTGAGTATTGTGTCCTGCAGAGGGAAAACTGATATGCTCCTCATTCTTCAGGTGAGTGAACTGAGGCTACAAGATGATGTGTCCTGAGTAAGGCCACAGTGATCAGGAGTCATAGCTGAGAGTCACACCTGAATCTCTTCGCTCCAAAGCAGATCTCCATTTTGTCATGTGGGAGTATGGATGTCACATATGCAGGGGAGGGGAGTCTATAGAGGGGATGATCAGGAACCAGCTCTGGAGCTGGGATGCAGGGGTATAGTAGTTACCTTGGGCTCTAGGCATTTAGCTGGACTTGTGAGGGAGCTGGCTCAGAGACAAAGAAATCCAGGGCAGTTTTGGGGAAATGTGAGGTGGGGCTGGGAAGGTGAGGTAGCAGGAAGAATAGAAAGGACCCCTTCTAGACAGGGAAGCAGGGACAGAGGAGGAGCCTAGCCGCTGGAGCCCTTGTCTAATTAAGGGCCTTAGCTGAAGCTAAGCTGCTATGCCAGAAAAGATGCAGGCAGGGGGCCCTGAGAGCCAGGAGCCCTTCCTGCTACAATGCAAAAGAACCAAGAAGCAGCCTTGGTGGGAAGGCTTGAGTGAGGAATGGAAAAATAGCATGTGGGGAACTCAGCACTTTTCTGGGTCTTTTTCAGGCCCCGTTTCTCTCTCAAACACATCGCTCTCCCCGAGTGGCATCAGAATGAAGGTGGCTTTTCAAATGCAAGTGGAGCCCAGGAGGGCTGACATTTTAGGCTGCTACCAGCTGTTAGGCTGAAACTGTTTCAGTTGGCCAGCTAAGTTGCCACCAGCCTGTCCCCAGGCAGAGCTCAGTGTGGGGGATTAGCTAATGGTCAACTTGGAACACCAAGCTTAACCGAGTCAGTGTGGTTCTCGGTGTGGAAGGCCCCCCTGAGGATTGTTGCCAATGGCATAAGAGGAGAACGGAGGGGAAGATTGTATGCTATTATTTTCCTGGAGAAGCCTGCTGTGGCTGGTTTTCCTGATATGAACTTGGTTGTTCTCATTTTCAGAGAAACTTGCTGTAGCCAGGATGGCTGCTGTTATTGTCAAGGGAGCTCTGGTCTTCACCTTGGGTGACACTTCCTGGCTCCAGTGTCGATCCCTCAGTCTGGTGGCACAGATCCTTCACCCCACTGGTGCAGACTTTCTAGTTTCCATCACTGATCTTTGGGCCTTCCCAGTGCAGATCCTTGATACAGACTTGCATAGAACATTGTCTTGGGCTCTAGGCATTTAGCTGGACTTGTGAGGGACAACATTGCAGGATCCAGGCCATCAGCTAGATTCTTTGGGCCTCTAGTGTGTGGACAGATCTCTTGCATTCCCGAGTTTTTGATTTTTTGGGTGAAAATTATAACATAATCCCATAAATTATGTGTCCTGTTTTAAATCCATTCCCTTGCAAACTCTGACTACAACACTCAGAGAAGCAGGGCACTGAGGGCCAGTAGCCCCAGGTCAGAGTTGGCTGGCTTGGCCTCTTAGGTAGAGTTGCTACCTGGGGCCAGACTGTGATTCCTCACAGGGCGCACCTTGATTGCGTTCATCCCTGCCTCCGAATACTTTATCTCCACTGCACAGACTAGGGCTTTGGGGGAAGGAGGGAGAGTGAGGGCATCAGAAGCCTGCTCTCCAGGCTCCTGACCCTGGGTTTTTGTCTCAAAACCAAAACCAACCAACCAACCGATGTCCCTAAACGATCTCTTACCTACAGATTCCTCATTTGTGAGAATCGGCCTCAATAATGTCTATCTCTTGGGGTTAGTGTGACTGTGGCAGCCACTTCAGTGGGAGTAAATGCTCTCATCCTTCTGTGTTTTATCCCCTCCTCACATTTTTTTTCACAGTGCTGCATATTTCGACATCTGTCTTTCTCTTGGATTAAAAATAACCCCCAGAAGACCAACAGGGAGCCCGAAGAGGTGAATTTACTGGCTCAGTGTTTGTGAGGGCGATAACAGCTACCCGTCAGTATCCGCTGACCCCAGCCCTGGAAGAATCGGTCGTACTTGGCTAGACATGGACAGCAGGGGGTAGAGTCAGAGAGAAGGGGACAGAGGCTGGGTGAGTACTCACAAGACCAGAACACTGGACATTACCTTGGGACAAAGTAGAGGGGACCGGGAGGCCAGTGGAACTGGGGGAACTCTGAAAGAGGAGCCGTGGCAGAGGAAGGAGAAAAAAGACAGGGTTGGCTCCCGGCTACCAGCCACTGACAGGAACCAAGATGGTGGGCCGTGGAGGCTCTGGCCCAATCTCTGTAATGTCCAGTGAGAGCTCTTAGCCATTTTCTAGAGGAAGTTTTCTTCTGCAAAGGATTCCTGGCCTTGGGTGGTTCTCAGGAGGGTCTGTCTGGTGGTGGGCTGCAGAGCCAGTCACCTAGCATCCATGTCCACAATGTGGCTTGACCCCCGTGCCCAGCACAGGGCCTGCTCCACAGGCCCCACTTGTAGGAGGTATCAGTCTACTGAGAGTCACCAGTCCCCAGCTCCTTGCCCAAAAGGACAGGCTTCTGACCCAGCCAGCCTCACCTCTGCCTCAGCCAGTCATACTGAGGAACTCTGTCTCCTACACTGTCCAGCTCATGGTAATAAATAGTCATAATGATAGTCATAATGAAACTCTTAATATTTAAAGCCCGGGGAGCTGCTTCCCTGTACCATATTGAGCTAAAAATAATTCAACCTGGAGAAGGCCTCTCCAGGCTCCATTTCCTCGTTTCAGCTGCCTGGCCTGACCCGAGCTTTGCTTTTTGACTGGATTGAGCCTGTGTTGGACAGATCTCTTAGGAAAGAGGTACCTCCATTCATTTCCCTTAGTAAATTCAATTAAAAATGTTGAGGGCCTCCAGTGAGCAACCAGGGCAGGGGGTTTAGTTTGCTTTCTTCACATTTTTACCCCTGGTGCTGGCACACAGCAGGTCAGACGCATCTTTTGCTGCCTGCGTGACTCCTCGCAATAACCAGAGAAGTCCTTACTCATTGTCCCCCACAGATTGTAAGCCAAGGCTTTGCGGGACCAAATGACCGGTGCCAAGTCCCACAGAGGGGTGGGTGGGTTCGTGGGGGGCGTTGTGTCTGCTTGTGCCCAGGACATCTCGATTAATCAGGACTGTTTTTCTAAGCTATTTCGTGTGAGGAGAGCAGAGGGGTTGGGTGGTACAGTTACACCAAGGTCTGTGCCCTTTTCACAGACCTGTTAGGCAGAATGTCAGCAGGCCTGAGGACAGACAGCTGGGGGCTGCTTGGAGAGCAAGGAGGACATGATGATTTTCCCTTTTTCCTCTGCTTTCTTACTCTTTAGGTAAAACCCGCAAAAGCTTGTGGTTTCAAACTTTACCTCAAAAGGCAGTAACCTCCTCTGAGAGTGCTAATAAGTGCTAATAAGTGCATCAGGGCTGAACAAGCTCCAGACCATGAGTGAGGGGTTGGAAAAAACCTCAAAGTCTCACAACAAGTTCAGGGCTGAACAAGCTCCAGACCATGAGTGAGGGGTTGGAAAAAACCTCAAAGTCTCACAACAAACTAAATGAGATGCATCTACCTAGGGAGTAAATGAGGACCTAGTTAGTCAGCAGTGCCCATTTTCCTTGTACAAGAACAATAACCTCGGAGTAAGGAAAGGAAAGATAACCTGAGCCCTGATTCCCTGCAACTGCCATCTTGGTGCTTGCCCACTTCATGCTTGAAGATATCTGTTTCTCTCTCACTCTCTCTCTCTCTCTCTCAAAATCTATCATTTTTAATACACTCTACCTATATTCTGTACAATTGTGTTTCCTGTCTAAAATCTTTTATCAGAGACACAAAGAATCAAACTGTGTCACCCGTTCCTCCCTGAGTTAGGACCTTGTGATGTTAGAACCCAGCTTCCTGGTGACAGGCCCAGCAAGATGGCATCTTAGACAGATGGCCGTTTTTCTTTACCTTCCTGGTTATGTCCCTGTACACAGTTCTGACATGTAGTGGGCTACTTGCTAGGTATAGAAGATGGGAGGGCAGTACAGTGGTGGGTAGACTATCTTCTCAATACTTTGTTTTTATTCAAGGCAAAGACTTTTAGTTTCTGTTAAAAGTGGATCTACCACCATGATGGTGCATGCCTGTAATCCCAGCACTCAGGAGGCCGAGGCAGGAGGTTCACTGAGTTTGAGACCAGCTTGGGCTACACAGTGAGTTTCAGGTCCGTCTCAACTACATAGTGAGACCCTGTCTCAAAAAACAAACAAACAAACAAACAAAAAAACAAAACAAAAAGTAGACCTACCTATACACAAAGTCAAATGTATGAAGAATAGCCTTCAAGTTAGAGTTGGTTCCGCTCCACCTTAATTCTGCCTCATCTCTAGATCTGAAGAATCATAGGGCAGCCATGCCTTTTCTATGTTGGAATCCATAAGATCTGTGCTGGGTATTTTTTTTTTCTTTTTCTGGGGATTAAATCCAGGGCCTTTGCACTGACCCACATTCTTAGCCCTTTGTTTTGGTTTTAATTTCGAGACAGTGCCTCACCAAGGTCAGTAACTTGCCCAGGCTGACCAAGAAAATGCAATCCTCCAGCTGCAGCCCCCTAGAGTGCTGGAATTACAGGTGTGAGCCACTGCGCCTGGTGAGGCGTTGGGCACTTTTGAATGAGGAGTTGTGCTCTCCTGTGTGGGTCAGTGGAGGCAGCAAGGTGCACTAGAGTTACACGGGTCTTCAGAGTCAGCAAGACCAGTTCTCAAAGTGCATCCGGGAACCAGCAGCATCAGCACTGCCCGAGAATGCTTCCTAGGTGCAGTCTCAGGGGCCCCAGGCTTGCTGACTCAAGAACTCTGTGCTGCGGAGCTCCATCAGGTCCTCCAGGTGATTCTGATGCACCCCCTATCAAACCCCCGATCTAGACCAAGGTTCCTCAGTCTCAGTGCGTGGACGGTGTGGAGCTGATCACTCTTTGTTTTGGGTCCGTCCTGTTCATAGCAGGAGGCTGAGCGGCATCCTATCCACCACCCAGATGCCACACGCATCTGCCTCCCAGTGGTGACAGCCACACCTGTCTGTGGCTCCATACATCGCCACAGGTCCCCTTGTGGGACAAAATAATCGGAGAATCATGGATTCAAATTCTTGCTTTCAAAACACAGTCGATGGTCCGGTCTCGTCAGCTGCACAGGACAATGTTAGCAGACTCTTGGGCCCCATCCAGAACCTACCGCCCCTAACAAGGTCCTCAGGAGATCCATTAGTGGTGGGAACTGCCAAGCACGGTGTCAATCAACCCGGGTCACTTCCACATGCACAGACAGCAATCAAGGGGGAGGACCTGCCCCGGTCCTGTCTCCTGAGCACTGTATGGACGAGTCTTGGAGTTTGTTTACTGAATGTATGTGTTTTCCTGAAAGTAGAACAGCTCTTCCCCTTGGATCCTTGGAGTTAAGAGGCCAGGGGCAGAGGGAGTTAGACCTTGCACACGTAGCGGGGATGGCAGTCTCTGTCACTGCTGACGTGTGTGGTAGTTTTCAGGAAAGCTCATCAGGTATTTTGTAAATGTCTTGCAATTTGGATGTGTTGGTTGTTCCTCTCTTGATTAAAAGTTGGGAATGCATCCAGCATGGTGACACAGGCCTGTAGTCCTCGCACTTGGGAGGCTGAGGCAGGAGAATTGGGAGTTCTAGGCCAACCTGAGTCACAGAGCAAGACCCTGAGTCAAAGGAGTCGGGGTAAATGGATTCTTGAGAGGAAGACCCCAGAGGTAAAGTGTCGGTCTCATTGAATAGCAGAGCTCTTTATGTTTTCCTCCCAGCAAGTCATTATATTTTTTGAAAACAAAATTCTCAGGTGCCCACTAGCAGCTAACCTGCAGCAGGGCAAATTTGCTTTGCTGAATGCAAAGTAAATCTTGTACAATAAAGTGCTTTTGAACTGTTCCAGTATCTCCTGCCCACAGTCTCCTATGGCCAATAAAAACCAGCCAGGCAACATTAGAGCTGAGATTTGATACAAAATCTCACCTTTCCTTTATTAATGGGGAGAGATAGGCATAGCCAACCGCTCAGCAAGTTTTCTTTTTATGGTTCCCATTTCTGATCATTGCACCACCCTAATTAGTCAGATTGACAGTCAGCTCCTGGGAAACAAAGACTGCAGCCACTGGCTCCCAGATAAAGGCAGGATGAGGGATGTGAAACCGGAAAGGAGGAAGGCTCTATGGGGTCCATGCTGACCAGGGCTCTCTGGGCCCCTGGGTCAGAATCCTTCCTGGGGTATAGCATTAACTGCCTGGGCTTCTCTCTGTTAGAACAGATTTTGCCATTGTGATGAATCTCCAGGTTGCCCAACAGCTACTTACAACACTCTCCCACTCACACACTGCAAGACAGATACACACCTGCGCGTACACACACACGCACACACACACACACTCTTCTATGAGCCTGCCAGATGTTTCAAAATTCACTTTGTTTGAAGCAATGCCATTGAGTTAGCAAAGCTCTGTTAGAGGTGCAAGTGTGTAAGCCAGTGTCTTGGTTTTCAATTGCTGCAGTAACAAATTACCACATACTTAGTAGCTTAAAACTGTGCCAATTCATTATCATATAGCTTGGAGGTCAGGAGTCAGAAACAGGTCTGATGGATTAACATCAAGTTATTGGCAGAGTTGCATTCTTTCTGCAGGCTCCAGGGAGGATCAGTTTCCTTGTCTTTCTTCTCTAGCTTCTGGCTGGCTCCTGACCCCCTCCTCCGTCTTCAGATGCACGATCCCAACCTCTGCCTCCGTCTCCTCCGCTCATCTACCTGACTCTGATGGGCCCCCCTCCTCTTTCATAGGGATCCTTGTAATCATGTCAGCACCCGCACTGAAGCCGGGGTACTTTCCCATCTCAAGATCTTGAATAATGCCAGGTGTGGTGGCGCACACCTGTAATCTCAGCACTTGGGAGGCTGAGGCAGGAGGATTGCTGTGAGTTCGAGACCAGCCTGGGCTACACAGTGAGCTCCAGAGCAGTCTGAGCTACATAGCAAGACCCTGTCTCAAAAAAACAAAACAAAACAAAACAAAAAATCTTGAATATTGTCACAGTCCCTTTGTAACATACTCACTGATTCCAGGCTTTGGGATGTGGGTATCTGGGGGAGGTGTGGGAGCATTATTTGCCCCACCACAATTTATTTTTAATCACTGTTTTACTTACAGTTTTTTTAGTATATGTTTGTGATACATAATGAATATGTTCATCGTGAGGAGTGGCACGTGACATGCAAATCACATTTTTGTCCTTTTTTCTTTCCCATCTTCTAATAGCAAGACTGTCTCAAAAAAACAAAACAAAACAAAACAAAAAATCTTGAATATTGTCACAGTCCCTTTGTAACATACTCACTGATTCCAGGCTTTGGGATGTGGGTATCTGGGGGAGGTGTGGGAGCATTATTTGCCCCACCACAATTTATTTTCAATCACTGTTTTACTTACAGTTTTTTTAGTATATGTTTGTGATACATAATGAATATGTTCATCGTGAGGAGTGGCACGTGACATGCAAATCACATTTTTGTCCTTTTTTCTTTCCCATCTTCTTCGCTCCTGCCTTCTTCCCTTTTCTTCTCTGTCTCCAGATCCCCTTCCCACCTGCCAAAGTCCTACCTCCCCATTTCCCAGCACTTGGCTTCTGTTTTAAGTTATTTGTACTTTGGCTTTCTCGTACAAGAGAAACCATGAGATATGTAACCCGTGTCGGAGTTATTTTGTTTGGCATCATGATCTCAAGGTGTATCCGTCTTCAGACGGATGACTCAAATTTATCCTCCTTCGTGGCAGAGTAGTGCTCCACTGCCTCACTCGGTCCAACCCAGGTGTTATTAAAAGCAGACGATAGAAATACCTCATTTAAGTACAAGCTGAGTACTAAATTAGATGGTATGTCATTTGTGTGGCACACAAGAAGCTCTCAGTACATGCAAACTATTGTTATTTGTATTAGTCAGCTTTCCCGTGGCTGTACACGATACTGATGCTCACAGCTTAAAGAGGGAGAGGCTGAATTTAGCTCACGATTTGGGTGAATTCAGTCCAGAGGGTGCTGGTTCCAAGGCAGGAGCCTTTGCGGTAGAGCAAAGCTGCTTAGTTCATGGCGGCCAGGAAGCAGAGCAGGGGAGCAGGGCCAGAGTGGAAGGGGCCTGAGACCAGACACAGTCCTGAGGGCCCAGCTGCATGACCCACCCAGACCCACCATGCATGTGCTCTGCCGGTCTGCTTGGGGTTTCTCATCCAATGACGCTGACCTATCAGAATGAACAGAATGGCTGGAACAGGATATCCTGTTACCCTCTGTCATTGCCACTTTGGTATTAGTTTCATCAGTCAGCCATTTGCAAACTGCACGCGCACGCACGCATGTGTGTGTGTGTGTGTATGTGTGTGTATGTGTGCGTGTGTGTGTTGTGGAGGGTGGGGGGATCAGAATACGACTGGCCAGGTTAATTCTGGCATTTGGGGAGACTGGGAAGGTTGAGAACATGGGACTTACCTTGGGCAGGACAGATCCGAATGGGCGCTGCTGTGAGCAGGTGCGGGGTGACAGCAGTGGAGAAATGAGTGTGCAGAGATGTGTATGTGGAACCAAGAGGAGGGAAATGGGCCAGACCTCCGCAAAAGAGCACCATTCACTTAACTGCGCACTCTGACAAGCCTCCCTGGACCTTCCATCGGTGATGGCTTTTCTCAAATGCCTCTGCAAATCATTTCTCCTTCTGGCTACCTTTTTCCACAGCCCCAATGGCACGATTTAAAGCCATGCTGTTCCTCCAAGGTCTGCCTCAACAACCGTCTCCTCCAGGAAGCCTTTACTGACAGCTTAGAATCATGGGCATTTGTTTTCTTTCCTCAAAATGCTTGCGATGCTTAATTCCAAACCCCTGGTGTGGCATGCATCTGCCTGTATTTCCCACTTAGAGCATAAGACACTTGGGATATTTGTGATGCTTGTCATTCTGTTTCCTGTACTGAGCTTCTCTCATTCCCCTCTGTGATTCTAGCATGGACCCGGGATCTCCCTTTTCTGTTTGAAACCCAATGTGTTCTCCCATCTCCTAAAGCACACAACTTCAGTCACTTTTCAACTTTTATTTGCCATAATCCAGGGAAAGCCTTGATTTCAACTTTAACAGAAGCACAGGGAACTTAGGTGTATGCCGAGACAGATTTGGGGGAAACACTGGTGTAATCAGTGGAAGAACGGTCTTGCACACTGGGGTTCTAGTTTAAGGAACCACACGGATCTTCGAAGAGTGACTCCCTGTCTTTGGTCTTATTTTTTTCTTGTTAAGCGAGGAACATTGGGACAGAGAATCACAGAATTTCCTTGTCACAGTGAGCGACCACAGAGAGTGTAGAGGATGAAAAAGATTACTCAGAGATGAGACTTCATTCAATGCACCAAGAGGCCTAGAGGGGCTACGTCTCAACCGAGAGTGCCCAGCCATCTGGGAGACTCTGGGAGAAGAAAACGTCCCCAAGCAGAGAACTCTCCAGCTTTTATTTAGAATATCGGTGTAAAGGAAGAAGGCAGGAGAAAAAGCACTTGGGGCCTGGAGTCTTCTCAAGCCCGGGCATTTTTTCTTTTGGCCAGGACACAACATGCTCCACTAATCTAAACTCCTTCTTTAGCCTTTTGATGCTCACACAGCCTGTGTGCTTTCTCCCCATAGTTTAACCATTCACCCCTCACAGGTCTATGTGCTTTGGTCACACAGTTTAATCATTCACCTTGGGTCAGGTTCCCCACATTTCCTTGGAGTTCTCAAAGCCTCCTTGGCTCTTGGTTAAACCTGCTGAGAGTCAGGTCTCATCCTTAGGCCCGTTTGCTACCTTTGCATCCCTATTGACCAGGGGGAGGATGGGGCTGTTTTTCAGACATCTTTAGTTAGATCCAAGCTTTTGGCAGAGGATGGAGTTACTGATTACAGAGCAATTTGTTCAGAGACATTGAAGATAATTAGCAAGAGGAGAAGCAGTGTGTCTGGAGTGGAGTTTTTCTAATCCTCTGGGTGTTGATCATTCCATTCTATAAGTGCTGTAGTGGCAGTCAGGACTTAGATGGGGAAATAAACTCCTGGGTTTCATGGGCATGGCACGCTAAGCACCCACAATGAGACAGATTTGGTTCAGGTGCTCTTGAGCGCTGCTTGATGCCCAAAGGAAATGGCTGCATGACATTTAGTTCCCTTTTGGTTTAGCATTCTTTCAGGGCAGCAACTTTGCTTGGGACAGACAAGATGCTGTAACCCAAAGAGGCTATACTGCCCTCCATGCCCCCAGGGCCTTTTAACACAGTGGAGGGACAGACGGGTCAGCAGGTGCCATGTGAAGCAGAAAGCAAGGCAGCCTATGAGGATCCCCTGAGGTGCCATGGGGTTAAGAGGAAGCTCTGAGCTCCTTGGGGCTTGTGCTCCCTGGGGGTCAGAGCCCGAGGCCAAATGCAGGCGCTCATGCTCAGTGGAGTGCAGGAGAATGCTGGGAGAGGAAACTGCAGCAGGGAAGGGAGGAAAGCACACTCAAGGAGGTGTGTTTTAGGACTGGCTGTGGGTATGGCTTGGCCTGTGTTAAGTAGCTGCTAGGGGATGGCAAGGGTAAAATCTTACAGAGGGTGATCAGGGGCACATTCAGAGAGCGGATGGCGATGGATTTTGCCTAGATTACAACACCCTGTACAATATGAAATAGAATTGGAAAAATAGATCAGGCTAAGCTTGCTGGAGCCTTGAAGAGATGTTGGACTTAGTTTGCTGAGAACAAGGAGACAGACGTTTGAGGTTTCTTTTTGACACGGGAGTAGCAGGCAGTACAGAGCTGTGTCTCAACAAATGAGAAACAATGCACTCCTATCTTGTTTCAAGATGAAGCTAGGAAGCTGTACAAAAGGAAAAGGATAGCACAGCTATCAGTGAAAAGCAAAAAGCAGCCATGCCAAGCTCCATGCCACCGTTTCTGAGATCTCCAGTGGTGTCCCTGGGCTGGCAGCAAGCAGAGAGGTGTGACGAGAAGCTGTTTTCCCCAAATCACTCAGCTGCCAGGTGCTATGTACATCTTGTTTAGGAAAAACAACCACACAGAGATCTGTTTGTTACTCAGAATTTCCTCTAGGTGGCCAGAAATGTTCCCTAAAATAGTTAAACGAGGGAGGGAGGGAAGGAGCAGAGAGAGCGTGCTCAAGGATTCAGCTGTGCAGTGTGTGTGGCAGTGGAAAAAGTTCCTGGAAATCCGTTCAGGAGGAGGAAAGCCTAATCCTTTCGGCGGCTGTTCGTTGAAGGTCTGGGGAAAGTCTTGGAAGTGGGAGGAAATGATACCACACTGATTAAAATCAAAGCAAAGCAACCCAAGGACAGAGCCAAACCAAGTTCAGCAGTGAATAGGCCCTGGGATTGTGGCTATGCTTATGTAGTTGGGATTTCATAATTTTTTCCTCTCTATGTGCTGCTTGTCCTGAGAGTGAAATGGGTCAAGGGCAGGAAAGGCAAGAGGGCAAATCCTACCATGGAGAGGAGGAAGCAAATGCTCCTCTGCCAGGTCTTGAGGGACTCTAATGCTTTATCGTTTCTGATGAGTCCCCAGAACTGGCCCACACTGCTCCGGTGAAGACTGGGTTGATGTGGGTGTCTGAAAGCTTGTGGGACCCCAAAGAAGTGTCACCTTCCATTGTGACTTCTTTTGAAAATCTCTTCCTGGCTTCCTCTTCTACCCTGTAGCAGAGAGCAGGCTCTGAGGCCAAGCCTGATGTAGGCTGGTGGAGGCAGGCTGAGCAGGGCAGAAAAGGCTGCGGGGTAGTTGCTCTTGGTCTTTTAAATGGAGAGGTCTGAGCCAGAATTTCCTGGGGAACAGAGCCTGAGGCCACATTTAGGAGCTCATGCTTCATGGGAAGGCAGCAGAGAGAATCAGGGAGCAGAGGTGGCAGGGAAAACAAATACAAGGAGGTGTGTTGCCCCACTGGCTATGGGGAACTGAAAAGCACAGTTATTGCCCTACTCCCTGGCAGTCTCTGGAGAGGTTGGTCAGAAATACTACCTAGTAGCTGTCTATTGGGAGCTGCCTCCTTGGGAGAAGAATGAATCGAGAGTCTCCCTCCCATCTTCCCACAGTGATTGAAGTTCTCCCCCACGGGCCTTACTCCCTTGCACTCTCAGGCTGCGTTGTTGCCTGGTTCTACTGTGTGGCTCCTTTGGAAGACAGACCCCCTCAGTATAGATGGTAGCATGAGATGCCCAGCTGTCATGCCAGAGAAGCCTTGCAGGGCTGCCTGTGTGTGTGTGTGTGTATGGGTGTGCATGCACTGGTCTTAGGGCTGGTGAGCAGTAAGTCCTGCAGCGTGGGCAGTGGGAGGTAGGAGGCAGCTGCTACCCTCTGTCTTGAGTGACATGGGAGACTGGAGGTGGCTGCTGCAGCTGGGCCCAGCCGGCTGTGCAAGTGAAATGCTGCGGTGATGTAACCTCTGCCAGAGAGACAAAGCCCAGTGCTTCTTCCTTCCGCCACACCCAAATTGTCCTCTCTGTGCTTCCCAGAATTCCGTGGGACTGGGTGATCTTCTGGAGGAAACATCAAGTAGTAACCTGGGCCAAGCTCACCTCAGGGTGCATACAAACTAGGTTCTGGATGAGGCAGGCAAGTTTAGGGGGCACAGTGGAGGCAGGGGACAGAAAGAAAGAAGGGGAGCTGGGCCTTTGGAGAGTAAAGAATGCTTCTGTGGTGCCATCTGCCTGCCTGTGCTTATGGATCGTGAGCTCACTGAAGGATGGGGCCACGTCATGTCCTGACTGGGTGCAGCCTCTGGCACACACTCTGCAGTGAAGTGGGGGGCTAGGAAAAGCCCTCCACAGCACCCAAGCAGGGAAAATGGTGCAGATGGAGCAGCCATGTTTTCAGAGCCATGAAGGGCGGGGTCTTCCCTGCGCTGGTGGCTGCCTGTGCGGAGTTGTGATTTACAGAGTTTTATAGGTTTGCTGCTCAGCTGCTAATAAACATCTTGTCATAAATGATAAACGGGGCTACTAGAGGGGGACGTGGGAGCCATGTTTAAAGAGCCTTGGCATTTTTCAGAATACCCAGTCCTGCCTGCGGATTAGATGGCCCCCAATTTATTTTTTAAGATCTGTCTTTATCATCGATTGACTGAAATCCAAGAGAAGCAAACCGTGGTGGGTGTGATTGTCAGAAACTTTTTTGAAAAGGGATGGCCCTCTGGGGCTGCAGGGAGCTGTCCAAGGTCCTGGGATGGAGGACGTGGTGCTGCTGGGTACAGTGGACCATTTCCCCAGTGTTTGCACGTTTGGGTGAGGAGGAAATGTGACGCTTTCTGAGGGGCAAATTTCCCAAGGTTCCAAAACAATGCAATGCCACATTTCTCAGTGTCCAGTGCTTGGCCAGAATATGGATTGAGACAACTGGGAAATGTTTGGCCCTCATGGTGCAGGGCAAGATGCTTTGCTCAGCAAGAGAAAAAATTCCACTAGGTGTGGTAGTGCAGGCCTGTAATCCCAGCACCCTGGCCTGCCAAGCCAGGAGGATTGCAAGTGCAAACCTAGCCTGGGCAATGTAGTGACTTAGTTAGACCCTGCTTTAAAAATAAGAAAAGGACTGGGGATTTATGTTAGTGCAAAGGCCCTGGGCTTAGTCCCCAGAACTGGGAGGGAGAGAGCGAGCAAATTTCCCTAGTACCCATGCTGTGAGACTCAGAGCTGGTGCCCTGTGCTGCTACCTTGTGCGTTGCAGACTCAGTCTCCCGCTGGCATCCTCTTGGACCCTCTGCAGGTGCGGCTCTTCTCCCATCTTCCTTTTAGATTCTGCCTTTCCTTTCCTACCACACCCAGCCTCACACCTCCTCATTGGCTGAGGGCTGAGGTGGGAGAAGGGCCAGGCTGCAGTGGCTGCTGGCAGGTGGATCCGGTGTTGTTCAGGATGGGTGGGAGGGAAGAGGACAGCCCAAGGGAAGGGAAAAGCTTTGAAGTGACTGGGAACTGGGAAGAGGCCAGTTTGGGCTGGCCAACTTTGGGTTTAGCAGACGTGAACCAGCTGGTGAACTGCCTGTTGCCCACGATACTGGCATTTCAAGAGTAATGAGGAAAATGCAGAGATGTCAGTCTGCTTTATACTGGAGAGGCAATAGGCCTCAGCTCCTTGAATTAAGAGTTTTATTTGAAAATGAGAAGAGATAAATTTATTCTGATGTTGCCATGCATGATGAAGACAGGGCTTCAGGTGGAAGAATGCTTGGTTCAGAATGACCCTGAGCTTCCCTGAATGTAGGCTGAGTCTTGTCTGGGCCCAGAGAGACCAGGCAGGTCATGCAGTCATGCCATGAGGGCCTGGGAGCTGTATTCGAGTTATACCCTGCAGCAATACGCAGCTTCTGGGCAGACTCAGCCCACTGCAGCGGTGGGGCCAGTGACCTAGCTCTCCTCTCACTTAGGGGATATGACGGGAAGCAGGAGCGTGGAGGAGGCTCCGAGACTAGAAAGGCTGCCCCTCCCACAGGGAAAATGCTATGCACACAATCCAGCTAATTGTAGATTCAACTGGGTAAAAAAATTATTTTGCAATTTAAATATTCCCTGGAAGGGCTAAGACTCACACTGAAATGCAGGGCTCCTTAGCATTCTTTTATGCAAATCTGCTGAGGCTGTGGGGCCTCTTTCCAGTTGGAATGGCCCAGGGGGTGGAGAAGACAGCTACCAGTCTTCGGCCACCAGATGTTGGAGATACCGGGCAGCTCTAGGTGCCACCTTGGTCCTGGAGGAGAGCGGACTGCTGCATAGCTCAGGGGCCTGGGGAGAGGATAGATTGGCAGCCTCTGGCTTCATCTTTTTGTGTTTTGGCAGAGTGGTATAAGAACGCAGGCTTTATAATCACTAACTTAGGTTCGAATTGGGCTAGATTCCCGGAGGGAAAAGCAAGTGAACTCTTATCAGAACTTTTTTTTTTTTTTTTTGGTACCAGGGATTGAACTTGGGACCTTGTGCTTATGAAGCAGGCAGTGGCACTACTGAGCTAAATCCCTGGCCCTGAACTCTTATCAATAATGAAACTTTTCCACTCTTCAAATTGATGCATCTCATTGGTTTTTCATGTCTTTTTCGAGTGTCTAGAACATTAGAAACAAAGTAAAAGACATCATTGAAGGAACAGAAGGTTTTGCTTTTGGCCTTTAGTATTTGATAACCAAAAATAATGTCAATGGAAAAGAAAATTACCTTCTGTTGAGAAACAACTTGTGCATTCTCAGATTTAGGAATGTCACTTATTTGTAATGCATTCAAATTTTATTAGACTCCCTATTTTTGCCCCTATTGCCTTTTGTGTGCTTTTATTGTTCATAAGTTGAGATAAGATATAATCATAGATTTCTGGAGTATACAGTGTTGGCCCAGTCTTGTATGCATTTATGCGATAAACTTTACTTCGTCATTAGATTACTTTCTAATGCACTGAATCCCATTCATAATATTTTAATAATATGTCATCCTATATCCACTCTTTCAATTGAAACTGCATAGCAGCCAGAATTATCTTTCTTTTTTCCCCCCATTAAATTTATCAGTACATTTAAAGCGAACAATACAGTTACATTCCTCATTGGGATCGTGTACCCTTACATGATGTATCTTGGTTCTTATTTTTCCCCATTCCCCTGCCCTCCCTTCACCTCCTTCACTCTTCTCTGTTTACAAAGACTCAGAATTATCTTTCTGAAGCAGACATCAGACCATGTAAGTTCCCTGCTTAACCACCTCCAAAAGCCTCCTACTCTTCCTCTTCCCTTTTCTCTTCCTTCTCCTCCTTCTTTCATGTTTTTGGAAATAGAGTCTTATGACAGACTTCAGGATGACCTTGAACTAATTCACTACTGTACATAGCCCAAGCTGGCCTCAAACTTGTAGCAATCCTCCTGCCTCAGCTTCCCGAAGGCTGGGATTACAGGTGTGCACCCCAACCCAAGCACAGGAGTAAGGCCTATCATGACCTTCTTTCTCTGAGTCCCATATTTTAAAATTTGGTATATGTTGGTGATACATAATAAATGCCTCCATTGTGGGGAATTGGTGCATATATATTACATAGCACATCCTTTTTTTAAAAAGAAATCTTGATCCTTTTTTTGTCTCTTTTCCCTCCTCTCCCTCCTCTCCCTCCCATCATATTCTTTACCTTTTCAGTTTTTGGTTCTTTGTCTAGTTTTCCAATGACTTCTCATCCTTTTCTCTGCCTGGATCACCTTATTTAGCGCAACACCTCTTGGACTGGGTGGGACCTCACCTCCTGCCCCATCCTGGCTGGGGACCATCCAGCCTCGGCCTCTGAAGATCATCCGGGGCTGATACAAGTGTGGGAATGCTCTTTCCCACCCTCAGCCCTTGGATCTTGTCTTTGCTTTGCAAGGGTGAAGTTGACTGCCATGGGGGCCAGATCAAGGGCAGAAAATCAACAGGACTTCAGACTTCTGCCAAGGGAGGCAGCTGTCTGGCTTGAGCACTCTTATCCTCTGTAGATATCTTGGAGCCATGGGAAGAAGCCTGAGTCCTTGGTAGCCACCTTCCTGGGACCTGGCTGGCACTGACAAGCACCCCTATTGCCTGAGCATGGTTTGGGGGTCCCTGTTTCCACAGGTGGATGCATTTATCCTCTGGTGTCTGCAAGGCACTGATTCTGGGATCTTCCATGAACACCCAAATCCATGCCTGCAAGTCCCTTGTGTAAAATGGCACAGTAGTTGCATATAATCTACACAAGTCCTCTGGATTATATATAACTGGATTGCATATGATACCTAATTTAATGTAAGTGCTATGTAAATAGCTCTTATATTACATTGTTTAAGGAATAATGACAAGAAAAAAATGTTTATATGTGTTCAGTACAGGTGCAGTTTTCCCAGTTTCTACCCATGATTTGTAGAATCCACAAATGCAGAAACTTCAGATAAGGAGGGCTGACTATATATATATTTCCCCTTCCCCCTCTTTCTTTTTGTAGAGTGAATATCACAGGTCATTTTTGTCTAGTAGGAATAGCTTTTTAAAAAGCTACAAACGATGCATCAGACCTTTTTTGTAATCTGTTTTGCAGATGAGGGAAGCAAGTCCAGGGTCACCCAGTTGTAGGTGGCTAGCTCAAAGGCCAAACAAGCACTTGGGAACCAGGTCTTGCCTCAAGTGTTGGAAATTCAGCTCATCCCAGGCAGGTTCCTCCCACTCCCTAGAACCTTTCCTCATCCCACCAGGAAGGAAGTGTTCTGGAACCCAAGGAGTGGCCAGGGTGAGGTCAGACTACCGCGGACAGAAAACCCTGCCACGACACAGGGTGCTTCTCACTGAGCAGCAGTGTCCTGTGCTTGGCCGGGTCTGCCTGCACGCTCTCTCCCTCTCTCTCCCTCTCTCTTCTCCTTCCTTCCCTACATCACTTCCCTTCCTCTCTTCCTCCCTCTTTCCCTCCCTTGCGTTCTCTCTCTCAAAAACATTTTATAATTTATCTGAGGTCCTTTAGGGCCCTGAGATGGAAAAGAAGGAAGCAACAACCATAAAAATCACCCTGGTAAGGGGCTGGGGATTTAGCTCAGTGGTTCCGCCACCTGTCTTGCAAGCATAAGGACCAGAATTCAAATCCCAGTACCCCCCGAGTCATCCAGGTAACTGACTGTGCAGAGGCAGAGATCCAACATAGACATCCATGGATCTCTTCTCTGCTGAAGAACTTCTCCTTTATGGTGTTGATGTCTGTTTTTGTTTTTCCTCTGGATTGTGCACCCCTGGCTGAGGGACAGAGACTTATTTGCCTTTCGTTACTCAGGGCCATTTTATTATGTGTCATAGAACAAGGACTGGATTCATATTAGTTAAACAGATGCACATATTTTGGGGTCACTAGTGAGAACGTATGTGTGACACCCCAGAAAAGACCTTGGCCCTGGAGTCACACTAAGGCTTGAAGCCTGATGCTGTTACCTCCTACCCATATGATCTGGGATGTTATGCTTTCCTATATTCTGATCTTTAGATTTTTTTTCCATGTAACATGGAGATGATAAAGTCTGCACCTTATAGGCTTGTAGGAAAGATTAACCAAAAGTAGTTTGTAAAGGGCCTGTGTTTAGCAAATGCCCTGTGGCCAGGGCCACTAATATTAATCTTTTTTTCCCCATTAAGTTTATTGGTACATTTAAAGCAAACAATACAGTCACATTTATCACTGGGATCTTGTACCTTTACATGATATGCCTTGGTTCTTATTTTTTCCCCATACCCCTGCCCTCCCTTCACTCCCTTCACTCTTCACTAATATTAATCTTTCATCTTCTCTCAGACCTCCAGGCAGGGCTCAGTTTATTTATCCCGGATAATTATCATCAGCAAGGGGCTGTCCCTGCCTCCTCATCAGGCTTAATAACCCAAGTGAGGTCACCCACAGGGAGTGGAGCTGCCATCTGCTCTGGGGCCTCCCGTGCTGCCCTCCCCTTCCCTTCCGGAGCCCAGGAGCAGATGTGGGAGGCTGAGCAGAGAGACTTCCGTTGCTGCTTTAGCAGCTGAATTTCTGGAATCCCTGCTAACAAACAGCCCACATCAGAAGCTGGAGCAGCTGCACATTTCCTTGGGGCCTGCTAGGGCTCCATACATCAATGTGGGAAGCCCCTTTCCTCTCCTCCCCACCAACTTAAAAAAAATGACTGGAATTTTCTGTTAATGTTGGTGATACAAGAAAGGGGATTGTTGTGTGGACTTGGGCAGAATTTAGGAACCCCCTACCATGTCAAGGGGGGAGTGTGGTGGGACGGTGGTGCAGAGTGGACCCCCTAATATGGCCAGGCACCTAACAACCTCTGTCTCCCAGAGGTTCATGGTGCAGAAGGAGCAGTAAACGGGAGTCAGGGGTTTGGATTTGGGGACCAGCATTCTTGTCAATGGGGTCATCCATGGGCAAGTCACTTCCTGTCTCTGGGGCTCAGGATCCTCATGTATATGCCAAGGGTTGACCTAAGTGACTTCCTAGGCCCTTTCTGTTCTAAGAGTCATGATTCTCATTCTATATTTCTGGGCCTCTCCTCACATTATCTCAACTATTGCATAGTGCCCTGGATCCCATGCTGTAGCCTCTACATTGGGCTGGTTGCTCAATCTTCTACCCGCTCTGTTCTATGCCCCATCCCCTGGATTGGTCCCTGGCCACTGCATCTTCTGAGATGTTAAATGATGGAGGCTCAAGTTCTCATAGAAACTCATTTTCATTTGCTTAAGAGCCATTCTTAAATAGAATAATATTTTCAAACATAGAAGATAGAATTTCGTTTTACACTTTTAACTTTTGGATACATAATAATTACACGTCTTTATGGGGGTATCCTGAAACCTTTCAATACATATATGTGATGCACAATGATCATGTCAGGGCAATATTATCCATTGCCTCAGATATTGAACACTTCCTTGTGTAGGGAAAATTCAAAGTCCTCTCTACTACCTATTTTGAAATATAACATTAAATGTTGTCAACTACAGTAAATTATAGTGCTTTCGAGCGTTGGGAGTTATTCTTCCTATCCAACTGTATTCCTGTATCCATTGGCTATCATTTCTCCATCCCACCCCAAAAGGATTTCTGATGTTGGAGTTGCAGACAATGAAGGGAGGCGTGTGCGCGCACGTGTGTGTGTTTGTGTGTGTGTGCGTGTGCATGCATGTGTAAGTGTTCATGTACCAGGGATGGGAGGACAGCATGGAGAAAAGAAAGAGGTCTTGCTGTTCATCCCTTAGAGCTCCCTGTGGTCACTGTGTTAGGGCACACGTGCGTCCATGTGTGGTCTGACTGGGTGCATTGTAACAACAATGACCCTCACTTATTAAGTGCCTGTTGTATTCCAGGCACCACTTGGGTTAGACTCTAGTCATCACAGGAACCCTCAAGGTGGGAATTACAATATACATCACTTACAACTTCCGCAGCTCTCCAGCGACCTGGACCATGTTGTGCAGCATCTGCAGAGTTGTGGAGGCTGAGTTTGTCATGCACAGTGAGGCTGGGTGCAGAAGGGCGCTCCTTGGCTGGGGAGAGAGGCTTGCTGCCTGCTCAGTGCCCCAGCCTCAATCCCTCATGGAATGTTCATAGCTTTTATTGCTTGGTGAAAAATGGCCCCTGAAAGGAAGCCAATAGCTAATGTTGAGGATGTGGGTGAAAAGAAGAAAAAAATGAAGGAGGCTAAGAAAGTGTGCCAGAAATAGAAATTTGAGATAAACACTGAAAGGTTGTATTTAGTAGTGGCTCAGTTCATAATAGGAGTGAGAGAGCTACCATATCTTCAGTATAGAAACAAGAAAAAATGAATCATGGAAAATGTTTTAAGGAGTATTCCAGCCCATGAAAATGGTGTTTTTTGAATATTGTGCATGAGGTATTTGATGATAAAGTGTGAGTTATATGGAGGTTGGGTCTCAGAGAGCCCTAAAGACCTCTTCTTAAGGAGTTCACAGCATAGTGGGGACAGAAACAAATAAGAGACCAGACAGTCTAGAAAATTCTGTAAGATGAATACTCATGAAAGGGATACATACAGGGCCACTGGCTTCCATGATAGGGTTCATTTATAACTCAAGTCTTGGTCATGCAGGAAGGTATTTTGAGGAGGGTGTTCTTGAGCTGGAATTTGTAAGGAGTTGTCTTGGAGGAGTGCATTTGGGCAATGGTACCAGCATGAGGAAAGCCTACCTGTCAGAGTCTGCTGGATGTGGCTGGGACAGGGTAAACATGATTTGGCTTGTGTATGTGGTTTGCATAAGTTTATGAAAGAAACTCCTAGAAGACTGGGCACTCTGCTTTCTAGGAAGGACTTGGGTGCCAGCCTAAGGAATTTGGGTGGGCTATGATATGCTACAAGAACCAACAAGCTTAAAATCACAGAGTCTTAAATCAACATGGTTGCATTTTACTCATGGTACAAACCTATTCTTTGTCAGCCAGGAGCCTGTTCCCTGTCCCTTCACTCTGGGCTTGTACTGATGGAACTCCCATCCCCTGGAAAGTTGTCCTTTGTGATGGTTGGAGAAAGGGGGACATGGACATGTAGACATCAGTACTTCCACTCAGAAGTAAGTTGTCAGCTCCACTCGCATTACATTGGCCAAGGTCAGTCATCCGGCCATAGGGAAGACAATCCCACCATCGGCCTGGGGGGAAGAGAACCGGGATGCTGCTGAAGAGAACTGCTGATGGCTAGGAGAGATGTGGGTGTGCAAATAATCTTCTGTACCGTACAGTGACATGGCCCTCTAAGCTTCCTGGGTACCTGCTTTATACTCTCATTAGTTCTCATATTAGGTGGAAATGGTCTGCTCCCTGTTGGTCTCCGAGGGACCAGGCCTTGTTCATCTCTGTTCTCCAATGGCCCACAGATTGGTTGCTTAAGAAAGCAGGCTTTATTAGATAGACAAAATACATTTATTTTCTGAAGAATAGATTGGTAAGGGAATAGACTGAAACCCAGAGAGGTCAATTATTGTCTTTGTCCCTGTTAATGTGGGGAGAAAGTAAGACACCCTCTCAGAGTTGTTTGGAACTTCTTATTGGGAACATTATGTCATAGGTAGGGTGCATGACCATCAATGTTAATGATCAGAAATAAAGCAAAAATGCTTATTTATTTCCCAGACAGAAGAGAGATGCTTGCTTCTCCTTTGTGCTCTTCGCAGTGTCCCCACTGGGGAACCCGTCTGGCGAAGGGAAATGCTCCGATCTAATTGGGTGTGTCTGGGATGCTGGCCTTTTTCCTAGCTCCTGCTTTAATGGGTACACGAATCTGGTGTCTTCTGCTCCAGAAAGATCAACGTGGGTAGTTTTGGCAATGACAACTGAGGAGATCAAAGTGCTTGAAAACTGCTTTGCTACTGGTGGCCAGCCACAAACTTGACTAGATTGTGACCGAATTATAGTCCCCAACACACTTCTCTGCTTCTCTCACTTTCCCACCAATAGAAACAGGAGTAAAATATCCCCTCTCTGTCTCATGTGGAGGGTAATTTGGTTTCAGTCAAGTAAAAATCCAGCTTGAGCTGCCTGTGCCACAGTCTGAGTGACTGTCTGCTTCTTGGCAGACTGAACAGTGTTGTAATAATTCCCCTGGTGTACAGAGAAGCTTTTGCTAAGGGCAGGGGCAATGCATTCAGAGTCAGGGGACCTGGCCAGGAAGCGGGTAGTGGAGACAGGGTGAGGGGGGAGTTGGCAGGGATGGGATGAAGGGAAAGGAGAACTGTTGAGTCCAGCTCAGTCCATTAAGGGTGGACTAACAGCCTCCTGGGCTGAGATCACAAAGCTAAGTCTGCTAGTTAGAGACACGAGGATGTTAAACGTGTGTGGACGAAGAGGAAGAACATTTCTTGGGAGGGTGGTGGGTGGTAGAGATCATACACCGTGGTCACAGTTTCTTACCAGCTGTGAAGTCTTGGGTAAGTCATCCCATGTCTCTGGCATTTATTTCTTTGGTCCTTCAGACAGGACAGTTGGATTGGATGAGCTCTAAAGCCCTTTGCGGGTTAGTATTCTACAATTCTATTTGGAAAGTATTAGTCAGGCCTATACTGATCCATTTCTAGTTTTCTGTATAAAGAGGGTATGTTGGTGCATGATCCTGTAGTTCCACTGATTGGGAGGCTAAGGTAGGAGGATTACTTGGGTGCAGGAGTTCAAGATTAGCGTGGGCAACATAGAGAGACTTGTCTCCAAAAATTATATATATGTATATACTATATGTATGTGTGTATATATGTATATATGCAAAAAATGCATGTAAAATATATACCCTACTCCAGAATCAGTTTATTAGTTAAAAATACAATTTTAGGCTAAGGTTCAATTTCCCCATCTGTTAAGTGAGAATTAAAATAATTCTTACTTCATAAAGTTGCTGAGAAATTTAAATTTACTAATGAACACAAAATACTTGCCTAGTACCTGTTCTATAGTGAATGTTCAAATACGGTAGCTATCACCATCATCATCATCATCACCATCATCATCATCATCATCATCATCATCATCATCATCATCATCATCATCATGTGATTGTCTGTGTATACCCACTTGGCCAGGAGTAGCATACTAGGAGGAACATACAAGTGAATTATTACTGAACATCTATGCTGTTGGCACTGGGATTCTGCAAAAATAAAAGTTATCCTGTCTAGTTGGGCAGGTAAGGTAAAAGCTCAGAAACACTTAGAGAGTAGCAAGAGACAGTTTGACTCAGTGACTAGGATCAGCAGCGTAGACACTGGAGAAGTGATGGAGAATTTGGAGAGGCTAGAGAAGAGCAATTTGAGGGATGAGCAGACTGCAGCGCAGAGGATCGGGGACACCTCAGGGGAGGGGATGGCACTGAGCAGTCATGGCAGGTGACACCGAGTCCTCTCCACCCCACCGTGCATGTGAAGGATCTTCGGTCACTCCTGGGATGAGTGCTGTGCATTAGTCAAGCCCACTGCTCCTGCCTTGCTGGAGTTGGGTACTGGGTATGAACATACTTGTGCTCTTGTGCAATTTTAGAACCTGTCAAAAATAAGGTGACTTCTTTTCCAGAGCCAAGTCTAAGTCTTTCAATTGTTTTAATAGCAATGATCCCAGAAGCCAAGATTGTTAGAAGGTTCTCACTGACCTGTTCCTTCTCCAAACCTGCACCAAGCTATTATCAGAGCTGTCTGCCCTTCCTCTAGGCTTTTGCCAAAGGGCAGGCTTTCTTCAGTGTCTGCTCACAGCCACAACTCAGCTTTGTGAACAGGATTAGGCCACTGGGAGTGGTGGCACTGGGGATGGTGAGATGGGGTGGCCTTGGGACCCCTTTTCTCACATTCCCAAGGGCAGCAGCTATGGGACTATCTCAGAATCACACTAGAATTCTCTTGCCTTGCTGGAATGCTGAGAAAGCTTAAAGGTCAAGCCAACATGATTCGTAAATGAAGAGACTTAGACGAGATCCCCCTGCACTGCATTTTCTTCTTTTTCAGAAGTTCTCTTCAGGGAAAAGGGCACATGGTACTGGTTGTTAAATTGACTCGAGAGCAACAGACAGTTATGGCCATCTTCAAATCTGTGTGCTCCCCGAGAGAAAATACAAACAAATCAATTCTTGGTGATGTCAGAGGTTCTGGATAATTTCCTTAAGGTTCTGCCCCTGCCAGGTGCTGGGCTAGGCATGGGGCTCTGTGTCAGGAGCTGGGGGTGAGAGGAAGTCAGCAGGTTTTCACTGTGTCCTCAAAGCCCAGGAATAGTCTGGGAAGGACACCTTCAGCAAGTGATCTGATAGTATGCTTAGTCACACGGCCGCCACTTGGGTGTTTTTATTGTCTAATCATTATTGAGCATCGAATGTAATAATACATTTGATTATTCCACTTTTCAGCTAACGATTTTGTTAGGATATGCTAAGTGCTGGGCATGTGTTTGGCATTGGATCGAACAGTGAACAACACAGGCCTGATGCCTGCCCCTCACAGGGCTTACATTTCACTAGGGGAGGCAGATAATGAATGAAAACATGGGAAAATAAAGGCTGTACTTACAGATTGTTATTACTGCCACAAAAGAAATGAGGAAATAAGAGCCACTGCGACGTGGGGGAGAGGGCAGACTATTCTGTACTTCTCCCTCCCCCAACTAGTCGGAGCTCTTTTTTCTTACCCAAGGGATCACTATGCTCCCTATGATACTGAAAAAAAACCAGAGGCTGTCAGATGTGAACTCCTTCATCTTTCTGCTAAATCTGAAGCTTAAACACATTTTCTTTCCCCTGGTAACAACAGAAGATATATTAAAAGCTAGTCTTTCCATTATCTCCTGGGTCTCATCTCTCCCTGCTCTCTCAAGGACTTCTTCGTGTCTTTGAGCGTTTGCGTCCTCTCCAGCAGCACCCCCCCCATTGGACCAGGAACACTCTGTGTCTTAGTTACTTTTCTCTCCTGCAGAGACAAAACACCCAACACCTGGTTAAAGGGGGAAAGGCTTATAGCTCACAGTTCGTGGAGGTTTCCGTCCAAGATTGGCTGGTTCTAAGGCAGGTAGAGGGGCAACAGTTCATGGTGGCAGAAGACTGCAAAAGCAACAAGGGAAGGTGGAAGGGCCCTCACCAGCATCCTTCTGCAGATTACTTAGGGTGGGTAGCACTCTCACCCTCAATCCTAGTGCCCCCGAGCCTGGCATTGCAACAGGAATTAATTCCAGAGAAAGGCCCACCTATGACTGCGTGAGGCTTTGGGGGACATCTAGACACAGCCATAATGCTCTGGTAACTCTAGGTCTGAAAACAACAGAACACTCCTCTGTCAGCCTCATTTCTCTGCCCCTGTCCTGCTGTACTTCTCTGGCCTGTTTCATACCCCATCTTCATGAACAGGCCTCACACACCTCCTCCACGTCCTTCTCTGGCACCCAGTTCCACCACTTACCCTTCTTCTCTCAACTAACTCGGAAGTAGCTTTTATATTCAGTTAACTCATATCTCTCTGATCAGATTGGGGTCACGTGGATATTTTCATGTTCTCTCTCTGAGAGAATCCGAGAAGACGTGTGTTTAATAGTCACATTCTAAACCTAGGTTGAGGTCTACTTAGAGGAGAATGGATTTTTGGCACACAACCTTTATGCCTGCACTATTATCTTACTTTATTTGGGGTAATAACAAGCCAACCGACTGGGTGCATTGCCTCATTTGTTTTTCTTTACTGAATGTCCTGATTCTCCTTCTTCTCTCCTCCTTTTTTTTTTTTTGGTACCTAGGACTAAACTCAGAATGTTCACCTCAAGCTGCATCCTGGGCCCTTTTCAAATTTTTTTTTATATGTATTACCCTAAGATAAAACTCTTCTCAGAATTTCATTACTTTTTATTATACACCAACTAGTTTATATTTCAGTATTTTTTACAAAGAAAATGCTAAGAAAATTATAATCACATGTTATATGGTTTTAAAAATCGTAATTCCAGATTTCTTTACATATAAGATGGAATGGTTCAGAAGCTATGTCCACTGCCACAGAATTTAGTTCTGTTCAGTGATATGGCACATCCTGCAAAATTAATTAGTCATGCACAAAAAGTCTCAAGTACAGTAAAAATGTACACACAATAAAGGTAATTTACAATGACAAATAAGGAATGTAATTTATCTTGGCTGTGCCTCAGAAATTGAGGGTCAATAGCCTTAGTCAAGGCACAGAGCGGAAAGAGTTGAGCACAGCTGTCGTTAGGAGTAGGCAAGGTATATACAATCACTGATGAGGTATGCATGCACTCAAAGGATTTAAAACTGCTCAGTCTTGCTACGAAAATTGAACTGAGTTTAAAGGAAATGCTGTGGCTTCTCCCTACTATCCACCATTGTGGATCAAGTCCACAATCTTACTTCATATAGAAAATGAAACTGGCAAGGATCTCCAAAAGTAAATCACCATTTGGAGAATAGTGAAACAAAAAGCTTCACTAATCCCAAACCTTGGTTGTCCCTCCTGGACTAGAAGAATTTTATAGACAAAGGAGTGCTTCACAAAATTGAAATGTCATTCAGGTGAAGGACAAGACATTTTCCACAGACACAGAATTTCAAACTTTGAAATGGCCCTTATAGCTGAAACACTGTTACAGCACTGAAGGTTCTGGGGATAGTTTAGCAGCAAATATCAATTAAAGGGTACGGGGTCTCTTCGGGTTAATTTGCTTGCTGGCTTGTTCTTCTTCTTGTAGAGCTGCACGAAAAGATTTCACTTTATCCCGCAGCTCAGTTAAAAATGTCTATTTTTCGTTCAAGAATAGCTTCAAGTTGTGTAGCATATGAATCTACATCATAGTCCACTTCTTCAGTCATCTCTAGGAGAGCCTTTTCGTCTTCTAGCCATCTGATTGATTCCTGGAATACTGCCCTGTGATCTTCGACAACCTGCTCTTCCATTTCTACCATTTGTGAGACAGCTTCACGGAAAGTAAACAGTCGTGGGGAAACTTCTTCTTCATTTTGTTCACAGAGAAGTTTTAGGTCATCTCTCTGAGGGGAACTCCCCACGCCCCACTGTGACTCTAAATCATCAATCTGGTTTGGTGGATGATGCATTATTGGGCGGACATCACCAGCAGCAGTTGGATCTACTGTCAATTCTTTCACCCTATTTGCATATCTTTTGTATTAAAAGTATTTTCACAGGATGCCATTCCTGGAGAGATTGTGGCAATCATGCAGGTACGAGAGTTTTCACCTATGAATGAATCTCTTAACACCTGAGTGAGTTTACTTGCTCGGAAAGGAGTATGAGGTTTATTTCTACCTAAGGCTCTGATGCACTCCTTGAGTGCTAAAAGGCTTTTATTAATTTCAGCACCTTCAAGCCTAGTTTGCCTGTCTGCACTGGAAGTATCTGTTCCTCGTTCATTTCCAAATCGAGGAGAGAAAATTTACCATGTAGTTTTCCTTTCCTTCTAAGGATAATCTGAAACACTGCATGGCTCCGAGATGAATGTGCATTTGCAGATGTTTGGCCGGATGTTCTGCAACTGTTGCCTATGTCAATAAGTTTCAGTACATCTTCAACACATTTGACCTTCCGTTCTTGTAATCCCACCACTTGAACTTGCTGCTTTCCATCTTCTAGAACTCTTAATTTTGTTTTCCTATTTAGCAAGTCAAACACCTTTCCACTATAAATTTCAAAAAAGGTTGCATAAACTTGAAGCTCTAGCTTTTTATAATTCGGCGTCTTTAACATTAAAAAGACATCTCGAGCTGCTAATGCATAAATCCCTTTAGAACAATCTTGGTTCTTTCCTGAAAAGTCACCACCCATAGTATGAGTTTTTCCACTTCCAGTGTGGCCATAGGCAAAACATGTAGCCATTCCCCTTTCAAATATAGTTTCTACTAGTGGCCTAGCAGTAAACCTGTAAACCATTTCATTAGGAGCTGTGACATCAAAGGCATAATCGAAACGAAATGTTTGGTTTTCTAGGTACCTTGTTAAATCTACCTTCTGTTTGGGTTCATGTACCATCACAACATCTTTACTAGGGATTGTGATCACATCAACATCTTTCATTTGAGTTTCTTTCTTATTCAGTGGTCGTTTTCTTACACAAACACATATTCTATGTTCTTCAATAGGATCTGCTGTTGTTAGCAGTCTATAATCCAAACTTCCTCTAAAGTCTCTGATCATACACATAATTTCATAATTTGGGTTTGTGGCATCAACATCCTGGGCTCTTTTTTCTCTAAGTTCTTACTGTTGCAATCTCCTTTTTTCTCGCTTTTCTTGTACCTTTTCCACTTCTTTCACACAATTAGATTTTCTACGTGCTCTGTTATCTCTTGGAGGAGGGTCATTCTTAATAGATGCCACAGTCGGTCGATTCTTTGCAATTTTGTTTACTTTGGCTGAGGATGTCGGAGGTGGAGGTATTTCTGGACTGGGTTCAATTTCTTCATCAGGTACAAGGTCAGGGTTAAGTGAAAAAATGCTCTCCAGGTCAATCTCTTTGCCTTTTGTATCTCCATTTTCTATCCATTCAACAGTTACACCTGCATTATCTTCATTTAAAGATGTTACCATTGCTTCGTGTATTCGGCCATGGCTCCGCTTGATCTCCACGTAAATCCCGATCTGGATCTTGCCGAAGTTGGCTGTTGCCATCACCTCATCTGGAGCAGCGGCGGCGGGCCGAGGGAGCGGACCGGAGGGCGAATCTCTTTGCCTTGTATCTCCATTTTCTATCCATTCAACAGTTACACTTGCATTATCTTCATTTAAAGATGTTACCATTGCTTGGTGTATTCGGCCATGGCTCCGCTTGATCTCCACGTAAATCCCGATCTGGATCTTGCCGAGGTTGGCTGTTGCCATCACCTCATCTGGAGCAGCGGCGGCGGGCCGAGGGAGCGGACCGGAGGGCGGAAAAGGCGGGGAGGGGGCGGGGA
>NW_022900931.1:42538326-42553857 GCF_012274545.1 Fukomys damarensis | reverse complement strand
TCCAGGAACAAAAAAAAAAAAAAAAAAAAAAAAAGTTAAAAGAAGGCATTGTTGGGGATCTTAAACATTATTATTTTATAGAGTAATAAAAGAAATGCTTTGCAAGGAAATGCAGTGATCCTGGACCTATTTGTTAAGCAAAGCAAAATTTGACATAATTACCAAAAGAAACGGACAATTCAAGCACACAAAAATCAAGGTAATAGAAGACTTGAGCAAACACTAAATTCAGCTTGACATGACTGAGTTGCTGATCATGCCATCTGGAGCCTGCCCTTTTTCCAGATCCCTAGTTATTAAAGATAATAAATTTCCTAATTTTTAAAGCTCATTTTGATGAAAGTTGATACCTCCAATCAAGCACCCTAACTGATACACTGTCACGGATCTTACCCCTCCAGCACTTCAGGTTTTAGTATTTAAAGGGTTCTTTTTCTTTGCCAGGCAGTTTGAAACAAAAGGCAATATTTCTAATGGTTTCTCTGGACCAGAGATGTGGGGGGTAAAAGTCGGTACTTTCTGATCGCTGTTCACAGACAGCGAAACTGTTTACGATTCTCAGATTTTGTAGGTCTTTGTTTCCTTTTCCTGTCTTGGCCAAGCACAAAGCCATATCTCCTGTCCCCCTAATGGTATTAAGTGTCTATTGCCCGGCCTCTTGAGCCCACATGTGGGCACAGTGCCCTGTGGTCCTTCTCCATGAGCCTACTTGGAGTACACTGCTTTGGCTCTGGATTTTCCCCATGAATTCAGCACTTAGGAGTTTCCCTTTCTCTCTGGCTTGGCTGTGTGTGTAAATATCTCTCTCAGTTATATTTTATCTGGCATTACTATATGCAGAGGCCAGAGGAAGGCTGCGTTAGCCGAGTCTGCCTTGTTGCCAGATCTGGTCTCATTATTTTCATTGTATAGGCCAGGGAGCTGAGTTCTTTTTCTGGAGAACAGAAGCCATATAAGCAAAGACCAATGGGTCTGGAAGAGAGATCTTTCCTGACTGAGGAGCGAGGAGTTGGTATATGAACGATACTGCTAATCCGTCACAGGCATGTGTCCCAAATGATGCCGTGAACAGCACAGTGACCGACCCTGTGATGAGATGGTAAGTGACAGTGAGTTTGTGGAAGAATAGCTTAGATTACCTCTAACATAGCCTCAATGGCAGCTGCCGTTATTTATCCAATGAAAGAAAAGGTTGTACATGATCAAATTGGCTTAGGCCAGTTACCAACAGTCAAATGAGGTTTGAGGTGTGAATTATTGTCTGAAGTTTAAGGAGGCATTGGAGAAAGAGATATATAACTTGGGGAGTTATCAGCTGTATCTGTGTGTAAAGCTGTGGGAATGCATGAAGTCACTTAAGGGATGCTTGTGAATAGGGAAGGTAAGAGGCCTAAGAACTGCTTCTGGGGCTGTGCAATACGCACAAACTGGGGTGGGGGAGGAGAAGCTAGCAAATGAGATGAGAGGGAATGACTACCGGTGTAGGAGAGGAAACCAAAAGAATGACATCCTGAAAAGGAAGAGAAGGAAGAAAAAGAGACCAAATAACTATGTCAAATGCTGCTGTAGAAAGGGCTCAAGAGATATTATAGCACATTTGTGAAATGATGGCCATGATCCAATGAAGAGAGAAAAGTAATAATGAGAGAATAAGGAAAATTGCTAGAGCGATGCCCTTTCAAAGGACAGAGTGTAAGTGGAGGGATTGGACTTCAGGTTAAGGGCACAGCTGGAGTAACTGTTGGCAACCTCTGGGTTGTGGAAAACTAGGATCAAAGAGGGGTGGTGGGTTCGGCAAAGACCACCGACCCACACAAGGAACAGTCACATTCTCCGCATACACATTGCCGTGGTCCTCTAACTCTCTGAATGACTCTGTCGCTAGCTCGGCATTAGGCTGCTTATTTCTGTTTTGGCAACCCAATAAGATTATCCACTTGGACTAGGAAGAGGGTATCAGTCAGATACCAGGGATCGGCTTTAACCTGTAATGGCTGGATATGTGCATATCCTGGGGCTGGGGCCGTGTTCCGTGTTGCTGGCCAGTAGGATACCCATCCACTTATTGAAGTAAAATGAGAAGTTTGAATTTAGTTCTTAAGCATGGCTCTTAAGATTTTCACTGTAAGTGACATCCCTGATTGATTTTCTTCTTTATTTCTTTGGGTACTGGGGCTCGAACTCAGGGCCTTGTGCTTCAAAGGCAGGCGTGGTGCCACGGAGAGAAATCCCCGCCTAGGTATCACATTTATGCCAGGCCTGGGGATAACTCATGAGTGAGTACTGTCTTTGTCTTTTCAAAACTCAGCACAGAGGGGAGTCAGACACCTGCTCCATGAGGCAGACTGAGGGAAGCTTCCAGTATGGATGTGAGCAGAGGGCTACGAGAGCCCTGGGGAGTAACTGTAGGACTTGGACTTAGCTGTGGAGGAAGGACATCTCTACTGACTCATGGGGAGCAGCTGAATAAGGCATGATTTGTGCTGGCTCTGCAGTGAGAATGTCCAGACCAGCAGCTTCAAGACCAATTAAGTGAAAAATGATGCAATTGATTTGTTTGCTCCCAGACAAATAGAACTTGGTCAGCATGGAAAACCAATGAGTTTGAAATTTCTCCACTTTAAGCCTGCAAGATGACCTCAGCATCTTCTCCAGCTATGCATGCTGATGTTAAAATGCTGTCTTATTTAAATATTTAAAAATGTGTGTAGCTTCCTGGAGTCGCATACACCAAAAGAGTATCATGACTGGCATTTGGGATTGGGGGAGGAGAGGTGGAGGTGAGGATGTTGAAAAGGTGAAATAACACGGTGGGACCGGGTTAGTCGGTCATCCTGGTCATCCCAAGGGGAAATGGTTGGAACGGTGAGAGAAGAGGCCAGGCCCAGGGAAGGGTGGTTACAGTTGTCCGGGAAAGTGCTGTGGAGAGAGGTAAGAAAAACATTTCTGAGAAGTTAATGACACCCGTGATCCTATTTCATTTTTGGCAAATCTGCAGCACAGAAATTAGATGTCAGCTTTTTTATTATAAGGTTTAGATCTTTGAACGCAAGTAGTCCCCTGAATTTGAACAGCTTGCTACCAAATCCTGCTTTTGAATTTATTTTTAACAATTGTTTGGAATGGCAACAATGTGCTTGGTTTGGGGGTTATAAAGATGAAGACTACATGGACATCTCTCAGAGGGTCCTCAGGCTCATCTGGCCCTGTGTGGACAGAGGCCTGAGCTGTATTCCCACGTGTGCAGCAGGAATACGGACATGACTTAGACGCTATACCATGGAAGCACAGAGGACAGTCAGTGGGTCAGGAAAAGGCTTGATGATCTGGGAGGATGAGTAGCAGCGTTCTCACTGATGGGTCAGAGGCAAGAAGAAAACTGTCTGCATGTATGTATGCATTATGTATGTATTATGTATGTATTATGTATATATGTTTGTTTTTTTTTCAAAACAGAATCTATGTAGTTCAGGCTGGTCTTGAGCTCACTATGTTTCTCAAGCTAGCCTCAAGCTCACAGCAATCCTCTTGCCTCAGCCTCCCAAGTGCTGAAATTATAGGCTCTAGGAAGGGAATTGTAGGCAGAGGAAAAACTATGGGCAAAGGCACAGTGAGGTGGTTGCATGTCATGTGCCTGGGGTATGTGGTAAAATGGTAAAAAGTGTAGATTCAAGCATTACTTTGTGTTTACATCTTGGATTTTCAATTCTATGACCTTGGGCCAGCTACTTAGTTTCCTGTGCCTCTATTTCCTAATTTGTTAGGTGTAATTATTGATAATACTTTATGGTTGCTTTGAAAATTAATGTAACACCTATAAATTACTTAAAGCAGTACCTGGTCCATAGTACTCTTAATAATTTGGTAGTTATCCTAATATCTGAGAGTGTAAGACATATTTGGAAGTTTAAGAAAAAACAGTGATGGGTTGAATGGACTGTATAGCTACTTTTTTTTTTTTATTACTGCTTTTCTTTTAAACTATTCTTGGGTGTCAACTAATAGAGGAGACAAGACTCCTAAAACCAAGCAAGGCTTTAGTAAAGTTATAGACATTAAATTAATTGTGAGTTGGAAGAAGAAATTTGAACTCCATGACAAACGGTGAAACTTGGGTTTCAATCCTGGGCATTTTCAGCCCATCCTCTGGAGCAAATCAATTAAATACTCATAAACTGGCACATTTCAACAGCTGGATGAAACAGCGTATTTCTCTGTGGAACTATTCCTCACTCTCCCTGGTTTTTAAGACCATGGCTTGTCTCATAAATTGGAGAAATAATAAAACATGGGCCTCAGAGATGGCCTCTGCCTGGGCAGAGAACAGCGCGCTGGAGACTTCCTTTCCATCCCTTCTATTCCAGGTTGCCTGTTATGACCTAGCTGTGGGTAGGCCTAGTCCAGTTGGGACTCCAAGGCATGTAGTCATGAAAAAAACCGGAATGAGCTATTATTCATTCATTTGACTTGTAGTCTCCTTTTGGTCATCCTATTAGTCTGGCTCATGAACCAGTAGTTTCTGCATTTTCAGTGGGAATGAAAGGATGACCATTTTGGGATTTCTCTCTCCCTCACCGCCTCTGCTTTCCCATTCTAGACCTGGGAGTGTTGACCAAGTCTCACTAGAGCTGCATAGCTGGTGAGAGGTGTTCACCACACTCGTGAACACAACAATGAATCAAAGAATTGTAAAATGTGCTCGATGCCTGCTATGGGGTGTGGTCCCAGGTAGGGTAATCACCAATTTATTGAATATTTGTGTGTGTGTGAGTGTGTGTCTCGGCCCTCTAAGAATACACCGTAAGTGTAACCACAAGTCCATGTAGCAGAAATTGTTATACCAGTTTTACAGATAAGGAAATTGATGTTCACAGACATTATTTTTTTAAATTGAGTTTATTGGTACATTTTAGGGATACAGTACCAGTTACATTCATTGTTGGGATCTTGTACCTCTACATGACAGGTCTTGGTTCTCATTTTTTCCCCGTGTCCCTGCCCTCCCTTCACCCCCTCCTCACCTCCCCATCTACAAGCACTTCATTTCCATTTTTTCATTTTCTCACACTTTTTTCCTTTTCCCTTATTACCCTTCCCCTACCCATCCCACCTTCCCTACACCTTTAGCCCTTTTCTTCCCACTTCACAATGTCAGTTATCTCATTAGGATCTTATGTACTATTACAGTTTATTCACACCAGAGAAACTATTCGTTTACACATGTGTGACTTATTTATTTCACTTAGGAGTACATCCTCAATACGTATCCATTTTCCTATGAGTGAATCTATTTTCTCGTTCTTTATGGCTGAGTAATATTCCATTTTATAGAAAAACCACATCTTCTTTACCCAGTTTCCAACTGATGGGCAAATGGGCTGTTTCCAAGATTTAGCTATTACAAACTGTGCTGCTATAAACACGGGTGCGCATACATCACTGTGATATGATTCTTTTAGTTCACAGACTTTAAATAATATATTTGAGGCTACTTAGCTAGGCAGCGGCATCATTAGAACTTGAATACAAATCTTTCACACTCTCAACGACTTCTTCCTTCACCATTCAGATAATGGTCTCCCCAGTGCTACAGGGACGTGAGACTTGGTCTTTGCTCACAAACGAGATATTGTGTTAGTTTTTGTGGGCTCTTTTACTTTTTTAAATTTATTTTTAATTTTTATATGGGTTCTTTCAGAGCAAATATCCACAAGTTAAAATCAGCCAGAACCTTGATCTTGGAGGCATAGCCTTCAGAACTGTTAGGAAATAAATTTGTCATGAAGAATTTTAGTTATGACAGTCAGAGTTAATTGCTGCTACATGCAAGCCCTGAGCACGATATTAAATATCCAGTGAGTGGCTGTGCAGAGACTGCAGCTCAGTTACCACAGGAGAGCTTTTGCCCATTTTAATCCCAAGCACTGACTCTCTGCTCCCCAGATGGACCCAAGTCAGACGTGATGATGTACCAGTCTGTACATGCTTGTCCCTAAACAGAGCTAGACTTCAGATAATACAGAAATATGGCAGCTGAAAGGTAAGCCTCTATAGCCATGGAGAAGCTGTGTACCCTTCTACGCATTATGCCGAATGCCGTTTTCCTTATTGCACCCTATGTCTTTTAGTCCAGGCACTGATCAGGTACCCCTTCTCTGAACTGATGCCCTTCTCTTCCTAGCGACATTGTGTGCCAAGGTCAGAGAACCTGTTTTCTTATTTATCTCTTGAGGAGGGCCACTGGGGTTCCTGCAAGAACAACAGATAACAGACCGTGGAACTCTCAGAAAAAACATCTAGGTATTGGGGCAGGCCCATACTGCTATCTCCCCTCTTCCTACATAGTAAGAAGGGAGCAGGGCTGTATTTTCAGTTCTATATGTGATTCTGACTGTGTAGATGGCAGGATGCGACTTAGAAATATGTGCAGTACAATGAAACGAGGACTGACAGGCCTGCTGATCAGGGCAGATGACGGAGAGAGACAGATGGACTCGTGGGAGCATTTGCATTGACAGCTATAGATTTCTTCTGATTTAATTGTCACCAAATGACGGGAGGTAGAAAGTAGGTGGTTATGTATGCTATAGATGATGAAGAGACCTTGGAAAGGTAAAGGGAATTTGCAAGGTTGTCCTTGTGGATGTTCGACTCAGTACTTATCCCCTGAGCATCTTGACAACAAATGAGAAGGCTTAGTGGGTGGGGAAGAATGTATTTAGCAAGAAAAGCACTCTCCTGACTGAGGTGGTTTTCAACAAGATTCCAAGGCCAATGAGAAAAATGCCAGGCTATCATGTGTTAATTGTAGAGGACAAAGAGCCCAACATTGAATAGAATGGCGGAAGTTCTAGTTCTTCTAAGCAGGAAGGAAAAGGGACTTATGACAAAAACAATACATATAGCTTTAGATGTGCATCTAGCAATGTGCAGGATATGAGGGATAAATAAAAAAATATCAGAATAATATGGTGGGATGGTCTTTGAGATTGCTTCAGCACATGGGACCTGGATGAGGAGGTGGAAGTTAAGGGTGGAGGCCTCCTACCAGGGAGCTAGGAAACCACACAGATGGGGCTAGATGGCTTCACTCCTTTAAAGGTCAAGTATGAGATGGGAAAAGATGACCAAGTAAACAGGGAAACGTGAGAGGTACAGATGTTCAAAATAGTGTCAGAATGGGTAAAGTTCAGGATGAGTTTTAGCCTGTAAGAATTGTTATGAACTTTAAATTTTTTTTTGGTATTACCTTTGAAAGAAGAAGCTGAAATGAGGGTGGGATGGTTGGCCCAGGGCACGGGGTAGATGGGATAATGGTCACAGATGACAGAGAGGGAGAACAGTCACCTCCGAGTTCTCCATCAAGGAGAATGAACTTGACACTGGGAAAAGTGGAGCAAACATGATTGAGAGGGAATTGAAATCTAAGATAGGTCAGGCAACGGTGTAGAGTTTCTAAATGAGCCCAAGGCCAGATGAATTACCACCAAGACAGCTGAAAGAAATCATAGATGTGACCTCAGAAATGCTGTCCTGAACTCCAAAGCATCGTGGAGAGTAAAGTAGTACTGTGTGCCCTCTTTTTTAAAAAAAGATAAATTTCTAAAGTCTGACATTGATAACTTGACAAAATTCCAGAGAAAATATGAGAAGTAGGCCTAGCAGAGGAAATGGTGTCCTTTTGGAACTGGGATGAGTTCATTAAAAATGGGCCAGGTAACCCTACAGTCTCTTTTTGGGAGGGGGACTAGACTGGTAGATGAGACAGTGGACATAAGCTGAGAGGCAAGGCTGTTCCTCAGAATGAACTTGTGAATCAGAAGGAATGCTGTCCAGGTGATATGTCTAGGAGCCACATCTCTCATGTTCACTTCCAGAGAATCTTGCTGCATGGCCTGACATAGCTATGGTTTCTCAGGATCCCCCATGAGTAGCATTCATTTTTCCATGTGCATTCTGAACATACTGAGCTAGAAGACAACAAATACACAAATAAAACATAAGCAGATGAGAGCTATGACCTTCATCATTGACAAAGGCCAGGTTGGAGGATTTAGCTCAGAGGGAGACCCAACTACATCCCTTGACTAGATCTGGTCAGCAACAGGTAGCATGGATGGAGCAGGCTCCAGGGAGAAGGGCAGAGTTCAAGTTCCCTGTGGTTGATGCCCTCCCAACAAAGATAAAGAAGGCATTGAGAAGAGAATGTCCAGTTTATGCCTCTCAAACTGATCAATCAGATTAGAAAAGGTACTACTTTTCTTTTTCAAATTGTTCCACATCACTGCCCCCTGGGTTTGCCTTTGGTGAGCTGGAAGTCTGGGGTTGCATCTTGCTGAAGTGTCTTTTCATTTTCTATTTTAAAATTTAATTCCTGTTTTGGTGCTTGTAAATTGCTCCTGGCAGTTTTATTTGCTGGTATTGAGAACCCTTAGAAAATGACTACTTCTCAGAGATGTCTTCCAGATGTAGTGGGGTTTTGGGTTTTGAGTCTGTTGCAAGATCCTGCCTCTTCAATTTATTGGAGATGAAAAGTTACTACCTATTTGGCCTAGCCCCTGGTTCTTTGGCAGTGGCCTATAGTATTATTTATGACCTTTGCCAATCTCAGTCTTGGTGTACGAGGAAGGACAACTGATTCGAACAATTATGTCACCTTGGCTAAAGTAGTACAATCAGTGATAACAATAGCATCAAACACAGCCTAGAAAATGACAAACTGTGGTAAGTTTATGACCTTTGCCAATCTCAGTCCTGGTGTACGAGGAAGGACAACTGATTCGAACAATTATGTCACCTTGGCAAAAAGTAGTACAATCAGTGATAACAATAGCATCAAACACAGCCTAGAAAATGACAAACTGTGGTAACTATTAATTTGCCACCTTTAACTGTATGAGCTATATTTATTGTTATATAACAAAACCTAAAGCAAACCAGAAAATTGTACACAGTAAGATATTCCCTCATTATGGGTATTTTACCCCAAGGGGAGAAAATATAAAAGGGGTTAGGAGAAAAAATAGAGTAATAAAAGAAGAAGAGATTAGAAGCAAGGCTCAAGGACAAAGTAGGATTACACAAACTTTGAGAAACTGATGAAGAAGATAAGAAGGAAAGAGAGAAGGAAAAAAAGCAACAGAACAGAACAATAACAGGAAAACTAGAAACAATTTTCATACTCATAAAAACAAGAAAAATCAAGAAAAAAAGAAAAAAACAAAACAAAAAAAGAAAAGAAAAAAAATGTCCACTTCAGGGCATGTCTCTGCTGTCAAACTGGTAGAGTGGGCAGATAGAGCACAGATCTGTGTTGGTTAATCCCAGCAAGCCAGCCATAGCTCTATAGTGGTGTAGTGGATAGTCCCAGCAAGCCCGCACCTTTAGTTCCACCAAAGTTCAGATTGGTTTCTGGCTGTGAGGCTTGAACCCAATTTGTTCAGTCTGTAACACTCATGTGTCTCCTGCCACCTTGAACTTGGCTCCTTAACCTTCTTCCAGTTTGAACTCAGTTCTGCCTCACTCTGGCAATGAGAGTCACTAGATGGAGCCAGCCCACGGCTGTTCTGAGTTCTGAGTTCAGTTGGCCCCTCCTCAAAATGGCTGTCAGCCAATCGCCCTCTCCCAGCACGGGTGTCTGAACCTGAATAACTCACCAGCCACTAGAGTCTGCTTCTTCCACTGCTATGATTTTTACAGGTGCATCTCCCCATGGAGGCCTCTGGGGTTGCCAGGAGTCATCGTGTGTCTGCAGATTCAAGCCTGCACCATGAATCAGGGCTCAGAAAGTGCCACTTGCAGGTCCTTCGTCTCTCTCTTTGCTTTCCAGTGGTCTTCAATTCTCACTTCAGATCCTTGCTGGGTCCTGGGGACCCATTTCCCTCCTCTTTCTCTCATGGCTATATTCCAGTGACTGAATGTACTATTTTTTTTAAGGGAGCAGGGAAAGAAATTTCCCACCCCCATATGTGATCCTTTAATACTGCACTAACTACTCCTCACTGTTACGTCTACTTTCTTGTCTGCTCCCTTCATCAGCAGTTTTATTCATTCACTTCTTGGCACATTGAGAATTCTCCATATGTATAGAATAAGATTAGTTTTCCGGGAGATATTTATTTTGATCCAACTTGTTTTCCAGCCTTGGTAAGTCCTGGTTGCTCCCATTGAATCAATGGTACCCATCTCTTCTGGATGAAGACAAACAGCCTAAACAAAGGAGTCACTGCTCAGCTTTGCTTCAAAGTAGAATTTTGCTTCAAAGTAGATGTTAGGTCCACAGGAGAGATAGAAGTCTGAAAACTGGTTTGCAAGGCAGTCTGATAAAGTGTAGTGTTCTCCTGTTCTTATTTATTTTGCAAGTTGAGGACTTTGGACTAGAACTCTTTTCCTGAACTTATGGTGTCAGAGATTCTGAACTGGGCAGGTTATCTTGGTTGATTGAATGGAGTGCTTTGCTAAGACTAAGCTAGAATTTTATGTTCTCTTGTGTTTCAACTGATGGGGAAAAAGAGAACAAAATAAAACCTCTGCTCCTAGGTCATACCCAATTAAGGGTGAGAATATCATGGACCAGTCCAGGCTGGAATTCTGGCTCTGGTGTGTTCTTGGGCAACCTGCCTAACCTTGGTGAATTTTTGCATCCTCAGTTATAAAGTGGTGATGAAAGCTTCTCTTAGGTGAATGTTCACCCTTGGCCTCTTAACTTGCACCACCTGCTCAGATCTGTAGCTGTGTAGATATAAATCTAGCCGTATTCCACCATTTTCAGGGGCTCTTTAGCTCTTTGTGGGTCCCCTTTTATTCTCTTCAAGCTGTCTCATGTGGAGAGTCCCCTGCACCACCTACCCTCTTGGCTGGACCTCCCTAGTCCACTGGGATCTGGTAACCTTACCTTAGCCTGCCACATTGGTTGTGGCTGATACCCACATAGGATACCATTTCTGCAGGTCCTGGGCCACTGTGAGTCAGGCTTTTTGACTGCCCTGGCCTTGGCCTTTGTGAGAGGACATTGGATGACTCACAGGATTGTCTGCAAGACTCAAAAGGATTTAGAGTGTCCAGCACTGTAATTGGTACACAATGGGCATTGGAGAGTGTTGTTTCCATCCTTTTATAGCACATTTCCAATAAAGAGAAAAAAATGGCTCTTCTCACTTAAAATTCAACATTGAAAGAAAATAAGAAAGGAGTTAGTGCAGGAAAAGGGCCAAAGAAGCAGGGTGTTTTCCTCTTTATCTTATTGAACTTTATCTTACAATAGCTACTTGGCCTACTCTGCTTAGTCACTTATCCACAGTCACCTCTGTTAGTCACTGCTCTTGGCTAATTCTTACCATGATGATGATTCCTTTTGTTTATTTTTAAACCTAAACCTATGAGAAAACACAAGCTGAAAACCAGCAAAGTAAAGAGAGTAGGGCATGCAAGAGAGGAAATCTTAACATCAAATAGATCTAGCAGAGGAGAATTTTGAAAGCAAAGATGATGCTCTATTGGGTATGGAATGAATTAGAAGTCAAGGAAGATGGGTTAAGATTTGGTTCTAAAGAGTCCAGCAGGGCAAACAACTTGATTTAACACAGGCAAGGGAGGGATCTGGTGTAAGGGCCTCAGGCCAACCTAAAGGGATTGATGCAGTCTTCAGGGCAGGCTCACATAGTTGGGCTGCAAAATAGATGCTGCAAGATGTTCTAGGGTTTCCAGGAAATACAAAGACTCATGCTAATGCTGATTTCTCTCAGGATGGACTGGCTTTGTTGATGTGGGACCTGTTTAGGTATCCAGGGACCTTTCTTCAGGAGGAAGGAAGCACTTGGTCTTATGCTCTGTTGTCGCTATCTTGAGATTTTTAGTAATTTTATCTTTGGATTTGTGTTTCATAAGAGAGCCTAATGGCACAGAGGTACACATGTGTGAGCAGAGGGGTGTTCCAGGAAGCACCTGTGTGAGGATAAGTAGGCTCAAGCAGGCTCAATGCAGCATGCAGTGTGTGTGTGCTAAGCCCTGGGCCTATGCAGCCCACACACCTGCCTGGACCAGTCTGGGTGCTGCAGATCCCTTCCTCAGGGCCTGGCTTAGCCAGGACCTAGGCCCAGATCGGTAATGTTAGTGGCACAGAAACAGAACAAGCAGCAGTGGAAGTGGGTGGTCATGGGACAAGGAGGAGCAGGGCAGTGATGGGCTGGCTCACTGCCCATCTCTGGAGTCTGTCTCTGTGGCATCTGTGCAGGAAGAAATTCTCCAGCCTGAGCCTAGAGCAGGGACTCTGGTGACAAGAGTATGATACACATAGATACCGCAAGAAAGCAAGAGACTGATGATTCTTCAAAGAGTTTAGAATTACTGGGTCTGAAAATGACTGCAAATCTCCCAGGTTTAGAAACCAAAATTAAAGGTCATCACATTCAATAGAAAAGAATTATTTTCATAGGATGCTCTGGGTGAATGAATGAAGAAGAAAATTTAAAGTTAACTTTGCCTTGTAATTGAAGATGCAGCAGTAAAATGCCTACACAGACGTCTTGAATGTAAATAATGTTTTGTATGTAAATAATGATGCCACTTTTGGTTTCTTTGTACATCTTCCAAGATGAAATTTCAGAGGAAATGTTAAAAATGCCATTGTTAAGAGTTCACACTAAAATAAAATCCAGGCTTATACAAAAGTAAATTATATGGAGAGTTAAATATTTTTAGAAAAGGTGTTTTATAAGAATGAGTTCTTGATATATTGAAATTAACATTTTGAAATAATTTATCAGTAAGTTATCCCAATGTTGTCAAAGCCTATAAAAGACTCTTAACAGTTTCAGAAACAGTAGCATCAGCAAAAAAATCCTCCAAATTAAAAGTTACTAAAGACTATTTGTGATCTTGCATTTGCCAAGAATGAGATGTCGCTTTCAATTATATCCACTGAAGATGTAGTTGCTCACATTTATGAAAAAATGACCAACCTCAGTAGCTATTGGAGAAATAAATGCAAATCAAAACCACAAGGGGATCGCATCTCACTCCAGTTAGAAAGGTTATTGTAAGAAAGAGAAAAAATAATAATCCGTGGCAAGAATGTGGAAAATAGGTAACTCTTATGTACTGTTATTGGGAACATCAGTTAGTACAGTGATTATCGGGAATCACATGGAGGTTCCTCAAAAAACTAAAAGTAGATCTCTTATATGATCCAGCTATCCCAGTTCTGGGTGTATATCCAAAGAAAATGAAATCACCATTTCAAAGAGTTTTTTGCATATCCATATTTAGTTTTTATACAATTCACAGTAGCTAAGATATAGAAATTAACCTATATGTCCAGGAATGAGGGAAGGGATAAAGCAAATGTTGTATACACACACTGGAATATTATTTAGCCAGAAAAAAGGCAATATGATTTGCAGCAAAACTGATAAAGTTAGAGGACATTGTGTTAGAGGAAATATCACACACAGACAAACTCCTGTGGATGCTCTCCTGTGCTCTCCTGTGGATGCTGAAACATGTTGCTATGAATGTAGGATAGGGGTTATTAGAGGCTGGAGAGGGTAGAGGGGAAGAAGAATAGAGGGAAGTTAGATGATGTGTGTGAAAACACAGTTAGATAGAAGTAAGTTCCAGTGTTCTACAGTGCTGTGTATAAACAATCAGAAGGGAGGACCTTGAAGTCTCCAGATGTGGAGCAATGATAAGAAGATGGAAACATTAATTATCCTAATTTTATTATTATACATGGTATATATCTGTATTGCATTGCACCCTATAAACATGTGTAGTTATGGATTAATAAATAATTATATATATTTTTTTTTGTGTGTGGTACTGTGGATCAAACTCAGGACCTTGCACTTGCAAGGCAGACGGCAGCACCATTGAGCTAAATCCACGGTCCCAATAATTATAGATGTTTAAGGAGATGGAAATGTTAACTACTCTGATTTGATCATTACGCATTGTATACAGGTATCAAATTATCATAGTTTATATCACAAAGGTCCACTAATTTGGTTCCAAATGGGAGTTTTGGTTTTTCCTCAGAGTGCTTATTCTGGGATGTGATTTCAGCTCTTGTAGAATCAGGGTACAATGTCAGAGGAACTTGGGGAAATGTTCGATTAAACAGAAGTAGACAGGTTTTGCTTATTTTTAATCACAGTTAAAAAATAAGCAGTGATAACATTCTGATGTTTCCCAGACGGATGCCATCTAGGAACTCTTTTCCAACAGGGTCCAAAACATCTTCCAACAACACCATACCAACGTTGTATCAAATTCACAGAGGAGCCCGTGAAAATCCTCAAGGACATCTTCAGCCAACAACCAGATTATGTCACCACTGGAAAACTTGCTTTGGAAAACAACACTGAAGAGTCAAGAATCCGGAGTCGGCTTTGGAATCAAAGAGCTAGAGACCCACTCCAGAGAAGATCAGGAACTTAGGGAGGTTTCAGAGTCAAGCCAAGGCCTCACAAACAACCTTGAGCAGAGCAGACAAATGGTATCCCTCCACTCACACCTGCTCTCAGGCTCACTCTCATTGAGGTATTTGTGTGCAACCTTTACCCTGGTGTGGATTGCAGAGAACAACTTGCTGAAGAAATTGGGACACTTAGAGTCCAAGTTTCAAAATCAAAGATCTAGATATGGTAGCTGCCTAAAAAGAGAATCTGATATGAGCTTAGAAGAGGTTCAAGATCTCTGAGACAAGATTTCAAAGTATGGAAGGCGCCAACTTCATCACTCTCTGTTTCTCTAGAGCTAGACCTTGACAAAGTCTGTGTATTTGATATCATTGACCTGGGCCATACATTTCTTTTCCTGGAAATCTACCCTTCTGCCAAAACTGCAGCCTAAGCCTTCTGGAGATGATGAAAGAACTTCAGGAGGCAGAGACAGGTTCAAAAGACACCATCAGCCCTATTGATCCAGCCTGGCTTCAAAGTTCAGGATCCCTTGAAACAATGAAAATAAACTTAGAAATAAACATTTTTTAGTCTTCATAGTAATGACTGACAGGTAAAAAATCATCAGTTGATGTTAAAAGTTTGAATAGCAAGACAATATATATATACAGATATAGATATCGATATCTATATCGATATCTATATCTGTATATGTATATCCCAGAGAATCTCTTTCAGGGCCAGGGATTTAGCTCAGTGGTGCCACGCCTGCCTCACAAGCACAAGGTCCTGAATTCAATCCCTGGTACCAAACTAAACCAAACAAAAACAAAAATAATATAAAAAAACTATTGAAAGAAAGAAAGAAAAAAGAATCTCCTGCCACATATCCTATGCACTGTTTTGTTTTGTTGGTTTTTTTTGAGACAGAGTCTCACTATGTAGTTGAGACTGACCTGGAACTCACTGTGTAGCCCAGGCTGGTCTTGAACTCACAGTGATCTTCCTGCCTCAGCCTCCTGAGTGCTGGAATTAAAGGCTTGCACCACCACTCCAGGCTGCACTGCTTTTTAAATTGACATATAAACACTGTATATATTTACAGGATTCCATGTGATATCTCTGTCTCTCT
>NW_022900931.1:42531932-42538274 GCF_012274545.1 Fukomys damarensis | reverse complement strand
TGCATGATCATTATCTCTAACCATCTCGCCATGTGATAGAACACCAGATTTTTTTCTCATATCTAACTGTAACTTAATATGCATTGACCAGTCTTGTTCTCAGTCTCCCTAGCTTCTGGCAGCCCCTGTTGTCTTTAAAAAATTATTTATTAGCTCATGTTTGAGATACATAATAACTACTTTTATTGTGGATAATCTATCCATGTACATGACACATCTTAATTCTTTTCTTGTTGTTTTCCCTCCCTTCTTCATCTTTTGGTCCCCTTCCCATTTGCAGTAACTCTACCTCCTTATTTTCTTTTATCTATCTTTTATTTTATTCTTACTTTATTTATACTTTAGATTTCTTGTATGAAGACATGCAGCATTTAAGTTTGTGTGCCTAATTTATTTCACTTAACATTATGTTTTCAAGGTCCATCCATTTTCCTACAAAAGATTCAAATTTATCTTTTTTTATAGCAGAGTGCTACTCTGTGTATAAGTGCTATATTTTATTATCCATTCATCTGTTGATGAACATATAGGCTGCATCCAAGGTTTTGCTATTACAAACTGTGCTGCTATAAACATTGCTATAATAATGGGACATCTTTAACTCTTTTAGGAAAATATCTAGTGGCAGAATAGCTCGGTTGGATCGAATTTCTAATTTTAGTTTCCTGAGGAATCTCCGTACTGGTCTCCAGCACGGTTTTACTGGATAACCTCTGTTCTACTTTTAACTTCTAGGGGTCGACCTTTTTAGATGCCGTAGCTGTGTATGAACTTGTGGTATTTTGCCTTTCTGTGCCTCGATCATACTATAACAAAACGGTCTCTAGTTGCATCCATGTGCTGGTGCAAATGACAGGATTCCACTCTTTTTCTGGCTGAATGGTATTTTATTGTGTTTATACGCCACATTTTCTTTGTCCATGTGTGGGTGTCATGTGGGTTGGTTTCATTTTTTGGCGATTGTGAATAATGCTGCAGTGAGCATGGGGTCATAGGCGCCTCCGGATATGGCACAGGCAATTTTTTTTAGACAGGACCCCAAACACAGGAAACAAAGGCAGAAACAGACAAATGTAGTATATCAAGTAAAAAAGTTTCTGCCAGCAAAGGAAACAAGAAAGGAAAGAGAAAGCCTATGACACGGGAGAAAGTATTTATAAAGTATGCATTTCATACATGCTTATTAAAAAAAATTGGTAATTTTACTGGGGAGACAAAAGAGCCGGCCAACCGCACCCTAGCCAAGTGTGAATTTAACCACTCTAGGTACTCACCGGAGTGGAGTCAGATGCTAATTGTCCTTTTGTGTCGGGCTTGTTTCACTTAGCGCGCTGTCTCCGAGGCTCATCTGTGGGGCAGGCTGTGTCCAGTTGTCCTGCCTTGCGGAGGCTCAATACCGCTCCTGGGTGCGGATTCAGTGTGTATGGTCGTGCGCCCTGTGAGGGTCAGCGAAGTGCTGTGTAGGAGAAAGCATGTATCACACGGTCTAGGAGTGGATTTTGATATGCTGTCCAGGTCCGTGCAAGGGTAGTCCAACACCTGCGTTAGCACAAAGTCACCCAGTGACGCGGGTGGCAGAACCCAGCCCATCCTTAACTGATGCGCGACTGTGTGTATATATGTACGCGTGCATTAACACAACAGGCTTTCCACCTTTTGGCTTCTGTGAGTACTGATGCTGTGACTCTTGGTGTACAGATATCTGCTTTCAGTTCTTTTGGATAATTCCCAAAAGTGACATTCCAGGACCATATGCTAAGTAATTATTTTTCACTTTGCCACAGGCCTTTTTGTTTTACTTTACTGTATTTCCTTTGTCTACAGTTTTATTGAGGCATAATAATACAAGTATAACACACTACACATGTTCAAAATATGTAATTTTGAGTTTTGATGGATGTATATAGTCATAAAATCATCATTGCAATAAAGACATTGAGTCTATCCATTAAAATTTTAAAAAATTCTGAAGTGCACTGTGACTCTCCAAGAGAAGCGTACACTACGTTGTTTTTTCTCGGGTTGATGGCCACGGGATCTTTATTTGGTGGATGCTGCTTTTCAGGTTCAACCTGGAAACTGCTTACCTGCTGCCTTCCTTTCTGTTTCTTCCTGGTGGATCTCTGGTGAGGGATTAAAAACGGATATACCAATGCTTCAAGAGCAGACTCTCAAGCTGGAGTGCAAGAGCATATTTTGATGGTTGGGCCAGGAGTATGGTGTGAGGTATAGACATGGATTCCTTTTCCTCCTTCTTTGCAATGTGATATTGATCACTCACCCGATCCCTTGGAGTCAGTTTGCCTAGCTTGGACAGGGTTTAGGGTTAGGGTTAGGGTTAGGGTTAGGACAGGGTGCTAATGAAATGTACATTACTATGGCAAAGCTTAATGGAAATTTAAGAAAACGTGTGTCACAGAGCGGAGCATATGAATGAGGGTTGGGCCTCAAATTTCTGCTGTTAGCCTATTTTAACTTATAATTGGCTTGTGAATATGTCCAAACATAGCGAATCATTAACTCAGGTGAAATCTTTCGAGGAAACCAACTTAGAAAATAGGCATGAGTTACGCTATTCTGTTTGAAGTTGGAGTTGGAGGCGGAATATAAGCTCAACTTTTAAATGTTTGGTTCTTAAAATTTTAACTCTATTGTAGGAACACTTAACATGCAGTCTACCCTCTTAAAGGATTCTTTTTTTTTTGCTACTAGGGATCCAACTCAAGTCCTTGTGCTTGCAAGGCAGGCGCTGGAACCACTGAGCTAAATCCCTGGCCCTACCCTCTTAAAAGATTTTTTAAGTGTACATTAGATTATTAGCTATAGCCACAATCTGATTTGGTAGATTTCTAGAACTTAATTCATCTCACAAAGCTAAAATTCCTGAGTTCAACTTCTAAATCCAGTTTCCCGAGACAGATCAGCAAGGTGCAGACTCTGACCTCACCTCACACCATTCTCTCTCTCCTTTTCTTTTTTTTTTTTGCCTTTTTCTTCTACTGGGCCCCTGATATTAGAATAGGAATCTTGCACGTCTCACTCTCGTTTTGTTCCCAGTACCTAAAGCACCTCTTAGCACTTAGCAGGAGCTTGGTATATATTTATTGATAAGTGAATGTGTAGTATAACTGTTAATTTATCCTCACATCAAATGCTGGCCTACTCATTAATAATTCTTTTAAGAAGAAATAATTATTACAGTTATATTCATTGAATGTAACCATTGACACATATAACTAGCGATTATTGATTATTTTAGTAATTAATAATAATTTAAATAATTAATCCAGGTGTGGAGGTGCATGCCTATAATCTCAGGACTCTGGTGATAGATGGGAGAAACCATAAAGAGATTCTTTCACTTAGTCACTGAGTGTTAGGGATGTGCCAGATATTGTACTGGGTACTGAAGTCTCAGGATGAATAAGATAACATCTGCTCTCATGGAGAAATTTATAACAGAAAACGGAAAAACAGAAGAGCAGGCCTGGTTGCATGTAAAAAATCACAAGAACTGCCTGAGGGTGATTGTGAGTTGTATCCAGCACAGACTTCCCTGTGGTCACTCATCTCTGTGGCCCTTTCTTTAGGTGAGGAGACTAAAACTTAAAAAGGTGAAGCATTTTGCCAAAGCTACCAGAGCTTGCTGGAGACAGTGGTGTGACTGTAACTCGGCTTGGACATTTCAGAGGTTCAGGGTTTTCACCACCTCCTACACATCTCCTGCCTGGGCAGAGCAGGTGACCATCTCAGGCTTGTAGATGAGAAAGGAGGATGGTGACTGATACCATAGGGAGTGTCGTCCATGGGAGACCCATGGGTAGCTTGACCCAGAGGCCCTGTCAGCTGCTGCTGCTGGTCCAGAATTACAAGGCCACTGTGGGAGGCACTCGGTTTTTAGAAAAGCAAATTTACTATTGGGAATAAATATTTGATACAGATGCACACCCGCTAAATAGATGTTATGTTTTAATATATTGATAGGTGAACCCGCTAAAGAAACTATTGGCTAAATGAGTAATATGTGTATCCTGCTGATGTCCTTTGGTGCCTCTTGTCGTGAGTTAAATCTTTGACATCTGTTAAGAGAATCAACCCGTTTAGGGCAAAGGTACATTCAATAGCAAATGGAGGAAGGGGATTAATAGATTTCTTCTTAGTTATAAATAATAGATTGATCTTTATTTAAAAAGTTATATCAATAATTCAGTATCAGTCTCTCTACTGACTGCTTAGACAAAGCTTTGCCATATGTTTGGGCTAAGAAATCAGCATTTTTGTGAATCATGAGATATGCATGCAGGGCAGGGATGAAGTAAGGAGGGTGGAGAAGGTGAAACCAGAAATGGAATGATGTGGGACCAGAAAAGGCAGCTGCTGGCTAATGTGACAGTTGAAGGTCAGGGTGGTGAGGGAAGGTCACTCCCTTTGTGCGGGGTGTGTCATCAAGTGAAAGTTGCTACGCCATCCAGATGTTGGATAGGCGGGCTCTATGCTTCTCTCTCGTTTTACCACCACAAACCTCACCTGAAAGAAAGACCCTGGGCTAATTTTGGCATCAAAGGATGACGTCTTGCTTTTCTTAAGTCTTATCAAATACTTACTATTACTATGTTATTAAGAAGTACAGAGTCCAAGTTCTGGTGACCTCAGAGGACTGAATCTAGTTCACATGTCTGGAGTCCAGACAGGTCCTGCATTTCGCCTAAGTCCCACAGAGCCAGGCCTTAAACTGATGACCTGCCCTGTTCCTGTGCATCCCCTTCTTTCCCGTCAGCCTCTCCTTTGCTTCGCAGCCCTTGTCTGATCTCAGCTGTCTTCACGTAGCGAGGAGACTTCCAGCCCTGCGTGATTCCAGGGGAGCTGGCTCAGTTCTCCAGCTGTGACTGGACGCATCAGGGCAGGGGAACCACCGCAGCTTCTCCCCCAGATCACAGCATGAGGTGGGTGAAGGGTGCTGTGTGATGTGTTCTTGAGGCATCTCAGCCCTATACTGCCAGAGGGCCGAGTTCTTCTTGTTAAAAACATTAGTTTCTCAAAAGAGACTCTTGCTCAATACTTGGGGATAAAAGAAACCATTCCATGTTGTTGGTGGGAACATAAACCAGCATAACCACTATGGAAATCAGCATGGAGATCCCTCAAAAAACTAAAACTAGAAATTCTATACAACCTGGATATTGGGAATAGATGTTTAAAGCACAAAGATATTATAGGTATCATTGTGAGAGAGTTAAAGACATTGTATTATAGGGGTATACGCATTCCCACGTTTATAGCAGTATAATTCGTAATAGTTAAGTCTGGAAGGTACCTATTCCCATCAAGAGATGCATGGATACAGAAAATGTGGTATACATGTATAATGGAGTACTACTCAGACACAAAGAAGGATAAATCGGAGTCATTTCTAGGTGGATTCACCATGAGACCACATGTTAAACGGAATAAATCAGCTTAAATATCTCATGGTTTCTCTTGTATGAGAGGCCCTAAGTATAAATAACTTAAGGAGCAAAGTAAAAGACAAATAATAGGAAACAGGGAACTAGACCTTTTGCATTTTGAAAGGGGACCAAGAGATGGAGGAAGGGGGCAGGATGGGAGAGTAAGGGGAATTAAAAAAGAATTAAGATATGTTATGGACATGGACCGACTCCCCACCAGGCATGGGATCGTAATGTATTTCAAATGTGTACTAATAAAAATTTAAAAAATCAAAAATCATGACGAATACTTGGGGACATATTGACTAATTTTCACCAAAGCTTAGGATGAGAAAACGGAAGGCCAAAGAGTGGACTCGGCACACCGTCCGTGCCACGTTACCCTCCAGAGAATGAGCCCAGGACCCCTGGCTGCCCGCTCCACCTCACCACTCACCACTCCAGACTCCTGGAAATCTTTCTGTTTTCTGTCCCTGACTGCGACATGCTCCTTTCTCTGCCTCAGATGCACACACTTTCTTTCTCATACTCAGATCCTTTTGGTACCTTTCTTTCTTTTTTGTTTTTTTGGTACCTGGAATGGAACTCAGGGCCTCATGCATGCCAGGCAGGCACTGAGCCACTGAGCTACATTTCAGCCCCTTTTGTTATCTTGATGCCCCTTTTTAACATTTTTTTAAAATTTTATTGAGTTTATTGGTACATTTTAGGGATACAGTACAGTTACATTCATTGTTGGGATCATGTACCTTTACATGGCAAGTCTTGATTCTCATTTTTTCCCCTTACCTCTGCCCTCCCTTCACCCCCTCCTCCCCTCCCCATCTACAAACACTTTATTTTCATCTTTTCATTCTCTCACATTTTTTTCTTTTCCCTTTTTGTTCTTCCCCTA
>NW_022900931.1:42523103-42526797 GCF_012274545.1 Fukomys damarensis | reverse complement strand
GCTCAGGCCGGGAGCTCGCGCGCACGCCGCCGGGTGGTCGCAGGCAGGCAGGCAGACAGGCAGCTGGAGAAACCCCCTCCGGGGTCTTTGGGGCCTTCCTGGTCTGTTCCCTTTTTAACATTTTTAATTCCTTTTCACACTACTGAGGATTGAACCCAGGGCCTTAGGCACACTAGGCAAGCACTCTGCAGCTGAGCTGTACCTTTTGCCCTGACCCTCCTCGTGATTGGGTTCCCTTCCTGGCTGCCATGCACATGGAGGTGCTGTGCCTTAGATCCCCTCCTTGGGGGTCAGCAGGAGCATCCGCAGCTGCTGGGAACTCACCACTTGCTGCAGCTCTCACTGAGATTTACTCTGGGCCACAAGGAGCTGCCTTGTCAATATCCTTTCTTTCCAGAAATATGCCCAGGGCGCATGACTTGGTTTCATCACACTTGCTCACTTTTCTGCCCCTAGTGCCTAGCATGGAACCTTGAACCCTGACACATAGTAGTTGATCAATTTTTTAAAAATTATGAACTGAATATTTATTGGTACATTTTAGATATACAATACAGTTACATTCATCATTGGTATCTTGTACCTTTACATGATATATCTGTTTTTTTTCACATGACATATCTTGGTTCTTATTTTTTCCCCACTCCCCTATCCTCCCTTCCTCCCTCCCCCTTCCCTGTTTACAAAGACTTAGTTTCCATTTTTTTCTTTTCTCTTATTTTTTCTCTTCCCTTTTTACCTTCCCCTGCTCCGATTAGCCCAATACTTTTAGACCTTTTCTTCCTATGAGAAAATATCAATTATGCATTTTGACCCTTATTTACACTTTTAGTTTATCACACCAGAGAAACTATACAGTATTTACACATGTGTGCCCTACTAATTTCACTTAAGAATATGTCCTCAATGTGCATCCACTTAGCTATAAATGTCTCTGGTTTCTCATTCTTTATGGCTGAGTAGTATTCCATTTTAGAAAAAAAAACACATCTTCTTTATCCAGTGTCTAGTTAATGGGAACTTGGGCTGTTTCCAAGTTTTAGCTATTACAAACTGTGCTGCTATAAACATGGGTGAGCATATATCACCGTGATATGATTCTTTTAATTCTTTTGGGAAGATACCCAGCAGGGGAATATCTCAGTCAAATGGGACTTCCAATCCTAGTGTGTAAAGTATCTCCATATTGATTTTCATAGTGGTTGCACCAGTCTGCACCCCCATTAACAATGAAGAAGGGCTCCTTTCACTCTACGATACTGCCAGCATTTGCAATTGGTTGATTTCTTTCTTTCTTTTTTTTTTTTTTTAATTTTTTGAGACAGGGTCTCACTATGTTGTTCAGACTGACCTGGAATTACAGGTGCGCACCACCACACCTGGCCGCAATTGGTTGATTTCTTGATAGCAGCCATTCTTTCTGGGGTGAGGTGTAGTCTCAGCATTGTTTTCAACTGCATCTCTTGAATGACCAGTGATATTGAATATTTTTTCACGTATTTATTTGCTGCTTCTTTGGGGGGGTACTGGGGATTGAACTTGAGACCTTACACTTGTGAAGCAGGCAGTGGAACCACTGAGCTAAATCCCCAGCTTATTTGCTGCTTTTACTTCTTTGTCTGGGAAATGTCTGTTCATTTCAGATGCCCCTTTTTGAACTGGATCTTTACATTTGGGGGGGCCTGATTTTTTGAGTTTTTTATATATTTTAGATAGAAGACCTTCATCTGAGGAGCAACTGGTAAACATTTTTCCTCACGTTGTAGGTTGTCTCAGCTCTGTTGATAGTTTCTCTTGCAGTGCAGAAGCTTTTCAAAAAGATGAGATCCCAGTTGTTGATTCTTTGTGCTAGTTCCTGTGCTACTGAGGATTTGTTCATAAAGTTTTTTTCCTATGCCAATGTCTTCAAGAGTTCTACCCAGCTTATCTTCCAACAAATTTAGTGTTTCTATTTTAATATTTAGATCTTCAATCCACTTGGATTTCAGTTTAGTGCATGGTGAAAGATAGGGGTCTAGTTTTAATCTTTAGTGAGTTGAAATCCAGCTTTTCCAACACCATTTATTAAAGAGGCTATCTTTCCTCCAGTAAGGATGGTTGGCTCCTTTGTAAAAGATAAGGTGACTAAGTATGTCTGGAGCTTTTTCTGCATCTTCTAATCTACTTCACTGATCCTTGGGTCTGTTTCTTTGCCAGTACCATGCTGTTTTTAACACAGCGGCTTTGTAGTATAGTTTCAAGTTGGGGATTGTGATACCCACTGCATGTCTCTGTTGCCTAGAATGGCTTTTGCTATTCTAGGTCTCTTCAGGTTCCAAATGAATTTTTGGATTGTCTTCTCTAGTTTTTTGAAAAATGCTGCTGGGATTTCAGTAGGGATTGCATTGAATCTGTATAGACATTTTGGAAGTATGGTCATTTTCACTATATTGGTTCTTCCTACCCAGGAACAAGGGATATCTTTCTATTTTCTTGTATCCTCTTCAATCTCTTTTTTTCAGAGTGTTGTAGTTTTCAGTGTAGAGGTGTTTTGCTTCCTTTGTTAGATTGATTCCTCGATACTTCATTTTTTTTGGACGCCATTGTGAAAGAGATTGTTTACCTAGTTTCTCTCTCAATGAGTCTGTTATTTGTGTACAAGAAGGCTATTGGTTTTTGAGTGTTTACCTTGTATCCAGCTACTGCACTGAATCTGTTAAGTAAGTCTAGACATCTTTTGGTGGAGTTTCTTGGGTTTTCTGTGTAAAGTATATCATCAACAAATAATGACAGTTTAACTTCTTCCTTTCCTATCTTTATTGCTTTAATTTCTTTCTCATGTTTAATTGCTGTGGCTAATGTTTCCAGAACTATATTGAGCAGGAGTGGTATTAGTAGACAACCTTGTCTTGTTCCTGATTTTAGCATGAAGGTTTTAAATTTTTGGCCATTTAGTATGATGCTGGCTGTTGGTTTTTCATAGATAGCCTTTATCAAGTTGAGATTAAAGACCATCTATTCCAATTTTTTGCAGGGTTTTCATCATGAATGGGTGTTGAATTTTGTTAAATGCTTTTTCTGCATCTGTAGAGATGATCATATGGTTTTTGTCTTTGACTCTGTTAATATAGTGTATTACATTTATTTACGTATATTGAACCATCCTTCCATTCCTGGGATAAATCTGACTTGGCCAGGGTGTATCATCTTCTTTTTTTTTTTTCTTTTTATTGAGTTTATTGGTACAATCTAGGTATACAATACAATTACATTCATCATTGGGATTCTGTACCTTTACATAATAGGTCTTGATTCTCATTTTTCCCCTTGTCCCTGCCCTCCCTTCACCCCCTCCCCCCCTCCCCATTTACAAACACTTTATTTCCATTTTTTCAGTTTCTCATATTTTGTTCCTCTCCCTTATTACCTTTCCCCCACCCTTCCCACTTTCCCTACACCTTTAGCCCTTTACTTCCTATTTCACATTATTAATTATCTCATTAGGATCCTGTGTACTATTATAGTTTTTCACACCAAAGAAACTATTTGGTATTTCAGTTAAAGAAATCTCTGTATGAACATTAAAAATAGGGAATCCTAAAATAAAACTAAAAAGGAAAGTAAAAGAGAAAAGGCAATGATGAAACATTAAAATAATCCTTAATTCTGGAGATGAAAATGATCCCTGAACATATTTAAATTGTTTCTTGCTCTT
>NW_022900931.1:42506730-42523012 GCF_012274545.1 Fukomys damarensis | reverse complement strand
GATGAAAATGGTCCCTGAACATATTTAAATTGCTTCTCGCTCTTATAGTCTTATCTTATTCTTTTTTTCATTATTTAGAGAATACTTTATTAGTTTCTGTAATCAAACCCACATAGATATAACCTTACATATTTAGTAAGATGTGTTACCCCTGTACACATGGAAAAAAATAAAAAATTAAAATAAAAATAAATTAACATTTCTAGACCAATGTGGTTGTCCATTTCTGTACAATGCCACCTCAACACAGTAAATTGGGATGACTTTTTCCAAAACTGGCAGCACCGTTAAAGTTTCCCATAATTCAATTTATATATATATATATTTATATAAAAAGACTAATAATAGTATATTATGCATTGATAGCAGCAACAGCTTTTCCAGGTTCTGCAGTCATCTGAACAAAATTACAGACATTCAGCACATTCCATTAAAAAAAAAAAACCAAAGAAAAGAATAATATCCAGAAAACAGCAAAGTTCTGTTGCTGTTGTGGTACCTGGCACCATTTTTTCTATTAGCCTCTTAATCATCATCTGGAAAGAGAACATTCTAGAGTAATATCATTAAATGTAGCTCTGATAAAGCACGGTCCCTACTATGTATCATAAAGCAGGTACTAGATATTTTACATTCATAGAGGTATGATACAGTACCATCCTACATCAATAATACTAGATTCAGTTTTGGTATGAAATTTACTTTGTCTGCAAATGAAATTGCTACCCCTGTTTTTTTCTGGGCTCCTGTCACAAGGAGAATTGTTTTCTATCTTTTCACTTTCAGTCTATGGGCTTCTTTTGGCACTAGGTGTGTTTCTTGTATACTACATATTGTTGGATTTTACTTCTTATTCCATTTTGCCAGTCTATTTCTCTTGATTGGTGAGTTGAGGCCATTGACATTGCTGGTTATAACTGATATGTACTGACTTATTATTGACATGCTATTGGCCTTTTGTTGACTCTTTGTACTTTTTCACTTTCTCCTTTTAATTTCTTGCCTTGCCTATTTGATTTTCTCTGTTGGGCCTCATGGTGTTGTTGCCTTCATTGTCTTTTTCTAGGATCTTGTTTAGAATTGCTTGTAGTGCTGGTTTGGTATTCATGTAGTTTCTCAGGTGTTCTTTGTCATGGAAGTGTCTTATTTCCCCATCCATTTTGAAAGAGAGTTTTGCTGGATACATCAGTCTAGGTTGGAGGTTGTTCTCTTTTAGTACTTGAAATGTCTCATTCCAGGCTCTCCTTGCCCCAAGGGTTTGTGTTGAAAAGTCTGCTGTGATTCTGATGGGCTTTCCTTTGTATGTGATTTGTTTCTTTTCTCTTACTGCTTGTAGTATTTTGTTTTTCTGTTGGCTTTCTGGGATCTTGATTATTATATGTCTAGGTGTAGATTTTTTTTATTGTAGCTCATTGGGGTCCTATATGCCTCAGTTATCTGAATGTCAAATTCTTTTGCTCTGTTTGGGAAGTTTTCTGTCATTAATTCTGTGAACAGCTTTTTAAAGTCATTTGTATTTTCTCCTGCTACTTCATGGATTCCTATCAGTCTTATGTTATTCTTCTTTGCGTCATCTAGGAGTTCTTGGATTGATTTCTCATGATCTCTTAGTGTTTTTTAGAGACCTCTCTTTTCACGGTCACTGACTGCAATCTTATCTTCTATATCTGAGAACCTATCTTTGCATTCTTTTATTATGTTGCATACACTTTCAATAGAGTGTTTAATCTCCTGGATATCTGTTTGAATCTGTTTTATGGATTCCATTTCTTTCCTATGTTGGGCGTTTATTTTTTCCATTTCTTTCTTATGCTGGGCCTTCATGGCTTCTATCATGGTCCTGAGCTCATCTATTTTTTTGTCAGTTTCTGCTCTAGAGTCTCAAAACACCACTTCCATTTTGCTCACTATCTCTATGGTTATCTGGGAAATTATTTCTGTTTTGAATTTTTCTAGAGCCTGATTGATCTGTTTGGTTACTTCCTGTGCTTTGAGTTCAGGGTGTCCTGGTGGTTCACTATCAGCCTTTTCATCCCCATTTGCCCTACTGTTTGCCATTGGCGAACTGGAAGTCTGTCCTTGTGTCTTGCTTAAGTGTTTTCTCATTTTAATTTTTGTTGTCAGGCTGTCCTTGGTTTAATCTCTGGATTATCACCCAAATCTTCCTGATATAGTTGTGCCCTAGCTTCTGTGTCTCTAAAGACCCACAGACATTCTCATCTTCATAACATCAGAGAAAACAGCTCATCAAATCAACGGCAATGCTTTACCCTAACTGATACAATCAGCAACACATTAAGATCAAGCACAACTTGGACACTGACCACCTGTGGTAGTCACTAGTCTATCACCCTTAAATCATTTGAATTAAATTGAAATCAAGAAGCAGTCCAGAACATGTCTGCAGTGAACACAATTTCAATATAGTGTATTTACCATTTAATGGCTCAGACAGAGCGAGGATGCAAGACCCCTGATCTCAGTTAGCTGATGGCTGAACCCCCTGACTTTGACTGACCTCGGGCTGCAAGGCCCAGATTGAGTTCCCCATTCTTCTGAATGGTTGAACTCCACAACATTCTATTACAGGTTTCCCATGCCCTTTCTTTAAAGATGTTCAAAGTTGGGAACTCAGAAAAATACCCTTGATGACCACCTCTGTCTTTGCAGAGTGGGTCCAAAGACTGGCACAGTCAGGAGGTCTGAGAGTGAGCGGTGGGGGGAGGCTTATGGGGGTTCAGGGATGCCCATGCGGCTACCTTCCTGGCGCTTGAGCGATGGCTGCTGGGTCGGGTGCAGGCGTGGTTCTCCTTCCCCTGGTGGATCGGGGCCCAGGCTTCCTCCCGGTGCTTGAGCGATGGCGGCTGGGTCAGGAGCAGGTGTGGTTCCTGTATCATCTTCTTGATGACCCTCTGTATTCTGTTTGCCAGTATCTCATTGAGGATTTTTGAATCTATGTTCATTAGCGAGATTGGGCTATGGTTCTCTGTTTTGGTTGGGTCTTTCCCTGGTTTTGCAGTCAAAGTAACACTTACTTCCAGGAATGAATTTGAAAGTATTGCTTCTCTTTCAATTTCATTGAAAATTTTGAAGACTATTTGCAGTAGTTCTTCAATTTAGAAATGAATCCATCAGGACCTGGGCTTTTCTGTGTTGGTGAATTTTTAATTATGTTTTGAATTTCACTGATTGTAATTGGGGTGTGTAAACTTTTTAATATCTTCTTCCTTCAACTTTGGTAATTCACATATATCTAGAAAGCTGTCCATTTTTTCTGTGTTTTCCATTTTATTAGAGTACAGCTTCTCAAAGCAGGTATTGATGATCCTCTGGATTTCTGCTGGATCTGTCGTGACTTCACCTTTCCTAATTACATGGATTTGAGCTTTTCCTTTCCTTTTTTTGGATAAGGTTGGCTAAGGATTTATCACTTTTATTTATTTTTTTGAAAAACCAACTCTTTGATTCATTGTTTTTTTGTTTGTTTGTTTCATTCTCTTAGTCTCCATTGCATTGATTTCTGCTCTGATCTTTATAATTTCCTCCCTTGTGTGAGCTTTGGGGTTTGTCTTGCTCTTCTTTTCCTAGAAGCTTAAGATTCCTCATTAGGTTTTATATTTGAGCTCTGTCTGTTTTCCTAGTGTGGGCATTCACTGCTATAAATTTCCCTCATGGAACTGTCTTCATTGTGTTGCATAGATTACTGTATATTGTATTGGCGTTATCATTTATTTGTTAAAAACTGTCTAATTTCCTCTTTAATTTCATCTGAGACCCATTGATTGTTCAGTATAGTGTTATTCAATTTCCATGTGTTTGTGAAGTTCTTGCAGTTTCTTTTGCTATTGATCTCCAGTCTAATTGCATTGTGGTCTGGTAATATACATGGGATAACTTCAAATCCTTTGCAATTACTTAAACATGTTCTATAACTTAGGATGTGGTCTATTCTGGAGAAAGATCTGTGTGCAGCCAAAAAGAATGTATATTCTGATTTTGTTGGGTAGAACACTCTGTAGATATCTGTTAAGTCCATTTGTTCAAAAGCTTGGTTCAGTTCTAGTATTTTGTTGTTGATTTTTTGTCTAGATGACCTGTCTATTTGTGATAGTGGGGTATTTAGGGCCCCCCACTACAATTGTATTAGTACTTATTTGGTTTTTCATGTCCCTTAATATTTGTTTTGGATAATTGGGGTCATTACTATTTGGTGCATATATATATATACACATATGATTGCCATCTCTTTCTCTTGGATTGTTCCCTTTATAAGGATCTGGTGACCTTCTTTGTCTCTCTTAATTAGGGTTTGAAATTTTCTTGTCTGCAAATAGGATATACCCCTGCTTTTTTTGCATGGAGAATTGTTTTCCATCTTTTTACTCTCAGTCTATGAATCTCTTTGTGGATTAAGTGGGTTTCTTGTACACAGAATATTGTTGGAGTTTGCTTCTTAATCCATTCTGCCAGTCAATTTTATTTGATTGTGAACAGAGGCCATTAACGTTAATTGTTATAATGATATGTATTGACTTATCATCATAGTGTTATTATCCTGTTGTTGGCTCTTTTTAAGTTTTTCCTCCCTCTCCCTTTAATTTCTTGCCTCACCTGCTGGATTTGCTCTGTTGGGCCTCATGGAGTTGTGATCTTCATTGTCTTTTTCTAGGATATTATTTAAAATTGTTTGGAGTGCTGGTTTGGTATTCATGCAGTTTCTCAGGGGTACTTTGTCATGGAAGTAACTTATTTCCATCCTTTTTGAAAGAGAGTTTTGCAGGATACATCAGTCTAGATTGGAGATTGTTTTCTTTTAGGGCTTGAAATACCTCATTCCAGGCTCTCCTTGACCTGAGGGTTTGTGTTGAAAAGCTTACTGTGATTCTGATGGGCTTTCCTTTGCATGTGATTTATTTCTTTTCTCTAACTGCTTGTAGCATCTTGTTCTTATGCTGGGTTTCCGGGGATATTGATTATTATATGTCTAGGTGTAAACATTTTTTGATCATGGCTAGTTGGAGTCCTATATGCCTCACTTATCTGTATGTCAAATTCTTTTGCTCTGTTTGGGAAGTTTTCTGTCATTAATTATTTGAACAGTTTTTTTTTTAATGTCATTTGTACTTTCTCCTGCTTTTTCATGGACTCCTATCAGTCTTACATTATTCTTTGTATCATCTAAGAGCTGTTGGATTGATTTTTTTCATGTTCCCTTACTATTTTTAAGAGATTCTGCTTATCACTGTCACTGATCTCTATCCTGTCTTCTGTATCTGATATCCTGTCTTCAGATTGGCTCAGTCTGTTTTGTAAACTTTCAATAGAGTTTTTAATCTCCTGGATATCTGTTTAAATCTGTTTCATGGATTCTATTTCTTTCCTATGTTGGGCATTCATGATTTCCACTTCTTTCCTATGCTGGGCATTCATGGCTTCTATCATAGTCCTGAGCACATGTATTTTTATTTATCCATTTCTGTTCTAGAGTCTCTAATCATGTCATTAATTCTACTCACCATCTCTGTAGTTATCTGGGAAATTATTTCTGTTTTGAATTTTTCTAGAGCCTCATTCATCTGTTTTATTTCTTCCTGTGCTCTCAGTTCAGGGTGTCCAGGTGGTTGTGTAAGACCACCAGGGATCTTAACCAAATGTTTCAAAGAACTACTGATCAGCAACAGTGAGACAACACCCCAGAGGAACCGAATGAGCTGCACCCAAGAATGGTGTCAAACAAATGGTGTTAATGTGGCCAGATGGCTTCTCCAAGCAATGACTTGGAGAGCACCCCGAGCCCAGAGTACAAGAGGGTTTTATACATTTTTAGATGGGGCAGAAGCAAGCAAAATTACAGAAGCAAAATGCGGTGGTTAGAACAAAGGAACAGAACATATAGTTTGCACAGGATGAGGCTGTGACAGAGTACAGAACTGTGATTAATCTCTATAGGAATGCCATTTTCATGACAAAGTGTAGGGCTATGGTTAATCTTTACAGGAATCACCTATCTCTTTTACCTAGAATGTTCACATTTGGTGTTTGTTCCTGACCATTGTCCTGAGTAAATGCTACCTTTTTAGTGACATTGGGCCTTTCTTGTTCTCTCAAGAGGTGAGTTTAACTTTTAAGTAAGATGGCATCCATGCTGGCACTTTATGCCTGACAGTTGATTATCAGACTTTTCCATCTCATTTCCCCTTGGTAAGCTGGAAGTCTGTATTTTTGCTTGAGCCTTGTTTGAATCTCTTCCCATTTCTATTTTTGTTGTTGGTACTGTCCTTCATTTGATACCTGGGTTAATACTTTGATCTTCCTGTTATGGCTGGTCTTTAGGATTTGAGTTTCTAATGACTCTGAGGCAATGTCTTTTTCATTATACCAGAAAGGACAACTGATTAGATCAATCACAACATCTTAGCCCACATGGTACAATCAGCAACACTAAAGCATCAAGCACAGCTTAGAAAATGACAATGTGTGGTAGTCATTAATGTATCACCTTTAATTGTATGAATTAAATCAGAATGGAGGCTAGAGCTTGGACAACGGCCTTTATGACACGCCCCCCATACTTCTGTGGTGTGAATCCAGGTACCAGCACCAGGCAGGAGGCCAGAGGCGTGTAGGGGGGAGGTCTCCAGGGGCCATGCAGCTCTACGTCTTACCAGTCTGCTGCTGAGGTTGGGGCTTGGGGTGAGAGCTGCAGGCTAGCTCCAGGCAGTTCCACCCCTTACTGGTCTGCTGCTAAAGTCCGATCAATTCTTAATTTTTGATAAGTGGTGCTTGAATGTGGCTTGGAGAGAAAGAATGATTTTCAGGCGCCATGGAAATAATCTCCACATCAAAAGAAAGAGAAATGATAAGCCCCAGAGAGAAAATTTCAAAGGTACAGAAAGTTTACAAAACAGTATGTAAAACTAATTATCATTAGTTGGATTTGCACTAAATATGATGGTATACTTTCTGCAATTTATTCTGTAAGCAAAATGATTACATCAAATATATTTGTATTAAAGAAGGACAGATCTTAGAATAGCTCCCAAGCAAGTAGCATCAGAAGAGAGTTTCTTTGGCCATGGAATTTTGGTTATTTTGATCCTGTGTACAAGGCTGTGTATAATGTGAATGTGTGATGAAGGATCAGTAGCATTTCCCACTACATGGCTAAGCTCTGCTGTGGAGTTAGGTGCCTGGAGTGACCTTAGTAAACCACCCTCTCCTTCCTTATCCTGCATCCAGGACCACCAGATAATGATACCAGCTATGATTTGGTTTCCCACATGGGTCTATGGACAGGTGACTGAGGCTGAGCTATTCAGGGCGGTGGAACAGTTATTAGCTCCTCCATATGTGAATTTCATCCAGAGTTTGCCCAACAGTCCTGTTTAATGTTGGCCTGGCTCTGATTGAGGAATCTGCTTTTACTTTGCTGAAAAGTAGTATTTCTGATCTTTCAAGGCCCAGAGCCCGACTCTAGAATGTGGGTAAGCCCTGTGGGGTGATGATGCCTCCTCATGCCCTTATCCATGTGGACTGTGGGGATCCTGGTGGCTTGTTCCAGGGAGCATCCTGATCTTACCATGTGCTGAGAACCCATTCTCTATTTGGGGATTTCTTTAAGTAGTGCAGCAGGGAATAGGTTATCAACTGTTTCATTATGCACTGAAGAGCAGGTAAACTGAGTATGTGAGGACCCTTGGAACAAGGATGTTTTTCTCTCAGGGTGAAAGATGACGAGGTCTGTGGGGGCTGTGGGTGAAGAGTCCCCTGAGGGGTGACACATGAGGTCCAGGACGACAACTGCATTCAGTCTCTTGGAGGGGTCTTCAGGTCTACAGATGGATGTGGAGACTCAATATGAGAAGCAATGGTCAGAGCGGATTTCATGTCTTATGACTTTGCATCCTTTCCAAAAATCCTTTACATAACAGATATAAATGTATATAGAAATTCCCCCATTTTACTCCGGGAACATCTGGAACTTCATAAGATCACCCCCATGATCGTTATAAAACTGTCCTTGGTTGCAGGTATCTGTTTTCTACTCTGAGTATACGGAGAATTTCACACTGTAACCCCACCCTAGAGGATGGTCTTATGTTGGACAGTGGAAGTAGTCTAGACATGCTAACCCAATCAATTTATAGACACTGTGTTTCAGGGCTTTTAAGATGTACATTTTCTTACATTTATCATCTCTGAAATTGAAATACATACTATCATTGATATTGGGTCATAAATTAAACTGGAAATAATTTTTCTTTCTCACTATTACATAAAATCATGATGTTTTATAATTGATGGCATCTAAGACTAGATAAAATATGAGAATAAAATATTATACAGTGTTCTTGGTTGAGGGTAAGCAAGGACTTGTAACTTTTTTCTTATTTCTCTCCCTCACCCATGAAGTATTTGCCTTCTGTGAAGGGGTAATTGTCTGTAAGGAAGAAACAACTCCTCCCAAAATAAAGGGAAGGACAGCACTTCTCAAGGTCCCTGGGCCTTAACTTTCTTAAGACCCTTTCATTGCTAGGAAAGGCCAGTCTAGCACTCATTGGTGGATCCCTCCCTGGGAACCTGCTTGAACCTTTCCCTACTTTTTTTTTTCTTAGAAAACATTACCTCTCCTGTCCCCTTGCTTCTCAGAGTCAGCCAATCTGAGCAACAATTCCACAAACATCTTCCGTAGCAATGACCCTTCACTACTGCCTGTCTTATCATTTTCCCTAATTTTCTGGTATTATGTGCATTGTGATGGTGGCTCACTGGTGTCCTAATGCCTCAGTCCAAAGGAGAAACACTCCTGGTGGAAATTATAGGCATGCATGGCAAACTGGAGTCATGTTTTACATTTTTGGCTTCTCTCAAATTATATCACAGCCTGGCAACTCAAATTTTAGACTATTTTCTAGTTTGTACAACATATATAGAAACATCTTATTAAAGTCTCATAAAATGCTGTGACATGGGTAGGGCAAAATTGAGTATCATTTTTCAGATAAAGAAGATGTCCAGAGAGATAAAATGATTCAGCCAGGACACCCAGGAAGTTAGTGGGGAAAGTAGGATGAGAATCCATGTACCCTCCTCTGGAGCTGCCGCTCCTCTTCCTGGGAAGAAGACTCTTTACAATGTCTTCCCTTGCTGGTAGACAGGTGGGCTTTGGAAAAGGTAGATGCAGCTCTGTGTGGTCCTAGGGACACATGCTGGCCTCCCTGATCCCAAGGAGCTGAGCAGAACTGAGCACGTACTGGGTGCCCTCTCCCAAGAGCTGTGGTCTCTGCTGCGGAGGAGATGAAGAGCAGAGAGGCTTCCCAAGTTCCTCCAGGGAAGAGGCAACCTGGCCCCAGGGTTGGTTGGCCCCTGGCATCAGAGGCTGCTTTGATTTCCAGTGCTGCTGAGGTCACTGTCATTGTTGATAACCTGACCAGGTGCTATGACAGAACAGAGCAAGAGCTCACAAAAGAGCCTCCAAGGCCCCACACACCTGAGGTCTGAAGTATTTTCAACAGTCAACTGCAGAGACAAACAATAAGAACACCCAGAGAGAGAGGTGAATCCTTTGAATAAATACAGTAGCTGGAGGAAATAGACAGCAATCTTGTTTAAAAAGCTATTGCAAATGCGTACTATTCAAGTAAAAATAAGGACTCAAGTCCTTATAGTATTAAATAGTAAGAGTCCTATTTTATTAAAAAAAATGCCCACGGGAACCAAAAACAAAGTCAAGAAGCAAAAACTACCCATGGCTTTTACATTTAAAAATCAAGGAACAGGTGATCCTGTTAAAGACCACATCGATGACTTGGAAAATTCAAATGTGGGAAACATCTCAGAGGACAGATCAAGAATACAAAAAGCTGGAAATTATGGGGGATGAAGTGAAATTTAGAAAACAGATCCAGGGGGCTGAACAGGAAGAACAGCGTGCGGAGAGCCTGACGCTGGCCCTGTGTGGAGATGGGGCTCCTGTGTTCTTGGCGTGGGCAGAGGCACTGCTTCTACAAGGCACAGGGTCTTTCTTACCTTCTCCTCCCTTTTCTTCCCTCCTTTTCTGTTTTTTTGCCCGCTCTCTGTAAGGTGGGGGACTACCCCTTGGGTGCCACTCTGGGCCCCAGAGGGCAGGCAGGCAGAGTGAGTTCAGGTTAGAAGTGTGAGGCTTGAAGAGCTCATGGAAACAGAGCAGGGGGCTCTGAATGGCGTTGGGTGTGCGGGTCCAGGGTTCAGTACAGAGATGTCTGGGCTAGAGAGAAAGAGCTGGACACCATCTGCTTGCGATGCCCTTGAACTACAGGACAGAGACAAGTGTGCCTGGGAAAGAAGAGAAGACAAAGATTCTGGTAAGATTATTCTCCTCCCTGCCCTCTTGTGGAGGGGCTGGGGATCAAAGCCAGGGCCTGTCCCGGGACCGGCGAGCTCTCTACCAGCAGCTGGCCGTCTCTTCTTTCATGGCCGGGGTCTCTGCAGTTTGCCTACTTTACAGGTCCTTTGTTATTCCACAGGGCTCGGTGGGAAGAGGGAGGTGAACTGGGAAAAGAAAGAGGAGAAAAGAAGCGGGAAGAGCTTAAGGAAGAATAGTGTGAGGGGCATCCTAAAATGAAGAAACAGGATTAAGCTTTTCCTCATTGGGATACTTTGTTCTATTCATTATTTGTTATTGGTTTGTGTTGTCATAGTTCAGTTTTAGTGGGTTATGCGTGTCTGCAAATGTACTCATTTTTTTTCTAGGTCTTCCAGTCTGTTGGAATATAATTGTTCATAGCAACCCTTAGTGGTCCTTTTCATTTCTGTGGCATCAGCAAATTATTTCCTTCTTTAATGATTAATTTTATTTATTTGGGTCTCTTCTTTTTTCTTGGTTCATTTAGTTAATTATTGGTTGATTTTATTTATTTATTACAAAATTCAACTGTTTTGTTGACCTTTTGTGGGTTTTAAAAAAAATTATTTTGAAATTTGAAGCAGTTGCACCAAATTGGATAGGCTAGACTAGAACTTCAGATCCTTCTGCCTCAGTTTTGTGAGTGCCTGGGATTACAAGTCTGCACTGAAACCAACAAGGTCTCCCTAAATTGTTAAATTGCCCAAACTGGGCTGAACTGATGATCCTCCCGCCTTACTGCCCCAGTGTGCTTTAATTAAAGTTGTGCACCACTGGGTCCAGTGATCTTTTGTGGCCTTTTAGTCTCTATTTTATTTTACTCTGAAATTTATTATTTCTTTTCTCCTACCAATTTTGGGTTTGGTGTGCTCATACTTTTCTAGGTCCTTGAGTTTGACTATTGAGTTATTGGAAAACTTTTATTTATTTATTTATTTATTTGGTACCGGGGATCGAACTCAGGTCCTTGCACTTGCAAGGCAGCCCACCGAACTGCTGAGCTAAATCCCTGCCCTCTTTTTTAGATAAATTCTTTTTTGTTTGTTTGTTTGTTTTTTGGTACTAAGGATCGAACTCGGGACCTCGGGCTTGTGAAGCAGGCGGCCAAACCACTGAGCTAAATCCCCAGCCCCTATTTTATTTTTTTTGATAAAACAAAATATGACTATCTCAAAACATAGCCAAAAAATAAAATAACAAAGTAAATAGGGAAGGCAAAGTATTTTGCAATGGCAATGTTAAAATCTCTACATACGGAAGCATCCGTCATCTCTCAGGAATTAGGAACAGACTGTTACTACAAGGGGAAGTGAAAGAAACATAAAAACCAAGTTAACACAGAAGAACAGCAATGTTATACAAAGATGAGAAAGGCTCAACAGTGTGTTATATAAAGATGAGAAAGATTAACATTAAGAAAAAGCACAACATTATCAGTTACGAAGTACATATTGTTATCTAGTGGTCACACAGTTTTGGGAAATGGGGAACTTTGATTTCAACACAGAAGCACTTACTCCAACCAAGAGGAAATTTACTCAAATATAGATTTTGCATACAGTTTGCAATTGTGATTGTAATTGATAGAAATAATTCCCATGCAGCTGAAAGATTCAAATTTACTACATGGAAAACTTACAGTTAATATATTAAAATAAATTTTTAAGGCCGGTTGTGGTGAACTACGCCTACAATTCCGGCACTCTGGAGGCTGAGGCAGGAGGATGGCTGCAAATTTGAGGCCAACCTGGGCTACATGGTGGGTTCAAGGCCAGACTTGACTATGTAGTGAGACCCTGTCTAAAATAACCAAACAAAAAATAAAATAAAATAAATTTGTATCATTTTACTTATGAAAAAATGCCCAAAGCTTGGTGACAAAACACCATTAATGGCAGATACCACAGAAGATTAAAATTAGAAGGAAAATATCATTTAAGTAAAAACTAGCTTTGAAAACTCCCACGTCCTTAAATTCTTCACAAAGTTTCACTTAGTCTCAAATGTATCCTGTGAAAAGTGATAATAAACACATGCACTGCATACTTATGGGAGCGCTGAGATGAAGCCCTTGTAATTCCACCACACTGAACTTCTGTGGTAACGGAGCCACCCTTCCAGCCCCTAAGAATTAGTCCATCATCAGCAAAAAGAAAAAATCATGCTCATGACTAGTACATGTCCTCTGCGAGCCCATCCTTTGGTTCTTTCCAAGAAGTAGATTTGAGTCTAATTTTTCTGTGCAGCAATGATCATCAGTGGCAATATTTGTTAACCTGAGAAGTCTCTGAGGATTATGAAGGCTCTCTTTTAGTTTTGAAGACGTGGCTGGCAGAAGCAGTGGTCTAAGTTCCTTTTCAGTAATCACCTATGGTTCGCAGTTAAGACCTATAAAGTGAGGGACACCGATGGGCAGTATCACTAATGATACCATCAGCTGTATGCAGTTTAGCTCCAAATATGTCTCTCATCTTCTTCCCCAGAAATTCCATCTTCTCCTTCTTTCCTTAGGTAATCCAATACTCTTCATTTCACGGTATGACTTTTCCACACAATTGTCTTTAAGTTACACACTCTTTGGGAAACCATTCAGAAGTCAATTTTAAAGGCCACTATGAATACAAAGTTGGATGTCCCAGTTCAAAACTTCCCCAGTGTTGATAAAAAATGATGAAAACAGGGACTGAAGTCTATGTTTTAGATATAGGCACTTAGTGCCATAAATTTCCTTCTTAGTACTCTTTGGCTGTATCTCATAGGTTTTGATATGTTACGTTTTCATCTTCACTTGTGTCAAGAAATTTTTAAATTTCCCTTTTTTGATTTCTTCATTGACTCATCCATCATTAAAGTGAGTATTAATTTCCAGATATTTGTCCCATGTCTCAAGTTCCTGTTGTTATTGATTTTAGTTTTATTCCATTGTGGTCAGAGAAGATATATGCTACGGTTTATATTCTTTGAGTGTGTTGAGTGGCATTTTTTGTTACCTTTTTTTTTAAAGGTCTTTGAATGTATAATCTGGTTTTCTCCTGGTCTATAAAGTCCTTCACCATGGGAGAGAGCACAATATGGGTAGGCTCACTCTTCAGGGCAATGTATAGTGTGGTAACCTGGCAGCTCACCAGTCGGGCTTAGGTCCTGTTAGGGCCACAGGGCTCCCAAGTGGTAAATGCCACAGCTGTCTGTGGTATGACTGGGGACTTCTGGGGCCATCTTGTCTACCCTTTCTCCACCAAGTAAAGTTGCTCATGGTGCAGAGCTGGTCTTGAGAAAGGATAATAGATGCTATATGTCCACTTTTCTTCTTCTTAAGTCTTGTATATCTCAAAGCTCTGCACCATCTTTGCCATGTCCCCACTATACTCTAATGCTCTGTCTTAAAAACTCCAGTAAAATATCTGTTGTTCATTCCTTATTTTGCTATTTTATTGTGGGAGGAAACATGCCAGGTACCTCTAGGCAGCCATCATGGCTTTGCGAGGAAAATAATTCTAATCTAAATTTTTATACCCAGGCAAACTAATAGTCAAATGTGGGGGTTGAATTATTTTTAGACATGTAAGACTAACATTTTATCTCTCACTCACTTTGTCTCAGGAAGTTGCTTCAGAATGCAGTATATCAAAATGAAAGACAAAATTAAGAAAGAAAAAGAAATAGAATCTAGGATATGATGGATCCAGCCCAGGTGTTGTAGTCACTTTCCCTGGTGCTGCAACAAAATACCTAACATGTGCGATTTAAGGGAGGAGAAGTTTATTTTGTCTCATATTTCAGAGGTTTCAGCCCCTATTCAGCAGGCTTAAACACAGAGACTGCTTGGTGGAAGGGCCTGGGCAGAGGAAAGCTGCTCACGTCATAGTGGCCAGGAAGAAGAGAGTGAAGGAAGGAGCCAGGGAGGGAGATAAGCTTTTCCCCAGAGACCCACCTCTTCCGGCCAGGCCCCACCTTCCAACACTTGGCTGCTAACTCACGGGTGGATGATTCCACTGGTGCATACAGAGCCGCCGTGATCTGGTCACCTTCCCCAAACCCTACTCGTAAGTACACAGGGTCTTTGGGGGCACACTGTTGGTCTAAATCATGACACCAGGAGACTGGCAGTGTTCATTCAGCAGGCCTAGAATATGGCTTAGGAGAGTGGACTCTAGGACAGGCTTTCTCAGGAGAATATTTCCAAACACACAGCATGAATTGTTGATCCATTGATTTTTAGCCTCTTTTCTAATACATGAGGAGTTTAGGTAAATTGCACAAGTTCATTTAGCATGTAATTTTTTCCTGTCATTTAAAGTATATGGTTGCCCCTCAATATCCACTAGAGACTGGTTCCAGTATCTCTTGTAGATGCTCAAGACCCTTATATAAAATGCTGCAATATTCGTTTATAATGAATGCATATCCTCTTGTATTCTTAAAACCACACCCAGGTAACAACATGTAGTGGAATGTAAATGGTTTTGTTTAGTGAATAATGACAAAAAAAAGTGTCTGCACTCGTTCAGTACAGATTGAGCCACTGCAGGCCTCACTCTCTTTTTGATCTGTGATATTGGCTGTGTGTGGGTATGGAAACTGGGGAAACAGAGTCCTGACAGCCTTCTCATTTTTGTTGTGATCTCTTCATTAGGTATTTAGATGGTGGAGTTCTTAATTCCTAAACATACAGGGCTGCTAGTAATCTTTTTGTTATTGATTTCTGGTTTAATTGCATTGTAGTTAAAGATTCTCAGTTTCATCTCTATCCTTTGAAATTTGTTGAGATTTGCTTGATGACACAGCATACGGTTAATTTTAAAAAAGCATTCCGAGTGTGCTTGAAAAGAATGTTTAATTTGCAGTTGCCGCGTACAGGGTTCTAAATATGTCAATTAGGTTAGGTCTGTTGCACACGTTGTTCAGATTTTCTATATCCTTACTGATTTTGCAGGTTTGTTCTATCAGTTTCCAAGAAAGGTGAATTGAAATCTCTCATGGTTTTTATAGATCTGTTTATTTTCTTAGAGTTGAGTGAGATTTTGCTCCATTTATTTTGAGACTAAATATTAAGTACATAACATTTTTAAAGTGTTATGTCTGGCTGGTACCTTAAGCCTTTTATCATAATGAGGCGTCCTCGTCATGGCTAGCAATGCCACTCACCTTCAGCTGTGCTGGGGTTCCTGAGCTTTGTTTCTGGTACAGCATTTGTGTGGCGTGACCTTTTCTGTTATTTGACTGTCAAGCTCTGTTTCCTTATGTTCTACATGCATCACTGGTGAAGAGAAGGTGGCTCTGTTTTGCGCTGATATCCAGGGGGAGGAGCCTGTCATTTGGAGGGCTGAACCTACTTATAGTTAAGATAATCACGGATCCATTTCGGGGAGGTCTCTCGGCTTATTTTGTGCTTTCTTCATCCCACCTACTCCCAAATTCCCTTTTTTCCTTTCTCTTCTCTTCTTTTAAATTGATTATTAGAATTCATTTTCCTCCTCTATTAGCTCTGGAATTACACGTTCTCGTTATCCTCAGATGGATCACCTGAAAGATGACAACTTTGACTGGTTGTGGTTCACTATTAATTGGTACTTTTGCTCCCTTCCCAGGAAATGTAAAGGCACTGAAACTCCGCTATTCCCTGTGCCATAGATGCCACTGTTGTCATGTGTTGAAGTTTCTGTATACTCAGACTCCATAAGACACATTTATTATTGGTTCATATGGCAGATATCACACGCATATGTTACCTTCTCCTTCCCCTTCTTTTCTTCCCACATCTATGGCATTTCATCTGGGATAATTTTTCTCCTACTTGAAACACTCTAAAGTTTCCTTTCATGTGTGTCTGCTTGTGACAAACTCCCCTGGTGTTGTTTGTTTGAAAATACCTTTATTCTCACCGTACTTTTTATTTCT
>NW_022900931.1:42486726-42506476 GCF_012274545.1 Fukomys damarensis | reverse complement strand
GGGTCCTTCCTGGGTCTGTTGTCGCGCAGGCCGGGAGCTCCCGCGCAGGCCGGGAGCTCACGCGCACGCCGCCGGGTGATCGCAGACAGGCAGGTAGGCAGGCAGCTGAAAAAATCCCCCTCTGGGGTCCTTGGGTCCTTCCTGGGTCTGTTGTCGCGCAGGCCGGGAGCTCCCGCGCACGCCGCCGGGTGATCGCAGGCAGCAAGACACATTTATTATTGGTTCATATGGCAGATATCACACGCATATGTTACCTTCTCCTTCCCCTTCTTTTCTTCCCACATCTATGGCATTTCATCTGGGATAATTTTTCTCCTACTTGAAACACTCTAAAGTTTCCTTTCATGTGTGTCTGCTTGTGACAAACTCCCCTGGTGTTGTTTGTTTGAAAATACCTTTATTCTCACCGTACTTTTTATTTCTGCCTTTGGTGAGGCTTTTCATTTGTTTCTCTGAGGTTCCCACACAATCGGGGGTGCCCTGAGCCCACTTGGGGGGCTGAGAAGATGGGAAGTTGAGCTGGTCACTTCAAGGACTCCAACCCTCATGTTCCAGACAAGAGCACGAGGCAGGGGTTAGGCTCTGCCAATCAATCTCTGTCTTTCTATTTCCTGGAGGCTTAAAAAAATAAAAAACAACCAAAATTAGGTCTGGGAATGTAGACAATGGTAGAATGTTTACCAAGCTTGTGCAAAGCCTGGATTTAGAACCTCAGCACCACCAAAACAAACAAGCAAACAGACAAACAGTGCATTTCCTGGGCATGGTGGGACATCCCTGTAATCTTAGCCGATTGGGAGGCCGAGGCAGGAGGATCATAAACAATTTAGTGAGGCTTTGTGTCCAATAAGTAAAAATAATAACAAAAGGCTGGAGATGTAGTTCAGTGGTAAAGCACCCCTGGGTTCAATCCCCAGTACTGGGAAATAATTAGCAAATCTCCTTAAGGGAAAGGTGTTGGTGTCACTGTATTTCCAGTCTTTTGCTAGGTCTGGCTTGGTAATTCTTTATATGTTAGCACTTCAGTATTTTCAGAGGACTTCTCCTTCATCCGTCCTCTCTCTCTCCCTCTGTTGAGTCATTGCTTCCTCCCACCCATGTTCTCTGTGCTCGCATGCTCCAGGCCTGGCCAACAGCACAGAAAAGACACAGGTGCTCACGGTTTGGCAGGAGAGATGGTGCAGTCATCTCTGACAGCAATGTTAAATCTGCGCCCGAGGCATCTCCAGTCATTGTGATCCACCGTTATAACAAGGGTAAAAACGAAACGAGTGGGAGCAGAGGGGGAGGGATGACATCTCACTGGGGTCATTCAGGGAAATTTCCTGTGAAAAATTTTGGTGCATAAAGAAGTATTTCCAAGTTCAGTGGGAAATGCTCTCAAGTGTAGAAAACCCAATTTTCCAAACGGTTCTATAATTGAAGCACAACTGCATCACACACGTGTTTGGGTTGGGATGCTTTCATTTTAATGAACATTGACTGAACTCCATGTGTTTCCTAGGCGCTGTGTTAGGCACTGTCGCTTACCTTCTAGTCATGAAGGCAAACCCACTGGAGATAATTCCATACGTATGGCAGAGTGATTGTTGACAGATATAGAATTTTTGTATTGAATTATTCTTTATAGATACATACTGGTTTCTCAAGCAGAAAAGTCCAGACACTGAAAAAATATTTACAATAGAAAGCAGATAGCTTTGTTGTAGAGAATACAGCAATACCCTGATGCTCTCATGATGGGACTTTTTCATTTTCTTTCAGGACATTCTTATTCGTCTTCCCAGCTCCTCATCCTCCTTATGAGAAAAAAATAATAAACCTCTTATTTTAAAACTGACTTCATTTATGTTGTGTAAGGTAGACTAAGAAAAATAGAGACCAGGCATGATGGCACACCTCCACATCCCTGTAATCCAAGCTCTTTGGGAGGCTGAGGCAGGAGGATTGCAGGTTTGAGCCCAGCCTGGGCAACTTAGCAATTTACTGAAACTATATCTCAAAATAAAAAATGAAAAAGGGAAGGGGATGTAGCTCAGTGGGTTCAATCTGAGAGAGAGGGAGAGAGAGAGAGAGAGAGAGTATGAATCTGTGTCATAGGATGACCAGCTGTGGGCCACCGGCCTGTCCTTCCTCCCCCTGAGAGGAGCTGATTATGTTGGCCCAGCTTCAAGGCCATAGTCAGAACAGATCAAGGTGGAAGGAGAAGTTTCAAGTCTCAGCCATAACATTTGCTGGATCTGTGACTTTGGGCAATTACCTGTGTGATATCCACTTCCCCTGCCTGACACATTGTCTGCCAGGTAGTTGATACTCAATACAAATTGACACAAACACCTCTAAGTTTAATTTTCTGTACCTGATAAAAATAAATAAGTATGGTTGTGAGGATAAATTAAATCAGATCATTCACATGACTTGGCTTTGTAACTGGTAAATGGATTACAGGTTGCAAAGAGATGACTGAAGACTTGAATTTATATCTGGCCATATCAGTTCCAAATTGGATAAGAGATCCATGGTCAAAATAAGGCTGGTTTGATTTTTGTTTTGTTCTGTTTTTAATCACTGAAGGGAATAGTCTCAGTGATGTTCATGGTGTTTTCTATGGCAGAATATCCAAGGAAATAGTGCACTCTTGAGAGCCAAATGTGAGGAGTAGAAAACAAATCTTCACCACTGGCAATGTCAGTGGAGGCTAATGAAAAACAAGTGTCCTCTCTGATCCAATGATTATATTTTCTGCGGGTCTTAAACTGATTGTATTATTGAATGTTCTGGAGCCTTCCACACTTATTTAACTCTGATAGTCCCTGACTTGTGGGTGTTAAGGTATTATGATGGTTTCCTTCTCCTAATGGAATGAGAGTTTGTAGCAGAGTTAGCCTGATGAGACCCGGCCGGCCTCTTTTTGGACTCCATAGACTTGATCACAGCAATACCAGGGCCACTTTCTACCTCTACTTGTACTTTCTCATGCTGAATAAGTGAAGAAGGTATGAGTGACATCCTCAGGGTCACAATGGAGTTAGTACCACGTGTGTGTCTCCTTTTAGAGACTTTGCAGGATCTGACATGCTTGGGACACTTGTTATATGGATGGCACCCCTGAAATCAGCCCTCTGACAGGTGGGTGCAGGGGGTCTGAGCTGGAAAGGTGCAGGTGGAGGAGGCCAGGCAGCCCCTCTGGGCACTTCCCTGGGCAGTTTGGGGTGGTTGCCACACTATGCTGTTGGTAGCGATGAATGTTTCTTTTGTGAAAGGCACGTTCTGATTTTGGTCTCTGGCTGGAGTAGTAAGCAGTCAGAGTCCAGTTCCTCATCATGCTGGTCAAGCTGGGATTTCCCAGTGCTGGGCCAGGAGAGGGCAAACTGGGAAGGTGGCACTTAAATGCCGGAGGTGATAGGGTCACAGTTGGGTTCTAGGGTGAACACGGCAAAAGTGAGGGTTGGGGTGGACAGTCCCAGTGGAGAAGTGCTGCCAAGGTAGCTGGAGGGTGGCAGGAGGGATGGCAGAGTCCACTGTCTGGCCTTCTCCCCAAATCTCCTTTTTCACAGAGGCCAAAGCTTTTCAAAGGTTCAAACACTAGGGTGCCTTACGCTGTCCATAGTGCTGACAAACTGTCTTCATCTCTGTGGATTCACATACTTTTTTTTTTTTTTTTTTTGGTACTGGAGATTGAATTCAGAACCTTGTGCTTACAAATCACTGGCCCTAATATACTAATTCTCTATCAGAATACTGACTTATGTTGGATCATGGCTAGTTGGAGTCCTATCTACCTCACTTATCTGTATGTCCAGTTCTTTTCCTCTGGGAAATATTCTGCCATTACTTCTGTGAACAGTTTTTTGAAAAAATGTCATTTGCATTCTCTCCTGTTTCTTCATTGACTTGGAACAGTTGCATGTTATTCTTCTTTGCACCATTTGGTAGCTGCTGGATTGATTTCTCGTGGTCCCCTACTATTTGTAAGAAAATTTTCTTTTCCTGGTCACTAATTGCAATCTTGTCTTCTGTATCTGAAATTCTGTCCTCACGTTGGCTCGTTCTGCTGTATAAACTTTCCATGGAGTTTTTAATCTCCTGGAAATCTGTTTGCATCTGTTTTATGGATTCCATTTGTTTTCTATGTTGGGATTCCATCATGTTCCTCAGCGCCTCTCTTTCTTTTCATCTGTGTCTGCTCTAGATTTAGTATTGTGCTATGAACACAATCTCTGCTGTTATCTGAGAAATTATTTCTGATTTCATTTTTTCCAGGTCCTCTTTTGTTGCCAGTTCAGGGAGTCCAGGTGGCTGAGTATCAGATTGTTCCATCTTGTTGCCCTTTGGGGTTGCCTTAGCTGATGTGGAAGTCTGGTTTTGAGACTTGTTTATGTGTCTTCTCATTTTAACAGATGCAGTCTGCTTTTAGCAAGCCACTGAGTGGCCTTTTCTCTGCTGCTCACCACTGTGCCAATTCCTGGGTTCAGAATCATTCCCTTCTGGATTCCTGTGCTGTTCTGTTGTCTGGGTGGGGTTCTGGCTGGGGCCTGTGCACACTTGGGATGCTATCTATGTGTGTCTCTGGCTGAGGCCTGCCCCCTTACATAGCTGTTGTCTGCTGGGAGGGCCTTCAGCTGGAGCCTGTGCATCCCAGGTGCTGGTGTCTAAGTGGGCTTCTGGCTAGGGTCTGTGTGCACTTACAAATGGAATCTGGGTGGGACTCTTGCTGTTGCTTGTGCACCTGTGCAGCTGTACTCCAGGTGGGCCTTTGGCTGGGATCTGTGGGCCCAAGCAGCTGGGGTTGGGGCAGGGCCCTGGCTGGGACCTTCCCATGGCAGGCTGCTCTGGTCCACACCAGGTTCTTGCTGGGATCTGCACTCACTTACAGATGAAATCTGGGTAGGCCTCTAATGACTTATTTTTTATTCAGCACATTCTGCCTTACAGACATTCTGCTAAAATTTGTCTATGTACATTATTATGTTTTGCATTTATCACAATTCTTTTGAGTTAATTAGTATTTACAGGTAAGAAAATAAGCTCATGATGGGTAAGGGACTTGCACATTGATACATGTCTCATTTCTACTACATGCAAGGAAAAAGGCCCATTATTCAATTATTCTTCCTATGGATTCTCCTTGAGACATTTACTATATGCAAGACAGAAATTACTGGAAGCTCATCCCCTCCTTTCTTTCAGATATAGCTTCATTTGTTTCCAATTTTTTTCAGTCAGATAGTTGGAAATGTTATTTTGACAAGTTTCCAAAAAAGGACAATTTTTTAGACTTTCGTGGCAAAGCAAATTTCCCAGAACATCTAGGATTTTCTTAAGGCTGACCTGAGACCCTCTTGCTGTAATTGCAGCAAGTTGCTCTCATGTAAGAGATGGAGACATCAGAGTCAGAGGGAACTCCCTGAAAGCAGCCTCTCCTTGAAGGTAGACAGAAATTATTGGTAGTGAGATGGAGCCACAGGCTAAGAGAATATTAGAACTAATTGGGGCCTTAGAGGTCCAAGACTTTCTAAGAAGGAAAGTGAGCTTGAGAGAAATGAGCCATTTCTCTAAGTCACTGAACTATTTCTTTTTAATATTTATTAGAAGCTGTTCACAGTACATAATGATTACATTCACCATGGGGAGTTGGTACATGTAACATAATGTACCTTAATTCTTTTTTTTTTTTTTAAGCTCCTCTTCCCCCTGGCATGCCTGCCCCTTCCATCTCTGTTTAGTAGCAGAGCTAGAACTCGTGTTGAGCTGCTTACTTCCAGGGAGGCAGATCTATAGCAGAAAAAGAGCTTTGAGGGCAGGAAGGTCAGGAGTCAGGTTCTGCCTTTGCTAGCTGTGGGTTGCAGTAGGCACTCAGTTAATATTGCTCCTTTTCCTACCTGGAACCCTGGCTTTTTATCCAGTGTATTAGTTAATGTAACAAATCACACCAAATACAGTAGCAAGAAACAGCAATGCTCATTTATTATCTCTAACAGTTGGTGTTGGTCAGGAGTTTGGGAGCAGTTTGTCTGGTGGTGATGCTTTGGGGGGCGTCTCTTAGGAGGCTGTTGTCAGACATCAGCTGTGGCTTCACAGAGGTGGCAACAACTCAAATTCAAGATAGCTCATTCACATGGCTGACAAATCTGTACCGGCTGTCGTCTGAGCCTCTCAGCTCCTGACATGGGCCTCTTCGGTGGGCAGCTTGAATGTCCTCACCATGAGGCATCTAGACCCCTCAGAGTGAGTGGCCCAAAAGATCGAGGTAGGATCTGCAGTGTGATTTGCCATCTATCCCTAAAATCATCAGACTCTTGCCATTTGCAATCGACCATACAGGGTCAACCCTGGTTAACAGGAGGAGGGGACCACACAAGGGTCCAAGCACCAGGAAATGAGAGTCACTGGGGCCAGCTAACACGGCGTCCCAAGGGTGTGGTCCTGTGCTTGGCTTCACAGTTGTGTCAGATGCACTCTAACTTACTGTGTCTTAAGTGTTGGTGTTTTTAAGTCACTCCTGGATCTGCAAAGAAGGCAGGGAGCTGTATCTCCTTTACTGTCTTCTGGAGTCCTGACATCCTGTTTATAATTAGCCAAATAATAATCCTCACTACTCAGCTAACTCCAAGGCTCATCTGCTTGCTTCTCTAGAGGTTTTTAAACAGACAGGGATGTGTTAATGACATAGTGCGTTATCTGTCTATTACCATTTTGGCAGGTGCCGTGGAGATGTGACTTTCTTAAGGTGGAGTTAATCAGTATTAAAGCAGCATTGAGTCTGCTCTGGTGGCACAGGTGTGAGACAGTGCCAGGTGGCCTCGGTGAGCTGGGGTCTGGAACCCTGTCCTTCCGGTGGCTACTGTAACAGATCAGGGAGCAGAGATGGGTTGATCTGAGATGTTTCGGGAGCTCCCAGTGCCCTTGGCGTAGGTGGGCTCATTTCTACTGGCATCTTCCCATCCCCTCTTCACTCTGAATGTACTAAGTCTGCTCCCAAACTCAGCATTCTTCTCAGGAAAGAAGTGTGAAATGTGATTGGCTGATGACCCTCAAATCAGTGTCAGGCTTGTCCCCCACTGAACCATCTCTGGGGCCCAGAGGACTCACTGCTCACTTGCATATGGATGTGCCTCCCCCTGTATGTTGCAAACCACATTCCCAGCTTTCGTCCCACCCACATTCATGGGTCCTGCGGATTCTCCTGCAGTGAGTGGCGCCCTTACTCCTCCCACCTCCCAAGCCTGAATCCCGAATGCTGTCACACAACGACAAAGAGGGAGGGAGACAGCACCTGGCTTGCGTCTCAGCTGCACTGGGTACAGGCTGGGTGATCTTGGTTTGATGTCCCTTGCTTCTTCTGAAAACATGTAGATGATAGCAGACATAATGTAAGATAGAGAATAGGAGAATTAGGTAACATAGTCAGTGCTTACCTTACGGTAAGAGCTCAAGAAATGCCCAAGAATCCTTAGGCTTTTTGGATTTTAAATATTTCTAAACTCATCCACTGTTTTATTTTGTGTGTGGTACTAGGAATTGCACCCTTTGTACTAGGCTGTATCTCCATCCCTCTTTTTATTTTTTTATTTTGAGGGAGGGTCTAATTAAATCGCTAAGTGACCTATGCCAGGGGAGAAGTTGTGATCCTCCTGCCTCAGCCTCCCAGAGTGCTGGGATTACAGATGTTTTTTTACAGTAGCCATAAGCCTGGCTCTTCATCCTTGCATGGCTGTGTAAGTGCTTCCTCATGAGAATCTGTGCTGCCAGAGACACATTTCAAAGTTTCAATGTGAGTGGCATCGCATATCATATGCCAGCCTAACTCCCACAGCCTCTTCTTTTTTTTTTTGTACCAGGGATAAACTCAGGACCTTGCACTTGCAAGGCAGAGACAGGAGCAGTGCCAAAGCCCCTCGAGCTTAGGAATAACAACCGATTCCACACATGAACTACGGGGATCGGTGAGCTCGACCTACTCTCCTCTCCACCCTCGTTTCTTCCCATTCTCCTCTTATGAGAGTTCCTCTCATGGACCACACTGTCTTTTACCATGCACGCAATTTTCCTTTGTTATAAAAAATTCCCTGCCTTCTCCATGTTCACTGCGGATCTTATTGTTGAGGAAAAAAGGGATCTCATTGCAGAGGTGAAATCGGATGGAGATATTTTATGTCATCCTATCAAATATCTCCTGGGCCTTCACTGGGCCCAAGACTGGAGGTCACACTCGATTGCCCTGTTTCTCAGTTGACTACCTGTGGATGGAGGATTTCTCAGGTCTGGGCTTGGGTTTCCCTGGCAGTGCCCTGTGGCCTCTCCTGCTCTGCTGCCTTTGCCTGCCTCTTGGTTATCTTTGTCCTTTGGTCTCTGTTCAGCCCTGGGAAGCTGCTTCTGGACGTGTGGGGTGAGGCCAGCTTCTCCCCGTCCCCTCCCCTAGTCAAGCCAGGTAATCTCCATGGCCTTCTCCCTCAGTCTGTCAGGCTTTGCTAAAACCACTCGTCATCCCACTGGTGTCAGGCATGACTCCATATCTTTAGTGTTGAATCAGTATGCGAATGGGTTGCTACAGTTTTTCAAGTCTCGGTGCTATGCATATCCACAGGACCTCCAAGCCTGTCTCTGTGTTACTATTTTACTCTTATTTCAGAAATGGTACTTAAATCAAGCTCTTAGCTTGAGTGCTTGGCATTTCCTTTTTAAAAAGTGACATCCAGAATTTGTATTCCCACTCAACAAATCCTTATTGAAAAAACAATTTTTTTTTGTAACAGGAGATCCAAAGTTAACTCTGAGATAGTCCCTGGCTTCCTATTGTGAAGGGAATTTTCAGCCAGCAATTAAATGCGGTATCAAACATTTGTTATATAGATGAATAAATAATGAATGAGTGTTTCATCTTAAAGAAAACGAGCCTTTTAACATAATTGTTTAGACAATGAAATGTGTGTGTTACTGCGTTGTTGGAAACCTCCTTCAAATTAATTAATTAATTAAATAATCCATTCAGTTTATAACTATTGATCATGTGCTATATCTTAAGTTACTGGATGTACTGAACAGTACTGAATAGTTCTGGATGGGAGCCGTTAACCCCGCCCAAATCGTGGAAAAATATTATTGGCCCTTCACATCCAATGACCCGTCAACACAAGAGAGCTATTTGCAATGCAAATGTGAAGTCACCAGCCTCTGCAATAAACAGGCAGAGGAAACAAACACTGCGAGCTTCTTGGGAGAAGATGTTTAGCAGTTTTGATGAATTACAAAAAAATGTGAGAACTTCTAACTTGTCTTCTCTGTCCAAAGTGGGCAGCGTCCGCCTGTACTTGGGAAGGACTCCCGAATGCTGGCCTCTGTAAACCAAGCACTGTCTGCCTGTAGACCAGTCATTTTTTTTTCACAGTACTGAAAATTGAAGCCATCCCTGAGCTACCTCCTCCAGCTCTTCTTTTACTTTTTCTTTTTGAGTCACTAAGTTTGTCAGGCTGGACTTGAACTTGAGATCCTCCCACCTCAGACTCCCAGGGTGCTGGGATTACAGGTGTGCATCGCCACACATGCTCAGATCAGTAATTTTGAGGCTTTACGGGACATATTCCCTTTGGAGAATCTGTTCAAGGCAATGACTCCTCTTCCCAGGAAGCTGTGGACTCAACAGGCTTTGTGTTCGTGATCAGGGATAATTCCCCGGGAGGCCAGGGTTGGGGTGGACTTTGCGATGGACTCACATGTCTGGTTTACCCATGGCCCCATAAACTGTTTCCATTACTGTGGACAGAATGTGTGTCTGTGAGCAACGGCGTGACGGGACCGAGTGCCAAGGGTACATACAGGCACCTGTTGGTTTGGTTTCTGGTGCACTTAGGGGTGCCCCAAAAAGGGACAGCAACTTTGGACCTACACAGTAATCACAAAAGATTTTCTGATGTGTTTATTATATTGCAGCTAGATTTTATTTGTTGGAGCAAAGAGATCCAGAGGTAAAGCCTGGAGAGCCCTGCTAATGTGGGGCAAAGTGGACACTAATCATTGAGTAGAGCATCACGGACGTAATTCAATCAGGGCTGACAATGAGGAGCCTCTCAGTCAGGCCTGGGTTGGGGAGAGGCCGACAGCATGGCTCAAGCTCCTGCTCTCTCTCCTGCTGCTGCTCATGACATAGCCAGGCAGGCTGGGGACAGCAGCATCTTTCTGTTGGTGTCAGCCCAGCTTTCAGAACCTCAAGTCCTGCATTTCCTTCCTTTTAATCACAGCCCCTCCCTCCCCAGGAACCTGTCCCAGTTTCCTCGAAGCACTGAGCTAGAAGCTGATTTGAAGGATTCTCCATTCACCCTGCCTCAAGCTTTCCCCCCCAACTCCTTGTTGAAGGAAGACTTTCTTGGAATGACGTGGTTAGATGTCAACCCGCCCAGCCTGGCCGTTGTACCCAGCAACTCCACCAAACCCTGGCTGGCCCAGTACTTGTCCTGTACAGACCCGAGGCCATGCCAGGAAGGGTCAGAGTTGCGCAGAGATGCTGTTTGTGAGAAACCTGATTGCTCTGTGCCTGGTTTGTGTCTGAGCACTCTTATCCTTGTTATCCTTGAAGTCCCCAAGTATTTTCCAGCCTGGCTCTAAATGTATGGTGGCTCTGGTGACATACTGCACCTGCCAGCCACTCTGACACTTCCTCCAAGTGGCAGAACCTCAGTCCAGGGCCAACGAAGCTGCCACAGTCAGGTCTGTGAACTTACCCATCCAGATTATGCCACCCCAGGCGTTCACAATTCACTATTTTAGCTTCCCAGGGTTTGATAAAATCCCAGCTTTTACACTACAAGCGTAGCGTAAAAGTGGCTGTTTGAAATAAATTAGCAGCTGCTGTCATACCCAGCTGGCAGGGAGCCAGAGAAGGAAATTAAACTTTGCATTTCCCCAGCCCTCCCACCTCCTGTTAACCGATCGATTCTGTTCCGAGTGTGCCTGTGAGTGCTAAGTAAGTCTTGTCACTTGCCAGGACCCAGGCACTCAGAGTTCTGTGTAAATTCAGATGCCCATTGAGCCCTCTGCCAACTCATCGACGGGTCGTGGGAGCTCTAACGCTGTCCCATGGAGAGGGATCCTTGCCTGCCCAGTGTCTGATCCCAAAGGGGCGTGGGGCCTGTGGAGAGATGGAAAAGGGGTGTGGTTGCCAACATCCCAGTTTGACTTTGCAGTGATAGAACATGATTTATAAAAGCAGGAAAGTGACATATGTCAACTGTTTAAAAAAGCCTGTGAATCATAAATTATGGATCTTTTTATTCCATGAAAATAAAACCATGACTTTTTTATTGAAAGAAGATAAAAAAATGTACTATTTTCCTATGGAGATAACCACCACTACCATGCCCACGGGATTTGTATTTTCTGTTATCAACCATTTTGTCCAGACTGCCTCTTGACCCAGGCCTGCTAGGGCCGCAGGAACAAGGAAGTCCAGGCTGGGATAAATGCCCACTCAAGAGAAGAGCCTACAGCAAACCCGGGGGCACAGCTCACACACATTCATCCACTTATTAATCAACTCATCCAGCATTTACTCTTGTTGTGTTTCCAGAATTATTTTGTGCTTGGGATTCAAAGATAAAGGATTTAATCTCTACCCTGAAGAACTTTACTATTAGCGAGGAGACAGGGAAAGAATGCAGCTTTTGCAGCGACAAGACGTGGTTGCAAGTCCCAGCTCTACCTCCCAGCAGCACTAGATCCTTGAGCAAGTCCGTGGCCACTCTGAGCCTCCATCTCCTCATAAACAAGGTGGAGGACAATGAGAACCAGGGCGAAGGGATGGCGAGGAGGAAGTGCAGTGAGGCCATGAGAGGTTTTGTGAGGGAGCAGTGAATACTGGCTCAACGGGATTTAATCTGGGCCACCAACCGGGTGGAGAGCTGGGCAGGCCGATCAAGGCCTCCTGCACATCTCTGTGACACCTGCCTGCCCTGCAGTGGGACCTGGGATCCTACGCTCTCAGAGCGGTAGGAGGGAGCCGGACACACCTTCTGTTTCTCTGCCTGCTGGACTTAACTTCTGCGGCCATGAGTCCTTTGATCTGTTAGACTTGCCTACTTCACTCACCTGGAGCCTTGGGAGGGACTGTTCTACTCAGAGGTAGTATGAAATCCGCTGCTTTATTATTTATGACTTTTGTTCTGGAAAAATTCAAACACTGATAAAAATGGAGAAAACACAGGTTGAGTGTCCTTTATCTGAAATGCATGGGAGCAGAAGTATTTTGAATCCTGAATTAAAAAAAAAAAAGATTAGGGAATATTTTTATCTATCTTGAGGGGACCCAGGTCTAAACACAAAATTCATTTATAGTCTACACATCTCCATGTAGCCCACAGGTCATTTTATAACCTAAATAATTCTATGCATGATACAAAGTTGGATGGTGTAGAATTTTCCCCCTGTAGTATCATGCTGGTGATCAAAAATTTCTGGATTTTGGAGCTTTTCAGATTCTGGATTTTTGGAGTAGGGATGTTCACCATGTACCCATCCCCCAGGGCCAACCATCACCAATACAAATCCAACCTGTTTTCATCTTTGTCCCCATCTGCTCCTGGATTATTTTAAAGGGAAGTACAGTACTTATTTAAAATAACAATCATGGGCATTATACCTAAAATTGAAAAGATCTTTAATATTGTCAAGTATTTAGTGAGGGTTCACTTTCCCCCAGTCATCTCGCTCATGGGTTAGGCGGGTTGATGCTGGTCAGGGTCTGCAGAAGGTCCCCACACACATGCTGCTATCTCTTCATCACTCGGGAAGCTGCTCAGGATGACCCAGAGGGAGGGAAAGCTGCTGATGCAGGAGAGTGAGAGAGGAACCAGTGGACTCAGGGTTCAGAGCTCAGTAGAGAAGGAGACTTCAGAGGGAAAGTGAAGATGCTTTCCCTTTCCGTCTTCACCAAGGAGGAGGCTGGTTGTGTGGCTTCAGAGGCAGCAGATGGAAGGCAGAGCCATTCTCATCTATTGCTGCTATTTTCTCCATAAAATGTGTTGGAAACTCAAAAGTTGCTTTGAGTTGTGGAGAGGGAAGACTGCTGTGACCTTCCTTCTCAGGTGATAGATAAGGAGAGCAAGGTCAGAGAAATGATTTGCCCAAAGTCCCGGAGCTAGTTAACGATGGGTTTCAGAGCAGAACTTAATGCTCCCATTTCTGACACTGGTGTTTTCATGGATTGGACACTCAAGGAATAATGGGGAAACGGTGTCCCTAACGATGGTCAATTCTATTCCTACAATTGGCTTGGGTTAGTCTGCGTGTGGGACAGCTTAATTAGAAAACATTTTATTAGTCCGTGTTTGCAGTTGACAATGATTACGTTCACCAAGGGGTCTGGTACATGCACATAATACGCCTTCATTTTCCCACCACCTTTCCCACCCCTCCGTTTCCTCTCCATCCATCTCTCCGTCCTCCGTTTTCCCCAAAAGATCTCTTTCCTATTATGTATCTTTTATTTTGTTCTTTAATGTATTTATAGTTCGGGCTTCTCATATAAGAGAAACCAGGTGATAATTAACTTGTGTTTGTTTCACTTAACATTATGGCTTCAGGTGTATTCATTTTGTTACAAATGACTCAAATTTACCCATTTTTGTGGTATTGTAGTACTCATTATATATAATTACTACATTTTTGTTATTCATTCACCGTCATGGGCATGTAGGCCATTTCCAAGATTTAGTTAAGTATTGTAAGTTTTGCTGCTATAAACGTGGATATTCATGTTTCACTGTAACATGATGTTTTAAACTCTTACAGGAAGATATCTAACAGGGGAATAAATGGGTTGAATGAAATTTCTATTTTTGGTGTTTTGAGGGGTCTCCGTACTGATTTTCAGAGTGGTGTATTAGTTTACATTCCTATACGCAATGTAGAAGCAACCCTTTTTCCCTGCAGGCTCACCAACATTTGCAATGATTTGGTTTTTTGGTGATAGTCATTTTTTCTGGAGTAAGATAGAATCTCAGTGTTATTTTGATTTACATTTCTCTAACAGCCAGCGGTGTATTTATTGGCCATCTGTACTTCTCCCCCCTTGGAGAAGTGTCTTCATTTCAATTGCCCATTTTTATTGGAGGGATCTAATGTTTCGAGTTCTTTGTATAGTCTAGATATTAGTTCTCCGTTAGAACAGTGGCAGGCAAAATTCGCTCCCCATTCTATAGGTTGTCTCTTCACCCTGTTGGGCAGCATGATTGAAATCCAAAAGCTTGGTCAAGGGTGAGACTCCTGATCATAGAACTTCAGATTTAAAGATGAATCTCCAGTAGCCCCTGAGGTCCAGGCTCATTGCTACAATACCCCCTGCAGCCTTCTCTGGTCCTTCAATAAATGGTCATCTAGCCATTTTCTGATCATGTGCAGTGACTGGTCACCCCCCATCTCTCGAACAGGGCCCCCTACAGTGGGACGTCTGTAATGGCACGATGACATCAGCTAATGTTGTATGGAAAGCTGCCTCCCTGTAATTTCTACCCACGGAGCCTAATTCTGTCTCTGGAGCTACACAGTGAGACTCATCCCTCTCCCTCTCCAATAGCCCTTCAGTTGCTTGGAGATGACTCTCAGATTCCCCTGCTGAGCAGGGATGTTGTATCTGGACTGGAGGGCGGGCAGGGTACAGTGCGGGCGGGCGGAGCGAGCCTCTGCTTTTGACTTGTTCTGTGCATTACAGAAAATACATTCTGCTATCTCTTCCATTTTCTAGTTCTTTTTATTTCAATGCCCTGGGACCCCAGTCAAGCTCTCTATTATACCCTGCTTCTCTTCCAAGGATCTTGCCTGTGCCCTCCCGGTGCTCCAGGCACATCCCAGGGGCTACTTGGTGGAGACATGCTTCTCCCTTCTCTGTGGGGGCCCCAGAAGGAGCTCCCCGGTGTCATTTGGGTTCCTCCTTCCTCCACTCACTGGCAGAAAACCAGAAGAAATCAGACTTGGGGAAGCCACCTCAATGCAGCAGTCAGAAGGGAATCTTGGGGGCATATCTACCCCATCTCTTTCTATTCAAATCCTCCCCACACATAGAGGCCCACCTCAGACCTGCTCATATGAGAAGTCCTTCCAAAGAACCCCAATTTATGTTAGCCCCCCCTTTTTTTTCAATTTTCATCTTGATAGCAGTGGCATATGGGAGGAGGGCGTGGTCAGGCCATCTGTTGCCGTGTGGAGGAACAGTTTACAGATATTTTCCAGAGTTGTGATGGCGGTGATGCCTTCAGTCAGGCTATTGTAGATCTGTGCAGATTGCACCTTCTCTGTGCTGGCAGTGTGTGTGTGTGTGGGGAGTTGTGTGCTCCTGTGCACCCCGCCCCTTGCACACCACCATTTCATGGATTACTCACAGCTTGCTGTGAAGTTTCTGCAACTGTTTCTTCGCCTTGTTTTTCTCCTTCCATGGTGGGATCAACCAGCGATGGCTGGGATGTGTCCTGCTGCTTTACCCCATTCCTTCTGGGCCAGGCCCAAGCCTGGAGATACCACTGCTGCTTAACCCGTGATTGTCTGGTCTCCTGAGTGAATGCTTGAAGGGGCCACCCACAGAAACACATTGTGATCATAATCTTTTCTTTCGAAGTCCTCTCCAGCTTCGAGGAGGAGAGGGATGGAATGAGGGTGTGGATGCGTGAACACAGAACCCTGCAGGCCTGCGCCCCTGGCTGACTGCACAAGAAGACAGATGTGATCTGGCAGGCTGGACTGCACCTACCCAGAATCCTCCAATTTAATTAGGGGCAGAAATCTGACTTTGGCTTCTCTTCTCTCATCCTTCCCCTTCTTCACCCCCGCCTTCCTTTCCTAATTACTTTGATGGGATTTCAGCGGCCAGGGCATTCCTTTCCTGACCCCAGCAGTCCATATGATTGCATTTTGATTTTGCTTCGGCCAAGCCCTTGACCTACTATAATTATTTTCCCAAAATGCCTGCGAGGTAATTATCTGCAGGGCATGTACAGAGGATCTGTCAGCTTTTGATGGAGCCAGGGCTCTGCAGGGTCTGTCTGCTGGTTGGGGAGCAGGGGCTCTGCCTGGGTAGTTTTGAATCACTCCTGCAGGCTCTCAGCATGTAGGGGTTTAGCAAGGGCCTCATCTCTTACAAAGCCTGGGTGTCCATGAGTAACACCAGTAAGCAAGAGTGAGATCTTAGCGGACAGTCGTTCCAAACATATGGTGGCCATGCTTTCTGGGGGTGAGGCCACGCGGAGAAGCAATTTTGTTCTGTTATTTTTTCAATTCATACCCTCATCTACCCAACATCTGATGACCCCTACTGTGTGTTCTGGGCATCGTGCCTCTGAGTAGGAGATAGAGAAAGGACAAGCAAACTAGAGAAAGCCACAGGACGAAGAATCGAGAGACCAGACAGAACACGGATGACTCAAAGTATCACAAAATCAACAGATAAAGGCCGCCTTGTGGCCCTGAGACCTGTGTGCAAACACACAGGTACACGACCTTGGCCTGCATCCCACCTCATTGGCACTGAGGACTTCGGGGGCCGAGACACTTCCTCTCAGAATCCTGTGTGGCGAGTACGCCTCCTCCCAATGGGAGGGCTCAGTCGGGAACCCCGCTGGGCCACGATCCCCCTCAGTCCTCTACTGTGGATTCGCCTATAATCCCAGGAAATTCAGAGACTCAGTGCCTGGCCCTCTCCAGGCTGGCAGCTCTCTTCACTGACCTCTTCCCACCCTGTACCTTTGCTTCTTTCACCTTTAATCGATCTTATTCTTGCCACCCCGGGGTGTCCTGCTCAATTCTTTGTTCTCAACACCGAGGATCTGAAATCCACTTCCCAGGAGCCTTCTATCCTGTAACATGCCTGATACAAAAATAAGTAAGACACTACCTCTGCCCTCGGAAACAACCCCATGGACAGCTGTATTATAATCTGGGAGACGCGGGTCAAAAGCTGTAGGAATGAAGGGACAGGAGAGGCAATTGGCCTGTAAACAAGGGAGTGGGGAGGTCTCCTCGACAAAGGCTGTGTTGAAGGGTATGTTTACTCAAAGCAAGGATTTCGTTTGGACACAGGGAGATGGGGCGGGAGCAGCCCACTGGGCGGAGTGTGCAGGATGCTCCCGAGGCGGCTGCAAGGCCTCTACAGGAACCTTGCCAACCTCCCGTTGGCACCCCCAGGCCTCACTCCCTCCCCACTGAGCCCTGAGCCGTAGATGGCTGATGCTTAAGCTCAGGCTCATGAAGTGTCGCAGGCTCAGTGCTGCTCTCTTTTCTTCTGGCCCTGCTCACACAAGCTAAGGAAGTGCCCACTGCCAAAGCCTACCATATTGTCCTCCTCAAGGTTGGACGGCTCACTCTTAAATGTCAGCAATGCTGCAACCAGAAGCTGAGGACCTATAGAAACCCATACGCCTGCTGTAGGCCACCCCTCCCTAATACTGCTTCTCAGCTCCGTACCTTCTCGCAGGCCCATCTTCCCTCCGCCTCGCTCCTTTCATCCCAGAAGACCCAGCTCCAGTGAGGCCTATCCCTGGGGACCCCGACTCCAGCCCAGGCTCTCAGAGTCCCCACATATGTCATCACTACCCAGCAGAGCGACAAAGGCTTGCATTTGTCCCTCTGATGCCAGTGCTTGGCAGGCATCAGTAAATACCTAGTTGGTGTCTGTGGATGAAGAAATGCAGACAGAACACCCTGTAAAGCAGGTCCTACAGCAGTATCTGTGGAAAATTCTGGGTGGGGGTTGAAGAGCAGGGCTTGAAAATCTTTTCCTTCAGCTGTCATGATATTTAAATAGTGCCATTGCTCTGGGCATATTCTGCCCCTGGGAATGGGTGCAAAGGTAGTAAAGACATCTGGGATGCAATGAGAACAGACGTCAGTAGTGACTTGGGTTAGGGAGACCTGGACTCTCACTGGCCTCTTCTTTCCTCAGATGTGCAGCCTTCCTTCAGCCCAGTCTCCAAGAGTCTCCAGGAAAGTGCTGGACTAGGTCAGTGCACCTGAAAAGGTGGTTCTCAGGCTAGTAGGATGCCCATCTCCTAGAAACTTGCTGGAAATGCAGATTCACAGGCCCTGCCCAGACCTACAAGATCAGAAGTCCTGGCAATGGGGCCCAGCAATTGGTGTTTTAGCAAGTTGTCTAGGTATCACTGGTACGTGCTGAAGTCTGAAGCCATTGGACTAAATCTGTGCGCTCTAAATCATTTCGGAGAACTTGTTAGAAATGCAGCTCCCTGGGCCCCGCCCCTGAAGTTCTAATCTGTAAAATCAGGGAGGAATAAGAGGGTGCTGGGGAGATCCCCTGGCAGGCTGGGGGTGCTGCCTTCATCTGTGCCACCCATGGGAGAGGACAGCTGCTGAGGTCCCTGCCATTGGGGCTTCTGTCTGGTGAGAGCTGCTGGCACAAAGAACAGCGGCCTGGGATTAGTCAGGGCAGGCCTGGGGAGAAGAGCAGGGACCAAGCTGTGGGACAAGACCCACCCTGGGACAGTCTCCCCAAAATAGCCAGTAGGTGTGTGTGGGGGCAGGACTTTAAACACCCTTGCAATTTACATTTAAAAATAGAAAGAAACTCATGAATAATTTGTGAGTCAAAAGCAAGCCCCTTCAAAACAGTCATGAATAAAATATCCGAGTTGTCTCCTCTAATGGCACTGGCCTTTGATGTTTTATTGATGGATTCGCTGCCCTGAGCGCTGCCCGCTCCCAGATTAATTCACATGCTCAGCCCTGACCCGGCCAGGTCAGTGGGGCTGCCCTTGCTGGCTTCTAACACACAGACAGTTCAGGGGGTGCTTTGGATCCCCCTGGAACAGAAGCATAATTACAGGATGTGGGAACCCCCGCCCAGGCCCACTGGGAGGGCAGGACCTCAGCCACCAGAAGCCACTGTTTGCAGCCAGGTGAGTATTCAGAGCAGCTACAAGGGTGGCTCCCTTGTTACTGCTTTTGAAGAAGCCAGGAATGGAAATCAGGCATTAAGGAGCAGTAAATAATAATCTATCAAGCCTGGGGCAGAACAACGTCCTGGAGGCACTGCCCCCCTAAATAGAGGCTCTGCCTGCCTCGCAGGGCTCTGGGGGTGAAACAAAGGCAGAGGCCTCAAGCAGGCTGACCAAAGAGGGTCCCTAAAGAAGGAGGGACTGGCCGGGTGGAATCTGGGAAGTCTACAGACCTGGGCAGCTGCTGAAGACCTGTTTCTAGGGAGAGTGCGGGAGGTTGCCTGGGGTATATGGTCATGGGCAGAGATATAGAACAGAGGGTAGGCAGGTGCGGGGGCAGCTTCGTGCTTCTCTATTAAAAATACATTTCCCAGTAGTCCTCGGGTGAAGAAAAATTCCCATGGATGGAAAGGGACATTGAGAGGTAGATTCCAATGCACTAGGCAATGTCTCACCCGGGCCCCACTGTACCAGAGATGACCTTAGTGGGCTGAGAAGTCACCCAGAGACAACAGGTAAGGGAGATGCCCTGGTTTGTCCTGGGACACTGCGTGGTGGTTGGAGGGAAGGTACAGTAGGGTTAGGGTGGGACATACGGGGACTCTGCAGACGTCATTGATAGACCTGGGTCATGTTTCCAGTTTGCTGAGAGAGGCAGCGGGGAGAGATGAGGTCGACTGAGAAGTCCCAGAGACAACAGGTAAGGGAGATGCCCTGGTTTGTCCTGGGACACTGCGTGGTGGTTGGAGGGAAGGTACAGTGGGGTTAGGGTGGGACATACGGGGACTCTGCAGACGTCATTGATAGACCTGGGTCACATG
>NW_022900931.1:42476150-42485253 GCF_012274545.1 Fukomys damarensis | reverse complement strand
AGGGAGTTGAGGGGGAGAGGAAACAGCAGAAACAGAAAAAGAAGAGGTAAAGAAGGAGAGAGGGAGAGGGAGCTGGAGGGACAGAAAGGTTGGGAGAGAACAAACACAACCATAGAGCCAGTATTGTGTGAGTCATACAAGGGGATTTGAAACAGGTGTGACACAGCCCTTCAGCATCCCGGCTGTGTCAGTGTGACAACTCTGGTCACCTCTGTGGTTCCCAAGACGATACCATACCCAGCACTGACGAGGAGGGCCCAAAGACAGCCGGCGCTGGGGTTAGGGAGCCGTCCACAGCCAGAGGCCCCTGAGCCCGCAACTGTGAGCTCCTTGGACCCTGCTGGGGAGGCCTGAGGTGTGAAGTCCCTGAGATGCGCCTGGCAGGAACTGCGGCCAGGGCTCTCTCTGCGGCCATCTGTGTGGCAGTGACGGGTCAGCCACAGCACCTGCTGCTGCTAGAGAGGCTGTCTGGCCTGGGGAAGTGAGCGGCAGGCAGGGAATATGGCCCGTGCATGCACACACATCTTCACTCCTGAAGGCGAGCACCTTTGCATCTCACAGCACTCGGGGAGAAGTTCCACTCTCCCTTCAAGGTCCTGGGGTCACCATCAAGGCAAACACCCCTCAGGTGTGGAGGCAGGCGCTCAGGCTAGGTCCTGTACATAGTCCAGAGGCATCCAGGTCTGAGGGTTGGGGTGAGTGTCAGGCGGGAGTGCCCCAGAGGTTCATCCAGTGCAGAAGAGGATTCTGCAAGGGGGAGGAGACAAGGGGACCAAGAGATTGAGGTGCTTCTGCGCCTTTCCCTTTTCAGTATCTGAATTCTATCAAATACCTGCAATCTCTGCTCCTTCTGAGTTTAAGTCATTGGCTTCAGGTGGCCAAAGAAAGGCAAAGGATAAGTGTTAGAGTGGGCAGAGTGGTTCACACCTGTCATCCCAGCTGCTCAGAAGGCTGAGACAAGAGGATCTCAAATTCAAGCCCAGCCTGGGCGACTTAGCAAAACCCTGTCTCAAAATAAAAATAAAAAATAAAAAGAACTGGAGATGCAGATTGGTGGTGGAGCACTCGGGTTTGTTCCACAGTACCACAAAACAAAAAATGAATAAAATAAAATAAAATGGGCTGGGAATGTAGCTCAGTGGGAGAGCAGCTCCTGGGTTCAATCCCCAGGACTAAAAAGAATAAAATGAGAAAAGGGTGGGTGTTGCCAGAGCCCAGAACTTTCACCAACCCTCTTCTTCGTTCCCGGCCTTGCTGATCACCATCCCTGCAGGTGTCAACCTGATAAACAGCTTCTGGAAGTTGCTACCGATCAATTCCTCTTGGCCCCTGCTGCTCATTGCCTGTGCCTCCCGCTCTGGGATCCCAGGTCCTGACTCCTCCGGAAGTGGGGTGCCAGCCAAAGGACAGCCGTGCCCAGCTGGGCCACCCTCGCTGGCATGGAGTGTCCAGCCAGGCAGGCTTCTCCCAGCAAATCGACGGAGCAGAGCAGAGCAGAGAGCCGGCGGCAGCCGGAAGTGGGAGCAGGTGCGGAAAGATCGTGATTGAGGCCCACGCGAGGAACCAGGTGGGCCACGCAGCCCAGGGGTGACTGAAACCGTATGGGAGCCAGCAGGTCCGACGCTCGAAGGGACGCAGAGCGGCTGGGAAAGAGCATTCCGAGTGGCCCTGACAGGAGTGAAGTAGGCGGGCCTCTCAGCTGACTTGGTCCCTGCGGAATTTCCAGTGCTAATTTTGTTCCCATCGATGGGACTCCTTATTATAAATTCCTCCTCACGAGAGGCAACTTGGGCAAATCTCTGTTGTGACTGGGGGTGGAGGGTGGGACTGGATGGAAGAGTGGTGGAGGGCCTGGGGCCTCTGTCCTCTGCTCACATCGACATCAGCCAGGGTAAGTAGCCTCTCCCTGCTCATTCAATTTTCATCCGCTCAGTGCCCTCCGCGGGCTTCCGGCACTGTTCCAGGCACTTGGAACGACCGAGAAAAACAAGGACTTCTTTATGGAATGTCCATCCTATGGGGATGAGGGTGGGGATCCGGGAAAATGACAAGCATAGTGGGCAAAGTATCCGGAGTTACTTTCCCCTGCTGTGGGATGAAGGACAGAGCTTGTGGCTTTAATGAGAGTAGTCAGGTGGATCTTATGGAGAAGGTGGCATTGGACCAAAGCCCCGGAGGCGAGAAAGTAGGTTAGGCTGGGACTCGGGGCCGTACAATGAGAAGGAAGAGCCGGTGCTATGGGGAGATGACCGTGCAGAGGCTCTGCTTGTCGGCAGGGAATCTGCAGGGACTCGTCGATGCCTGGAGCTGTGAGATTGGTGTGTCTCTGTGTTACTGGGGATTGAACCCAGAGTCTTGGCACTGAACCACATCCCCTACCCTGTTAAATTTTTTGTTCTCTGAGACAGTGTCAGTAAATTGCCGGACTGCCCAGGCTAGGCTTTCACTCGCAATCCCCCTGCTGCAGCTTCTCAGAGTGCTGGGATTACAGGTGTGCACCACCACACCCGGGGAGCTCTGAGCACTTGGAACACTCTTTCCTCGTCCTACTTTTTTTTTTTGTTTTTTTCGGTACTGGGGATCGAACTCAAGACCTTGCACTGGCCGGGCAGGCGCGGCACCACTGAGCTACATCCTCAGCCCTTGATCCTCCTCCTACTGTCAGGATTTTGGTATATTCCCAGGCCCGGCTCCAGGCCCGTTCTCCAATCTGATTGACTAAGAAGGTGGGGCTAAAGCCCCCACGCAAGGTCTTCTCCAGAGAGTTCAGCACTGGTACCAGTCAGATGCAGAAACTCTTGAGGGAAAAAAGAAAAGAGCAGATGACTCTTGATGTCTGTACCTTTCTGTGAGTCAAGGCAGGTAGATAAAATGGCTCTGTCCTGTTCGGGCTAGGGAATATCAGCACAAGGGCTGTGACCCTGTGCCATAAAACTGTCACAAAAATATCCAGATCACTGGCAGTTGTGATATGAGTTGCATGGTGCACAGACTGCAAAACCGCACAGAGCATCCTCAGTGGGGTGGGAAAGCGCTCTCAAGATCCTGCCGGTGTAGTCTAATAGAATCGAAGCCTCCAGGGAAGGAAATCATGGCACTGCCCACTGAGCAGATATTTTTGAGGTTGCTGGCTGCTGGCAGTGGGATTTTCTGGGGTTCTCGAAAGGAGATCAGTCAGTCCATTCATTCTATGTGCACTCATTCCTGATGCCAGGGCTAATTCTGATCCTTTGGCCTCAGTGCAGAGCCAGCCTGCCAGGGTGAGCACGTTGGCTTGGCAGAAGTGGGTGCAGAAGTTGTGGGCATAGATCTGAACTCAGACCCTTCAACGAGAGGAGCCCACAGGAGGTGGGAAGAGCTCAGTATGGTGCTGTCTACACAGCCCGAGAGACACTGCAGCATTAGGTATGACACAAGCACTCCAGGTGGGAGGAGAAAGTGGGAGATATTTCTTCCCAGACAGAGGAGGGGGAGATGGTTTGACTTCATCTTCATACCTCTCGGTCAGTGTTAAGTGGAGCATCTTTTCTCTGGAAGGTTCTTCCTAATCTCACTCAGATTGTCTTTGCTCAGGGTTCATACAAAAGTTGACCATGGTCTGGTGTCGGCGTGGTAGTCAGGTGGCCCGGATTTTAAGTGGAATATTGCCACTGCCTGCACATTCTTGGCTGGATCAGTTATCAGTGAGCCTCAGGTCCCCCTCTTGCAACCTGATGGTCCTTCCTCTGTCTTGTACCAATGTGTTAAAGATGGACTGAGGAATACTGTAGCTAGCCATTGGCTCTCAGTAAGCTCAGTAAGAGTAGTTTTAACTATTTCCTGAAGAAAAATATACAGGAAAGGTATGAAGATCAGTATGCTAGATGTATTCAGTGTGCTGGCTACATGGAATAAGCAGCTTTACTCCACCAAGCCCTTCTGCCATGATATTTTTGCCTTGGAACAGCAGGCCGTGGACTGAACTCCTCAAACCATGAGCCAAATTGAACCTCTTTTTTTTGTTTGTTTGTTTTTGAGTTGTGGGTATTGAGTATTGTGGCCCAGTGTTGGGAAAGCAAACTAGTACTTATGAATAATAAATATGACAAAAATATATTTTCCTACTTCTCAAACCCCCTCTCCCAAAAGGCGAGACAGCTTCTCCCTCCTGTCAGAAGGGCTGGTGGCAGAGCCTCCTTTTTTCACTCTTTGGCTTTAATTGTCTCAACTGCCAGGACTTCTTATGCAACTTCTCTTGCCCAAGAGCCAGGTGTGCAGAAAACATGGCTTGAAATATAACAAACAAAGAAGCATACCCCACATTTGTTCTACAGAGGATTTGTTTCCTATGCCTCAGTGCCCAAGACAGGTCTTCTGTTTCACCAGCACCTCCTGTGGCTCCTCGCCTGTGATGGCTGAGGGGCAGAGCAGGGCTGTGAGATTGGAAGGGGTGACAGACAAATGCCATGTCCAATGTGCTTCTGCAGGTTCCTGGGGGAGGCTGTAGTGGCAGCCTCTTCTCACAAGGTGGGGCTTACCCCTCTGTGATGGCAGTGGAGAGCAAGCCCCTGTGTTCTTTTTTCTTTTTTTTTTTTTTGAGTTTATTGATTGGTACTTTTAAAATATACAGTACAGTTACATTCATCATTGGGATCTTGTACCTTTACATGATGTATCTTGGTTCTCATTTTTTCCCCATATCCTTGCCCTCCCTTCACCCTCTCCTCCCTCTCCTATGTACAAAGACTTTGTTTCCATTTTTTCCGTTTCTCATATTTTTTCTTGCCCCTTCTTTCCTTTCCCCTACCCTTCCCACTTCCCCTACACCTTTAGCCCTTTTCTTCCTATTTCACATTATCTGTTATACAATTTGGATCTGATTTACATTTTTAGTTTTTCACACCAGAGAAACTACATGGTATTTACACATGTCTGTCTTATTTATCTCACTTGAGTATGGCCTCAATATGCATCCATTTTCCTATGAATGACTCTAGTTTCTCATTTTTATGGCTGAGTAGTATTCCATTTTATAGAAAAAAACACATCTTCTTTATCCAGTCTCCAACTGTAGGCAATTGGGCTGTTTCCAAGTTTTAGCTGTTACAAACTGTGCTGCTATAAACATGGGTAAGCATGGGTATCACTGTTGTGTGATTCTTTTAAAAGAATTAATTATTTTGGAAAGATACCAAGAAGAGGGATGGCTGGGTTAAATGGAACCTCTAGTCCCAGCTCTTTGAGGTATCTCCATATTGATTTCCATAGTGGTTGCACCAGTCTGCACTCCCATCAATGATGGAGAAGGGTTCCTTTCTTCCCACAGCCCTGCCAACATTTGTTATTGGTTGACTTCTTGATAGCAGCCATTCTTTGTGGGGTGAGGTGGAATCTCAGTGTTGTTTTCATCTGCATTTCTTGAATGACCAGTGATGTGGAACATTTTTTCATATGTTTACTTGATGCTTTTACTTCTTTGAGAAGTATCCATTTCAGATGCCCATTTTTGAATTGGGTCTTTATATTTGGGGGGGCCTGGTTTTTTTGAGTTCTTTATGTATTCTAGATAACAGTTCTTTGTCTGAGGAGCAGCTACTGAAAATTTTTCCCACATTGTAGGTTGTCTCTTAGTTCTGTTGATGGTTTCTTTTGCAGTGCAGAAGCTTTTTAATAAGATGAGATCCCAGTTGTTGATTCTTTGTGATAGTTCCTGTACTCCTGAGGATTTGTTCATAAAGTCTTTTCCTATGCCAATGTCTTCAAGAGTTCTGCCTAATTTATCTTTTGGCAAGGTTAGAGTATCTGTTTTAATATTTAGATCTTTAATCCATTTGTATTTTAGTTTAGTGCATGGTGAAAGGTAAGGGTCTAGTTTTAATCTTTGGCAGGTTGAAATCCAGTTTTTCCAACCCAATTTATTACAGAGGCTACCTTTCCTCAATTGAGGATGGTTGGCTCCTTTGTCAAAAATGAGGTAGCTGAATACATCTGGAGTTGTTTCTGTATCTTCCAATCTATCCCCCTGATCCTCAGGTCTGTTTCTTTGCCAGTACTATGCTGTTTTTATCACAGTGGCTTTGTAGTAGATTCAAGTTGGGAACTGTTATATCTGTCATGTCTCTGTTGCCTAGAATGGCTTTTGCTATTCTAGGTCTCTTATGGTTCCAAATGAATTTTTAGATTATTTTCTCTAGTTCTGTGAAATATAGTGTTGGAATTTCAATCAGCATTGCATTGAATCTGTATAGCAGTTTTGGTAGTATGGCCATTTTCACTATGTTGATTCTTCCTACCCAGGAGCAGGGGATATCTTTCCATTTTCTTATATCCCCTTCGATCTCTTTTTTCAGAGCACTTCAGTTTTCATTGTAGAGGTCTTTTGCTTCTTTCATTAGATTGATTCCTCAATACTTCATTTTTTGGGATGCTATTGTGAAAGGAATTGTTTACCTAATTTCTCTCTCAGTGAGTCTGTTATTTGTGTACAAGAAGGCTATTGATTTTTGGGTGTTGACCTTGTATCCAGCTACTCTGCTAAGAGTGTCAATTAAGCCTTGAAGTCTTTTGCTGGAATTTTTTAGGTCTTCTATGTAGAGTGTCCTATCATCAGCAAATAATGACAGTTTAACTTCTTCCTTTCCTATCTTTATTGCTTTAATTTCTTTCTCATGTATAATTGCTGTGGCTAGTGTTTCCAGAACTATAATGAACAGGAGTGGTGATAGTGGACATCTTTGTCTTATTCCTGATTTTAATGTGAAAGTTTTCAGTTTTTGGCCATTTAATATGATATTGGCTGTTGGTTTTTCATAGACAGCCTTTATCAAGTTGAGATTAAAGAGCATCTATTCCAATTTTCTGAAGGGTTTTTGTCATGAATGGGTGTTGAATTTTGTTGAATGCTTTTTCAGCATCTATCGAGATGATCATATCCTTTTTGTCCTTGGCTCTGTTAATATAGTGTATTACATTTACTGACTATGTATGTTGAACCTTCCTTGCATCCCTGGAGTAAATACAACTTGGCCAGGATGTATGATCTTCTTGATGATCCTCTGTATTCTGTTTGCTAGTATCTTATTAAGGATTTTTGTGTCTATATTCATTAAGGAGATTGGCCTATAGTTCTCTTTTTTTAGTTAGGTCTTTCCCTGGTTTGGGAATCAAAGTGATACTTGCTTCCAGGAATGAGTTTGGAAGTATTACTTCCCTTTCAATTTCACTGAAAAGTTTAAAGGGTAGTGGCAATAGTTCTTCTTTAAATGTCTTATAAAATTCAGCAGTGAATCCATCAGGACCTGGACTTTTCTTTGTTGGGAATTTTGAATTATGTTTTGAATTTCACTGATTGTAATTGGGGTGTTTAGACTTTTTATATCTTCTTTGTTCAATTTTGGTAATTCACATGTATCTAGAAAGCTGTCCATTTCTTCTGTGTTTTCCATTTTATTAGAGTACAGCTTCTCAAAGTAGGTATTGATGATCCTCTGGATTTCTGTTGGCTCTGCTGTGACTTCACCTTTTTCATTCCTAATTGCATGGATCTGAGCCTTTTCTTTCCTTTTTTTTGATAAGGTTAGCTAAGGTTTTATTGGTTTTATTTATTCTTTCAAAAAACCAACTCTTCAATTCATTTATTTTTTTGTATCATTTTCTTAGTTTCCATTGCATTGATTTCTACTCTGATCTTTATAATTTCTTCTCTTGTACGAGCTTTGAGCTTTTCTTGCTCTTCTTTTTCTAGGAGTCTAAGATTCATCATTAGGTTGTTTATTTGAGCTTGCTCTGTTTTCCTAGTGTGGGCATTCAATACTATGAATTTTCAACTGAGAACTGCTTTCATTGTGTCCCATAGATTCCTGTATGTTGTATTGGTATTATCATTTATTTGTAAAAACTGTCTCATTTCTTCTTTAATTTCCTCTGTGACCCACTGATTATTCAGGAGAGTGTTGTTCAATTTTCATGTGTTTGTGAAGTTCCTACAGTTTCTTATGCTATTGATCTCCAGCTTGACTGCACTATGATCTGATAATATACAGGGGATACTTTTGATTGCTTTGCATGTATTCAAATCTGTTCTATGAGCTAGTATGTGGTCTGTCTTGGAGAATGACCCATGTGCAGCCGAAAAGAATGTATATTCTGAGTTTGTGGGGTGGAACACTCTATGGACGTCTATTAAGTCCATGCATTCAAAAGCTTTGTTCAAGGGCTGGGGATTTAGCTCAGCAGTTTGGTGGCCTGCTTTGCAAGCACAAGGACCTGAGTTCAATCCCCAGCACCAAAAAACAAAACAAAACAACAAAAGCTTTTTTCAATTCTAGTATTTCCTTGTTGATTTTTTGCCTAGATGATCTGTCTATTTGTGATAGTGGGATATTTAGATCCCCCACTACAATTATATTAGTGTTTATTTGGCTTTTCATGTTACTTAATATTTGTTTTATATAGTGGGAGGCATTAATATTTGGTGCATATATGTTTATGATTGTCATCTTTCCCTCTTGAATTGTTCCCTTTCCAAGGATGTAGTGGCCTTCCTTGTCTCTCTTAATCAGTCTTGGCTTGAAATTTACTTTGTCTGTGAATAAGAGAGCTACCCCTGCCTTTTTCTGGGTTCCTGTTGCATGGAGAATTGCTTTCCATGCTTTCACTTTCAGTCCATGAGTTTCTTTTTGAACTAGGTGTTTTTCCAACATTTTGTTGGATTTTGCTTTATAATCCATTCTGCCAGTCTGTATCTTTTGCTTGGTGAATTGAGGCCATTGACATTTACGGTTAGAACTGATATTTATTGAGTTACCATTGTCATGTTATTGTCCTGTTGTAGGCTTTTAAAAAAATTTTCCCCCTCTTTAGTTTCTTGCCTTGCCTATTTGATTTGCTGTGTTGGGCCTCATGGAGTTGTGACCTTCACTGTCTTTTTCTAGGATATTGTTTAGAATTGTTTGTAGTGCTGGTTTGGTATTCATGAAGTTTCTCAGGTGTTCTTTGTCATGGAAGCATCTTTTTTCCCCATCCATTTTGAAAGAGAGTTTTGCTGGATACATCAGTCTAGGTTGGAGGTTGTTTTCTTTTAGGGCTTGAAATACCTCATTCCAGGCTCTCTTTGACCTGAGGG
>NW_022900931.1:42454037-42476107 GCF_012274545.1 Fukomys damarensis | reverse complement strand
TTTTTTTTTTTTTTTTTGGTACCAGGGATTGAACTCGGGTCCTTGTGCTTGCAAGGCAGGCCATTGAACCGCTGAGCTAAATCCCTGGCCCCAAAGCCCCTATGCTCTTTAGGAAGCAATTGCTCAGCTGAAATGTCACTTTGGCAAAAAATTGAAACCCAGGGGCTGGGGATTTGGCTCAGTGGTTCAGCCAAGTGCCTTGCAAGCACAAGACCTAGGAAAGACCTAGGAAGTATTTGACTCGAGTGTTTTCATGTGGAGTGGAGCGTGGTGCCATGGGCCATAATGCCAGCACTCTGGGAGGCTGAGGCAGGACTACAAGTTTAAGCCCAGCATGGGCAATTTAGCAATCTAAAGAGACCCTGTCTCAAAATAAAATATTTAAAAAGCACTGGGAATGTAGCTTAGCATGAAGGTCCTGTGTTCAACTTCAAGTACAGCAGGGGAAAAGCTATTTGCATGGGGAAAACTAGTTGCCCAGCAAGAATGTCCTTTCTTCTGATGTAAACCTGTGGCCAGTGTCAATTCAGTCTCAGAAGGGTCTCAAATGAGCCCTGGTGAGCCCTGGGTATAAAAGATAAAGCTCACTCCACTCCAGCTGTGCTGCAGTTCTATGATCACGTTGGGTGAGGTCCGACCCCAGGACCTTTGCATAGCACATGTCCTCATCCTGGTAAGCTCCTTTTCTGGGTGTCTGCATGTCTCATTCCCTTACATCTGTTTTAGTGCTATCTTCTCAGGGAATCCTCCCTGACTACTTGTTGAAGTCCCTCATCATCAATCTATACCCTCATTTTCTGCTTTACTTTTCTCTAGAGCCCTCTCCCAGATGTAGCATATATTCCCCTTATAACTCACTACTCATTCACCTGCTAGAGGACAAGGTCACTGCTGTGCCTTCTGCCACCTGGAACAGTGTTCGGCACATAGTAGATAATTCTACATCTCTGCTGAGCACATGACCGAGAAATGAATCCTGTGTGTGTGTGTGTGTGTGGTGCTGGAGATTGAGCCCAAGGATGTATCCCAGCCATATGTGTGTGTGTATACACACACACACACACACACACACACATACTTTTTTTTCTTAATTTCTGAGGTAGAATCTTCCTGAGTCACCAAGTGACTCTGTGTGGACTCAAACTTGTGATCCCTTGTCTCAGCCTCCTAGGGCTGGGATTACAGTTCCACCCCACCAAGCTTGGCTCTTTCTTTCTTTGGAGTGGGGGGCGGTGGTGGTTTAAGGTGGCCTTGAACTCACAGGGATCTTCCTGCCTCAGCCTCCCAAGTGCTGGGATTACACATGTGCACCACCGTGTCTGGCTCCAGCTCTGTTTCTTTGGTGGGAATGCAGGGAGGTAAAGGCCCATCCTACAGATTTGCTGAGAGCTACTGGGCTTTGGGTATGGAACAAGAGAGAAGTAACCAGGGACTCCTCTGCCTGGCTTCCAAACTCTGCTGCCTGGATTCCTAGGCCCTGGTCCCCTTTCCTCAGGGCCTCAGTCTGTACCAGAGGAGGGTCCCAGGCACCCTCCATGGTTGGAAAGTAGTGATCTCGGAATGCTTAGAATGCTGCATTCCCACAGGCCATATCTTCCTAGAGTAATGTACACCAAAGGTGTTAAACAGAGCTTCAAGATCTTCCATGAGTGGCCTCTGGTTTCTGCTCACCCCAACTTACCAGCAGAAAGAGCTTTTGTTCAGGAACAGGGAGCATTACAGAGCCAGGCTACTCTGTCTGTGTGAGTGCTGTTTCCCTGCTGCCATTGCAGTGGCCTCTCTGCCCAGGAGCCTTGCTGTTTGGATACCGAGGAATCAGGCATCCCACGCTGGCCAAGCACCATGGTCACTTTAGACAGTGGTCATTTTTCTATCTACCTTGAGACCTCCCAGCACCTTCCCCTGTCTTTCAGGAAGAAGGGGGTTGTATGATAAGAAGGTGACACAGGAGAAAACTGTGAAGGGCAAGATTAGGGAGGAAATACCACCAGGACCTTGTGGGATTATGCCTGGGATTGGGCCCCCTTTTCAAAATGCATTCCTTTTGAGAGTGCATGAGTCAGTCTGGAATTTCCTTTAAATCAACCTTCCTAGAATTGGCCAGGCTGGGGGATTTCCTCAGGGCTGGGGACTTAGCAGGACTCCCAGGCACCTTGAAGGATCCTAGTCATGGCCACTGGAGAGAACACTCATTTCCCAGGGCAGAGGGAGCCTTTGATTTTTGGAGCCTGAAGCTAGAAAGGGGGCTGGGGCTGGGCCACCCACTCTGTGAGCAGGCACATGGATGAACTGGTGAATCTTGGTGAATCAATTGACTGTGACACAGGGTGGTCTCACATGGAACTTTAGTGCTATTTGGAAGGCAGAAGCAGGAGGGTCTCACATTCCAAAAAGAGGTGGGACGCTTCCTTGTCCAAAGAGCACAGTAACTTGAACCATAGAATTGAAGCTACCTAAGAAATAGGTGACTCGCTGGTACTCCCAAGAGGCCTCTCACATTTCCTGTGGCCTAGGGTATGGCAAGAATTCTAGCCCTGGGGCAGGTTCTTATGACAGAGGATGGCAGTGCCTAGAAAGCTTCTTTCTGCTGGAAGAACAGAAGGAGGAACAGACATCACAGAACATCAGCTACAGCCTTCCTGGCCTGTGTCACCTGCAGGAGCGAGAAGCCTGGGTGACAAGGACCTTATGCTGAGCCAGCTCCCCAGGACCTTTTCTTTGGGCTTGCAGCCTCTCTGTCCCCAAGCCGGGGTGGGGGGGACCCCAGCCAGCCAGCTAAGGGCTGGACAGTGCTTTCCATTGACCTTAGGAAAAGCCACACGGCTACCTCATGAAGTTGCTTGGCCGTGCAAAGTGTGCTGGGTCGCCTACAGGCTGGGAAATTCCAGTACAGTCCCTGCTCTGACATCTGTTACCTGCCTTCTACCCTCTTTGAGCCTGCTTTCTTCAGATGTCAGTCAGGGCCAGGGGCACCCTGTATGGTTGTTGCTAGGATGATGTCACAGGACTTTGTGACCACCAGGTTTTGTGCAATTGAAAGTGCTTTGGAACCTCTGAGTCTATGAAAGAGAGGGTATTATGGTTTAGATTTAGGATGTCCCCCAACCAGGTCATACGTTCAGAGGTGAGGCTTTTGGAAGGTGATTTGATCAGGGTGTGTTCAGAGCTGAATGTGCTGTCAGGAGGTGGAGCTTGGTTACAGGTGGGTCAGTGACCTCCCCGTGCCTCCTCCCTTCCCCCTCTGCTTCCTGCCCATCGTGATGTGAGCAGCTTTCTCCTCTGCCCGCTGTGCCATTTTTGTTTTGGAGCCAGCCAACTAATAGGCTGAATCCTTTAGAAACTGTGAGCCAAAATAAACCTTTCCTTTAACTTGTGTGTGTTTGGTATCAGAGAGCCAGATTCCAGGCTATGTCTTGACAACCTCAAAATGTTGCCTCATCATGGGCAGTGTAGATTTTTCTCCACTGCTCTTCAGAGGGGAAAGGGCTCTTTAGAAGTGTGATTTTGGGGGCCATTTTACTCATCAGCTTACTATCTTAGAATTCAGAAGGGAGACAGATAAACAACTCAGAATTGCTCGGGGGAAAACTAACCTTACTAGTTTTGCTCTGCCTTACAGACTTCTCTAAGGTGGATGGGAGAAGGACTTTAGGAAGAAGAAAAACAGAGTCCTTCAGCAGGTGCCATTTATCTCTACTCTTTCAGACCCTTAACAAAAAGATACCTACAACTTCAGCTGAAGCCCATTTCTCCAGCTTTTCTTATTGGTAGGAAAGAATTGGCTCTCACCATTTTCGGTGAAGATGATCTCACTAGTGTGAACTGCCGCTGAGACAAAGACAAGCTTTTGGGGGAATGGATCTGATTTAAACTATTCTGTGTCTCTGTTATGCCGAGTACTGGAATTTTTGGTTCAGAGACTCTGATTTCTATGACTGTGATAACTTGTTCCTGGAGTCCCTAGGTTACCGCAACCTCACTTTGCACGGCCTGGTTGACCTAGCTGAATTTTTCCCTGCCCAACTTGCTTATCAAAAAGCCTGTAGGGCTCCCCCGCTTCAGGTGGGCTAGCTGAAACCACCTGGATGTACAGATGACTTCCAGAGACAGCCTGTAACTGCTTTATAATCCCAGCTGCATGCTAAATGACACTGCTCCCAGGGCCATGGCTGTTGCCATGACTATGACCAGAAACAAAACAAAACAAAACACCCACCTCCCCTACTCTTGGGCAACAATGAAACCTCCTTGACTTCTCCATTGGTGCTTGGTCTTGTTATTGGCTCCACGATTATGAGAGGTGAAAAGGGACCTAGCCTGGGGTTGAAGTCGGACAACACTTTCGTCTTCTACCTTGGGATCATTCTCTAACCTTGAGATTCTCTGCCTGAAGGTGAAGCTGACCCTCTTCATTTTGAACCTTGGCTCATCAAGATATTTTGTCTTTGGGGTAGTTTTATCTAACTTCCCTTGGCTTCTTGCTGGAATGGAGCATGGAAAGGATGCCTTTGTCTACTTCCAAGCTGGGGGAAGGTGAGAAGGTTTCTTGTCTTCCCTCGCTGGTCTAGCATCTCCTGCACTGACCATGAAAGGAAGACAGTTGGTGATGTGTGACAGCTCTATGAAGCTGTGCTTTACTTTTATTTTCATATATTTTTAAACAGGCAAGACATTCCTCATGTAGAAGCACAGGGAACAGGCAGCTAGATTTTAGAACTTTTCAGAAAGTAGAATTTGCCTGTCCTCTTAAAGCTGACCTCTCCTAAGCTCTCCCCGATGCAGAATTGTCTTATTTAGCAGTTTAAACGGATGGTCTCAGATCAGCCACCTTTCAGGCCAACATGATACATTCTGCTCCTTTGGGCTCTGTCTAAATCCTGGGAAGCGGCAAGGAAGCAGAGGTCTATAAAATGACAATAAATTCAATTGGTTGTTCACAGCCACACTTACGTTCTTGGGATCAGTCACACCAATGTCCTTTTCTTCGCACTTGTGCAGCGCACAGAGAGTGCTTGGTGGTTTATAATAAGGGTCCCCCACCAGCGCTTCTTCAACCCATTTAGCATAATTGTGCACCTGCTTTTAGCAAACACTTTAAGGAGGGCTTGCTTTGAATCAAATACTTAGTTTATAGACTGAAAATATATACTGTTTTAATTTTTCCAACCTGAGTAAGAATAGCTTTGGGAGTTGTGTGCAGCATGTAATAAAAATAACTCCTTTTAATTATATTTATTTACTTCATGAATCATGCAGATAGTAGGTCAGTGGAGTTTCGAGACAGCCTGCAGAGTTGCCCCAAAGCCTCACATTGGTACTTTGTCACATGATTGATGATGTAATTCCACAGGCAGTCTTATGTCTGCAAGGAGCATTTCAAGGTTTTGTCCACCTACTAGGAGGCAATGCTGGGTCTCAATTTAGATCTTCTGGCTTTGTGTCTTCTTATGCTATTTACAAGTAGATTGAGAAAAATCAATTGACGGAGTCAGTAGCACTAGACCGGATCCTTCCTCTGATACTTAGCAGCTGTGCGGCCCTGGAAAAGTCTCTACTTTTTAATTTTAGCTGAAAGAAGTAAATAGCATCTCCACGAGTGGTTGTAATGGTAGGAGACAGTGAATCTGATTCTGCTTTGGAATCTATGAAGAGTGGCTCCGAACAGGGAGTGGAACAGGGTGCCCCTTAATACAGAGATCTGAGGGGTGCCTAGGGAGGCCAGAATTATTATCAGTGTTATTTTGGTAAATGCACTTGATGGGTGCTTCTTGGTATGACTTAGAAATGGGAGCAACTCTCCCAGTCCTCCTGGGTCCCCTAACCTGTCTTTTCTTCCCCTCCCATAGTATTTCTTACTGCCTAAGTACACAGTTTCCTTATGTTTATTGTGTATCTGTTCTCCCACCAGAGAGGAGTAAGAAAAAGAGAGGAAGGGAGGAAAGGCGGAAGGAAGGAAGAGATTGAATTCTGCCTATTTACCTGGCAGTGGTTTAATAAGTATTTGCTGAAATAAGAAGCCCTGCTCCTCAGTGGTCCCTTTTAGTTGTGCAAACACAGGGCTCCAAGGAAGAGAATGAGGACGTGTGAGGCCTGGAGGAAATCGGTTAACCTGCATAAAGAACGTGGGACTTGGCGTGAGGTGAGGAATGAAAGCCCCACCCTCCCTGGTGTAAGTTTGGGCTGCCTGTTGGAGCCTCCAGATGGCCCAGCCCTTGGCTCAGAGCCCAGGAAGGGTGGCGAAGCCACTGCATGGGGAGCAGAGGGCTGAGGGGTTGACCTGGTGTGATCGAGTCCCAGGTCCCTTGGCACTGCTGTGCCTCGAGAGCAGTGACCAGGTGGAGCATCAGACCGAACACTGCCCTGGGGGACAACCCCTGAAATGACATCCTGATTGCAGTAAACTGCCCTCTTTCCTCAGGCAATGGGCACGATCCTGTTCTTTCTGCTTAGCGGTTTTTTCCTTCGGTACTGAGGATCCAACTTGGGCACTCTACCACTGAGCTACATCTCCAGCCCATTTAAAAATTTTTTTTGAGATTGAGTCTCACAGAATTGCCTAGGCTGGGCTTGAACTTGCCGTCCTCCTGCCTCAGCCTCCTGAGTAGCTGGGACTAGAAGTGTGCTCCATTCCTGACTTCTGCTTAGTGTTTTGGCTCACTGAAGGAGAGTTTAGGCCATGGGGTTTTGAGAAATCGAGGGTGAGCTGGCTAGGGAACTCTCAGGAAGGGATTATCCTCCTTTCTGTTAAAACAGACCAAGAGGGTTCAAGTAATTAATTTGGAAAATAAATGTGATCATATTTGTAGCTTGACCACACAGGCCTTATTACCCCTTCTATAAGTAACAATAAATATAGAGCTATGTTTGAATATTCTGTCTTTGTGCCCTCAAGTGTCTTCTTGAAACATATAATAGTTTGGTTTTAAAAAATCAGATACATTCTTGTTCCTTTTCCTAAATCATTATAGTCTAACACACAACTGTGTAGATTGGAGAAAGAAAAAAATTCCACTTATATCCACGGTGCGCCTCACCTGCAGCCAGGTCCCCCGACCCCTTGCTCCTGCTTAGAGCTGAGCAGGTGCAAAGGGAGGCACCGCAGCCCTTCAAGCAACCACCGGTACACTGCTTATTCCTCAAGATGAGCCAGCTAAGGAGCAAGCACACATGTCCTTTCACAGAGAGTGCACTTCAGGTGAGGTTTTCTGATGGGGAAGAGGTAGAATCCCTTTTCTAAGCTGTGTCCATGGAGCTGCTTCCTATAGAGCTGAGCGCATGCTGCCCAGCTGACTGGGGAGGGTGGGGTATCTTAGGTTATAAACGTGTGTTAATAAGTACCCTCCTCACCCTGTTAAGTGCATGATAGAGGTTCTTAAATATATATTTTTAGGAATGGAAACTACTTTATCTCTGGGTATCTGGGTTTTCTTACTGTGTTTTTGATGAGGGGAGGGAGAGAGAGATTAAATTTGTAACTCTCAGCTCTTAAAACTTCTGACCCCACAGAAGGGTCACATCTCTTGTGGCAAATAGCCATGAGAGATTTGGATAAAAGGCCCAGTAGAGCGAGCAGCTGTTAGCTGGGTGACACCAAGCACTTAGCAGCTCGGCTCTGGCATCCACAGTGGAAGGGCTGGGTCAGGGAGTGTGCAGTGGGGAGAGGCAGGGGTTGCTGGTGAGCTGGAGTCCAGAGGAGAATTTCAGAATCCAGGCACCTTTAATTGTATTCAGGAATTCAGAGTTTTCAAAATAACCTATGTGGGTGGGACCCTAGATGGCCAGTATCCTGAGAGAAAAGCAGTATCAAAAGCAGAGTGGACACTGGCTATGGGTGTTACAGGAAACAGTGCTAGCGGAAAGGGGGTAGAAGGACAAAGTTTACCCTCTGCCTTTCTAGGATGTTCTCTTCCCAGTTTCACGTCACTGAGTCACAGACTAGGAGCAGGATTGCTGTGGTCTGATGTTTGTGCTGCTCCTTCCCAAATTCACGCGTTAAAATCCCACCCATTAGGATGTGGGGCCCTTGAGAGGTGATTAGATGACACGTGTGGGGCACAGGGGAGTCCAGCCACCCTTCCAGTCTGTGGAGGCAGAAGTCTTTCCATGAGCCAGGAAGCGGGCCCACACTTGCAGGAGTCTTGTTCATGGACTTTCCTGCCTCTGGAATTGTGAGAAATAAATCTGTTGTTTATAAACTCACTAGTTTATGGTATTTTGTTATAGACGCCCCAGTCATCTAAAACAAATACAGTCTCAGCAGGGAGAAGGGTGAAGATCCCTTTCTTTTCCTTGCTCTCCGGTGTGATATTCTCAATTCCCCCTTTCTCTCGCCTGACAGGGCCTTGCTATGCAGTCCAGGGTGGTCTGGGACTTGCTATGTAGCTCAGGCTAGAATCAAGCACGTAAGCTTTCCTGAGTGCTAGGGTTACAAGTGTGGGCCGCCATGCCTGGTTTCGTTGCATCTTTCTCATAGTAAAATTACCTTTTGGATGACATCTAGTCGCAGCTTTCTGCCTACATCACCAATGCTTTCCCAGCTGGGCAGGGCTCTTGCGTCTGCCTTCTGTAAGTTCCAGAGCTTGTGGGTGCCTGGGGTGTTCCCCAGGTTTTGTGGACAATCAGACACTACATATTTAAGGAACAAATTAAAGAGAAAATATACTTTGTCGTCATTGTTGAATACATACTGTATTTAACTTTTTTTAATCCCAGAGAAGTGAAATGCAACATCTGTTTGAGTTCATGTAACATCCAAAGACTGATAACTCAGAATTTCCTAAGTAAAGTCATTTTAAGGCACTCTGCAGAGCCAGCTTTCATCTCTCCCTTCGTTGGGTTTTTCTCCAAACTGTAGCAGAATACCTGGTTTCTCTTCCTTGGAAGTGATACACACATGCTCATGCGCTTAACCTGCTCTTCTGTCCTTGAAGACGCTGACAAACAACACAATTCCAGGGGGAAAGAGGGAAGGATGGACATATGGGGATGGGGTGGGGAAGAAGACCGCAGAGTGGACATATACGAGCAAATTAACAGATGCGGCAGTAGCAGAAAACACAAGGAGCAGGAAGGAACTGGAACAGGGTGGGGTAGACCAGATGGCTGGTGCCCGGTGAAAAATAGGCTACATTACCCAATGAGGTCTAAATTAATTTAACTGTTTCTTTTTTCATTTTTAAGGACAGGGCCAATGTAAGGGAGGTATCTCAAAATTCTGGAACATCTATATCAGTAAGTGTGCTTTCTTGTGCTCACGAGCTTAGGAAGGGCTGATCTGAGAGACGGGTATGACGTGGGCGGGGGCCCTGAAATGCCCTCTGATAAAAAATAAGTTCCCTTACCAGCCCATTTCTGTGCCTGGAATGTCCACCACTACAGCTCTCCTCTGGATTAAGGCATTATCTGTAGCCCCTTTAAAACATAAATGTCACCTGGGAAACTAACACTCAACTAACTATTTAGCAACCACTGCTGAATTGCCACCTGTCAGAGAGCAGGACCCTGAGAGATGGGACTTGGGGCAGGGACATTCTCTTGAATGAGTAACAGGAAAGGAGGCCTGGTGGTATGAATGAAGGATGGGGAGGGGCCAGGTGGCTGAGTGGTGCAACATAGTGCTTGTCCTGGAAATTACTTCCATGGTGGACAAAGCTTAGCAAAATGAGCTCTTCCCACAGCACAGGCTTCCTTAGAGGCTTTGTGTGTGTAGTGTGCCCAACAGTTTCTAGATATTACAACATCCTGCATATATACAGAATATGAGATTCACTTGAGTCCATCCTGAACATGGTACGACTCCAGTGAGTGAAAGACAGTAAAGTCCTCAATTGCTTTCATGGAAAATATCATCACTGTGAAGTTTAAATCAGTATCTCTATAGGCCTAGATAGCATACAGGTAGACAGTGTATGCACAGGTACACATACACATTTACACACATTCACATTTACTCACACTCATCAGTGTGGCTCTCATAAATGTGAAGGGTGAGACTCCTCTTTTCAGCCATCTAGAATTTGGATGTGTGGTGGCTGCTGCCAGGTTTTTGGACAAAGGACTTGGCTTGGGGGCAATGGAACCCCTTCCTTGGTCACCAGAAGACCTTCTGTTATTGAGATGGCTCTGCAGAAGTGGCCGAGCCTTGGATTATAAGGACTGGCATGAGTCTTACCATTAGGATTGGGACTTTGAGACAGGAATGTCAATGATGTGCCCTTTTAAACTTCTAGAGTTTGGGAGACTGGGGGAGGCGCAGGTAGAGAGAGAAACAAGGCAGGGGACGGGCTTCTGCTCCTAGAAAAGCTGGAAATCACCTACCTGGGAGCAGGCCCCACTGCAGCATTTGGCCCCTAGGGGCTGCCCCTACGCTAGGGATCAGTCAGGGATGAGGTCAGCTGGGAGAACGGGAAGAGACTCTGGAGGAAGCTTAGGAAGTATGGGAGGATGGGATCTGGGTTGTGGGGAAGGGTGAAGGACAGAAGACACCAGAAATATTTCTTAACCCCATTTTCACATTGGAGTTATCTGAGGAACTTACAAAGCCTGATATCTATCCTTGGAGATTCTGCTATAAATATTTTGGAGAGGGCATCAGGCGTGGACACTCTTCTAGCCCCTCAGACTATTCTAATGTGCACCTGGTAATAAGCATGTGGCCCCAAAGCAGGATGAGGACCCTCTTCAGGGAAATAGTTGAAGGGAAGGTTAGGCACAAGGGGAGTGGGTTGGGAGAATTCTGAGAGTTTTGGTCTGGACAGTCGATCCTGTGCTGATTTGTGTGGTGGCTTTACAGCCTTCTAGCTGGTGTTTTCTAATGCCATTTCTGGTTGAAAAATCTGGCTGGCATGGAAGTGTTTGGGCATAAGGAGTGGCTTTCCCTTATTTTTCCTGTATCTTCAAAGAGGAATAATTCACTGTGCTCTCCTGGGGCCAAGAAGACACATTCTAGGGTTGATGCTTCAAAGTCGGAAGTGGATTTTCTGCTGTAGAATAAATACATATTTCATAAATAAATTAAGTCAGTAGGTATGCCAATAAATAAAACAATAAATAAAACAATGCACAACATGTTTGTTCTCTTAGGGTAGTTCTCCACTTGTCCCACTGATCCTGATGATGTACACTCTGCCTTTGATCACCTGAAGGCACTCAGCCTGGCCATTGTAGGGGAAAGCACTGCTTTGGCCCTGACTCTCCAAGGACTGGAGACCGTAGAGGAACCACAAGAGATTATGAACGCTGGCCACCCACACGGAGTGGGGAGGAGGAGGGACATCACACATTCCCTCTGTTTCCTACCCAAGACTGTGTAGGGACAGGAGGCAGGGTTTGGGAACCAAGGCTGGGCCATGTTAGATATTTGAAGTCCAGGCTGACCAACTCTTTGTCCTTGGGAAGCTTCACCGTGGTGGGGTTGGGATGGACTTGAGGTCTGGATGAACCCAATCTTTCCACACACAAAAAAGATACAGCAGGCACAACTCCTGCTTCGACACAGCCCCCCACCAGCCAACCAGCTGGCCCCATTGGGCACATGGTAGGGTGGATAGGAGGTACTGGTCACACGATGGGAGGGTGGTGAGGAGACAGGCAGGATGGCACTCGATTTAATGGAAACCAGCTGTCCAGGGCTTCAGCTTCTGGAGCCACCAGCCAGTGCTCATTTCCTCCTCCTTAGTCTCTGCCATGTGGTTCTGCTTGCTGGGCTTTGCCTTGTCTATTAAGAGACCTGCATGTGGACATGGAAACATGTAAACAAGAGTGGATATTAACACAGTGAGCAAAGAAATAGTATTCCTTCATACATGGGCTTCATAAAGAGACCTCAAGGGTATAACTTTGAAATTCTATGCAAAATTTTCAGTATTTTCATACACACTTCTGTCTAAAGAGGGTTTCTAACTTTCCTCTGGTTCTTTAAAAAGATTAAAATAATATTAAAGAATTCTAAGTCATTTATATGTGTAACCTAGTAGCAAGACATAAAAAACCCTGCAGAAATGAGAGGGAAATCCAGACTTCTCCTCTGGTCTTGTTCCTTAGATGCAAGGCACAAAGAAATCTGTGGAAATTTGACCAGAGCTGGGAATCTCCCCAGCGTTCCTGTCGTGGGCACACATGCCAACTGTGTGGAAACCTGCTTCTTGGGGGTATCACCGGTGTTCAACCTGAAGTTGCCAGCCAACTTTTCTTTAAAAAGAGAATATTCCGCCCCACTATGTCTGTGGGTACTTGTATATGTTGCTTTATGTAACAGTCATGACTCTAAAGAAGTGGGGAAATGGAATTTTTATATTAAAAAGAAAGGGAAGGCTGGAAGTATAGCTCAGTGAATGAGCACTTGCCTAGCAAGTAGATTTTAATCCATGAAGGGGTTGATCTTAGGCAAAGGCACCATTGGGCACCTTTTTGTTCACTGTCCTGTTTATCTCTGGATTTTTGATGTTCTAGAATAATTGAATAACAGTGTACTGCTACAAGGGCATATGCTTTTTGTGATGACGTATTAAGGTACATTGTTTTTACATTATATGCATGGTTTCAGTTTTAGAAAAAAAATCCCAAATTCTTACAAAGACATTCAATGACACTTCTTCCAGGGATCTGAAACTAGCAGACAACTCTATTAGACATACAAATGAGGAATTAACCTGAAACCCATTCTAGAGAATGTTCCTCTGTGTACTCTGTGCCCCAGGATAGCTGTTAGGCTCTTTGGTGTCTGTAAATACTGGTTCCTCTTCCTGGTTCTGTAAATACTGGTTCTTCTTCCTCTTCCTATGGTGTCTGTAAATACTGACTGTGATAGACCTTGGCAACCCTTGCTATGTTGCATAGCAGATAAGGCAGAGGCAGGAGAAGGAGGGCAATGGTGTGGGGACACATGTGAAGAGACCTGGAGCCAACCTCAGTCAGCTCACATATACTAAGCGCAAAAGCCACCTCCACAGGACAATTGCTTTATATGGCGATTAGAGTTCCTTATTGTTCAGATGTGTTACACAATAATTATGCCTTTAGGTTAGCATATTTTTTTGTACAGAAAATATTTTAACTGCATGGCTGAATTCTATCAGTCTTCCCAAGCAAGAGCAGAGGCTCTGTACTTGGTACTCTGTCTGTGTGTGCTCACAAGCCTAACAGCACTGGGGGAGGGTGAGTAGGGCACTGAGAATGAGCTTTCTTTCCACTTCACAGATGAAGACGTGTAGGTGCCCAGGGTGACTTCCATGAGACTTTATCCTAGAGTTAATTAAAAAAAAGTCAGGCTTCGGTGTCTCAGGTCCCCTGGTCATGAGTCTGTCCCATGGCAATGGGCATTGCATTTGATACAGAGCTGGCTTGGGAATATCTACTTTACTGAAGACAAAAAACTACGATCAATTTTTTGCCTGCAAAAAGTTTTTGGAATCAAAGCTGAGTTTAAAGCTGTTTATCTTTGTACAGCAAATGCCCTATTTCTCAACTAATGAACATGTTAAAAGAAGGCATCTTCCTCTGTTTGATTATGTGAATGGTTCCCTGGGAGCAGGCATTTTCTTGCAGTTTCTGCAGGTCAGGCAATGGATGAGTCTTAGTTCCCTCAGGTGTGTGTGTGTGTGTGTGTGTGTGTGTGTGTGTGTGTGTGTGTGTACAAGGCGATGGAGGACTCAGAGTCCTCAGGTGTGTGTGTGTGTGTGTGTGTGTGTGTGTGTGTGTGTGTGTGTGTACAAGCTCAAGTGCACACACAGGAATACACACAAAGAGGTAGGTGGTGTACCCTCTGTCCATCCAATATACATGTGCAGAGTCTTTTTTCTCTTTCCTAATTAATTAGAAGTAATAGCTTCCCATAGTTCCCGGTATGAGAGGGAGTGAAGTGGGAAATAATTTAATTGGCTGTCTTGCTTTCAAAGCTCAATTTAATGAAATAGTTCTCAGCCTGAAGAGCATGTATTATCTTTCCTGTTATTTTTCCAATTAACATTTATTGGGTCACGTCTGTGTGGAATATTCTAATTGGTTCAAAGGGATGGGGGCCAAGGGGCCCAAGCAGATGGAGAGATAACCAGCTGTCTCTTCCCTCCCAGTGCCGGGTGTGTACTAGTGTGGCTGCTGGGTTTCCCCAGTTCCTTGCCTGGCACAAGCTCAAAGTGCTTGAAGGAAGTCCTGCCCTGTCACCTTCCCATCCTCAGTGGCTCACAAGCGGGTGTACCAGGCTGCTCACAAACAGGCTGATGTCTTGGGTAGCGAGAAGGGTAAGGGGGCACTTTGCAAGGTTCTGGACATGTGTAACCCCAGCAGGGAAATGAATGGCTCCTGAGGCTTCCTGTGAGCATCATTTCTCTGGGGCAAAGATGGGACACACGGAGACTGCCCCCCAGCCCCAAGTATAAAGTTGCTGCAAGAATGAGGGATTTAGAAGGATCCCACAACACTCGCTCTGCTCTTCTCTTACAAAGCAAGATGTGGAGCAGGGTTGGGACTAGGGGTGCAAGTCAGGCACCCAGGCAAACACCCAAGGAGTCTGGCTCCCATAGGGGCCTGCAATGCCTGGCTGCTATCTGTGCAGCCCGGAGAGAGAGTGCTTCTTACGTGGTGTCCTCACAGCCTCGCTTGCCTTGCCCCATTTGCAGGCCTGGCACACAGGAAAGCATCCTATCCTCCTTCCTGTCTCCTCCCTGCTCCCAGCGATGCTGGGCCTCAGCCAGCCCAAGACCAGCCCTGTGCAGAGATGCTACCATGTAATCTGTGACCCTCACCATCCTCAGTGAGCTCTGCATAGTGCTGGGCCTTGCTCTAAGTCTCAGTACCTCCCCATCGTTGCTGTAATCCTGTGTCTATTCCCTTCCCCCTGGGCATTTCTTACCAAACACCCATCCATTTTAAGTAACAGCCTGTGTCTGTTTCCTGGGCTCGCCAAGGACAGATGGGGGCCTGGAGGAGACCAGGCTTCTGCTTGGCCACACTGCCTGCTGCCTGGAGAGCTGGGGAAAAGAGCTGGTTAGGTGCTCTTGGGGACCACTCCCAGGCCCAGCCGGGACAGAGGCACATTTGGGGGTGTGGACAGCCCTGAGGAAACTGTGTGGCAGGGCTGCAGGGAATGGGGCCTTTACCAAATAGGCCGACAGCACGGGGAGACAGCCTACAGCCTATGTGCCTGGTGACAAGAATATTTTTGTATTCACATGACAAATCTGTAGTGCCACTCCCAAACTGAAGTCCCAGCCAAAATGACAGGAACAGTCAGGCCAGTAGAGAAAGTTCTGAGTATGTAGGATTTTTCCCTCTCTACCGCTGGCCTGAGTCTGTGGTAGGAAGAACAAGCCGTTCCTGGCTGGTTTTGCCAGCCACTTAAACTCTGTGAATCGTGCTGGGATTTCAAGTCTGGCCCAAACCCGAGGCTCAGCCTCCTCTCTTTGTCTTTCCAGAAGGTCTCTTGGTGTTCCTGCTAGGAATTCTTCCCTGAGCTGCTTCCTGTGGAGCTGTATAGCAATCTCCTTTCTTTCCATTGCTGCTGCTGATGCAGTGTTTAGGCCTCTCTGGCAAGGTGGTGTGGGGCACCAGACTGCCAGTGCAAGAGTTTCCCTGAGCTGGCTTTGGGTTGTCAAGTAGAAGGGACCTGAGGGTCTGCAACCAGCTCCATACCCCATGGATCTACCAACGTGACAATGTCATCTATCAGGTGATGCTTTAGACATGATTTGACTGTCTTTTTTTTTTTTTGGTATTGGGGATCAAACTCAGGACCTGCTGCTTCCAAGGCAGGTGGCGGCACCACTGAGCTAAATCCCTGGCCCTTATTTGACTGTCTTGATCTATCGGGGAAAGGTTCACAGTTGTTGTTGTTGGTGGAAGGTGGGGGCTGCAGTGCTACCCTCTCTCCCAGGATGCATGCCTATGAAAGCATCTAAAAATGGCCAAACAACCTTGGCTGTCCTCTGGCCACTTGACTGGCAACTCTCTGGAAGACCTTCCACAGGCAGATGTCCTACCAGGGAATGGAACCAGATGTATGCAAGAACTCAAAAGAAATTAATGGTAATAAGACTCTGAGGTAAAAATATCTGTGTGCACTGAGCTGGTTCACTCAGCTCCCTTCCTATCTAAGGATCATTTAGGCTTAATTATAGAGTTCAGGCATTCACTGGGCTTTTGATTAATTTTCTTTTCAGCTTGAAAAGTGTGAGTGTGGGTCTTTGTGTGTGTGTGTGTGTGTGTGTATGTGTGTGTGCGTGCATTTATATCTTTCTTTGCAACTCAGTTGTGAGCTGGCCCTGGCAATGTTTAATTGTGCCCTCTGTTCTAACAAGACTGTTCAATATGCCAGGCTGGGCTGGGAAAGCCATTGTTCTCACTGCCTCCGCCCCACAGGCTGAGCCTGCTGTGCCTAGCGATGCGATGGCAGGGCTTCCCTCAGCTGCAGAACACATGCTTTCCTCTTTGGTTCTGTACCTGTGGTATTTAAGGGATGCAGAGACCAGGAGAACAGATTTTCTACTCCACTAATGACTCATACCATGCTAGGGGCTGCCAAGTGACAGCCAGCTCACCCACACCAGAGCCCCTGACAGGTGTTTCTCTGGGCTGGCCTTTCTGGAGATTACAAGGTTCTCTAAGCAACAAAGCAGTCTGTCTCTTATTTTTGGTAAGTCTGCTTGGTAGATAGGTAAGGACTCCATGACTAAATGAAAGAGACTTTTTTTCTCCTTCTTTTGTCTTCTGTGCTTCTTAGACAGGAACGAATTAAGAGGCAGCACCTCACAGAGGAAGAGTATGGGATTCTGAACCAAAGGCCCAGTTTTAATCCTGCTCTTGACACATTTGTTTGTGTGTCTATGGATATTGTCACTGAATCTCTTCTGATCACAATTTGCCATCTGTAAAGTGGGGATAATAGTAGTAATAATACAATATTATAGCTTTTATAAGATTCTCTCCAGAGATAAGAAAACGCATGTGGCAACTTTATATAAAAATATTCTATAAATCAGAATTTCTTATACTATTGAGAACTGCTTTTTTTTTGGTACTGGGGATCAAACCCAGGGCCTTCACACTGAGCTATAGCCTCAGCCCTTTTTGTAAACTTTAAATTTTGAGACAGGGTCTTGCTAAGTCCCTAAGTTGCCTATGCTGGATTCAAACTCTGATCCTCTTACCTCAGCCTTCTAGAGTGGTGGGGTAATAGGCATACACCTCCATGCCTGGATTTGGGGATATTATTCCCAGTAGAGGGAGCTTAAAAAAGGTCTACGGAACAAGAGACAGAAAGGGGACTTCCCTCTAACTTTCCGATGTGCTGTGGGCCACAGCAATGACCTGGGAATATAAAACGCTTTCAGCAAAGACCCCAGATTGAGGGTTCAACCTCAAAACAGCTGTCACAGATAAAGAGGAATCTGGAGCATTCATTTTGTGACATAACAGTAATGAGAGGTTTCTCTTGCCCTTTAAAGGGTGGATCCAATTTTCTGTAATTTTTAGGCAAATTGGTTTAGGGTGAATGGTCCAGGGATGGGTAAGTGTTGTGGCTGGAGACAAAGAGAGGTTGTGGGTCCCAGGTGACATGCCCATCTTGAGTCAAGATTTGAGGGAACATGGGCCTGCCACTGGCCTAATGCTGATTGGGTGTGGGACTTTGAAAAGTGACCTGATTTAACAGGGCCTCAATTTCTTGGGAGATCAAGGACTAAAAGATCTCATTTAATCTCCCAAGATCTGAGGAAATGCTCTTTAATAAACAGGACTTCAAAACTCTCGGGTCACCAAGAGATCACCTGTACAGGATACAAATACAGTCCCGAGATTGCCCAACTAAAACATAAGCCACTGAATGAGCCCCCTTCAACTGAAAGGCACTCGCGGAGCAAGGCAGGGGATGGGAAGATGCAGATGACCCCAACAGAGATTTCAAGGTTAATGCCTTTCACTAGACAACATCCTGACTAAGCTGAACTGCGATGAGCCACAGATCACTGGGAGAAAAGAGGTCTTTTCCTTGTAAAACAATAACTTTAAACAATTGGCTACAAGGCAATAGAAATGGTCTGCCAGGCTGATCCCAGAACAGAGCAGAGTTCACAACAGTATCGATGACAATAATTGTAATGTATATTTGCATAGTGCTTTTGAAGGACTTTCCTGTCTGTTTTTGTTTTTTTTCCTCATTTTTGATTACAAAATTTCCCAGAAAAACAGCTTTGGGTGATTCAAGAAAAAACTCTAAAAAAGTGTAATTTTTTTTTTCAGGAGGAACAAGTCTATGCTTGTACATGCTGCACCTGCCTTAAGTACAGATATGTATTTAATAAGTACAGATACCTCTTTGAAAAAGTTCTACTATAGGTAAACAGAACTGTATTATAACATATCTTATTCTGACAGGCTGGGGAAATCTGAAAATTGAAACCTTGCCTCCGATTTTGTAACATAATGTTTTTCTTATTGATCATTAGAATTTTTGATTTTCAAAAACCAGATTTACTTAAAGTGGAGCTATATGGATTATATTCCAGGATCAGCATCCACTCCCCCAGAAATTCTAAAGATGGCACCTAAATCAAGCTGTGGGAGAGACTGCTGTTTCTGATGTCAGTGTGGACAGTAAGCAGATTTATACTTCTGCCATGGAGCTCTCTGGGGGTGCCTCTGTCAGGAAGAATAAGGAAGCACCAGAAGGGACAGCCAGTAGAATCCAAATGTAACAACTGCATTATTTCTAAATGGAATGTCTCCAGGTCTTCTGTGATGCACTGGTGTGTCATTAATGTGTTGCTATAAATAAGGTGCCATCAATAACTGATCTATAAAAGAATAGCCAATGGTTGGCGTGTGCCTGTTAACTCTCTTATGTAAACCAGTACCATCTCCTGGGGCTAGAATCTGAAAGGAATTGCATTAAACCACATTTTAAACAAGAGTCATAAACAATCCTGCTTGCTTGTCATTCTGCACCCTAAACTCTGGTAGGAGATACATTTTTGGAGCCAGCCGTGGGACTGTAATTGCTCTGGACTTCAACTCTCTCACTTCTGAAATTAGTCTTGCAGTATTCATTCAGTAAATGTAAAGCAACACTGTGAGAATTTTATAATTAATTTGCACACGGGTTGAACAAGTATCTCTCTGTGTAACTCTGTGTGTGTGCTGTAATTTGCACTACTGAAAATAAAGGGAAAAGCTCACTTTTGGGAGTACAATTTAAGTTGGAAGAGTTGAAAAATCCTCATTGTAAAGACTGGAAGCTCTTTAAAGAATTTTATATTGGCTCCACTAAAGGAAAACTTGCCTCCCAACCTTGCCGGGTGGATCTCAGAAACACAAGCTTGCTTAATGTAAGTAGCCCAGATTTGCATGAAAGAACTTTGAAGTTAGGCCTTAGGAAGCACATTTTCACAAATGCTTGAGCAGTGAAACATCTGTGAAACAGCTAAAATAAACCTATACGGACACATACGTAGTGTATGTACTGTGTATCCACAGAGGCTGCAGGTGTATATGTAGGCACTGCTGGAAAATCTGCTAGCTATTATGCTATATGCTTCATGGTTGTGTATGCATGTGTTTGCGTTCGTGGGTGTGCATATGTGTTTATGCATGTCTGTATTTTATGTGTTCCAATTATTCAGAAGCTAAAAACAGAAAAAAGAATGAAAATACAATTCTTATTTGCTGAAGTGTTCTTGAAACCCTAAATGGGTAATAAATTTTTTTTTTTTGGTAAAGTCAGGGCTGGTGATGGGAACAGAATAAGTAGCTGTAAACAAAAATTATAATTTGGCTAACAGTAAAAAACATGGCGAGGGACTGAAAAATAGCTACTACAGAATTCAGGAACTGTGTATCCAAATACTGTGACTAAAAATACTCTGAATATGCAGTCTTTCTGGGAAGAGGTGGGTAGATGGAGCCGGCAAGAATCTCCATAGGTCACATCAGCACCTCGGACAGTTCCCAGAAGGCGTTTTCTCACGTTCCTTTCATTCCTGTCCGTTCACAATCTGATGATCAACGAATAAGTGCACAAGATTTAATTTGTGACAACTTATGCTTTCCTTTGCCCATCACCCATTCTTTTAACACCCAACTTTCACTCTACCCATTTCCCCAGCACCCCCCAGTCAGACAATGGAACTGTCTTACGAACATCTGGTGTAGATGTTTTCACTCCCGCTTCTAATTGGCTGGGAAGCAGCATTTGCCACAGGCACTGTTTAATTTCATTTCCATCCCCTGCATCTCACAGGAAAGAAATGGTCAATAGTTCAAATAAAAGAATCATCCTGGTCAGCTCCAAAATATGGCTACTTGCATGGTAATCAGCAAGTCTGTCAAATCAGCGATTTCTTTATTCCTAAGAGGAAAGGACTTTTCCTAAGGATTATGGTTCTACCACCCAAGGAGCAGCTCTTCACAAGTAGCTGCAAAGGCTGGCAAACCAAGAGGTCTGCTTTGGCTCAGAAACTCAGTTTGGCTCCTGGTAACCTCACTGCGTGCCTCAGCGGCATGTGCTCCACACACAGTCAGGCCAGTCTACTTCTATTTAGGAGGGATCACAACCAGGGGTGGTCCCCGCTTGGGCCTCCACATGAGGACTTGGGCATCGTTGGCATTGGGCTTCACTAGTGCGTTTGGGGGAATGGGTTCCATCCGGCTCAGGATCCGGGGCTGCTCCTGCTGAGTCCTGCCCACCAGCCGGGCCCGCTGTCCCAACAGCTGGAGAGGGTCCACCTCAATGTCCACCCTCATCCTCCACTTGATGGTCTGCAGAATGATCTTCTCCTTGGTGGTGGTGTTCATGGCCACCAGCCAGGTCGTGAAACTTTGGTCCCTCTTGATTCTTGTTAGCAGTGGCACATTGCTGTCACTCACTGGCACTGCCCATGTCACACTGGGGTAGAAATTGTCATTCATGCTGACGGAGAACCTGGAGATCTTGTTGGTGGGGCCAACCAGGGTCACAGTCTCTGTGGTGTTCCCATACCAAGGGTAGCTCACCCCATCTGAGTCACTGATGGCTTTTACTCTCCCTTCCCTCAAGTCAGGCAGTTCCCAGCTGGACCTGGCAAAGCAGAAGAGATGCACAAGAAAGGAAGAGGCTGAATGAATTTTGCTGAAGCCGAAGAGGCACCCACCACTTCCTAATGCACAACCTGGGTGAAACGGGAAATGCAGAAGGGAATTTGGGCCACAAAGTTCTGTGCTGTGCTATTCCAGGATTAAACGAGAACACATCAAAACGGAAATAAAACAGCAACACCAAAACAAATTAAATAAAACCATTGCTGACCCAATTGGAAGTGGAAAGCTCAGAGGCAGTTGTGAAATAACAAAGAGGGGCCAACCAGTTGGGATGATGGTGACTAGCAGCTTGGAGGCTTTCCACAGCAGGAACTGTTCTCTTGGAGGAGTATGAGGGTGCACAGTTTTGGTTTTGGGGGGAAGAACTGGTGGCTAGAATATGATACACTTGGTAGCAAGAGTATCAGGTAAAAAGAACAAAAGGAGGCAAAGGTATACTAATTTCTTAGAAGAAAAACACAACAGTATAATGTCTGGTAGTTGAACTGTAGCTTTAAGGAAATCCAGGGCTTAGAAAATGAAAATACAGAGATGCTGGTCACTTCTGGAAGCCATCTGGCTTGAGAACATTGCACTTTAGGCTGTCACGTGTGGTCTCTGATACTCTGCTCACTCCTACCAGCTTCCAGTCCAGCCTGAAAATCTCATTGCTTAATTTGGGAAGCTCACCCTGCTGGGGACCTGCCTGCTCTTTGTGGCTGTTCCCCAGTCTTGCACAGAATGAGGGAGGAGGGCATGCGCTCCACCCTTAGCCCATGTTTTGTCCCCCTGCCATAGACTGTTGTATATAATAATGATAATAATAATAATAATAATAATAATAATAATAATAATAATAGCAAAGGCTGATATTTATGAAATGCTTTTCTCTACTCCAACCACCGTGCTAAGTACTTTATATCTAGCTGGGGATTTGGCTCAGTGGTTCCACCACCTGCCTCGCAAGCACAAGAGCCTGAGTTCGATCCCTGGTACTGAAAAAAAAAAAAAAAAAAAAAAAAAAAAAA
>NW_022900931.1:42426870-42453862 GCF_012274545.1 Fukomys damarensis | reverse complement strand
AGCGCGAGTTACCCCTGGTGAAAAAAAAAAAAAAAAAAAAAAAAAAAAGACTGAGTGCTTTATGTTATCTCAGTTAATGGTCAAAATATTTGACAATATAAGTGATTTTATTTTCACTTTTCACATGAGGGGATGGGGGACATAAAGATGTTGAAGGAACAAGCCAAGGGCCTTGTCGATTTTACGAGGCAGAACTGAGAGTTGCTTGACTCCAAAGTCTATGTGTCTGGCCACTGTTTCATACAAGTACCCTTACATGGAGTGCAGGGGGCTCAGGCTGCTCAACGAAATAGCAGCTCCCAGGCTAATATGACGGGCTGGACTTGACTGTAATTGAGGCATTCTCCATATTTCTACTTCTGGTATAATGCTTGACAATGATACATAAGAATTTAATAATCAAAGAAAGAAATAAAGACTGTTTAATTCATCAGCTAAGAGGTGGTGGTCTGGCCTTGTTTGAGCTCTTCCTTTAAGGAAGTGTTAGCAATCCTGCAGGACTTTATCCAAGTGGTCTAAAAGGGAGCTGCGTGGTCAAGTTGGGGCTGACAACACTCAGCAGCTCCTCCTGTCACTCGGGGACATGGAGACACGAATGGCTGCTGCCACATGGCCCTGACAACACTTCCCAGCGGAGGGCCAGACCACCTCGGGAGGAGGTGAGCCCATAGCTGCAGGAGTCTTCTCTGTTGTCTTCATGTTCTGAGTAACTGCTGGGAATAATTGTAGTGTATCATGTTTGGTAGAAACTAAGTAACAGGAATTGACTCATGTGGAAAATGAGTTTGTTTTGTTACACATGCTAGTGTGTCTATGCTGGAGAGAGCTCCCCGATAATTCTATGACCATTTCTTATAGTGCCAAGGGAGTATGTGTTGAGTGTGATATAATCCTATAAGGATTAGTGGTTCAGTGGAGACTCCGTGTGTTAGCTGGGTTCATGAAATGACCACAGTAGTTATTGTGCCCCCATTTATTTCCTTGGTTGCCTAAACTCTATCTTCTGGCCTTTGGGTCCTTTGTGTGACTGGAGGACAGGAATTCTCAGTGGGCCCAGAGTGCCCTTGTGCTCCCTCCCTAAATGCAGTGCCAACAACCATGGAAGATCCCTGGGGAATTTCCTTTCAAGAGAATGCACTTGTTATTCTTTTACAACACTGTCCTTTTCACGACTGGCTATCTTGCTGGCTCCTACCGTTATTTTATCTGTAGAGACTTTACAGTTCATATTTTTACTACCATCTTTCTGCCCAGAGCTGGGCCCAACATCTAGAGGTCATTGTGGTGGAAAAAGCACAAAACTTTGTTCCCAATATTCTGAAAAAAGAAATTGAGACAATACAAAAAGGTGCAATCCTTTGCCTGTATCAGGAAAAGAAGAAGAGATGTTTTTCTTGGAGGATTTTTGGAACAGAGAAATACACTTCTTAACCTTCACATCAGAACAAAGACACCAGGCTGACTGTGGACCTTGGCAGGGTGACATCAGGGCCTACACACCGCTGTCTTTCTATAGCTGCTGTCTTGAAATCCTCTGAGTCTTAGGCATATTCTTTTCCACAGCCTCAAGAACCCAAGGTCTACATCATTAAGAGATGGCTTGACTTTGGAAAGAGTAAAAATTCATTAGGATTTCAGTTTAACAAATAGGGAGTGGCTTTCTCTTTAAAAAGTGTATTTTTATTTCTTTTATGAAAATCAGATGCCAATGTATATCACTTTGTGGCTTTTCTTTTTCTCTTCTCTTTTTCTTCCAAGAAGAGTTCTGTCTACAAAATGCATGACTGTTTTAGGCAGCTGATAAAATGGCTTTGATAATGGTTTGCAGCGAAGTTCCTCAAAGAACTATCCCAAGGAGGGGGCACTCGATGGCCATACAAGGGGATCACTTTAAGCAGGATGCTGGAGGCATCTCAAACTCCATGAAGCCCACCTTGAACTCATCACCCCCTTTATAACCCAGGACCTCGGCCTTGGTCTTTGCTGCTCTCAACCTTCTGGGCTAGGGCTGGGGATTTGGCTCAGTGGTTGTACCACCTGCCTCAATCTTCTGGGCTAAAAGTGGGGGTCACCTTTGGCTCTTGCCACCCCCTCACCTAATCTGCCACAGCTGCTGTACCTCCACATCCTGTGAATTTCACCCCCTAGGTAATGCTAAGCTTCTCTTTTCTCCATCCAACTCTCCCTGCCTTCATTTAATTGAAGCCCTCAGTATCCCTTACCTTCTCTACTGTAATGGCCCCCAACTGGTCTCCCTGTAGCCAATCCTGGTTCTTTCTTTTTCTCATTGACTTTATTGGTACATTTTAGGTGTACAGTACAGTTACGTTCATCATTGGTGTGGTTCTTTTAAATTCATCTCTTAGGCTGCACAATTGTTCAAACACACAAATCTGATCATGCCTTTTCTCTATAAAACCCCTCCATGGCTCCCCTGAATGGACATCACTAATATCACCCACAGGATCAAGTTGCAGTTCTATGCATGTATCACTGTAATATGATGTCTTTGCCTCTTTTGGGAAGATGCCTAGAAGGGGGTTCAGATCCAAGAATCACGTTCTCTAACAGGACAGACTTGACTCTTCACAATGTGGCCTCCCCTGCCCGCACACCATGCTGTTTTCATCTCTGCTTTCTTTGCCCATGCTCCATCCCCTGCCTGCTCTGCTCTTTCTCCTACTGAAGTGTCACATAGCTAACTGCTCATTCTCTACGACCCACCAAGGAGTCACCTCTGCCAGGGAGCCTTCTTTTCTGAGCACCATGGATGCATCCCTGTCTAGGGGGCCACATTATAATTATGGGCTTCATGACTGTCTTGCCCATTATATGACAACTTCCTTGAGATTGTGACTTACTTTAGACTCAGTGCCTAGCACATTGCTGGTACAAAGCAAACCATGCCTACGTTCCTGGAGCTTGGTTAAATCTGTATACAACAAAGTATTTTATCACTGTAAAGTACACTTTAGACATTTGCTCACCTTTGAAAAATCATCTACTATTTATTTAAAATGTATTATTAGACTAGCATTGTGCTTTGCACTGAAAATTATCCTGGTGGTGGTAGTAGGGGGTACATTTTTAAACAGAGCTGAACAGTTGGATGTATTTGCATAAGCTTATGATCCCAGCATTCTGGGAGGCTGAGGCAGGATAAATTCAAACTCAAGCCCAGCATGGGAAAGTCAATGACCTAGTGAGGCCCTATCTTGAAATAAAAAATAGAGGCTGGGGATATAGCTCATTGACAAGGCCCTGAGTTCAATCTCCAAAACAAACAAACCAATAAACAAACCCTTGACTGAATTAGTGAGTGTAAATGTATTTTGGTCACTTTAAATGTTATGTCTACATGCAAAAATGAGTGGCACTGACCCCAGATGATACAGGAATCCAGAGACACGGACACCCACACAGGCTGCAGCACAAAGAAAGCTCTGTGGAGAAATGGGCTATGGACATTCTCTTGTGGGAAGTTCCACATGGGACACATGTGACATCAAACATGAACTTAGAATGTCCAGGAAACCACTTGGGCCTGCAGTAAACGTTGGGAAGGGCGAGACTAATCCAGGTGAACAGAGAAGTATCATCTTGTACAGTGACTTTACAAAGGGGCTTTGGTACTTGGGCCTCCTCCTAGAAGTGGTGAGGCTTCACTCAGCACCAGGAATGGGAATAAGACAAAAGAGAATTTGAGGGCTGGAGCGAAGAAATAAGGGGGATTAGGAGCTTTACCACGCTCTAAGTGATCCCTAACAAAGCCCTCTTCTAGGCTGATGGCTGGGGAGATGGAGAGGTCATATATAAGGGCTACTACAAAGGGCAACCATTAAGTCCCTAGGGTAACCAATTTGTCTACAGATAAACCAGTTGATGTAGTAAAAGAGTCACTCAGAAAAAACCAAGTATGGTTGAATGTGATAGATGCGTGTTTACAATTCACAGGAGTAACAGAGCTGTGGTGCCACTGTGTGCCTAATATCCTGCACCGTTCAAGAACCACCACCAGTAGTGCCTCAAAGTGTGAATCTTGAGAGTGAGGATGCAGTTGTTCGTCTCTGCACACTCTGCCCTCATCATGGATTCAGCACATGGCAGATGCTTACTGCCCTTGTTCGTCCCGCATCTGTTTCCGCCTCAATATCCTTTGTTAGTTCGGCTTCATCTCTCACGCTGTCAACGCTAGAGGCTCCCAGGACTCAGTCTCCATCCTCTTTTCTACATTTCCTCAATGATCTCCTCTGGCCTCACGGTTTTAAGTCCCATTTGCACTCTGACAATTTCTTCATTTACATCTCCAGCCCTGATTGTTCCCTTGGGCTCCAGATCCATATACCTTACTGCCCATTTGCACAAAGCTTTGGACTCACTACTGACCACTGTCTCGCATTCCACACACTACCTCTCCGTAAATTCTGTCGATACCATTAAACACAAGATGTGATCAAAGCATACAGTAAATGTTTAATTTTTTAAAAAATGTATAACAAACCAAAGACACATTCCCAGTAAGCCCCTTCAAGGTTCTCTCCCTGCTTTGAACACACTTGTCATTCTTGCCAGTTTCTGATGCAGGTCTGGAAGTCCTCTTTTGTGTCTAGTTGCACTGTGGTGGCTGCCTGGATGTCTTGAACCGATTCCAAAAGTTTACCTTTCATGATCATTTTGACTTTGAGGGACAGCCAGAAATCACACGGTGCCAGATCCAATGAATAAGGCCAATGAAGACAAACCTTAATGTTTTTATTTTGCAGAAACTGTTGTAAATGTTTTGATTCTATTCCCACCGTGAAAAGACACTCACGAAAGAGGACTTCCAGAACTGCTTCAGAAAGTGGCAAGGAAATGGGATAAGTATGTTCAAAGCAAGGGGGAGGATACTGAGAGGGATTAATGGCAATGTATCTTTTACTATAATATACGATCTATTTCCAATTTCCTCTCTGACCTCATCATCTTTTTTTCCTCCATCTTGCCCATTCTGGCCTCTGAATACACCAAATAAACTCTCACCTGAAAGATTGAAAGAGTCTGAAAGATTTGCTGTTGTGCCTCGATCATTTGTGGCTTAAATACCATGTTCTCAGAGCAACCTCTGGTGCATGCAACCTCCTGCCCAGCTCTCCTCATCCCCAACGCTGCTGTAGTTTTCTTCACACAGCCTTCTATGTAGTGTATACTTCACTTGCTTTGCTAATGGCCCGTGTTCCCTCACCTCACTTGTGAGATGTAACTCCTAAGCAGATGAGGACTTCATGTTTTACTCACTGTGGTATTCCCAGCACCCAGATCAGAGCCTGGCACATAGAAGGAGCTGAAAATTATCAGTTGAATAAGTAAATATGGAGTTGGTCTAAAGTGAAAGATGTGAAGAGACCATGATTGCAAGTTGGATGCTGCTGCTCTTGTGACATCGACTAGACGGGTGGAATTTTGTGTGAGGTCACTGAAAAGTTGGGTCAAGAGCTCAGGAGAAATTTGGGGCTGGATGTGAGTACGGGCCAGCCATGCACTGGTTGGGGGTCACTTGGTGGAAGAGTTGGATGAAAGAGAAGTCCTGGGGGGAGGGTGTTGTTCATTGGCCAGAGCCAAATGGAGTCTGAAAAGCAGAGAAGAAGCCAGTGAAAGAGGAGAACTAGTTTCCAAAGCCAAGGAATTTCAGGGAGTTGGCAGCATCGAAGACACCGAAATGAACGAGGTTAAGAAAAGGCCATTGGATTTGTTAATTATCAAAGTAGCAGTAAACAGGCTAGTATGTGTCATTCCGTAAAGCAGGGATCTCTAATCTTGGGGCTATGGACCAGGGTAAGTTCATGTCCTGCTAGGATCCAGGCCGAATAGCAGGAGGGGAGTGGCAGGTGAGGCAGTGAAGCTTCCTCTGTGTTTACAGCCACTTTCCATTGCACAAATCACTTCCTGAGCCGCGCCTCCTGTCAGATCAGCTGCAGCATTAGATTCTCATAGGAACCTGAACCGTACTATGAACTCCACCCCTGTGAGGCAGCTTGGTTGCTTGCTCCTTTGAATCATCTGAAATCATGCCCTCTAACTCCTCATCCATGGAAAAACAATCTTCCACAAAACTAGTTCCTGATGCCAAAAAGGTTGGTGACCAGTGCCCGAGGGGTTTACAGGAACGAGTGAACACCAGGACAAGGTGAGAGTTCAGCTGATGCCTTTCAGATAGTTGGGCATGAAATAGACAGCTGCGCAGAGTAACGACTGAAAGCAGGACCTCTGGAGCCCATGGCTTGGGCCTGACACCTAGGGCTGCCACTTACTAGCTGTGCGGACACACGAGATCTTTTCTGTGCCAGTTTCCGTACTCATAACATAGGGACAGTGAGAAGCACTTACTTGATCTGCCTGGTGTAAGAATGAAATAAGACAGCAGTGGGAAGCACCCGGCACAGCGTGTGGCGCTCAGTAAATGACAGAGGTGAAGTGTAGGTAAAAGAGATGGGGCAGGGTTAGGGAAACATCCGCCGATGCCTCCCCATGCAGGCACTCCACGGTGATCACGTGGGGCAGGAACTGTGACACTCCATTGACACACAAGGAAAAGAAACTCAGAGTACAGATCCAAAGTTTTAGATATGAAGGAGGAAGGCTAGGATTGAAAGCCAGGTCCCTCACCTCAGACAGCACCACCCTTGTGGGAACAGTGCCTTTGAAATCTTAATCCCGTGCTTCCCTCCTTCAAGTCTTTGGTGCGGTGAGTTATCGAAATTGATCTTAGGAGACGTGAGTGTGTACCTCAAGTTGAGAGCAGGCTGACGAGCCAGGCAGGTAGTGCAACCCTGTAAGCCCAGCATTCTTGGAGGCAGAGGCAGGAGGATCTCACATGCAAGCTCACCCAGGGCAGCTTAGTAACTTAGTGAGACTGTCTCAAAATAAAAATGCGGCTAGAGATGTAGCTCAGTCTGAAGGATTTGGGTTCAATCCCTGGTACTGCAAAACCAAACCCAACCCAGAGCAGGCCGTCCCCATGCATAAGTCACTCTTGTTAGCCTCAAGTTCCTCATGTGTAAAATGGGTCGAAAAGTGACTCAGACCTCTGCCTCTTAGAGCTATGAGAAGGATCAGATGAAGTGACAGAGTATGAGCAGATGCCTAGCAAACTCTAACGTCCTCCGTCAGTATCAGTTGTCTTCTCACTTCTGCCTGCTCCCAAAGCCCTCCTCTTTGTGATAAACTGTTTTCACTTAGACAATCAGCCATTGACCCAAAGCTCATAGCTAATGGACTTGCCAATGGGCCTAATAATGAAAACATCGATTATTGCAACCTCCGTGCTTTCTGCATCTTATATTTTAGAAGAGGTGAATCTTAGGCATACCCAAATCTCACTGTTAAGCATTTCATTCAAATGAGTGGTCCCTGAGTTAATGTCCATGTCCATCGAGACCCAGCCTGTTCCCCCAGTGGCCAGGAAGGGCAGGGGGACTTCGTGGTCAGGAGCCCACCTTCCTCTCCACAGCCATGGAGGACGTGGGTGGGGGTGGCAGCAGTACTCCAGGAGGCAGGGTGTTTACAGGTGTGTAGGGCTTCATGACACTAACGTGCCCTGGTGGAGTGTGGGATGGGAGCAGGGAGACCACACACGCAGCACTGATAGTTTTGGGCCTGGAGTGCTTCAGGATGGCCCTGTCCTTAGGCCCAGGTGAGGGGAGGCCTGGCCTGGCCTTGCACCTTGACCCTTTCCATTATCTCCTGGCCATGCTCTCTGAGCAGGGAGTCTGTGCACTTAGGGATGTGCCCCTTCTCCTGCACCACCTTCTGCCTACCTGGGAGCTCCATATTCCCAGCCCAAACAGCTCTAAACCTGCCAGCAGGGTCCATGTGGCCTTTTTCTGGTCTATCTTCCCACGACAGTCCACGCCCCCGTGTGTGCACTTTGGGTCCCAGGGTCGCCGTCTGGGCTCTGCATGCGTGTGACGGTGCATCTTTCTCAACAGGGTATGGGGCCAGGGGTTGGGACTGGAGCTTCCTGTACCTGTATGGCACAGAATTTAAGCTGAACCTCACTGCAGGTTGTTATAAAGATATGTTTGTTTAGGTAGGACAACAGGATTTGATTCAGAGCTCTGCTGGCTTGACTTACAGCTTTTACATAGTCATAAGTAGGGTAACTGGGCCTTTGTATTAGTATTCAGGAGCCCACAAATGTTAGAGACAGGCAGAGGTGGGAGATCTGAGTGTGCAGCTCTAGATCCCTGGGCAGTTAGACCTGGGATTTTTTCCTTTTGTTAAGTGCACTGTTGCATCTGTTTAGTCTCAATACATTTTACAAAGCACTTTCACAAGCAGCATCACATCTGTGCACCAGTCTCACGAGGTGGGCATCATCCAGCTTCCTATCACCCAGGAGGGCACTTGCCCCAGGTCATAGAGACACGGAGGGGCAGAACCTAGTGACAAACCCAACATCCCATTCTAAGTCACGGGCTTTCCCTCTGTGCCCTGTGGACACTAACCGGCCCCAAAGCTCTGAGAAACAACAGTAGTTACGGATGACATCAGCTGATACACACCGCTGTGACCACACCGGTCCTTCAAACCCTGACACAGGTCTGAACAAGTGTGGACAGCCCCTGCTCCTCCCAGTGACTCCTCCCTGGCTACCTTAGTTCTTCTGCAGCCTTCCCAAAACACCTCTCCCAAATCCACCGAGGATCAGCGGTGATAATATCACTACTGACTTTTAACTTCCTGGAACCTGGCCCTGTTAGGAGAGAGTTCACGGTCTAACCACCATGGTGAGCCTGCTCTTTAAAGGAAAAACCGACCCCTGTGTTAACTTGGCTGCGCTCAGAGGGTGGGGAAAAAAAGCACTCCTACTTTCTTTCTTCATCTGCATGGCTGGGAACTAAGGAGTTACGGTCATTCACAGATTTGGAAAGTTAAAAGAGAACACAACTTCTGAAAGTCAGGCTTCTCTCCGGCATTAAGGAGAGGGATCAATGTGCTCCCTTCACGGGAGCCTCCGGCTCGGGGTCCGTTCTGACTCTGCCCATCCAGGAGAGCTGCACTAACTGGTCTGGTCTGGGGAGGTGCGGAGAGAAGAGGATGGAGCAGGCGGGGCTGGGTCAGGGGCTGTGGTCAGAGGTGGGGGAGCAGACAGGAGCTGAGCCGAGGCCTCTGTAGGAGGAGTCATGCAGTGCTCTGCCTCTGGGTGGCCACGCAACCCCTCAGACACAGCTCCCAGCCTGGCGCTGGCACCCCGCCCTACTCTCAGATGGCTTGCACCGTGATTACAGAGTAAGTTTAAAATGAGGATTTTCCTCCTTCTGCACTGTTTATGTCAGACTCCAAGAAGCCTGTAAATACTGTCCTCCCACCTCCTCCTCCGCCCTCTTCCTTTCTGACCACATCTTTTCTTCCTCTGGCACACAGGAGGCATTTTTTTCCCCCCACCGTAGAAAAGACAATTCCAGTATTTTCCAAGAGCCATCGGTGCTGGGAGAGGCCCCATGTTTAGGCAGAGTCTCAGGCTCTGCAGTGCGCGCCGTTTGGCCGATTTCTCCAGCACTGCGGCGGGCTCCTCACAGAGTCCTTCCGCCTCACTGCTCCGAGCTCAGCTCTCCGGGTCGGGGGCTCAGGACCCTGTGTGACCTTGCTTCGAAGGGACAATTCCGAGGTCCCAGGCGGTAGCCGGGTTTCTGGGTCCTGTCTGAGGACCGTTTGCTTCCAACTCCAATCCTGAGCCTCTCAGAATGAGGCTCCTTTTCCCGAAGCCTGTGGAAGCTGGCAGCCTTGCACAAGGGTCCCTCGTGCCTGCAGGATGGCTGTGCCTCAGGAGGGACGTAGCCTTTGGCTGAGCCTTCAGCCTCCTAGCAGGTACGAGGCCTTGTGCCGGGTACTGAGGTTTTTCCCACACTCAAGAGCTTGCAGCCCACTTGAGGTGATGACTCAGATGCCTTCCCCTGGGAGCGAAGTGCCACGGCAGGGTCACCCTGGGGAACTGGGCTGGAGTGGACCCCGGAGGACAGCGGGACTCAGCGTGGGCTGCACTCAAGTGGAGACGGGAGCAGCGTGCGGAGACTGCCTTGTCCTCCACTCTGATCCTCACCAAGCCCTCCTGTCCGTGTTTCTCTACTCTCCTTCCACACTGTGAGCACAGCTTGTCCTCTCTCTCGGGTCACAGCCGCCACCCTGCACCAGGAGCTTGAAACTTTGTCACTGGGTAACTTTCCCACGAATGTGGTCCCCTCCCCTCTTTCTTCCCTTCCCCTCCCCTCTTTCCTTTCTTCCTCCTCTCTCTAGACAGCGTCGTGTTCCTATTTTTGGCTGGCCTTGAACTTGTTCAGTAGCTCAGAATGGCCTTGAACTCAAAATGCTCCATTTCCTGTGTACCGCCATGCCATTCCGCATGTGGTTTAAAGAATATAAATTCTCCACACTCTGAAAACCCTACGGTGGCTTTCTACTGCACTGAATAATAGCCATGTTGCACTATTTGCTCTGCTTGTTCTCCTCTTTCCTTCTACCCCCAGCTCTACGGATGCCAACAACATCAACTTTTCTTGTTCATGAGCAAGAAAAGCTTCCTCTCAGGCCTGGGCTTTCGGACTTGCTGTCACCTCTGTCCTGCTTCCCTCAGGTCTTCAAGTGCTCGGTTCCTTTGCCCCTTAGGCTGCAGCTCACAGTCATCTCCCATGTCACGCAGACATTCTGTGTGCTGCATGTGCCTGCCCCGTGCCTGTCCTCCCGTGTGCACCGCGAGGACAGCTGGGTTGCACCACCGGTCACAGCTGCAACAACTCAGAGCAGGTGCATTCTTTAGTCAGCTTCAATGAGCCTGGCCAAAGTTTCTGGCACAGCAGGTAGGTCTTGCTGTCCGGGTTAGGTCAAGAGCACAGTGGAGGTAGCAAGTGAGGAGGGCTCTTCCAGGGTTCAGGGAGCATCTGATGTGACAGCCGAAGGGGTAGGGTGCAGACACCCTGGGGCAGGCATTGCTGGGTGTCCCAGCTGGGGGCCAAGTGCCTCCCACTGCACAGTTGGCACCAGACATGGCTGGGCTGGGAGGGGAGGACACAGGGGCCAGGTGTGGCCGGGGGGTGCAACGCACACTTCATCCAGAGCATGGCAACCAACCACAAGCCCTACTTCCATGCTCTGAAGCTGGGTTAATGGCAGATGACACAGGGAGAGTGAATACATCTGCTTTCCTTTTTATTTTAGAACTTTGCTGTTACATGTAGAATTTTGGAAAAGATACGGTGGGAAGGAAAGCAAAATGTGAAAAGTGGTTGTCTATGATTATGGGTCTTTTTTTCCTTTGTTTTGTATGGGCTCTGATTTAAAAAAGTAATTTGGTTGTAGAAGAAAAGAGATGAGTTATATCATAGGCCTGCAACAGCACAATTGTGAAGCATCTGGAACAAAGAGCAAGAGGAAGAGGCTGGAAATACAATCTGGTCTGGGCAGGCTGAAGGGTGACCGGAGGTGATGTGGAGAGGACGTGGGATAGGGACACTACCACCTGCTGGCCACCTGGCCCTGGACATGTGGCAAGGCCTCTCCGGGCTTTAGTTTCTCATATGAATGTGGAAGATGAGAAAACCTACCTTGTAGGTTGTTTTTAAAGATAAATCTGTACAATGCCAGGCACACAACAGGTGCTTTTTCAGTAGGAGCTATTGTTACATGCACTGCTTATTTGAAACTAACGTTGACTGGCTGGGACCTGAGCTTCTCCCAAAGGGACTGTTAACTGAGTATTTTTCCCTTCCGTCTTGACAAGGAAGCAGGAGGGCAGATGACCACACTTCATTTACACAATGGGACCCTTAAGTAGAGAGAGAAATGACCCATTTATATCATGCACCAAGAAAAACACACATCCACAGGTTCCTTTTTATGTACAAGGTAGGTTTTCTTGGACACTTATTTTGTTCTCAACATTATGTTAGACTTTGTTTTTGTTTGTTTTTTGGTGCCAGGGAATGAACTCCGGTCCTTGTGCAGGCAGTGGCACCACTGAGCTAAATCCTCAGCTCTAGACTTTGTAGATAACATAGATCACCTTGACCACACACACACATATTTTGCATACAATTTTGTAGAGGAAGTGTTCTTAGCCAAAGAATACTTGCTCTGGAAGTTAGGGGCTTGTTCACAGAATGATCTGTATGTGCTGGGTGACTTTTGGGCTACTTTCTCCAATCAAGCCCTTTCCTCATTTACATAACAAAGAGACCAGAATAAACAGCCTCATGGATAAGGCTTTGGCAGCTCCTATATTCATTGACTCAAGACCTCCATCCTTGTGCTGCTAGTGGGATTTTCAGGACCAAGCATGTGAAAAGTACTGGTTTCTGAAGAAAAATGTAGGGCTACTCCCCAGGGATGAGCTATTCCGCCCCGACACAAGTGGCTTTCCCTGAGCACGAAGGCAATGGAGACTCAGAAGGTTCCCCATTGCTATCCTAAGTCTGCTGCCCTAAGCCACCTGTTGGGGGAACGACTGCAGCTTGGAGCCCTGCCCCACGTCTTGGATTTGCTGTCAGGTGGTGGAATGAGATACCAGTCTGGCCTGCCTGCTGAGCAGATCCCAGCTCCAGGGCCAGAAAGTCTAAACAGCGCAGCTCCTGAGACTGAAAAGTCCTGACACTGGCATCATCCAAACCCCTTCTTTCATTTTTTCCCTTTGCTCTTTGCCATTGACTAGGAGGTGTGACTCACTTACGTTCTTTTGCAGTATCCGACTGGGATTCTTAGTATGGAATGTTTTGTGGGTCCCTAGAGGCATCTCCCCATTTCCCCCATGTGGTTGGTGCCAGCCTGGCACTGCTTGCTCTTCTGTCTCATCACCTGCTTTCGCACAGAGCACCTGCCCTGTAGCTGCTATTTATAAAGACACGACTGGCTTTCCGGGGCTGAGTCTAATGGCGGCATTTGCATCTGATGGAGACAGTGAACAGTGGAGATGGTCAGCAGCGGACCCCTGAGCAGCCCTTAGGTAGCAGGTCACTGCGGCCATCCCTTGACTTCCGGACCTAAAGTTCTTTTGGCTTTGGAAGTGAGAGCCAGAGAACCAAGATCGCTTTGGTTCTGCTGGTCTAGACAGCAGTTGTTGCAATTTATTCCCGTGTGACTTGGAAATCATGCAGGGGACACATCTTCAAGGCCAAGGAGACAATGATAAGAGCATGATGTATCTTAGGCACATTCAGCTAATGACAGGCACGTGGTCTGGGGTCATCTGAGAAAAACTACAGCTTTTAAAGAACCAAATAAAGTCAAATCTGCCCCTTCCCCAAGTTAGGGAGATGAAAGCAATTTTAAAGCAGAAAGAAAGAAACTGTGGGAGGAAGCAGATACAGGTTTCTAGAGATGGTAGGTGCCACCCCGTTAGATGGCAAGGGTGGCACCTTGAAAGAGGACATCTAATGCCAGCTGAAATACTAGGGTCCGGAGGGCAGGCATGTTGCCTAGTTCTCAGTTTAGCCTGAAGATGCCTGCTAAGGCTGTGAGTCAGGAGAGATGTACACACAGTAGGTTGTAAACAGCTGCTTTAGGGAACATGGGCAGCCTCAAGCAGGTGAGCAAGGGTGATGACTAGGGACCCGTTAGCCTGTGCACCACATAAAGCCTGAATTTCCTGTAGCCATGGTGCTATACGTTTGTAACCTCAGCATTCTAAGGGATGACACGGGAGGACTGTATGTCCCAGCCCGCCTGGGCAACTTAAAGAAAAATAAAATGATAATGAGGCTGAGGATGTAACTTAAAATTAAGTCCCTATGTCCAATCCTCAAAACAAATGAATAAATAAATAAAGCCAGAATGACTGTCAAATGTGCTCCAAGAGGAACAGGGAGTTCACTAGGTATTTATTAGCTGAATGAGAGAAACAGAGCAGATGACCCAGGGCCAGGCTTGGGAGCAGGCATGCCAAGGCACCAGCAGCATGTGGATACCAGCAGTTTCGCTTTTCTCCTGCCTTTCAGGTCACCGAAACATCAACGAACCAATGAGAAGGACTACGGCCAGGCCACTGCGTTCAAGCATAGCTGCTCTGACCTTAGCTCTGGGGAGCTCCCTGACCCCAGGAGCTGCCCGCACCCCACCTGCCTACCCACCCGGCAGGCTCAGGCTGCTCTAAGGGGCACCATGTCCCTGGGGATTAACACTGGGAAGGGAGGGGCATGCAGAAAGACTGAGGTCCAGCGGAGAGTCTGGTAGACCCTGGGTCTGGGCCCCTGGAGAGACAGAGTGCCTGGAGGTCAGGGCAGTGAGGGCTGGGGGCTCCTTGCTTGCAGTGGTCCAGAAGTGTCCAAAATCTGGAAACTACGAGATGAAGTCAAGGAGATCTGTTTGCTGGAGCAAGAACAAGGCCAGGGAGCCACAGAGCAAAACAGCTATGGTGGCAGGGTTGGGATGACCAAGGTAGACAGAGGGCAGGAATTTCAAGTCAGGGTCTATTAATACTGACACATGGTCCTGGCAGGAAGTTATTATGTGCCCTGCATTGCACTAAAAGCTTCACGGCAACCTTAAAGCAGGCAGCGTGTGGCTCCCACCCCACCTTTTTTTTTTTGCACAAGGGAGCTGAGGCTGAAACCAAATCACTTGCACCTGACTGGCTCCCCAGCCCCTCTCCTCCCGTACTAAGCAAAGGCTGCCTTGGCCCTACTGACCAGGGTCCCCAAGCCTACTCTCCCTCCCTCCTCACCCCTAAAGAATTGGTTCTCATCACAGGTGATATTACAGAGAGGCATGGCCCCCGGGGGGCACAGTGGCAGGGTTGGCTTTGCCAGAGCCACTGGCTGGCTGTTAGGAGCAGTGATTTCTTTCACTGGCACCGAGGGTGGGAAGATGGAAGGAGCCTTTCAGTTCCTACCAAACAATACCCAGGGAGAGAGGGAGGGGAGCAGCGGGGAAGGGCCAGATTCATAGAGCCGAGCAGTGGAGAGGGCAGACCCAGGGAAGCCTAAGGGTGGAGGCGGAGGGGTCCAGCAGCACAGATCCTAAAGTGAGTTTATTGTTTTTGTTAACTTTCCACTGTGTGTTCTTGCGGTTCCACGTTTCACTGCACGCTGAGCAGGGCAGCCGATGTGCGGAGTAAGGGGCAACAGTTGGGCCACGGCAGGAGCTGTGAGGGTGACAGGACTTGGGAACGACTTCCCAGCGCACACAGGGATGCGGTCTGCAGGGAGCAGCAGCGGACACACGTGTGGGGACAGCGGAATGCACACAGCTGGTACCAAATCGGAGGGGTACAGGCTGCAGCTCCAGGGCGCCTAAGCATTCTAGCGGGTCCAGGTGTAGCCCTGGATGGAAATGCTTCACGCACGTGCTCTCATTTTGCCTACAGCAACACGCTAGATGGCTGCCGTCTCAACCTGCTCACTTTGAAAGGAGGAAACTGAGACCCAGGGGCTGAGACCCAGGGTGCCAAGCTGGAGCAAGTCACAGAGGAGGCAGGGCTGTGGCTGGCAGCGGCCGCTGCACTCCTCACTGAAGCTCCTGGAGGGAAGGACCATTTCCGGGGCACCTCTCCCTTGAGGCTCTACACTGGGTGCTTTCTGGCCTTAACTTGCTTGTTGGTCCTGAGTCCCAAGAAAGGGGGCACTGCTAGCCCTGTGTTATGAGCGAGCAACTTTGTTGGAAAGAAGCTAAGTGATGACGCATCTCCATTTGCTCAGCTCCAAAGTGTCAGTGCTGGGAGTTAACCCCAGGAAAGAGTCCTCCACACCGGGCTGTGGTTGCAATTTCTGTTACACTATTTACCTGCTTCCCCCATGCCCATCTACTTTGCTTGTTAACTGGCTAATTCCTTTAACCAGGAACTTTTAAAGTCCTATGTATCTAAGCAGCAGGTGGGGAGGGGCTGCAGAGAAGCTGGAGTCCTGCTCCTGGCCGGCGTGTGAAGAGGGCTGGGAAGAGCACTTGTCCAGCCCAGGACGGCTGTGGGTCACCACCACCCCCAACGCTCCGGGCAGTGGCCTCTGTCCACGGGTGGATCATTTCTGTTCTGATGGTGGTGCAGTCAGCCTGAGCACCAGCAGGCGAGCTGCATGCTACAGAGGCCTCCAGCCCCTCTGCTCTTTGGTATTAAGCTGAAATCAGAGCCCAGTGACCCTTCCTTCAGTGGGGAATCCGCCAAGCTGTGGGGGCTGCGGTGGCCTGGGCAGGAACACCAGCACCCACCTGCACGCCATCTTCCTCCACCTGCTCTGTTTTTCACACTCTCTTCCCAAGAGGTCCTGGTGGGGGCAGAAGAGCACTGGCTCTGAGGTCAGAAGACCCAGGTCCACATTCTGGCCTGTCACTCAGCAGCAGGACTGTCAGCAAGGCTGTGCGGGGCCTTCATGTCCTGAGCTGTGAAATGGGATAATAACGCCCTCCCCAGACATGCCATGCAGATCATAGGAGAAGCCTGTGCCATGTTGATTTTCAGTGTTAATTCCCAGACATGAGCAGTGGCATCCAGCTGCTGGCCAGCTGTGCTGTGCCCCATCCTCTGTGACAGGCTTCCCGATGGTTCTGCCCGCTGACTTTTGGAGGACTGGGTCTCTTATCCACAGCACCCAGCTTTGAGGCAGATGCCGGGCTAGCTGGGGTGTGAGTGGAGCTGGGTTGGGGCCTTCTCACGGATGCACATCCCCTAAAGGGCAGCTCACTGCTGGTAGAACCCAAACATCCAGCTTGTTCCTTATGGTCCAGCGAACCTGGTCTCTGACTGCCCCCAGCTTCATCTCACACCAGCCCCCATGGTTCATCAGCTTCCGTGCCAGCCTCCGCCTCAGGGCCTTGCCTTATGCTGTGTGGAAGTACACATTCTCACTGTTCCCTTGGTGGACTGGGAATAATCCACAGGTCTAAGTTATCACTTCCTCTGGGATCCTGCCCTGATGCACACACTGCCATCTGCCCACACTGAACTAAGGTAGGACTGTCTTATGTCCTAACTTAACAAGACACCCTCCCTGTCTTTTGATTTATAACCATTTATAATGAATATGTGCGAGCCTGTGTATGGATTACTGCTCATCTCATCACGCAGGCTGGAATGTGCTCACTCTGCCCCCATCAGGGTCTGGCACACGATGGTATCTCCTAAGGTGGGGACAGAGTTTGTTCAAGAGGGGAGGCAGCAGTCAGTGGGGAGGGGGAGAATTACTAGATGGAGGCCAGTGGGAGGGCAGGGGCTCTAGAGGCTGACAGATGGGGTCCAGGAGAGAGACGCCAGGGTGGCTGTCTAGGTTTCCGACGTCAGAGCAGCAGCCTTGAAAGCCGCAGATGTGGCTTTTCAGTCTGGTGCGGCTGGCATCCAGAGTGCTTTGGGAGCTGAGGAGTAGGCGAGGAAGTAGAAGGGCTCTATGAAGGGACAGACATGGCCTGTGTCCCCATGGGATGGGGCGCCCTGCTGCCTAGCATCTGAGAGGGTTGGAACTTCAGTACTCTTAGACTTACTGGGGCGCCTGCTAGCGTAACCAGAGTGGGCGAACTAGCAGCTTTCCCTTGTGTGTCTGCTGCCTTGTCCTGCAATGCTGCACCGACTGCCTAGGATCTGGCTCCACTGTCCCCAAGCCGCACTGGGGCCTTTGTTCTCCCAGCACCAATGACAAAGTCAAACAGCGAAGGGGAGGGGAGGAGGGAGAGCCACACAGGAAGCTAAGTGCCTTTTCTAGAAACCACTTTCTTAAAATAAAAGACTTCATATCCACGCCACTTACACAGCGCTCCTGTCTCTCCCAGAGGCCTGTGATTCTTCCTTCCGTGGTCCACCTTCTGACCGTGTGCTCTGGTGTGGGGTGGGGATGTTGATATAGAAATGAGGGAAAAGAAAGCCCTCCCTGTGTGTACCAATTTTGAGGGACCCTGAGCACACAACCGTGGGTAATGACTCTACATTCCCAAGCCAGAGCCACTGTGACCATGTGTCCACTCAATGACACATGGTCCTGCCCAGCCCTGGACAGGCAGAGCAAGGCTACACCACTGGACTGACCCCTTATTCAACAGGAGGACTGGCTGTAAAAGCACAAGTTGAGGGAAGCAGATGTCATAAGCCCAGGGAGAAGCCATTTTTCCACCAGCAATGTAGAGTCATACAAAATCATAGGTTATTGGGCTGGGGATTTAGCTGAGTGGTTCAGCGCCTGCCTCGCAAGCACAAGGACCTGAGCTCGATCCCCAGTACTCCCCCCAAAAAGATCACAGGTTATTAATTTACTTTTTGGTGGTACTAGGGAGTGCATGTAGAACTTTTGCACTGAGTTATATTCCCAGCCCTTTTTATTTTTTTTATTTTGAGATAGGATCTGAGTCGCTCACTTCCCCATCCTGGGCTCAAACTTGTGGTCTTTTGGCTTCAGCCTCCTGCAGGAGGGATCCCTAGCCAGTACCAGAGCCTGTTAGAAACCAAGCCACACAGCAGGAGGTGAACGGCAGCTGAACCAGCAAAGCTTCATCTGGATTTCTAGCTGTTCCCCATCACTCACATTGCTGCCTGAGCTCTGCCTCCTGACAGATCAGCAGAGGCACGGAATTCTACATAAGAGCAAAACCTACTGTGAACTGCACACAGGAGGGATCTAAGGTTGCACATTCTTTGTGAGAATCTAACACTTGATAATCTGAATTGGGATTGGGGCAATGATGCTAGTGCTGGAGAGGCGCTGCAAATACAGATTAACATCAGCAGAGAGGTTTGGCTGTGCAGGGATTAAAATAAGTGAAGTGCTTGCAGACTTGTATTAAAACCCTTTTGGTGAGTGGCAAGTGGCAGTTAAACTGCATCTGGTGAAAGCTTTACAGTGTTAGGTGAGTCAATGTACTCCGATTACCCAGCTGCCCCTGGTGGCAGGCGTTAGGTCAGAACCCAACACTTTTAGCCCAGGTATGGCCCGCCCATTATTTTGTTTACCACTCCTTACCGCCTCGTTTGCCATACTGCACACTTGTCTCCGTCAGTTTTGGTGAGCACACAAGCGAACAAACCCTAGACAAAATGAGTTTTAAAAATGACAGTGGAAGGCTTCTTTGGAAAGAAGACAAGACCCATGATGAGTCAACAGGACCCTAACAGTGCCAACAAAAAGAAAGCTGTATTTGAAAGAAAATACCAAGAGTCCCACTGAAATTACAGGTTCTATGCAAAAGGTGATTCACATTCACCAAGTGTGCTCTGTATAATATGTGGAGACTGGCTATCTAATGAAGCCATGAAACCTTCAAAACTGCTTTGCTTTATCGCGACCAAGCACCCTGCATTAAAAGATAAGCTGTCAGAGTTTTTTCAGAAGAAAAACATGAACACAAAGAACAGAAGCAATAATTGAGGGCTAGCACTTCATCAAATGTGTCTGCACTGAGATCATCATTCTTAGTGGCTAACCACACTGCTAAAGCTAAGAAGCCTTTTATTATCAGTGAAGAATTGATCCTGCCTGCTGCTAAGGACATCTGTTGTGAACTTTTAGGGGTGGCTGCAGTTCAAAAGGTAGCATGTGCTCCTCTTCTGGGTAGCACTATATAGACACAGTGATGAAAGAGCAGAAGACACTGAGGCACAACTGTTAAAAGTTATTGGTGGGTCTCTGTGGTATGCTATCCAGGTTGTTGACTATCAGTGCGGACGATAAGGCAGTGACACTTATTTTTGTAGGATCTGTTTTTCAGGAGGATGTGCATGAAGGCATGTTCACTTTTGTTGCCAACCAATACCACAGATGGTCTTTGAATGATTACATGAAAAGACTTGGTTATTTTTTGTCAGTACATGCATGGGCAAAGTAGCTGCCATGACTAGAAGTTCCTTTTAAATGTAAATCTGTGCGCAGTGCCATCCATAAAGAAATGGTGGTTAGGAGTCCTTAACTCATGTTTGTGCATGCAGCTCTTTGAGGAGACAGATGCAGAGCACACAGTTTTGTTTTTGTTTGTTTGTTTGTTTGTTTGAGATAGGGTCTCACTACATAGTTGAGACTGACCTTGAACTCACTATGTAGCTCAGGCTGGTCTTGAACTCACAGCAATCCTTCTGCCTCAGCCTCCCCAGTGCTGGGATTACAGGCATGCGCCACCACCCCTAGCCAGTTTTATATGCAGAAGTGAGATGGCTTTCTAAAGAGATGTCACTGGCCAGAGTTTTTGAGTTATGAGAGCTGCTCCAGAGATTTCTTTTAGTAAAACAGTCACCACTGGCAACATGTTTCAATGACACAGAATGTGTCACAAAACTTGCTTACTTGTGTGACTTATTCAACCCACTTAAAGAACTCCATCTGTCACTTCAGGAGAGAATGACAACTGTGTTCAAGTTGACAGATAAACTGGCTACATTTAAGGCCGAATGAATTATGGGGGTAACAAATTGGCATTTTTTTACATATTTCAAACAGCAGAAATTTTGACAGACTGAGACAGGGTCTTCTTTCTCCCAGCTTGGACACAAGCACCTGCCTCAGCTTTTGAAAGAGTTTGAGCATTACTCTCCAATCACAAAAGACCCTTGAACAGGGAAGAGGAGATCCATAAACATTGTGAATAAATCAGATGAATTGACTTTGTGCTAGAAGAGTATCTCAAATAATGGTGGTCTTTTGAGACAATTTCAGATCTACACGTAATATGGATTAAAGTCAAGGCAGAATATTCTGAGATTGCCACAAAAGTACTGAAAAGTTTGTTTCCATTTCCAACATCCTATCTTCGTGAAGCAGGGTTTTCTGCAGTGACAGCAACCGAAAATGAGATTATGGAGTAGACTGGACTCACACTTCAGTCTCCCATCACCCCAAGACAGGACCATCTTGCTGCAGAAAAACAAGCCTAGGGCTTCCACTGATTCTGCATTATGATGACTTGTATAATTATTTCATAATATACTATAATGTAATAATAACAGAAATAAAATGCATGATAAATGTAATAACTTGACTCATCCCAAGACTTCCCCTCTCCTGAAATCATGGAAAAATTGTTTTCTATGAATGCAATTTCTAGTTTCAAAAAGGTTGTAGCTGGAGCACTGAGATTAAAGAGGTGCATCATCATGCCCAGCTAATTTTATCTTTCTATGGCTACAACTGACTTGTGCAAGGGAATGCAGTCCAAACAAAAATCAGTGATAAAGAAAAGCCACTTCAGAGACAGGGCTTGTCTGACACAGCTGGATGATTCTTTGGACCATTTACCGTGTGCTTGGCACTGTCCTGGGTGGAGGGACACTAATACCTGTGAGAGAGCATCCCTGATCTGCGTCTGTGTTATTTTGAGGAAAGACAGAGGCAGAGCACATCAATCCATGTAGGGCATCATGGGGCATTAGCAAAAGGGCCTGCGAAGGCGAGACGGTGGTGGCAATGACAGCTAATGTTTACGGAGGGCTTACTCCAGGCCCATATTGTTCAAGCAGTTCGCCTGCATTAACTGATTCACTCTCACAATGACCCAGATAGGGTGGTACTAGCACTACCCCCACTTTAAGGGGTGGAATGAGGTCAAGGGAGGTGAAGGGCAACACAGGTCCAATGGCCCCCTCAGCAGACTCCTGGATGCGTGATGAGCAGAAGAGGAAACAGCATCACCAAAAGGCCTAGGGAGGCCCAGTGTGGGCAGAAATGGTAGAAGAAGTGATTTTTCTATTACTTGGGCACAAAATTCGGCTGTTTGTGAGGCTGGAGGGTGGCGGCCTTGATAATTCCCTCGTGGCTGTCTTGCTGAGCTGGTATAAAAGCATGCATTTTTTGGGCTTTGCCTCCCACTGCCATGCAGAAGTCCCACCAGTATTTGGTGCCTTAATTAATGGGAAAGGAACGAGAACCAGATACAGACTTGGCACATTTCACAAAATGCTCCCCATTCAACCTTCATGAAAATCCTATGAAGTAGATTCTAGGTCCTCCTCCTTATAGTCAAGAAAACCAAAGATTAGAAAAACTAAGCAATTTTTCTTGAGGTCCAACAGGGCTTAAACCCACGTCCACATTCTGTTCTGTTACCTACCACACACGCTCAACTTCTCCCTGAGGCAAGACAGCGGGAGAGCCTAGAAACTGTGTCATCTACATGGTTCAACCATTTGTCTACAAAACAAAGAGTAGGCACTTCGTGTATCAGAATCTGTTTTTCCAGCACTTGGCTTTCAAGAAGATCTGTCTAAACTACCTATAAAATACTTGGTAAACATAAGCCAGAAATAATTAGCTAATGAGCTAATATCAATGTTAATTATCTGTGCCAGTGGAGGCAAACATTTATGTGGGGAATAAAAAGTTGTGGAAAAATGTCCCCAGGATGGTGGAGCCACCCTGGGCTGTACTCCCAGGCCTGTCTGGTGTTTCTCCCTGTCCCTGTCCAACAGGGGCTTGTTTATAGGGGTCCCTCTACATATCAGTGCTCTCAATACCTCACCTTCCTCCCACCCTCTTAGCTTTGCCTTGCTCTTCCGTCCTGGAGATATTCATCTGAAATTCTATTTTAAATCTCTGCCTAATGGTCTTCAAACCTCAGATTTATATAAACTTGCCCCCTCTCCCCAACTTCTTTGGTGGTACTGTGGACTGAACTGAGGAGCACCGATTTACATCCTCAACCTTCTTTGAGACAGGGTCTTGCTATGTCTCCTAAGCTAGGCTTGAACTTCATATCATTGTGCCTCAGCCTCCCCAGTAGCTGGGATTACAGGTGTGATCCACCACGACAGGGTTAAGCCTGTTCTTGTTATTCACGCTGTAGACTCTAGTACCCCATTACTCTATGCTCCTCAGCTGCAAGCCATCTTTGCATGCCAGTCCTGACCCTCAGGACCCCAGGGCATGGACTCCCTGGAATAACCTTTGCAGTGCATCATGGATTTTAGTTTCAGCCCAATCAACCCAAATATACTTTCTTAAATTCGATGACATCTGATCAGTTACTTATTGTGATATGATGAGAAAAATATGCACCCAGAAATGTCATTCTAATATACATTCTTGAGGAATGAAAGAATACATAACTTTGTTTAACTGATAACAGCACTGCCTAAGTGGAGATGATCAACATCTGTATTTTATACTGGATTCCATTGACATTGTAACCTGTCATTAAGAGATCACTCTGGAATTAAAGTTGGTCTCTCTGAGTCCCAAATCTATACTCTTTACTTCCTGCTTGCAAATCCAGTAAGAGTTAAGGATATGTAAAAACACAATGAAAGCTTTGCAGAGAAGTATCTGGGAACATAAAAGTCTTCATGTAATATGTAAATAAGCACCTATTAATTTTTTGTTTTGTAAGTTTCTTAAAAAAGTATATCTATATATCTAAATGTATCTCTCTCCATCCACCCATTCATCCATGGCCCAGAACAAGTACTAGGCAGAAAGGGTTTAGGATGACATGCCCAAGTTGTGCCATGATTTCTGCCGTAAGAGGTGATTGTGAACTGCAGGGTTATCTGCAGATGACCTTACCAGATTTCCAAGCAACTGTTCAAGTCCCTGTCCTTGCTATGGCTCTCATCAAGACACAAGGGGCTGTCAGGGCAACTGTCTCTTTTTACTTCGTTTTTCTCCTGGCCCTGTGTGACCCAGAATCCACAGATTCCCATTCAAAATCCTTCTTTTCATATGCAGTGTCCTTCTATGCCTTCCCACATGAAAGAGTCGCAGAGACTGAGCCTGTGCCAAATTAATAGAGGACAAACCCCCGAGAGAAGTGTGTCAGACCAATTCTTGGCAGAATAAAAGTGTCTGGATCAGCAGAGGCTTCTCAGGAGCCCGTGAATGGCAGACAGGTCAGTCACGTGGGAAGCACTCTATTATGTTTAAAAGAAGGCAACAAAATTAGCAGATGTAGACTGGTCACTGAGGTAAGGCAGGCATTGATTTTTGATGGGCAGGACAGGGCTGCTGTGGCAAGAATGCAGAGTCCAGGCATCAACCACTGTGCAAGGGGACGGGGGCCTGGGAGGGGAACTGGGGCGTGTGGGTGAGCATGTTGTGTGTGCACATGTGTGGGGCTCTGAGTGGATGTTAAATGGAGCCAGGGAGGCAGGAAGTGGAGGGCTGCAGGAGACAGGATGCGGACTGACCTCAACCATGAAGTGCTGACTGCACCCTGAGCGGAAGTCCCCTCTGTGGGGCTTCACCCAGGAACGTGCCCAAGTCCATAGCCAAGAGAAAGTGGTGGAAAGTGGGGGTCAGAAGCAGGGGAGGTGGGGAGGATGGCAGCCAAGTGGGCCCCAGTGGAGAAAGAGGGTGCAGTCCAGAGGAGGGGACAGGTGTGGAAGGCCACCTCCCTGCTGTGGGCACAGGCCCACCGGGAAGCTGAGTCCTGTGCTCCCTGTGTGAATCGGGCTCCACACAATGGTGGGGTCTCCGCTGGGAGATGTGTGTGCCAGTGCTGACCCCAGCCCTCTGGAGGGGCTGCAGTGGGCACTGTCCAATCAAGGTGGCCCCAGCACTGCCCTTGGCCATGCTGTAGTGCACCGAGACGAGTCTGAGAGTTCCTGCTGTCGTGTTCTGTCAGGGCAGATTTTTCTCGGCTTTAAACAGTCAGCACTCTTCCTGAAGATGGACAGTGCTCTATGAGAGCAGGGACCAGAATGTGTCTGGATTTCCCTGCAGTGAGGTTTTGACATTGTGTCCGTGCTTCCATGCATTGGGGTGGTCACATGTCCTGGAGGGAGCCTTGTGGTTGGGGGCCAGGTGAGGCTGAGTTACAGTGCCAGCTTCTGAGGTTTCTGCCCCTACAAGGGGTAATCAAAGCACATGGCGAATATTCATATTAAAAAATCTAATTACAGTGAAAGACATTGCCAAGCACGATGGGCTAAGTACATTTAAAATGAGGGGGAATATTTTGAGGGGGATTAGTGGCAATGCATCTTTTACTTTAAGGACTTTAAGAAAACATTTAAACATTCACCATATTTTTGGATTGCACCTTGTATCTCAGGCCAGAGGGCAGAGAGCATTTTACACACGTCTTCATTCATCCCTCAGTGTAGCTCTTCTGCAAGAAGATAGTGTTAGACCCATTTGATGAACAGACAGACCCTGCCTTACAAAGTTTCAACTTGTGATTTCTTGACTTTATAATGGCACAAAAGTGATATGCATTTAGTAGAAACTGTATCTCGAAATTTGGATTTTAATCTTGGGCTAGTGGTACACAGGAAGACCCTCTCATGATTCTAGTGGACAAACAACTGCTACTTATGTTACAGTGGACCATGTAACCAGACAGTGAGATTTGGTAGGCTGGGTATGTTAAATGCATTTTGGACTTAGGACATTTTCAATTTAGAATGGCTTTGTCTGGACATAACTCCACTGTAAGTTGAGAAGTATCTATGTTAGAAAATAGGCTCAGGGAGCTGGGGCGACTTGTCCAAGTGACCAAGTCAGCAGGCGGTTGAGCTGGCAGGCCTCTGCAATACACAGGACAGTGCCACTGAACAGTCCACTCGGCCTGTCCACGCTGCCCTCTGGAGGGTCCTGCAGAGCAAGGCTGCCCACGAGCCCTGTCCTTGGGTGCTGCATCCTCTGTTCCCAAAGGGCTGGCCCTGGCCCTGCACATAGGTGGCACTGCAAACTCCTTACGGTGGCCTCTCCAGTGTTGTGTGATTGGCGCGAGCATCTAGGGTAGGGAGGGACTAGAAGGACTAGAAGCAGTCAATGTGCACGGAGACCACAGGGACAGAGAGCAGTCTGACGAGTATAAAGAAGGAGAGGTAGGCTGTCAGCACACTGGTGGGCCAGGAATGAGGAGAGGTGGCAGGACAGCTGGCAGAGGGCCAGTGGCCAGCATGCACGGCCTGCCTGGGGCTGTCCTGAGACACAAGTGCACTTGGGGGATGTGTATTCTCCACGGCTACCCAACTCTGGGGCCCAGGCCGTCCAAAGCCCTCCCAGGAGGGGAACCAGGACTGCAGGGAGCAGGGGCACCAGTGCCATTCTCAATTGGAGCCTGGAGCCAGCACCTCCGCCTCTGACTGCCAGGCACCATCCCAGAGAGGAGCTCCATGGGACCCCAGGCCTCTCCAGAACCTCTGCTCTTCAGTCCTGCCAAGAAGATGGGGGAAAACAACGGTGCCTAAAGGACAGAGGCAGCGAGGGATGCACAGATCCTCAAGGGAGGTCTCTGGAGCTGGGGTAGAGGAGCGAATCAGAAACAATTTGGGGGTGATGCTGCCCTGGGAGGGAGAAAGGGTCTTGAGGACCCGCGACAGATCAGTACAGAGATAATCAGATACTAAAGGCAGGAAACTGCAGGCAGAAATGTGATCCCGTAGCTGGAAACAGCAACACCCAAAAATACTGAGCTACGGCTCTCCCAGGAATGTTCAATGGCCCACATTCAATCTAGGAGAGCTTCCGGATTATGGGTTAGAGTAAATAAAGAAGATCATCTAAGCAACATAACCATAGGTTTCTAGCTTAAAATGACATCTGGCACCAACATATTGTCTGCCTCTGAGAAACTCAAATTACCAGTCGTCCCCAGAGCCTCTGCTGCTCTCAGCAAATTTCCATCTCGGGTTGCTCTGCCTGGTGGGAAGAACAGACATTTGGATTTTAGCTTTCCATTGGGTCCTGGAGTCTTACTGCTATGTAGGAACCACAGGGGCATAGGCTGGTCACTGCTGAGCACAGGGCCTGGCTCCTCTGGCAGGCAGCTCACAGCTGGCCAGCCCACAGCCCACACACAGATCGATATACATCCATCTCTTCTCCAAGAAAACAACTGCTGGATGTGGTGATGCACGCCTGTAATCCCAGCATTCTGGGAGGCTGAAACAGGAGGATCGTAAGTTCAAACCTAGCCTGGGCAGCCCAGTGACTTAGCGAGACCCGTTCAAAATACAAAATAAAGAAAAAGGGTTTGGGTATAGCTCAGTGTGGAGGCTCTCGGTTCAATTCCAAGTCTGTATGAAAAACCCATAAAAAACCCAAAACAAAAAACAACTCCAGGTGCACACCTTCTCCATGGTTGGCCAGCAGCATGTCCTTTGTTAACAAAGAGAATTGTATGACAG
>NW_022900931.1:42400457-42426816 GCF_012274545.1 Fukomys damarensis | reverse complement strand
GGTGGCAGGACAGCTGGCAGAGGGCCAGTGGCCAGCATGCACGGCCTGCCTGGGGCTGTCCTGAGACACAAGTGCACTTGGGGGATGTGTATTCTCCACGGCTACCCAACTCTGGGGCCCAGGCCGTCCAAAGCCCTCCCAGGAGGGGAACCAGGACTGCAGGGAGCAGGGGCACCAGTGCCATTCTCAATTGGAGCCTGGAGCCAGCACCTCCGCCTCTGACTGCCAGGCACCATCCCAGAGAGGAGCTCCATGGGACCCCAGGCCTCTCCAGAACCTCTGCTCTTCAGTCCTGCCAAGAAGATGGGGGAAAACAACGGTGCCTAAAGGACAGAGGCAGCGAGGGATGCACAGATCCTCAAGGGAGGTCTCTGGAGCTGGGGTAGAGGAGCGAATCAGAAACAATTTGGGGGTGATGCTGCCCTGGGAGGGAGAAAGGGTCTTGAGGACCCGCGACAGATCAGTACAGAGATAATCAGATACTAAAGGCAGGAAACTGCAGGCAGAAATGTGATCCCGTAGCTGGAAACAGCAACACCCAAAAATACTGAGCTACGGCTCTCCCAGGAATGTTCAATGGCCCACATTCAATCTAGGAGAGCTTCCGGATTATGGGTTAGAGTAAATAAAGAAGATCATCTAAGCAACATAACCATAGGTTTCTAGCTTAAAATGACATCTGGCACCAACATATTGTCTGCCTCTGAGAAACTCAAATTACCAGTCGTCCCCAGAGCCTCTGCTGCTCTCAGCAAATTTCCATCTCGGGTTGCTCTGCCTGGTGGGAAGAACAGACATTTGGATTTTAGCTTTCCATTGGGTCCTGGAGTCTTACTGCTATGTAGGAACCACAGGGGCATAGGCTGGTCACTGCTGAGCACAGGGCCTGGCTCCTCTGGCAGGCAGCTCACAGCTGGCCAGCCCACAGCCCACACACAGATCGATATACATCCATCTCTTCTCCAAGAAAACAACTGCTGGATGTGGTGATGCACGCCTGTAATCCCAGCATTCTGGGAGGCTGAAACAGGAGGATCGTAAGTTCAAACCTAGCCTGGGCAGCCCAGTGACTTAGCGAGACCCGTTCAAAATACAAAATAAAGAAAAAGGGTTTGGGTATAGCTCAGTGTGGAGGCTCTCGGTTCAATTCCAAGTCTGTATGAAAAACCCATAAAAAACCCAAAACAAAAAACAACTCCAGGTGCACACCTTCTCCATGGTTGGCCAGCAGCATGTCCTTTGTTAACAAAGAGAATTGTATGACAGATCTAATTCCTGGTTCTGTAGTGTCCTAGAGATGTGACGTGTGTGTGTGTGTGTGTGTGTGTGTGTCAATCACTTAGCATTTTATGCCTCAGTGCCCTCACTTAAAATGCAGGAAGAGAATACCTCTCCGTGCTGCAATAGCCATGCCTGCTTCAGTGTTCAGTGTTCTTGTCCTTCGCTCCCAAAGTCCCAACCAGGTGGCCTTCCTCCCGGAATACCTATTATGACAGCAGGTATGCCTGCCCCCCCACGCTGACCTTTGACTCAGGAAGTCAGCTAGTTGCCAGGGAAACAAGCCCGCAGTCCTAGGAAGCGCAGAATATGAAGGGCTGCCTTCAAAAGAAAAAGAGCAGGGATTTCTCACTGGCCCTGACCCTGCTGTTCCCTGGGTATCATTAAATCCCAACTTCAGATCCTTACTCTGCTCAGCTGGGTATCTTTGAAGAGCACACAGTAAGAAACTACAACTGCTCTCTTACTTCTGATGTTTTGGACATTATTCATTATCTTTTCTCCCCTGTGGCTGAGGCCGGTGAAAGTGGTGAGCAACTGCTGGTTTTTCTCTCATGCAATGCTGCCCAGAGTTCAGCTTGTAGCTGATTTCACCACTGCATTCTTGCTTGCTGGTCACTGAAGCAGCGACGATGTCACATATGCATGCGGCTGGTGGCTAGGCGGGCAACAGTGGCTTCAGATGCCACAGAGCTTTGAACTGAGCCACACAGAGAGACCTGAAGGCCCTAGTTTGGGAGAGAAGAACTAGTGGCTCCCAAATGGTTAGAGATGGGGGTGTCAACACCTCACTCGGGAGGCCGGACACACCTGGGGCTGGAAGGCAGGAGAAGGTACAATGAGTAAATCATCCTGGGACAGGCAGGGAGTTAAAAAGTTGCATATGTGAGCACATTCTGGCACTGTATAATCGAGTGTTGGAAAGATCGGTGTCTCATGAATCACAGAGGAACTTCAAAAGTTCCTACTGGGCAAACATGGACACGGGAGTGGTGACAAATAAATTGGCCAATGTGAATGATCACCGTTGATAAGTGAACCTGGAGAAGGGAAGGTGTAAGGCCTGCGTGTGCAGAAGACAAGCCGGTGGGCCACTGGGGCTCTCCTGACCATCTCAGAACTGCTGGCCCTGGCTGGCCCTGCTCTCTCCTGTCTCCTATAGGTCAAGCAACCATGAGTCCAGGAAGTTAGGCTCTGTCCAAGAATCAGCACATCTGCCCCTTCCTGAATTCAGAAGGCCACAAATTTATGAAGTTGTGAGACATAGGAACACTTTCCAAGACTGATGTGTAGGGACAGGAGGGGAAATATAATATTACCTTTTCACATTTGTTGTCTGCATCCCAACTAATGGGCAACCGCTGCTTTCTGAGCTTGGTTATCAGGTTAGAGGTTTGATCTGAAGGATCTCACCAGGGGTGGAGACAGCACCAGAACTCGGACCCGTCTAGAGTGACCTGTGTTGGGGGTGGAATCTGCCTACAGCAATGGCACACGGATTACCGCTCATGTACAGTATCCCTGCTGTGCCTAAAGTCTGTTTGGGAAATGTAATGTCCCTTTGCTCTTGTTTACTAGTAACTGGAAATATCAGTTCATTTTGGCCACCTGAAGTGATAGAAACATCGAAGTCCCAAGGCCCAAGGATGTATCTTTATAACAGAGAATTGTCAAGCAGTCACCGGATCGCATGACTTTTCTATAGAGGACTTCTGAGGGGATGCAGTGAACACCACTCATCAGAGTTCACAGCACAATTGCTGGCACATCATACAAGCTCAGTAAATGTCTAATTTCCTATAGCACTTAAAACATAATGAGCCAAAGGGCAGGGCTCCTGCCTTCTCAGAGGCTACCTGTGACTTTCCATGTTTTATTACTCCCTGGCTGAATTTCTATCCAGGTCATAGTGATTTTGTCTAAGAGAATATAAATTAGATTCAGTGAGTTGCCTGATCCAGGCTCTCAAAGACTTTATTAACATCGGGAGACATTACTCAGTGCTGTGGTCTCCCCGGCTATAATTTTGCAGTTTCATCTCTAGAGGCAGCCGGGCCTCTCTGGCATTGCTGCCTTTAAATTCTCGAGGTGGATCTCTCCACTGGCTCTGCAATCCTCTTTCAGCTCAGTCATTCCCACCTTTACAAAAGATTTACTGGGGACTAGAATTCTTAGTCATTTATCATATTTCTATTATAATTGTGCTCACAACTCTGGTCCCTGGACAGAAAGGCACAGAACAAATTAAGGTTGAAGAGCAATCGTCATTTGTTAAAAACGTTCTGATCAGGTTTTCTCAGGCCAGTAGTCAGAATGAATTATCCTAGGAGCAAAACCCCCGGGAGCCTGGAAGGGTATCTCCCCTTGAAGTCTGCCTCCGGGCTCTTGTGGCACTTACTTGGCTAAGATAAGGAAAAGCTGTCCACTAAGGTGTTAATTACACTTGGCTCCCCCGATAACCACAGAACACGCTCATTTCCCACTCCAGGGCTCCTTTCCCCACAGTTCAGAGCCAGCTACAATACGCTGGTGCTGTGTCACTGAGAGGCAGGTGCTGTCCAAGTTCCTGTCCTCCATCAAGAGTGGGTGGGAGCACAGCTGCCCGGCCCAGGACCACCCAGGATTCTGTGAACATTCCCTCCACGCCTGGCCATGAGCTAAGTGTTCTCTATAGTTGTTCTATTGCACCTGGGCAACAGTGCTGTGAGATACACGGGATGGCTTAGAGATGGTGGTGAATGTTTTCAAAATTTATTATCGTACAAGACACCATTAATGCCCCTCAAAGTCCTCCCCCGTGCTTTGAACACACTCATCCCATCGTTCCCGTCGCTTTCCTAAGCAGCTGTGGAAGTCCTCTTTTGGGACAGGTCATACGAGATGAGATAAAACCATAGTGAGTATTGCTGCTGAGTATCTCTAGTGGAACAGCGGGTCATAAAAACATCACTGTGTGTCCTCATCCACTTATTCACCAGATCTGGCGCTGTGTGACTCTGACTCTTCCCCAAAGTCAGAAGGACCACGAAAAGGAAATGTTTTGAATGCATTCAGGGCATTGAGACAGCCATGACAGTGCCACTAAGGACACGAAAGAGGGCTTCCAGAGCTGCTTCAGAAAATGGCAACAATCATGGGACAATGTATTCAAAGCAAGGGGACTAACGGCCATGTATCCTTTACTGTTGTAAATTTTAAAAAAATTTAAACACATACTGTGCTTTGTAAGTCCCACTTTGTACATTACTAGGGTTACCCACATTTTACAGACGTAGAGAACGGAGACCCAGAGAGGTTATATAATGTACCCAAAGTCACTCTCTGGGTGCCAAGCCATTAGACTCTCATGCCTGGGTTCTTGGGAAATTCACTTAAAGTGCATGGTTAAAGTGCCAGCTTACAAGGATGACAGGTTTAAAAGATGTTTTCTAATTAGAAAAATAAAAATTCAGAAACAGCGGGAAGCAGGTTAAGCTGTGCCCTGTCCAGTGGCCGTTCAGCCTGAATATAGTCAATGGCTCCTAGAACTGCACATCCTGTTCTGGTCAAGCTACGAGGTGACCAGCAGACGAGTAGGCTGGCTCTCACTGTGGCCTTCTGGACCAGACCTGCTGTTCTCAGCCAGGGTTCCTGTTAGTAGGCCCTGGGTTTACACTCCCCTGCCCAAACAGGGTCGTGGCTCTTACAGACCTCCTGGGTGACAATGCCGTGCAGGGGGCGGGTAACGCCGTACAGGTGATAAAGCTGGCTGTGAAATCCCTCCTTCTCCCTTGTAGCTCTGTGTCCGGATGACTTCACAGCTCTGGCTTTCGTTTGCTCAGGTGCTAAAACAGGGCTCAGAGCTACTTCACAGACTTATGAGTATTAAATGTGTGACAAGAGAACCCACTTAGAAGTTTTATAAACCTTAGCAATTGAGTAGATAACTAACTTTGTTTTCATCAGCATGTGAATGACTGTTAGGATTTACCCACCAAAGATACCTGAATTTCAAGAGGAATTTAATGAAATAAATGCTGCTCAATGGGATGTGCAGGTAGCATCAGAAATTCAGGAGTGAGTCCTGCCATGTCCCTGTGCTCTAGCTGGCAGGAAGGACCAGAGCAGCACTGGTCAGCCCTCTGAGAGGGGCCTGCCCTCTTGTCTCACTCTAGCTGGCCTTTCCTGCACTCTCACCCCAGTGCCTCACCTTGAGCAGCCCTGGTTGGCAAAGGAACTGTGTATAGAGGGGCATAAAAAGGTAGAACTTGGGCATGGGTGAACACGGCTGGAAAACCCACTCAGCTCTGTTCTGCAGGGATGGGGGTAGAGTGGAGGATGCAGCAGGGGAGTGATGTCTGGACCCAAACTGGTACAAATCAATGCAAGTCACACCAGGGGCTGAAGGGGGTGGCTCCTCTGTATCTTTAGCGCTACCTTCCCATTAGGATCATCAGCCAGAAGGTGCTTGTTGAGCATGCAGAGTCTTTAAGTAACGAGACGCAAGACAACAAATAAGCCAGTCACCATTTATCCTTTCACCATTCAGCTCAAGGCCCCCTGGGTGCACACTATGCAGGATGCCTTTGGGAAATACGATCCATGATGATAAACACACTTCTGCTGCACACTACAGGCACTCACACAAATCTGTGTTAGTCAGTTTTCCACTGCTGGGACGAAATACTGACACCCACAACTTAAAGGAAGGGAGACTTACTTTGGCTTATGGTTTTGGAGAATTCAGTCCATGGTCAGCTGGCTCTAAGGCAGAAACATCGAGGTGGAACAGAATGGCAGAAAAAAGCTGCTCGCCCAAAGGCAGTCGGGAAGCAGAAAGAGAAGGGAGGTGCCTGGAGCACATAAACCCTCCAAAGCCACACCCTCAGTGACCCACCTTGAACCAAGCCCCACTTCCTAATGGCACATTCCGCTATGAGTTCATCAGTGGAGGGATCCACTAGTGAGGTAATAATGCCCTTAAGATCTAATCACTTTCCAAAAGCCTCACCTCTGAACACAGGAGACTTCTGGGGGACAATTTACATTTAAATAAGAAGAGAGGACAAAACACGATAAACACACACTTCTATTGCATACTAGAAGTACTCACATCTGCATTTTCTAATTGAATTCTTGAGACAAATTTGTGCAGGGTAAACTCCAACGTCCATTTAGAGGTTGGGAAACCCAGACTCAAAGAGAGGGTGCTTTGGAACATAGTTATTAAAACAGCAGAAATTGGGTTGAAGTCCATTGGTAGTTTCATTCATTTGCTCATTCACAAAACGGGTGGTACTTTTCAGAATCGATTTTGATGCATTCTGGTACAGATCTGGCATCTTTTGAGAAAGACTAGCATTTACAAAATTCTGTGAATTTCTGTTGCTCATATCTCCCACAAGGACTGGGGTAAACAATACAGACACATTCTCCTGTACTAATTTTTGAGAAGAAAAGAAATGCATCTTAAGCAAGAAAACTGGGTGTCTGGGAAGGTTTCCAGTCGGGAGATTTCCAGCAGGACTCGGAAAAACTGTGTCTGCCCTACATTATAACACAGAGTGGGAGCAGGGAAGAGGTGACTTTTACTCGTCACTGCCTGTGCTAGAGACCTCAGAGGACACAAAACAAGGAGACTCAGAGCCTTTCTGGGGCACGCATGACAATGCTGATTCCCTATTTTAAAACAGCTTAGGCTTTTTTTTTGTCCTCCAAAAACTCAGACACCATTGCTATCCTGCCCAACATTTTAGTAGAGTGAGGCTGTGTCAGACTTGTGTGTCTCCAAGGGGCTTCCTGCTTCCTAGGTCACAGAGTGGTCTTAGGGAAAATGTTCTCTTCATTCTCCATTGGATGGCACAGAGGTGATTCTCAAAGTTCCGCGGGGCAAGGAGAAGAAGGAGTAATGGGATCGAGAGGGGCACACGGCACTGCCGGCCTTTCAAGATTCGAAAGAAAGCAGCGTCTGGTGCCTTCACATGAAACAGCATGGTTTGTCCTTTCACCCTGCAAATGTCTGCTGAGTGCCACTCTGCTCTAAGCTCTGGGGTCACAGAAGTGAACAAATGGAGTTTTTGCTCTCAAGGAGCTCATTGATTGGTAGCAGAAACAGACATCAAACAAAGGGAATGGGAAATAAGGGATGCTCTCTACGACACATGCGCAGGGGTCTTGAGAAGGTTGTTATTGTCATTTTCAGAAAACAAAGGATGAAATGAGGGAAAGAACAAAGGATGAAATGAGGGACATTCACAGAAGGTGATCTGGGCATACAGGACAGCACGAGCAAAGGCCGTGAGGTGGAAATTGTCTTGGGCATCTGAGGTCCGCTTGGGGAGGCTGGGTAGAAATGAGATAGGAGTGAAGTGGGCTCAGAGGCAGCACAGAGCCTGTGGGCCATGCTGAATGGGACTGGGGTATTTATTTTGTATTTACTACGTGTCAGGCATGTCACACGGTCTGTAATGAACAAGCAATGGCTGCTGCTTTGCTGCAGCTTGTGATCTAGCAAGGGTTGGTAGACAAAGAAGGGGAAGAGTCCGGGGCTGCTCGGGGGTGGGCTTGGTCGGAGGGACTGAGGGCCCAGGAAAAGGTTTCCAGAGAAAATGACATCCAAGCTGGGAGGGGCAGTTGTGAAATATGCTGGAAGTCAGCTGTGTTCTGCACCCTGCTTCACTCTTTCCCTCTTGGTCAAATCCTTTGATCTGCGTTTCAACTCCCTTGTGCATAAAGTGGGAATAACATGACTTGGAGAGAAACTCTAAAGAGAAAACAAGGCCAAAGGTGTGCAAATGCTCTGAAGACTGTCAGGCCCTAGGAAGATGTAAAGCACTGCTACGACCTCGCCATACTGCTTTGTCTCCCTACGCGCTGCTTGCATAGGCACAGACGGCGCACAGGCTCCCAGCATCTCTGCCCATCCACCAGACCTAGGCACTCAGTCTGTAAGGATGCAAAGCCAAGCCCCCTGGCCCAAGGCCTAGTTGCCTCCTGTGGCCTCCACACATACTGTGGCTCTCAGTGGGGCCGGCGGAGATACTACCCATGTGGCATGTGCTCCAGTGGTCAACTGGAATTGCCCAAACGTGTGTACCAAATCCTGTCTGCCTCTGGGCTCCTCATCTCCAATCTGAACTGGGGCTGGGACCCTGCCTCTGCTCCCCAGGCCCAGAGAAGAGATGGCCCCTGGGATCCAGTTCTGTTTGTTCCCCTGCACTACTATCTGTCTGCAGTGGTGAACGGCTGCACTTCGCACAGAAGCCAGGCTTGGTCTGTCCAGAGCTGGGTTTCTCTGTACCAAGAAGGGCTTAACCAGAGAAAGAAGAGTATCCCCTCTATCAAGAAGGTCCATTGGGTGAGAGGGTAAATTCCCATCTGCAGATTGGCTGTCACAATTTAAAACAACACCCAAAAAAGAAGTCAGAATAAAGTGGGAGCTATAGCTTATCCTGGAAACAGAACATTTCCTGCCCGCTGGAGACCCTTCGGGAAGGACATACTCTCTTCCTCAAGCCCAGCCCCACACATTTAATTTCCAGTGTATCCTTCCCAGTCAGCAGAGCCCTACAGGAAGCTCTGTCTTCATCTGAAACAGCCACTCTCTACGGAGGGGAAAATGCTGGCTGGGATCAAGCTCTCCAGCACTCCTTGGGCTCCACTGTCTGTAAAACGGGAGTGTTAGAAAGAAGACACCAAGGTCTCCTATAGCGCTCACTTTCTAGAACCTCATGGCCCTTTGTTTCTAATGGCAGTACAATGACATCTGTCCTGGCTGAGGGGCCACCATGTCCCTTGGCTCTGACCTGGACATCTGCCTTCCCATAATCTCTCCTGCTTTCCTAAGCCAGGGGGTCAGACTCATGTCTTGTTTTTTAAATTTTGTATCTTGGATCTTGTGGAACACACAGTTTGCTGCTGGAGCCCCATAAATACAACAGCAGATTAACAGACTCGCGGCACATTCTCCTTTCTTCACCCAGTCGGCTGTGGCCGTCAGTCTCCGCACCATGTTTCCCTGCCGCACAAGTTGCTGCTTCTCCAATATGCTAATAAAAGTAAGTATCCATTTACTCCCCTCTGAGCTGTGTTCCAGTCCGAATTGGTACTTATCTTTCTATGGAAGCATGCTCCCGTCAGCATGGATTTCTGTCCGGAAAGCTGCTAGCTGTATTGTACATAGGCAGGTGAGAGGCACTGGAGGTCTCACTGGTTAGGAAAAGAGTGACTTCAAATACCTAAACCTTCTTCCTGGATGAACTGAGGCATAAGGGCTGACCACACAGAGCTCCTAGATCTGGGAAGAGCACAGGGTTGGGTCCAGTGGGGTCTGGCAGTCAGGAGTATGGCTGGATTGCTGGGTGGTACTGTGCTCCCCAATGGGCTGGGCAGCTGAGGGAGGGCTTTTAGGACCAGGGATACCAACCAGGTCAGGCATAGGTCAGAGGGAAAGAGGCAGAGCTGAGGGTGTCTTCAGGGACTCGTGGGAGAATCGTAGTTCTGTCCATGGTGAGGAAGAAAGAGAAGGCAGACAAAAGGAAAGGCACTAGAATCATTCTAATAGATTTTAAGCCTTCACAAGATGATAAAACATATTAATTTATTATTAGAAGAACTTTGCCACCTAATCCAAGGGTTAGCACATTATGGCCTACTGTCTATTTTTATAAATAAAGTTTTATTGGCACAAACATACACTGACTTGTTTACATACTGTCTCTGTTTTTGTGCTATAGGGGCAAGAGCTGAGTAGTTGTGACAGGGATTCTATGGCTCACAAAACCTATACTACTTATTATCTGGCCCTTTTTCAAGATCTAATCCATTTCTTTTCAGCTTTTGATCTAATTCATTTCTTCATTTTAGAGGTCCGAACACTGAGGCCCACAGAGTTACGTGATTCATCTTAAGTGAGATAGTTGGTAACAAAGTTGGGACAAGGATCACGACACGTGACACAGGCCCTCACGTCTGTGTCAGCTCAGTGTTCCATCCCAGGCTACTCTGTTGATCATCAGCTCTTCACAACAAGCCACGATGCCATGTTTTTCTGTTCACTTGTTTTTGTGATGGAGTCTTGCTATGTAATCCAGGCTGGCCTTGAACTCACTACGTGGCCTAGGATGGCCTTGAACTCCCAACTCTCTTTCTGCCTCAAGAAGGAAGTGCTGGGGTTACAGGTGTGTGTCACCATGGCCAGCTCACAATGCCATTTTGTAGACACAGGGACAGAGGGGCAGGGCCTGGCCGAAGGTCATTCCACCTGTGTGCATTCTGACCGTACAGAGCCACCTCCCAAAGGCTTCTTCAAGGACTGAGGCCTTGGAAGACAGAGTGCCCCTAAGAACTTCCCAGACAAGAGCACACCTGGCTCCCCAGGTCCTCTCAGCATTAGCACGCACCTCTGTACCCAACAAAAGCCACACACTGACAACTTCTCATGTCTAACTTGAAAACCCTTCCCATGGCTTCTCAGGGAAATCACTGTGAGGGCACTGTTGGGTTTGAGTGACTTTAACACACTTAGTTGCCTTCAATCCTTCCATGCATCTGCTAAAAACAGCAAACATTTAAGTACCCGATATTTACCTTCCTTTGAAATAAAAGAATCCAAAGGAGATGACAAGAAGGGGGGAAAGAAAAGCTCCGCCTACCCACAATTGCACCGAGGCACAGGCAGCCAACCTGAGGCATGGGCTGGGCTCTGCCTTCCACTTGGGAGACTGTCAGGCGAGGACGGCGATCCTCACTCGTCCTGGAGAGTGAAAGTGGGAAGCCTACCCTCACTTTAAGCCTTCTCCCAGCTGCCCAGGCCCAAGAGGCTGTTTTCCTTCCTTGTCACCGATGAGCCTTTGCATTTCCATGTCTACTCCATCTCTCTCTTGGACAGACAGGGATGAATATTCATGCAGGAGATTAAAGCACATGGGCAGCCACTTGCCTGAGAGAACAGAGGACGCGTGTCATGAGGGGCTGCACGGGACTCCACGAGGCCTTGCCAAGGCGACACCTGGGACACAAGTGAGGTTCCCAGGGCCCGCGGAGCTCCTGCCCATGTGGCAGCCTCCATATTGGGGGTGACTTTTTCCTGGCCAAGGGAGGAAGGCTAAAGATGAAGGAGAAGGCAGCAGGTCAACAAAGTCAGCTGGTGGCTGCACTGTAACCTGGGCTTTAGGAAGACAAAAGCAACACGGCTTTTTAGGGACTATGTGTGCCACTAGGGAGCACAGACAGATAAGGTTTATGGTCTTATTTAATGAGAATCCATCTGTGCCCAGTGCTGTCGTAGGAGCTGTACCTATGCCATTTCTTTAAATCCTCACATAGCCACGGTCAGCACTATACTTCTCATTTTACACATGCAGTACCCACAAATCAGGGAAGTTCAGTAACTGCTCTAAAGACACACAGCAAGTTAGTGGTGGAATAGGGATTTCCAGCTTGGCCACATTACCTCTGAAGCCTGGAGCATTTCTTTCCCAGGGTTGCTGTGCCTGGCCCATGCAGCAGGGTGTCCAGCAGCTGTAGGGGCACGTACAGGGCACAAATGCATTTGATGCACTGCTGCACGTCCTGTTTTGGACATGGTGAAGCTGCAGACCATTTGCACAACACTGTGTTGGTGTGAACCGCATGGACTGACCATGGCTGGGGTAAAGATCTGGGGTGATGCCTGGAGGTACAGACCACAGGGCTCATGGGAGTCCTGCTGGGGATGCCTGAGGGCAAGCCGAAGACAGTGAACACACAGCACTGCAGCAGAATCTGGGTGAGGTGGGTGGATGGAAGCCCAGGGAGCTGAGAGCTGTTTAGATCCACACCCGGACTCACCACAGACGGGGGCAAAGCAGGAGGGCAGGGCCTGACTCCAGAAATAAACATACCTCAGGAGGCCCTCTACACCTGTCTCCAATGCACTCCCTCCATCTCGCCGGCCAAAGTCGGGAGGAGAAAATGAGAACCCAATTGAGGACAGCAACACAGCCACTTCTAGACCTCTGGGTGCAGGTCCCTGGGGAATCAGCTCAGTGACTTGCTCTTTTGTTGTTTTGCAGTACCCAGGGCCTTCACACTGGCCTACACCCCCAGACCTTTTATTGTTGTTACTATTAACTATTATTATATTATTATTTTTAGTGAGATAAGGCCTACATCTCCAGCTTTTATTATTAAAAAAATTTTTTTTGAGACAGAGTCTTGCTATTTTGAGGCTGGGCTCAAACTTGCAATCCTACTGCCTCAGCCTCCCAGTGTTGGGTTTACGCATGTGTACCACCATACCTGGTTTCAGAATAACCTTTTTTTTTTTCCTCATTGAGTTTATTGATACATTTTATGTATACAATACAGTTACATTCGCAGGACCACACTCAGGAGGCACGCAGCTCAGGGAGAAGGTCCACACGGGTCCTGGAAGCTCAGAGCTGTGGGAACAAGGAATTCCAGGGCCCTGGCTATACTAAAGAACAGTCTGGGATGAGGGGGCACAAGGGCCGCAGAACCCCACGCTATATGTATGGCAGTGGTGGTGAACCTATGTCACACGTGCTACAGTGGTCTGTTCAAAAGCTCGAAAAGGTTCACCATCAGTGCTCTATGAAAAGTCACAGGAGACGGGCCAGAGCAGGGGCTACTACGGTTTGGATCAGGAATGTCCCCCAAAGCCTCATGTGCTTGGAGGTGGGGCTTTGGGAAGGTGACTGGATTATGGGTTGCATCATAGCTGACTTGCTCTTAGGAGGTGGGGCTTGGTGAGAGGTGGGTCACTGCGGACATGGCCTGGTGAGGTCTAGTTCCCTCCTCAGCAACTCTCTTCTGTCTGCTTCCTGGCCACCATGACCTGAGCAGTTTTCCTTCTGTCCCCCTCTGCCGGACCATTCTGCACTGGAGATAACCATGGACTGGAACTGTGAAGCAAAATGAACCCCTCCTCTTTTAAGTTGTGGGTATCTGGTATTTTGCCCTAGTGACAGGAAAGTGACTAAGATAGCCCCTAAATAATAGGGTCCACAACAGGGCTCAAGAAAAGTAATGATCTTTACTAATAGTAGTGAGTATCATGTACTAACGATGCTTATAATTAGCACGACACACTAATGCTTAGTTGCCCTGAGCAGTTTACTTGTGCTAACTTAATTCTCATAAAAGTCTATGAGGTAGGTGCGATCATCATGGTCATTTTGTAGTTGAGGAGCTTGAGACAGTGGCAAGCAAATTCCCCAGGGTCATCAGTGATGGACCAAGGTTATTGGCTACAGGTTCTCCCACCAGGCATAGCCCTGAAGACAGTGCCACCCAGGCATACTGAGTGCCTACTGGATACGTGTGGCCTACATTCACTAATGTTTAGAACATCTCTTCATCACGTCCTTGTGTCTCTGACTGCTTTGCTGAATCATGGACTAATTTCCAGATCTATGCAGTGGATTTGCTGAAGCATCATTTTGGGGAGTGAGAGATGAGTCCAGAGATGGACTTTTCCCCTTGCCTCGGGCTGGATCAGGATGGAATCCCTAGGAGGAGGGGATGAAAGTAGTCTGAGGGAACCAGTGGGCACAGAGGGCATGGATCTGCCAAAAGCAGGGGCTAAAGAAAAATGCCCCACATGAGCAGAGACTCTGACAGCTGTGGAGGGAAGCTGTGGGGAAAATCACAAGCCAAAGTAAACAGGTCCCTTCCACCTCACACAGCCCTCCTTGAATCAGGTGTTGGATGTGCCAAAGAACACACTCTCCACTTGATATTTCCACACATTTGTAAGGTTTACCACTCAACACGATCTAAGCTAACTTACAGCTTCGTTATCGACAGACCTCACCACAAGAATTTGCTGCAACCCACTCACAAATGGCTAAAACAAAAAGCATCTATCCACAGGCAAAAGGGGCAGACCCAGGTCCAAATCCTCACCTACTCCTTCCGCAGCTACACGGTGTTAGGGAGGTCATTTGATCCATCCGAAACTTGGCTTTCTCACCTGTACAACAGGGCTGGAAGGTATCGAGAATTAAATGAGATTATGTAAAGATCGTGGTACACAAAATCTGCTTTGAAAATGTTGTTTTGCCCCTTCTTGGGGGATTTCCAGTTCTCCTTCCCAGGACCTCTGGCCCAAGTCACCTTCAGGATGCTGTGTAGTGGGAACTCTGCAGCGATGGGTGGCCCCTTTTGCGGAGAGAAATGTGGTGAGGCTGAGAGCCCCAGGAGGAAGTACGAAGAGGGAGGGCCTACATTTAGTCAGGGACCATCCTAAGGAAGGAAGGGGAACCAAGCAAACAGGCATTTCAAAGAAATTCTTCAGAGGCAGAGACGGCAGCGTGGTGGGTGCTGAGCCCCAACACAGCGAGGTGACGGTGTGAGGTGGCAGAGCCTCCTTGGCTACACAGAGGCCTCCGGCTACTCTGCCAGCTGCTGCTTCTGGGTCTTGACCTTCAGGCCAAGCCAGGCCTCCCATCTCCAGATCACCGCCCTGGGCCTGCGGGTGAGACGGAGCTGATGGTCTCTGCTCCACCTGCCTCCATGTTTCTCAGGGCATCTCGCTTCTCTATGCTGCGTCCCTTACCCCAGGCCAGGCCTCTTCTCTCCTTTCCTGGACAGTGGGTGGCAGCTGGTGACTGGTGGCCCCCTCTCTGACCTTGCTCTAGTTAATCTGCCCCACAGCCATCAGGGTGGTCTCTCCAAATGTGCAACCGACCCCTGCGAACATCCTTTGCTAGCTCCTTGCCGCTTAAAGAAAGAAATCCAAGCGCCTTAGCCTATTAGTCACACTTTTCTCATTTACAAATGTCAGAATCCAACCTGAAGAACCTTAAGCTTTTTCTTTTAAAGGGCTTGTTGGCAGGACACTGAGAAAGAACAAAGCTGAGAAGGACCACAGGTGTGTCCCGGCTGGGAAGACCAGAGGGCGATTCGTGGGATCTCAGGGGCCAGGACTGGGGATTCCTCCATGGGCAAGGAAGGGTTTTCTGTGGCCCAGAACCACCCCTTCCAGAAATGTGTCCTGCAGGAGGGCACACAGGATCCTCCTGCCCACTCTCCAGCAGAAATCCCAGGGGAGCTGTGATTGGCCATCTTGTGTCACATGACTCACCCCCCCCCACACACACACACTGGCCAAGGGCATGGAGAACGGCACTGGTTCCTGACATGAAGACAGCAGCAGGATCTGGACTACACAGAGACAGTAGCTGAGCTGATAAGGATACAAGCTTGCTGCCATCTGACCCTGCTTCAGCTGGACCCTTTACTACCTGTGCCCAGCTAGAAACTTACAAACAGCAGCACCTTCCTCCTGGAGTTTCTAGCACACACCAGCTTGTCTTATGCCTCTGTGATGCACTTGTGGTTTTCACACCCTTTTCTTAGAGCATTTCCTCTACCTTGTTTGCTTAGAAAATGCCTACTCATTCTCAAGACTCAGTTCATTGTCACCTCTTCCAAGAATCCTTCCCAGGGCTCCTAGGTGATACTGTCTCCTTTTTGTGCTCCTAGCACATTAGTGTAGTTACTGCAGAATAACACTAAGCAATAAAAATGACCATATTATAAATACAAACTTATGTAGCACTCACTACATGCAAGGTGCTGTTCTAGGCACTCAACATACTTTAATTCACAACAGTGGGCATTGTTATCAGCCCCATTTCACAAAGCAAGAAAGTGGAGGTCAGATGCCGTGTAACTTGCCTGAATCACTGAACTGATGGCCAGCAGAGCCAAGTCCAAACCCAGGCAGTGCGGGTGAGTGTGCGCTTTCTAGAACTCGGTGAACAGACCTCAGTTTACCCTCCTGGGTTGGGAGCGCTGGAGGGCAGGGCCAGCCCCACAGTCTTGATGTCAGCGATGGAGTCACTCGAGGATATATTGACTGAACTGAGCAACTGGCTTCTTGCAGCGCAGGAGGAGGAGGAGGAGGACAAAAGGAGAAAAGGCTACTTGAAACCCTGGGAGTTGGATTTTGGAGGTCTGGGGAAGGAAGGGGATCAGAGGCATGCAGCCCCCAGCCTGGCTGTCCTGGTTGACTTGGTATAGGGGAAGGGACTCAGGCCACCCAGTGAGTCAGATGGAGCCTATATTTTCGAGGTCACCACTGTGAAATGTCTCTTCCTAATCTGGGCTCACTTTCTCTACCTTTCAGTTTTCTATATTATTTAAGCACACATGGCTTCTCCTGTGGACACCTAAGGCCTGCCCGGTAGCAGAAAGAGAAAGCATCTGCACCGAATGTTCAGGAGTCTGGTGTTTTTTCATGCCTAACTTGGTAAGGCCCACGCTGGGGTGTGTGTGTGTGCTGGGGCGACTCCCACCTTCAGTGGCGGCCCTCAATTCATTTGCACTGCCTACGGATGCTGGACCCACAGGCAGGCAGGCCTCTGACTCTCTGCCTTTCCTTCAGTACATGCTCTGACTCAGTTTGTCCCACTGCCCAATGAGGCTGCCTCTAATGACCTGCACTACGGGCTCTGTGGATATCTGAGGAGACAGCACGCTGGGTCAAGACCTGAAGGCGGGAGTACTGCCTGGGGTGCTCAGGGAAAGGGAAGGCAACAGGAGCAAGAATGGAAGATGAGGCTGCAGGTCCATGAAATGTACCGCTCTTATGTTAGCAGGCCACAGCATGGGTAGCATCATTACATTATTTTTTTCCTCACACTTGGGATTGAACCCAAGGGCCTTCACACTGAGCTACATCCCCAGCTTTCCCCAACTTTTTGGGGCAGGGTCTTGCTAAACTGCTGAGCTGCTCAGTCTGTGCTCAAATTGAATTCTTCCTGCCCCCACCTCCCAGAGTGCCAGGATTACGGATTATGTAACTCCATCTCACAGCCGAGTCAGCGGAGACAGAAAAAGGTTATACGTCTTGTCCACAGCGACATGAGATCCAAGTACTGGAGCTGAAAATAATTATGTGGGGCAATTCCAGAGCTCATATGTGCACCCCAGTGCCCTCCCCACATGAAGTTTCATGACATCCTCTCATAACAGCAAGCTGTCTGGGCAGGACTCTAGACTCAGAGAGCTGGAAAGCATACCAGAAATCTTATCCCGGTGTGCTGGAAGAAACCAACGACTGTGAGCTCAGGCTTGGCTCTTCCTTTTTCTTGTTGGGTGACACATGGCGTAATCTCTCTGGATGCCATTATCCTCATCTGGACAGTAGAAAATCTCCCTACCTATAAGAAGCCAATCCCCCTCCCTTCCAGGGCTGTGCAGATTAAATGAAATGATGGACAAGCAAGGGCTCTGAGAGGGGCCGACAGGCCCGCTTTCATTGCCCATCTCCTTCCCTATAGCTATAGTCAATGACAACCCATTTCCAGTTTCAACCCTGCTCGAGGCAGAGAGAAAGGATCCTACTGCAGCCTCCACCCTAGTCATCACCAGTCTGGCGGGGAACTTGGCCCTGGGACCAGGAGTTCACCTCCAGTTGGGGCTCCACCCCTTTCCATGCCCACACATGGGAGTCCCACTACCTCCCAGGGGACCCTACCCTGGAGACTCTGCAGCCTGTCTGTCGCCAGCGAGTGTCAGACACATCTCAGGAGCCCAACAATAAGCGGTTATTGTTATTCATAGTGCTAGTAAAGAGGGATCTTATTGTCACCAAAAATGGATGGCCAGGTTGCACAGATCTTGGTAAAGGAAACCTTGGTGATGGAAAGAGAAAAATGTCTAGTTTGCAAATCTGTCTGGCTGCAAAAAGAGTGGGAAGAAGCCAGAAGTAACTGTGGCAAGGTCAGAGAGCAACTGGGCACCTGCTGGGGTGAACCAAAGGCTGGGGGTGGCACCCCTTCAACAGTCCTGGCTATCAGGTGGCAAACGGAGCTACACAGACTGGCTGGGCCTGTGACAATGGTCATGTCAGAAATAAGCAGTATAAAATACACAGCCACTGTATCAGGCAAGGCGCTTTCCTACTTGATAAAAGCCACCTGTGAGATTGGCCTTGGTAGTAGAAACTTTATTGTAGAAGCATGGGAAAATCCATAAGCTATAAAATCCCAGGATGTGGGAACTCAAGGAAATGTAGGAAGTGAAAAGGAAGGAGGACTGTTTTAAAAGAAACAATTTTGACACTCCAGTTACTTATTAACAGGAACTAGACTTTTCTTCTTCGCATTTCATCTCCTTTATTTATTCCCAATGTTACGCATTCACTCCCTGATTCACTTATTTTACTCATTGACTTTATTCCTCCTTTATTTGTTCCCTGCCACATGCAGGCTGTGGTGAGCAGCAACACAGGGCACATGCAGCTAAGGGAGGGAAAGGAAGCAAAGACAGAGCCATCAGACAGCAGGTGGATAGCCCGGGCCCCCTCCTTGCACTGCGACTGAGTCCCGCCCTCCACGCCTCTGCCACCTACGTAGGAGGCCAACATCTGTGCCAGTTTCCACTGTGACCACTGACCGGGCCAAGGGAGAGGAAAATGCCTAATCGCTCGTGAAAACTACCCACAAGGAAGCCAGGCTCTCTGGTTCCCAGATGGAGAACACACAAGTTTTTGAAGCGGGATCTTGCTGGGGCTGAGCGGGACCCACTCTTGGGCCTTTCCTCCCCACTGCGAGAGAATGGGGCACGGGGTGTGTGAGTGAAGCGGCCGAGGCAGGACAATCTTCCTCCCTGTGCTGGACCCACAGATGCACACAGCGTCACTCCCTGGCCAGCAGACAAATCATCTGCTTACTGGGCTGTTTCTAAATTTTAGCGCTTACAAACTGTGCTGCTGTAAACATGGGAGCACATCTATCGCCGAGAAGAAGATAAATATTGACTAAAAAGGCACACGTGGTAGAAGACAGGTGGGTCCCTGAGAGCCATCACAGTGTCTCTTCTTCAATGCATTTAAAGATCTTGGTATCAGCGCCACACGGTGTGCGGAAATGACGTAATGAAAAGGGCAGAGAGAGGTGAAGCAAGGTTCATAGAGGAAACAGACCGAACTCAGGTCATGTACTGAGGGGACAAAATGGGAATGGGACTGAGGGAAGGCTGGGAGCCTTTTGCCTGAACCCTAACATGGGGCTCTGCTCACACGCTGCTGAATGCAGCCTCGTCCTGCTGCCCCCTGCGCCAGTGCACGGTGGCAGGAAGCACAGCCGCCCCCACCGTGTCCTGCGCACTGAGGTGGAGAACACCCAGAGGGTTAGGGAACAGCAGCACACGGCACAAGTCCCACATACGATTCTGTTCCTGCTGTTAACTTCGTTAAATCCCAACTTTTATTCTGCTCAGAAAGAAGGTGCTTTTTACAGGGACACAGTCCCCGCCGGCGAGCCGCTATGTCTTTTGATTTTCACCACTTTTGAAGGTCACATAAAGCAGACCTGAAATAAAGAAAAATGGAATTGGGAGGCTCGACTCCATGGGAAAACCCAAGCCCTGAGCAGAACACCCGTGCCCTGCCCACGGGAAGTGGGCATCCGGAACACTCTTGATGTGAAAGCTCTCCCATGGCCCTTCTCCAATATCAAGGTTTCCGACTCCCGGCTCCTTGTCTTCTCCTGTCCTGTTAATGGAGACTCTTTTTGCTTTTTGTTTTGGAGACAGAGTTTCCCTATGCAGTCCAGGCTGGCCTTGAACTCACATCAACCCTCCTATCAGTCTTGTGAGTGCTGGGATTGCAAGTGTGTGGCACCACGCCCAGTATGGAAACTTTGCTCGGAGATCAGGATTCCAAATTTGACCCCCTTTGCCTCCTCTCCCTCCTTCAACCCTCACATGCCCTGCTACTTCTCTTGTACCTTCTTCTCCACAGGCTGTGCCTTCCTTCCTCACTCTTTTCCTGTTCGCTGTCACCCCAGGCAGGTCCCCTCCTCTTGGACCCGTTCCTCACTCTGATCCACGTCTGCTCCCCCACGTCCTTAACCACAGCACTGACCACCTCACGCCATGGCTCGGACACCAGCAGCTCGCCCAGTTCCGGCTAAGGTCTAATGTGCAGACTTGGCATTTGGAGCCTTCAGAAACTGGCCTCGGGTCTGACATCCTGCTGCCTGCTCATCCAGGCCTCCATGCTCAGCCATCTGGCCCACACTGCCCTCTTGTCTCCAGTGCCTCCAGGCTGGGCTGTCTCATCTCTGCCTGTTGAAACCCCACTGAGCCTTCAGGGCCAATCCCAAACATCACCTTATGGTTTAGAGCCAAATGTTCTCCAGAAGCCTCCGGTGTTCAGAGGTGGGGTTTTGAAAGGTGACTGGATCCTGGGGTTGCTGTCTATACGCAGCAGTGGATTCACCCACTAACGAGTGCACAGCTGATGTGCTATGAGGACGTGGGGCCTGGTTGGAGGTGGTCACAGGGGCCTGACTAGGAAAGGTGTATTCTTGTCCCTGGCTCCTTCCACCTCTGCTTCCTGGCCGCCCTGACACAAGCAGCTTTCTCCCACCAGACCCTTCCACTGTACCACACCCTTTCTGCCCACTATGGTCTGAGTCCTCTAAAAAATGAGAGCCAAAATAAACCTCTCCTTCTTTAAGTTGTGGGTGTTGGGTATTGTGTTCCAATGAGAGAAAGTGACTAAAACACTAAGAGTGAAGCTTTTCCTCTCTGCTCCCTGAAACTGCTCCCCACTCTCAGGCATATACACTCTGCATTCTTGTCATGGCTGTGCTTAACTATTCCTCCCGTAAGAATTCATCACCCATGAAAACAGGCAGGGCTATTCAGTTCTGACTCTTCACTTGACAGATAGTAGGTCCTGACGCTAGTTAACAGAGAAGCTTCCTTGATTTGCATAAAGAGAAAAGCTACAGGAGGAGGATGAACAGCACCATGATGCCCGGTGCTACTGCACACATCCTGATTACTGTAAGTGTTGGTGTAGTCTACTTGGGGCAATTTCACCTCCAAGGGACACTTGGCTATACTTGGGGATACTTTTGGGAGGTGCTACTTACATTTAGTAGGCACAGGCCAGGGATACTGCCAACCATCTGATAAGGCAGAGGACAGCCAATATAGCACAGAACTTATGCAGGCCAAGGTGTCAACAGTGCTCTGAGAAACCCTGAATTAATGTCACATGGGCGCTCATGACTGAGTTGAAGAAATGGAGGCACAAACAGATCGTGTGTCTCTCCTCAGGTAACACAGTGACAGAAGGAGCTATGCCTCAGTTCCTGAATTCCTAGACCTGTATTTTCCCCTAGGTCATATGGGCATCCGCATAGCAGGATATTGTGACAAACCCTGAGAAGCGTCGGATGGGATGAAAATGCTGTCACTACTAGGCTTGCTAGATATCAAGATGACCAGTTTTTCTGTTTTATTTTGCTGGTATTTGAATTTTTTTGGTGGAAGATTAAATTCCCTTGTTTGTTAAAAAAAAAAAAAAGATGGGAAAACGCTGTGGGGCTGGGCAGGATAAGTTGGCCACCAGCTCCTCCAGAGCCTCCACAGGTGTGTTTTTTCCTTTTTCAGGTACTGAGGTTTGAGCCTTAGTCTTGGGCACACCCCCAGCCCGTTTTTATTTTATGTCAAGGTCTCCCTGAGTTGCTCATTGCCCACACTGGCTGGATCGTTTGAGTCTCCTAAAGAGCTGAGATTACAGGCATGCACCACCATGCCTGGCCCTAAGTGCTCTGTAGGCCCTCAAAATGAAACAAAAGTAAGACCAGAAGCCCAGAGTACAGCCACACCCATGCCAGTGGGCCAGGCACGCGTGGTCCAGGGATGAGAACTACACCAGTCCAGGCTGGGGCTGGGGCTGGGGCTGCCAGAGGCAGTAAAAGACCTCCCACCAAGGGGTAACTGAACCCCCAGGCCAAAGTGACTTTGCTGACACCAAACATCAGTGAGATCAGTCTTCCCTGCTCAAAGAGCTGAGATGGAGTCTGGGAAGACGGCCATGGAGAGCTAATATCCTTGTGAATGGGAGTACCATGCCGGGAAATCCCACACCAAGTCTTGGCTATTAAATTAGATCAAGGGAGGCAGAAGGATTGCAAGGCGGAGGCCTAGATGGGAACACAGCAAGACCCATCTCAAAAAACAGAAGTGAGACAAGAGCAGGGGTGGCTTGACTTCAAGCAGCCCTCAGAGGAGGGGCCACTAAAGAATTTCCTAAGAAACTTCCAAGGTCTTGTTATAGCTTCTGAAAGACAAAGCCAGGTTATGCTATGTGCTGACTGCAGGGCTTGAGCTGAAGATCCAGAAGCAGGCTTCTCTGGGGGAAGGCAGGTGTGCTGAAAAAAAACATCCTGCCTTCATATGGTAGATGCTCATTGGAATGGAGAAGACTCAGAACTATGCTGGGCATGATGTTGTTAGCAGTTGTGTCTAGATGTCCCCCTGCAAAGCCTCATGTGCTCATAGGTGGGGCTTTTGGGAGAGACTGGATCATGGGTGTGAAGGTACTGGATTACTGCACTGATTGGTTTAGCATAGTTCTGGGTGGGTGATGAATTTACTGAACGACAGAAGGCCCATCCTGAGTGTGGGCTTGTAGCCTGGATGGAATAAAAAGAATGAGGAAAGTCACACTGCCTCCTGCCTGCCATGCCACAGACTGTTTCTCTTCTACCATGCCTCTCTGCCATACTGCTCTACCTTGGAGCCAGCCCTGTGAATTGAAACCTCTACAAACTGTGAACTAAAATAAGCCTTTCCTCCTTTAACTTGTTGGTGTCGGATATATTGCTCCAACAATGAGAAAATAACACAGACACATCTATAATTCCAGCACTCTGGGAGGCTAAGGCAGGAGAGTTACAAGTTCGAGAGCAGCCCAGGTAATTTATCAACTTAGTATCTAATAAAAATTTAGCAACTATCTCTGAATAAACAGTGAAAAGGGGCTGGGATTGTAGTTCAGTGTGAAGGCCCTGGGTTCAATCCCCAGTACCAGATAGAGAAAGAAGGAGGAGGAGGAGGAAGAAGCTGATGATGACCCCTATCTAAACTACAAGACAGTGGCATAGGTACATTCTTTCCATTCAAGTGAAAGTTGCTGACTTCTGTGGATAAAAACTTGTGCCTCAATCTGAGGCTGAAAGTCAAGAAGGGCATGAAAGGTCACCAAAGTGGTTTTCTCCAATTTAAAAAAATCTGTCACTAGCTATCTCTACAGTAAATGCAACGGGCTGTGGAGACTGCATACATTAGCCCTCAACATGCAACAAGACTTATAAAATGAATATGACACGTTCAGTGATACCCTATCATTACTATCGGGTAATGTGGGAGTTCCGCCATTCACATAAATAACTGAAAGGTGCTTTGGGTTTTCCTTTCTCTGCTACTTGGAGGTGGTTTTGCACTTTCATTCTCCCACTTGCTCAGGGCGCGAAGACTGTAACACACTGGACTGGGTGGACATGGTCCAAGCTCAAAACCTGGTGCAGCAAATTCCAAGTCATTGAATTTTTATGTTGCAGCCTCCCCCTCTGTGAACGGGGCTACTGCTAACACTTGCCTCTCTCTGTAGGGTAACAGATGTTGGTGAAGGTATAAAACAGGATGTATGTGCAACAAGTTACAGGTGAAGGTCAGCGAAAGTAACAAAGAATGTCTTCACGGGTCACTGTCCCGCTAGCACCACGTGACCCAGCATCAGGAGAGCCCCCCCATCCCTCCCACAGATGAACCTCAACTATTCTTTTCTCTGACCAAAACGTTCCACCTACTTAGACTAAATTCACATTTGGATGAAGGCTCAAAGTGCAAAAGCCACTTGCATCTAGTTGTTTTTTGCCAAGGTACCATATTATAAACATGGCGCATCAAACTCTGTGAACCTGGGAAGATCAGCTTTGCTACTTCCTGCTCCAAATTTCGATTAGATATCAGTGACTCCGCTTCCAACACCAGCTCAGTGTGGTAGGACTGAATCCCGGTGGCTGCTGGTTTCCCAAGACAAAGCATGATGGGAAACGTGAGAGCAGTGTGTGGGGCGTGGCTGTCCCGCTTATGCCTTCTGCAACGCGGAAACAAACTGCAGCCAGGCTCCAGGCACCAGCAATACGCAGAACTTGCTGAGGGGACGTGTAGTGCCCAGGAAGGAGAGAAAGTGTGGGTGATGAAACGGTTGGTGTCATGGCAGGGGAAGGGGATTGCAGCCACTAGGAATGGCAAAGTGACTCTCCTTCTCTCTCTGAGAACGAGATTTGGGCTGGAGGCCGGACCCAGGGCTCTTTTCTCAGCTCCTCAGTGGGAATTTGGGCTGCCCTTTGCGAAGCTGCACGCCCTGATCCACAGAGGTGCACAAGTACCTGGAGCTCAGCACGGACCCCGTGGTCTTCCTTCAGGATTCTCAGGAGAAGAGAGGACCCTGGTCACACTTTCCCCAAGATGTCCACCACCAGCAGGTGACAGCAAGATAGCCCAAGCCATGAGATGTCTTTGTCTCCTATCATGTGCTCTTCCTCAAACTCCACAAGTGTCTATTAGTGATGACTTACTAAAATATACACCACCTTTAAACAATATTAACTTTGTATAGTGGAGCGGCCTTGAGAAAAATAAACTTAGCTATAAACTGGAATCTGAATTTTAGAAGTCAGTCTTTCAATGTGAGTCCGGTGCCCATTTCATCACAGAAGGTCTTTGTCCAGCATGGGCTTCGGGGTCCAGGCGGTGACCTTTCCCCACTGCTTCCTGCGGTGATGGCGGCTTCTTCCCGTCAGAGGGTTGCTCACCGGCACCTTGCCATTGTAATAGCCCTGCATTGTGACTCTGCTCCTTCCTCCACATTCTCATTTACTGAGCACTTGTCCGTATCAGGAACCAGCTGCATTTCACCCTCGTTACAAACCACAAGTTCCGTGTGCTTATTTTCATTTTTCCAACGGGTGACAGAATCAGCTGGTAACCGAGCCACATCACACTGTGGATTCTCCTGACTCCCACATGGCTCCTTTCTCCACCAGATTCCTCCCCAGGTCAAGAGGAAAGGTATTTGAGGGCATTGCTTCAGGATCATACGGGTCTCCGTGCACCATCTCTACAAGGTCAGAAGGGGACAATGCTCTCCTGTTCCTTCTGGGAAAGTAAGGCGAAGCAGTCCTCCCTACTCCATTCTCCTATTCTCAGAGATCCCTGAATGAGTGCGCAGAGGACACCGACTCCGTGGCTCCGCGGGGAGCACGGGGGCCGTTTAATCCAACACTCTCGCCTTGCGTACAAGAAACCATGCCTGGACGAACAAGGAGCGACAGAGGGAGGACCGGAGCTCAGGTTACGGCGGGGCCTAAATATTCTACAGCTTTGCCAAATCACTTTACAGTCTCGAAGACTGTCCTGTTTAAGAAACCGGAACAAAAACAAAAACAAACAAACAAACCCCAAAGGTTTTGACTATAACTAAACTGGCTTATAAAGAACAGAGAGTGAGAATGTGAAAACAGCTCAGTAGGTCAGACCGGCAGTTACCACCTTCTATTTTGTCCCTGAAGGGGGCATCAAGTGAGTAAAAGGAACATCTGCGAGACCCATCCATATTATGAACTATAAAAATCTAGGAAATGTTCCCTGGCTCCCCTTTAATAACCCAGTTTATCTCTGTCATCCATGACTCTCTCTAAAAGTTCATTCCTGGAATCTATTTATAATTTTAGGCCATACCATTTCTCAGAGTAACGATTTACACATTTACTACCTACAGCGTAAAAGTACTACCTCCTTTATTTGGCCTAAAACTATCAAGCTCTCTGGGTCTGCTCAGCAGGGCAGGATGAGAAGTCATTAACATCTCTCACCTGAAGAATTATTTTTAAAGATGCTAATTAAGTCTACAATGAAAACAGGTATAATACTATGCATCACATTAATTAGGCCAATCTTGAGGGCCCAACAAGTTCCCTCAAAGTGTTCAGTCCATTCACAAGGGCTTACTCCCCTCCAGATGGCTGCCAACTAGAACCTAGCTCAGGGGGCATTTTCTTTAGTCACCGTATGGGCAAGACTTATATCTGACCCTGGAGACCTAGAAGCAGGGGTACATGGAATAGGGCTAAAATACAACAGTGGTGACATTTTGAAAAGAAACCATCTTCAGGGCTGGGGATTTAGCTCAGTGGTTCTGCTGTCTGTCTCACAAGCTCAAGGACCAGAGTTCAATCCCCGGTACCAAAAAAAAAAAAAAAAAAAAAAAAAAAAAAAAAAA
>NW_022900931.1:42370797-42400280 GCF_012274545.1 Fukomys damarensis | reverse complement strand
AAAAAAAAAAAAAAAGAAAAGAAAAAAAAGAAACAATCTTCTGTTTTCAAAGTCCAGCACTCTGGAAACAACTCTCTGGCCATGAGGTACATTGGGAATGATCTACCAACTACACCGCTGTCTGAACTGGGGAGATGGATTGCAGGAATCAGCATCCTGTTGAAGATTTACATCGCATTACCCCAGTGCTCCCTGGTTTGTTTAAACCCAGCTGACTAGCATGCTGGGTGGGGACTGTCTCCTTGAACATGCAAAGGCAGAACAGACACACAGTGCTCTGAAGTCTCCTTTTGCAGCTAGGAGAGAAAAGGAACACAAGAAGAACCAAGCCAGACAGAAATCCCAACTGGAATAGTTTCCACCAGATCTCAGTGGTTCTAGATTCCTTTCCCCACCCAACACAGTGCATCTAACTTAGTACCATGACTTTGTCAAGTGGGGAAAACCGAGGTTCAGATGAATTTCCTCTCTTTAAGTAGTCTGTGTGTGTTCTGCACAGATGGTGCAAAGGTTAATAATCTAAAGTATTTAAAAATTGGTAGAGACAAAGCCCATTTTCCAAAGTTGGTTCTTGATATATTAAGGAGAGATCTAGTCTCCCAAGACCTCGGAAAACCCCAGGGGATCTTGCATGCACCAGTTGGAGCCAAAAGAATGCAAAAACCTGGCAAGCTTCTCTCAAAAGGCCTTTATCTAGGGGCCTTGTCACTCACCAGTACTCTAGGTGTGCTAAGTACAGTGTCTTAACTAAACTCTGCCAGTAATTTACTTGTCTATGGGACCAGCTGGGCATTTGCAGAGGCTATGGTGGATGTAACAGATAAGGCTGTGAGGATTCTGAGGGACGGAGGGTCTCTGAGACTTAGTAAGAGTCCAATCTTTTAGCAAAGCCTGCATTCACAGCATGGCTTTTCCTGAGAAGTGCCAAGTGCTCTAAAGATGACACGTTAATCTTCACAGAGCCAGAGCAATGGAAAGCCTGAGCCTGCAGGGACAGGCATGAGGGTCACGGAAGCTGACTCGTAGCTGTGTGCTGGCTCACAGAGTGGATCAGTGACGTGGGTGACAGGACAGCCATCTCCGACGCCTCATCTGTCAGCTCTTGCTCTGCTGTTATATTGAATCGGGACCCTTCTCCACCAATAAATGCATCCCTCCCCCCGTCAGTGTAGCATCAATAAGTAATAGCAAAGAGTAAAGAAGCCAAAGAGCAGATAAATAAATGGGAACAGGAGGATCTGCTGAAACAAGAAAGCAATGGGCTCGTGGGATGTAATGCTATGTGATTAAAAAAAAAAATCCACCTCTATCCAAGGCCTCAGGTCACCTGGCCTTGGATAGTGTACCTGATGAAGAACAGGTAGGGCAACCTCGCTTGATGGTGCCTGCTTGTCACCAGCTACTTGGGAGGCTGAGGCAGGAGGATCACAGTTGGAGGCCAGCCTAAGCAACACAGCAAGACCTTGTTAAAAAATACAAGGTGGGGTGAGGATGGTAGCTCAGTGGTAGAGTGCTTGCCAGGCATGTGCAGAAAACAGACAACAAACAAACAGCTAGTCAACACTGATGGTGAGTAAGCCAGGCTCCTGCTCATCCCCAGAGGGGCAGAAGACCTCAGTCCCTGGGAGGCAGCTCGGGTTCCTGTGTGCTGGCTCACAGAGTAGCATCCAGAGAGGTCTGCCACGTGAATGCACTTGTACTGTACTTCATAGTTTGGAAAACTGATGGCTTGCTTTATCCCCCTACCTCTCAGAACTACCTCTCCTTAAACACAGAGATGAGCTCACAAGGGAAGAAAAAGGGGCCCTTCTCATTCTCTTGTCTGTTACTTTTTCCACTGATTTGAGAAAAGGAAAGGTTCCAGCATGAACTGTGGGGAAAGCTTAGAATCAAAAGAGAGTAGATTGGTTTCCTACGCCCAGAATGTTACATTGGAAAAGAACTTGGAGAGCCAGTTGAGAAATGGCAAGTGATTTTATGTCACATGGTATCTGATTTTCAGCAGGGGCCGCTACTCCAGTAGCCCCGTGCTGGGGTCTTTGGGGCTGTTAATGGCTCAATGGGATGCTGGGCATTGCTCAAACAGCCAGCTGCCATGGCATGGGAAGGACTAATGGGACCAAAGATGCCAGCTATCCACCACATTTTCTTTTCCTGGTCCAATCTATTTTTATAGATAATAAAGCTAAATATCAGAAAACAGATGCATTTAAGTCACACAGCTGGACAGCTATGGATCCATAACGCAAGACGACAAGCCAGTCCTTTTTCACTGTCGTACTATTTGGGCCCCAATACTAGTTACAGCTCTTAACTGTTGACAGATGAGCTGCGACTCAGTATCCTCATTTGCAGGTGAGAGGGAATAATTCCTACTTTGTCTATCTCAAGAGAGTGCTGGCAATCAAATGAAATGTCAGAATCCCAGGCCTTTGTAGTCCCAGAAGGACTCTGTCCTTGCTACTGCACCATGACATCATCAGTGTGTGAGAAAACACTGAAAAGTACAGCTGGCCCTATAGAATGGCTATCAGGAGTCTGGGGCTGCTATGCCGCTTCAGTGGCATCTGCCCCACACCTGCAGGCTTGGCTGGTGCACCACGCCCAGGGGCAGGGAGGGTGGGGGATCGCAGCTGCAGCAGAAGCAGAGCTGGGCTCCCTGGAGGCAGCTGATACCAAGTACGTTTCAGGTCCGAGTGTGCAGGCCTCCCATTCTGTCCTCCACTATCCCGCTCTGCTCCACCCTCTCTCAGGTAGGACGTCCCAACCTGGGCAAGCAGTATGACCTTGTCACCTGAACCCGGGACACTGCGCCTAGACTCCCGCCTCCTGAGAGAAGAGGCTGAAATCAGCAGGGCCTAAGAGGGTGAGGCCCCATTCCTGGGTCTCCGGCTGCAGGTGCCCTCTTGTCTGCCCCGCCCCTCCCACTTCGGCCTCCTCATCACTATTCTTCTCTGAGGCTCTATTTCTACTCTCCTGCCCTCCTTTGCTTTCTCCTGACTCATTTTTGTTGCTCCTCCAACCAGGTTTCCCATCCCCTGTGACCTCCCTTTCTTCAGCTGCAGAATCAGTGAGCTCACGGCAAGTCAATTCCCGTGACCTACTGGAGCATCATTTCTTGGTGCTTTTCACAAAAACAGCTCCCTGCAGCTCCCTGGATGAGTAGAGGTCGTGGTTTGGGCTAGGGGTGTTAGGATAGACGGCTCATTCCTGTTAACTAGCTTCAGACTCATGGGATCATAGGATTAAAAGGAACCAACAATGTCATTCAGTTTAACCAGTCACTGGAAATGGGTTTTAAGTACTAAATATATCCTTGAACATAAAAGAACTCAAAAGCTCACAGGCAGCTTATTTTGTGCATCTGTGAAACTCCTATCCATTGGATTTATTTGATTTGTGGATAACTCTCTAGAACATAAACTCTACAAGGCCAGGGTTTGGGGGCAGCTTTCCTTGTTAGTGCCTCGTGACTGCCTAAAATAGTGCCTCGCATATGGCAGCCACTCAAAAAAATATTTATTGAATGAATTAATAATTGGTCTTATTTATGGTCCTTTGGGGTCTTTCAGAAGAATCTAATCCTTTTCATCTTCTCCATGACAGCCCCTCAAATAATTCAAGACAGTGGTCACATTCCCTGAGTCGTCTCTTTCCGTGACAAACCTTTACAGTTCCCTGAATATTAATGTGAAAAACATCCTGTGGCTTGTGGGGTGTGATCTGAGCTCCAGAGGCACAGAGCGGCAGGGCATCAGAAACGTTTCCTGCTAGTCTCGGCTCTCATTTGCAGCTAAGAGGATGGAGGTCCATAAAGGGACAGCAGCAGTGTTAGAAGAAGGCTGAGCCTAGGGTCTTATTCAGCAGGAGACTGGCCAACATCAGGGACAGCCTAGAGGGGACCCACGATGCAGAGAATGTGAAGGCAAAACAAACCCTAAACCCACGTACTCTCTGCTTCTTGACACTGTCCGTTTAAGTAACAGAATTTTAGAGTCCAAACCAAACTGCTATAATTTCATACGCAGTTTTTTTGTTTTGTTCTGTTTTGGTACTGAGGATCCAATCTAGGGCCTTGAGCGTGTCTGGCATATGCTTCTACCACTGAGTCACACCTCAGCCTGCAGTCAGACTACTCATTCAACAAGCACTGGAAAATATGCTATGAACTGCACTGGGTTTAGGGGACACAGAGACGAAAAAGCGACGTCTCTCTGCCCTCCACATTTATAGTTTTGTGGACACCACTCAAGCCAATAATTAAATTCTACCAAATGGCGGTAGTGGTACAAAGTGTAGCTGTCAGAGAGACCAGAGGACAAGGACACTGTAATTCAGCCTGGGGGCAGGGCGAGGAAGGCTTCCTGGAGGGGGAGCAGCATTTGAGCACCTGGACCACATTTGCCTGGGCTGGGTTTGCTACCAGCCTTAAATGGGATGAAGGTGGCCTTCACTAGCTGCCCAATCTCTAAGGCTGCTCCTCCTGTGGACAGGAGTAGTATGGCACAGTCTTCCAAGGAGAATGCTGAAGAGCTTTATGGAGGCCCTCCTGTTTTGTAGCTTCCTTATGAAAAGGTGAGTCGGACTGTTCTCTGGGGTGGAGGTAAGAGGCTAGGCTCTCCTGATGTGAAGCCAGGTAGCAGCCACCCATATTACTATTGCTGGGGTGACAATGGCCTTACCATTGAGGGGGAGGGTGGAAGACCCCTTTAGAAGACTGAGAAAGTTAGCAGAAAAGAGAGTTCAGAGTACACGTGCTTCTGACCTCCTCTGGCAGGGTTGCTCTCTTCTATGCTCAAAGGGAACTCTGTAGAAGAGTCTTGGACACTCCCGGAGAAGTCACGTTGCTCCTGGCCTCTGCACGCTTGGCACTTCACACGGCCCAGCATACCGTGAAGCGCTGGCGTCTAAGCACTGCCGCTGTCACGGAGAAAGGGGCACAACGTACTGGCAAACAGTGAGCCTGCCAACATCGACGAATGAACACACAACCCAACTTCAGGCACTGTTTGGGGCTAGAAATTAATGATAATTCTAAGAAGCTAGGTAGAAGCTTGCATCTTAGGAATCAACAGGCAGGAGCACTGATACTGAAACTTGACTGCTGGAATGAGCCAGAGGAGGGGCAGAACGACACGGGGCAGATGAGGAGGCTGATCTGCGGGAGGCCTCTGTCTTTTGCTAAGTGGCCAATGCTGGATAAACTGTCATGATGTGCCTCAGTTTCCCTTATGGCAAGTATTAGGATAAGCGGCTGATTACTAGCGAACAGTATGGTTTGCTGAGGTTCTCAGTGAAAATGCTTAATGATAAAACACAGCAAAGAAGCCCTTTTTTGGGGGGCATGGTTTTATCCATCCTGCTCATTGGTTCACCACTGTTCATGCTATGGAGAGGAAGAGCCCTGATGTAATTCTGTTCACTCCTAACCTTTCGAGACAGGTACCACTATAATGCATCCAATTTCAGGTGGAGGGATTACAGCCCAGAGACACCCAGCAAGCTAAACCGCTTCACAGCTAACCAGACTTGCTGCACCTGCGATATAGCCTCAGACAACAAAGCCTCTGTCAGCAAAAACAGCTTCATCTGAGAGGCATTAGGTGGTTAAATGTGTCCCTTTAATGCATCAGGAATGCTCCCTGACCAAGACAGCTGGGCCAGTGAACAGGAGGAAATTCAGAAGGGCTACTTCCCACCACGTGGAGGACAATGGTGGGGAAGGTGCACAAATCTGCTCTGTCCCCACGATCTCCAGTGGGAGAAATAAACTGGTCAGCCCGCCTCGCACCACAGTGAGACAAATGGCTGATGGGACAAGCGCCCACATGGAGCACAAAGGTCTGAGGATGTGAAAATCTCTGTGAGCTGGACTTCAGAGCAAGATATTTATCCAGTATTCCCTTCCCCACACATCCTAGCCGTACACATCATTAACCAAGAGAGAAGAATATTCCTGTGTGTTTGCATGGCTTTGAAAGTCCTTTGTCTAAGACAGATTTTCTTAAGGCTACTATAATTGAATTTTTCCCGTGCTGGGAGCTGTACCTACAACAAGTACTTGTTAAAGGGATAAATACTGGATCTTCATAAACCCTCTGCGAGGCTGGCACGTTTATCCCCATTTTACAGGAGGGAAGTGTGTTCCGGCTTGGAGGGATGGAGGAGCACACGCAGGTGGGACAGGGCAGAGGGTAAGTGACAAGAAGCAGCCATCTGGTCATCTCGGCTCCACAGTTCCTGACAGCTTGCACTGCAGCCTGCACACACAGGGGCAGGGCAGAGCTGTCGACATCAGGCAGACTACACCTGCCCTGCTCTGACCTGGGGCACGTCTGCATGGAAGACGTCGGCTGCCTCGTGGAGGTGGATACCCAGGGGGGTCATAAGGGGACACTGCAATGGAAAACAACTGTGAGGGCAGGGGTTAAAACTACAGTCCAAGGAGGTTCTGGTGTCCTGAACTCAGGTCTACTGCAGCTTGGGACTCTGTCTGTAGAAATCTATTTCCCACCTGGATTTTCCCAGACGTCCATGTCTTTTGGGTGGTCTCTGCCACCCAGGTCTGGGAAGGCTGCACCATGGAGGCGCACATGGGGCAGCAGCAGAAGCATCAGCCCACAGGGAGGCTCAGTGCTGTGCCAGCACCAGCACTTACAGTGCCGGGCATGATGGGTGGGTGCCTGGTCCTCCCTTCCAGGGGTTTTGTGTCCAGCCAGAAGAGGGAGACTATTTATACATGAGGGTTGTCCGGAAAATAAAGAAACTGGTTTTGGTTATGATTTGAAGAATCACTGTCTTACTTTAGGTGTGTGTGGAGTATTTTATCTCTTCAATCAAACAGTAAGTTCCCCGAAGTGGGGCCTGGTCTTCCAATAGGCCCCTGACTCCACAGCTGTAGCACACACTCAAGGTCCACTACTTACGGGACGATGCGTGGGCAACTGGCTGCAAACAGTGGGTCAATCTTAAATTTTACTGAGCACCACCAGCCTAGGACGAGAGGGAGCTTGAAGGGTTTCTCTCAGAACTGTGCTACTGCCCCACGCCAGCAGCGGGAAAGCTCCAGGCTCTGAACAGGAACAGCACATGGTTTCTCAGGTCAGGAGCTCAGACGGAGAACAGTGGGGTTTTGTTGACAGCAGAAGAGACTAAGGAGGCTGCAGTTACAGGTGCAGAAGCTGGGAACAGTGTTTGGGTTCAAGCCCCGGCTTTTCAAAAGTGTGAGATCTTGGGCAAAACACTCTCTGTATCTCAGTCCCCTCACCTATGAGGAGCCACAGTGATAATTGTACCTAAAATGGGGTTGTTGTGAAGAAAGTACCTAAGAGTTCAGCAGAACACAGAAGCGTCAGCTGTTGGCTCAGTGGAAGTGAGGGGCACCTACGGCAGACTGGAAGGAGATACCAGGAAGCTTCCCGGAGTTGCACAGGTATCTTCTAGCGGAAGCGAGGGTGATCCCAGCTGGGGAACCTAGCAAAAGCCTAGAAGCAGCATGGCTAGGAACTGCCTGTCATACTGTGTGGCTCAGGGCCAGGTGCCAGGGAGGGGCAGGAAGACAAGGAAGGTTACAGAGGCCCCTGGTTCCCTTACCAGAGGAGGTCAGGTCACCAGAGGCCTGGCCTGACCTGCTAAAGGGTTTGAATTTTATCTTAAAGGGAACAGGGAAGCTTAGGAGGTTTTCAATGGGGCGTGTGCGTGTGTGCACGTGTGTGTGTGTGTGTGTGTGTGTAAGTAATGATCAGATTTATATACCAAGATGCTCACTTGGCTGGCAGTAGAGGGGAGGGACTAGAGCTGGGTGGCAGGGAGGTCTAAGAGCTCTGGCAGTAATGCTGGTGAGGCTCACACTAAGGGTGTGGATGGAGAGGACAGATCTGAGGAAGACCAAGCGGTTAAACAGGACCAGCATGTATGAAAACTCCATCAATCCTTTATCCACACGCCAAGCCCTATGCCCAGCCCAGCGCATCTTGGTAGTTTTCTTTTTTTGCAATACTGAGCTTTGAACCTGTAGCCTTCACACTAAGTTACATACCCACACCCTTTTCTATTAGGGTTTCACTCAGTTGCTAAGTTGCTCAAGCTGGACTTACATCTGCGATTCTCCTGCCTCAGTCTCCCAGAGTGATGGGATGACGGGCGTGTGACACCTCACCTCGTATCATCTTGTTCTTGCCCAAACCCTCTGAGTCACAGTGTGTGGGTCAGGGGCTGCAGAACAAGGGGGAAAGGGGTGTCCTTCGGGGCTGAAGACAGCTGAGGCACAACCTGCTAACTCACTCTGATAAATATGAGAAAAGGAGGGTGGTTTTATTAAGGAGCAGCTAATGAGAGAAGTCAACTGCTGGCAAAAGGCCCCCAAGAAAGGGATGAAGGCCTGGTGTATGCCCACTTTCAATCACTTAGGAACCAAACCTTAAAACTCAAACTTGCTTGAGTCTGTCGTGTGTGTGTGTGTGTGTGTGTGTGTGTGTGTGTGTGTGTGCGTGTGTGCATGTGTGCATGTGTGCATGTTCACAGATCCACACTCAGGCATTTGGATGGGAAAGAGCTGTGAGGGAGGCAGGGGTAGGAATGCGTCCGAGCCTCCTTATGAATGATCATGACGTGGCTGTCACAGGGATGAAGTCAACAGATGGCAATGAATTTGTAGGAAATGAAAGAGACAGATTTAAACTAAGAACTACAGGAGCCCTTAAACTGCTTCTGTGCAAGGGAAGCACAGGAACATGAAACATTGTTTAAAGGATGAGCCATTCTGATCTGTCTCCCTCCAATGGTGGCAGGCAGGGACGGGAGGAGGAGTGGGGCTGCCCTCATGATGGAGCAGAAGGAATCAGAGAGTAATGGGGTGGGCGGAGAGGGGAGCAGAGAGAGCTCCCCATTCATCGCTAGGTACAGTGCACTGGCTCCTGACAGGCAGAGTGGGTGGCTGTTCATCTCTCAAACCTCAGCTATTTTCTTCAGCAACGAGGTGTAAACTAACTTTCTTCAGGGCAAAATCTTCAGCTACAGTGGGCTGGGGTGGGACACGTCAAAGGTGCAGAGCCCTCAGGGGAGGTGAGACCTCTTTTTCTTCCTGGGAGAAAACTCCGCTCTGTTCCTCGTCATGGCCCCGCTCCCAGATGCTCCTCTATGCACACACTGACCTTTCCTTAAAGAGGGAACCCCTTGCGCTTGCCCTCTGTCCATGAAATGAAGTTTTATTTTCTTTCCGAGACGGAAGGAGGCTTGGGAGAACTCACCATTTATTAGACTTGACTTCTCATTTTAAAGTACACATTCTTTCCTTGAGCCGCAAACTAAGTCATGAAGACAGGTGTGGGGGGGGTCAGGAGATGGCCTCAAATTGAGTTGAGTTCACTCTCATGGTGAAGGGTGTGCCACCAAGAAGGTCCCTGGGGCACAGAGAGACTCAGGAGGCCAGAGCTGCAGGGGGCAGCATCTCTGCCATTAAAGCTGCTTTAATCAAGTGCATCTTTGCAAGCCAGAGGTTCCTCCTAGACGGGGTGCCCAGACAAGATGCCTTCCCTGGTCTCACTCCTGTGCCCCAGCCCAGCCTTGCCAGCATGTGTCTGGCATCCTGCCTCCCACAGCGGCCTGCAGACGTTTGTCAAGGACCGGTGCTTTGCCTGCAGTTTCCACAGGAAAGAAGGCCTCTTGTGGGCAACAGGAGCCAGGAAGGGTCTGCAGGGCACAGAACACTTGCCTGTGTCTGGGTTGGGAGGAGGAGGAGAAGGGATGAGTCAGATGTTTTCGCAATTCCCTTCTAGCTGCTTTATGACTCTAACACCACAATGCATTATCATAGAGAGAGTCAGCAAAACATCCAGTCTTGGATCTGCACATGATCAAGGAAAGGCTCAAGCCAGACACATTTTTGGCACCAAATGGAGTCCATCCATGCAAGTTTCCAAAATGAAAGGCGACTTTTCCTTGATTGGGTGCATACTAAGCTGGTGGTCAAATTTAGAATCCGAAGGCTAGGAGTGGGGAGAGTGCACAAACAATACAGAGTATGTCAGAAGAGACTTTTTGAATCTTTTGTCTGTTCCTTCTGGCTCTAGACAAGTCACATTACTTCTCAGAGCCTTGATTCCTTCATGTCCAGGAAAGAGATGACACTTCCTCTGCCACTATCTCATAGCTACTTTGGGAAGGAAAGGAAATGTTATGAATGAAAGCACTTTGCTAGGGTCCCCCAGCCTGTGCATTGGACGTTGCAGAATCTTCCTGGGGACTGTTCAGAGGGCATCTTTAGGGCTTTAGTGCAATGGACATATGTCCCAGTGTACGGACACCATCATTTTTGGCAGTCTTTTTGAATGGTCCAAGGATCAAACGCCATTGATAATTCAGGGTTTTACGGCACCTGGGACCATAAGTATTATGTTTATTTAGGATACTGAATCATTTTATTCTACCTCTGAATTACTTATTGATTTTTATTGTTCCCAGTGCTAAAACAGAGGTTGGTATAAAGATGAGGCTTAAAACACATTAAAATAATTACTACAGAGCTGCTCATGGGCTGCTTAGGATGATGTAGTCCTTTGGAGACTGAGAAAGGATGGAAAGCTGTTTCTGGTTACCAGTGAAAGCAGGAAATTCTGTAACCTGTACCTGAGCTGTAAGCAATCCAAAGTCAGAGCTCAACCATGCCCAGCAAAGATAGGAAATTATGTGGGGGGCCTGGGGCTACCCATAAAGGGACCCAGATGACCCAGAAGAGGGAGGATGAAGGTTGAGGGTACAGTGGGTCAGGGATGCACATTCAGCTGATGCCCAAATTCTGAACCCGGAAGGCCAGTAGGATGGTAAAGTGGACACAAGGATAATGCATCCTAGGAGACAGCATAGTGAACCTGTCAACAAAGGTAGAAACTGAGCTGGGCACAGTGGCATGTGCCTATAATCCCAGCTACTTAGGAAGCTGAAGCTGGAAGATTACAAGTTCAAGCCCAGCCTGGACTCAGCAATTTATCAAGAACTTGTCTCAAAATAAAAAATTCAAAACAAGGGCTGGGGTTGCAGCTCAGTGCTTCCTGGTTTCAAGTCCCAGTAATCCCAACCCGAGCATTAGTGTCTCCTTCGTTCTGGCTGGTAGGAATTACCCTGGGCTTATTTATTTTGACAGCTTTATGTCCTGTCACAATCTCAGGATCCAGTGCTTGGGCTCAGTTACCACTTTGTGATAATGACCTGCTGTCTCTTCTTACAGGTCTAACCCTAGAATTCTGTTTCACCCAGTGGGTGTATGTGCACACAGGCACGCATGTGCATGCACACACAGACACACACACACACACACACACACCCATCAGGGTCCTAAAATGGTAAGCTCAGACCCTAACCTCAGGGATTTGGATCCTGGCTTTGGCTCTTGTCTGGTTGGAGTTCAGGAGAGACCAGGTCTAGGAGGAGGCAATAGAAAGAAACGCAGCCTAGAAGAGATGCCCAGGGAACAAAGCTCAGCTGGGCAGAGCATTAATGGACACAGGGAAGAAGAATCTGGACAAGACCGGTGGTGGGTGTGGCCAATACTTAGATCTAACGTGCTATGGTTTCAGAGATGAAAAGCAGGCTCGATGCCATACACGGGGATCTGTCCCCAGAGGCACAGTGAGGCCCACTCTTGACTGCAGACAGCTCAGGCCAGGCCTTCTCCGGGAACAGAGGCTGGAGGATGAACAAGTGTGAGCCACTAAGGTCGCTTCCAGTAACTGGCACGATTCTACCTGGAGCAGCTTGGATGAAGAGGCAAGTTAGGGTACTGTCAAGGTCTTAATGGTCCACAGGGTTTCCTTGCCTCCCTGATCAGGAAGCCCATGGTGGACTTGTCCAGTACTGAGCACCTGAGTGCTTACCAAACACCCCACTGGAGATTCTGGTGTCTCAAGGGGCTTAACACAATCACGCTTTTTTTCATACTATGATTAATTTTCTAGCACAGTTCCTGGCACATTCCAGATATTTGGTAAGTATTTGTCCATTCTGTTATTTGTTCATCCAGTTTTAAAGAATTTAACATAAATATTGTGCCTGCAGTGCTCCAGGCTATTTTAAGCACTTTCTAATTGTTGACTCATTTAATCTTCTTACAAACTTTAATAAGTAGGACAAGTAGGACCTTTCCTATAGGTGGGTGAGCAGGGGTAGAGAGGTTAATCTGCCTGAAGTCACTCAGCTATTAAGCGGTGGGAACAAGATCTGAACCCATGTACTAAGGTTCCTGAGTCCGCTTTTTTTTTATGTTGTCTCCCATGAAGGAGAAGTCAAGGGCAATAAATTCTTGGTGGGTGGCTCGTTGCTTCTGAACCTCATGCTCTTTTCCACCATGGTAGGGCCCCTCTGTTGAACTACCTTCTAAGTTGAATGATAACAATGGTTCTCTAGCTGTGAGTTATACCCGGGAAGCAGTGGAATTCCAAGGGAGCCGGCTGTGAGGGGCCCCAAGGGCTGGTAAATCAAAGAATTCAATTCTCTGATAATGCATTTTAGAGTTTTGGGCTTACAGATAAAAATCTCAAAGTATCTATCATACAGCTGCAGTTTGGTTAAATGTCTACAACAGCTTTCTTTGAGAAGTTCCAATCATTTCCTGTTGACAGCTTTCTCAATCCCTGCTTAGGATCTAAGACACTTTTTTCTCTTTCAGATGAGGTATCTGTATGCATGATGCCGTATCTGTGTACATGCATGTCAGAAGCACAGATTTGGGAATCTTTTAACCTGGTGTTAAGATCTGATGCTAGCGCTATAAGTTACACAGTTTTTTCCCCAACAGTCTTAGTTTCATAATGAATGAAATGGAACACAAAGTTTAATAAACTTTAAGTGGTCATACATCTCTTATTTATCTTGTGCCTCTTAGGTGATGGCTACCTGCATTAGGAAAGAATTTACCCAACAGTCAGGAAGGTGGGTGGGGTGCAATTCTGATTCCTAATGGGAGCTACAATGGACCCTCAAGTTACAACTAGCCTGACATACAAACAACTTGGGTTGATTAGGTTAATGGAAGATACATCTGCCTCTTGTTATCAGTAACATATACACAGGTAAACACCCAGATCTCAGCTGTACTGACTTACAACCAACTTGAGTTACAACCAGCCGCTGGGAATTGGTCAAGTTTGTAAGCCAGGGGCCCGCTGTAAATGGAAATGAAGGATTAGGCTGGGAACTGTCTTCCCTGTGACTGTATTCCACTACCCAATGAGTTTCTCACAGAAATGCACTCATAAAAATTAAATTTGCTGAATAAAATGTTACTTAAAAACAGGGCATTTTAAAATAAGCTCCACCCTCTGAAGATCTCTTAGCCTTTCAGAGGAACTCAGGCGATCCCATTTACATGTCTTTACATGGGTTCTCACCTGTAATAAATAAAGGAGTTGGGCTGGGATTGCCAAGCCCTCCTCAGTTTCTGAGGTTCAAACATTCCCCCTTTTTCCAGCACCTGTCAGCTTCTTCAAGGGAGCAATGAATCTGAAATTACATGGAAGGGTGGCTACTTCCTAGTTGTGCAAACCTGCCGAACCAGCCTTGGTTTTCCCACTTGTTCGACAGAGAACAGTAATGTCATCTCTAAGGGTGGGTGTGAGGGGCCTAGAAGTAACACACATGGAAGTGATTCTATCAGTGTCGCAATTCTAGCTGAGCCATGTGCGCAGATTCTAGGTTCATGTGACCTGACCACTGCACCCCAGAACAGCTCAACAGAGGGAATCCCCATGCTCCACCCCCACCTCTAGAGACAGCCCATGGGACACAACGCATTGCGCCTTCTTGGGGGGTCCCTGTAGTACCCTCTAAACGCCAGACACTTCACCTCCTGATTCCACCAGACACCTCGCCACTCCTGCTGGTCTTTCTCAAAGCCATCTGGAAGAGAAGCTACTGCCGGCCAGAAGCCAAATGCAGGTGGCAAAAGGAGCCCTGGGGGGAAGCCCTGGGGGGAAAGAAGCAGGTGCAGGAAAACTCGGAGCCAGCGACTGTGATTCTCTGATGCTGGGGCGGGCACTGCAGATGGCCATGCTTCAGGAGGGCCTTGAGGCATCTTAGGAATGCAGCTTCCTCCGGGAAGAGCCTTCTGGCTTGCTGGGGAGAAGTCAAGAACCCTGGAGGGTGTACAGGTAGACCACAAAGGCCCAGTCGCTCAGCAGAATCCCGCAGGACACCTCAGAGAGAACAGCAGTATTCTGGCTATGCCACACACACAGTGGGTCACTTCCTGGACTGCCTGTCCTTGGCCTTGGACCTAAACCCCTCACAGTGCCTCGGCCCTTCTCTTAATCCCTAACAGCAGAGTGCAAAGAAACCTCAGTTCTTCTTCTTTTTTTAATCAAAGAGCTTTGCCTGGACAGGCAACTTTCTTTGAAAGACATTCTCTCAAGTCAGAAAGAGTGGCCACTAAAAGCTTACTTTATAATAACTGAGGGACAGACAAATCTAGTAAGCAAGCCCTAATAAACAAAATAACTTGGAAGAATCCCTACTAACAAATTTATTTTTGAATGTACATTTTTAGTGTGCAAAATGAATCCCTGGGAATCAAAAATGAAGAGCAAACTGAAAACTCAAGAGGCTAAGCAGACTCAGCTTCAAAATGCATAAAGCAAACACTAAAAGAACTGTGAGAAAAATTATAAACACACTAATGTAGAGCGAGATTTCAACAGACCTGCTCAGTAAGTGACAGATCAAGCAGATAAAAATTATAAAAAATATAGAACAATTTGCAAACACCATTAACAAGCTTGATCCTATGCACGTAAGAAAGAAATACAGATGCCTTTAAAGCATACATAAAAGCAAATCATAACTGTGTAGCTGTTGGATGATATGGCCCAGAACTGAGATTGTGATCTAATATGGAAGTTAATTTTCACCAGGGAGCTGCAGGCCAGGGAGATTTATCTCAGCTCTGTGCTGGGTCATGCAGGATGGTATCAGAGAAGCAGCAGATTTTGAGCCTGGAAACAACCGTATGTAGAATTGTACCAGGCCAGGTGTTCAACGTTACTCTGTAAGTTGGTCTTGCTTTTGAATTCTGGATACTCCCAGCTCTTGAAGACAGCCCAATCGTCGCACCTATTTCTTTCTCTCTGGTTATTCTGCTTCAGTTTAACCACCGGTGTTTCTAACAGAATATTTTTCAATATCCTTGATTTGTGAGGATGATGTGAGAAAAATTCCAAGATGATTTCCTTTTTTGTGCAAAGTGATAGTTACAGGGTGCAATGCTAAACCCTAATTCTGATGATCATGCTTCAAGAAGCACTAGCTGCTGAAGGTAACCTAACAGGGATTTCCCTCTCAGAAGGAAGCCCGGATCACCCTTGCTCTAGTGGGAGCCTGTGCACCTGTGGAAGGTCCTTCCAGGAGGAAGTTGTGTGGGCAGCTGGCCTATAAGTCCTCTCTCTAGAGTCAAAAGTCACTAACAGAAGATGCAGAGTAAGTGGAGAAGAAACCATTCTGAGTTCTGGGCGCTCATAATCCCCAGAGATCGGCTGCTTCCAAGTGATTCTGCCTCAGTGCCAGCCCATTCACTGTTCAGTGACCTCGCTACAGAGAATTTGCTGCTTCAGAAAAAAAGTAACTATGCACAAGTCCTAACGTTGAAAGTCACCTGGAAGGCTTTCCACAGAAGCTTTATGATGCAGACAAATGCTACCTCTCCTCTTCCATTCATCCTTGAGAGCTCCATAGTTCCTGTGGGAAACAAGGGCCCTTTACCTCCAAATCCCAAGTTGTGGCCCTTCTCAGTCAACTTTCCTTCGGGTCTGGCATTCGGTCTACTTATGCAACAGTTCTGTCTCTGAACGTCCTTTCTACTGTGATGGAGCAGGCCCACAAATACTCAGGGAGTCCACATTCTCTTGGGATTCTGATTCTCAAAGCATAGCCTCTCTCAGAGAAGTCTAAGGGGCCCAGAAGCTCAGGCACTGGCCAGTGAGGGAGGCCCACCCAGGGTGCAGAAGCCCACTCCAGTCTCCTGGCTCCCCCCCACCTTCCCTCTCAGGAACTCCATTAAGAACTGAAGCCGTTCCCTCACCCCAAGACTGCAGTCTCCCAGGGAGCTTTGCAGCAGACTAGGCTATGGCAGGCAGCGGTTCCTGGGTACCGGGAATACTGATGAGAGCAGCCACTCACTCTGCTTGGGCCTCCCAGTTTCACACCTGGCAAGACAGGACAAAAGGTCAGGAGTTTGCGTGGCTTTGTCAGGCGGGCTGACTGTGGCTTCCCTTGGCTCAGTCTGCAGCCCATTAATTATCCTCTTTCCTATCTCAGGATCTGCTCTTGACATCCAGGCCTTTCCAATGGCACCAAGAAGATAAGGGCAGTAAATCATGTTCTTCAACTTCTTTTGCACTCACTTTTCCTTATAGGCTCACTTTGAATAAAATGGCCTTCAGTGCTTGTTGAATCAATCTTCCCTTTCCCGGTGCCCTCCCCGAATTCAAGATTCCACCTGCTCGGGAAAGTCTTCAATGATCTGGTTTGAACTGTGTTTGGGCTTCCTTGTCAGACAGCTAGAACTACAATTTAGTTGTCCCTTTAACTCACGAGCAATTTTCTCTAAAGATCACCCATGAGGGAATCTGCTTTTGAAAACCCACTTGTGGGAAGCAGCCAGGCCAGATTTGGAGGGGCCACGGAAGCCAGAATGGCTGTGGCTCCCAGGAAATGGGTGGGTGATTCTGCTCCTAGGATGGAGGTCGGCACTGTCTTCCAGCTGTGACTCCTTCTGTATTTGTTTCTCCAACTTGGGTGCACCCTGGATAGGGAACCAATCACAAGTTGGAGGATCCATGATAACAGGGGTCTGGCTAAAGCTCAGCAGTCTGAAAGGAAGACTGGCCTGAGAAAAGCAGAGATTCCAAAACCAGGCAGGTAACTATTGGGATGGACAGAGAGACTGGACCAGCAGTAGATTCTGCTCACAAAGGCAGACAGGAGACTGACAACACTAGAGAAATGGGCACTGACTGCTGAACAGACAGGCATCAAGAGCCCTGAGACTGACAGGATTGACAAGGCCAAGCCAAGCAGGTGGCATGAGAGTGAGGGCCCCAAGGTGGCCAGGAACTCTCAAGATGCCTCCAGAGATGGCAGAAATTTGGGCAAGTTTCTTGATGGAAAGCATCAAGGCTGGAATGGGGCCACGTAAGGAGAAGGTGGACATCACCCTGGATTTCCAGTCATCTTCACGCGAGGCAGCCTCGAGTAACACAAAGACAGTGGCGTTACGGTTGGACAGCCAGGAGCAGTGGCAGGCTGCTCGGAGATACTGCACTCTCTGTAGTCCTCCCTCTGTACCAGCCTCGAATCTCGGTGAGGCCAAGGCAAAATGTGGGTGGCTGGACCTGTTCTCTTCTGCTTTTCCTTTAGAGTAAGCAGACACAGCACAATTAGACCAGCCTGATGCTAAACTGCCTCCTTAACAAAAAACAAAGAAAGAAAAAAAGGGAAAGTCAACTAAAATCTGTAACAAAGAAGACAGAGTCCTCAGGCGGCTAGGATATCCCTCTCAGACTTCCCCCATCTGTTCCACTCTCTGGGGCCTCCCAGCTGAGCCGTGCTGTCAGGGGAGGGCCCCTGTCACCCTCACAATCTGTCATCTGTGACACCACTTGGATCTTGTTTCCTCCGGAGCTGCCAGGGGCCAGGAGGATACCACGCCTGTGTGTGGGCAGTGGGCCAAGAGACCCGTGCCTGCCGTGGGTACCTGGGCTGGGAGGGAGGGTAGAAGGGGTGGGGAACAGGAGACTGGGTGGTGGGCCATCCCAGCTGCATCCATTTCTCCATGCATCCCTCCTCCCTGGCTGCCAAGCCCTCCCATTTCCTGCCATCTGTGATGGGTGTCTCTGGGGAGACCCTCTCCTTCCTGGCCTGCTCATCACAGTGTCGGGACGCTGGAAACAGGCTGCTCTCCGAGCTCCTTTAGCCGAGGGATGGGCTCTGCCTGTACTCCACACTGCACCCTCCTCACAGGCAGGTGTCCATCTCTGCCTGCAGACCTGGGCTCTCAGCAAACAAGATGGGGACAGTGATGGAAAACAGGAGATGGTGACCACTGGCTGCTGCTCAGATGGGCTCCTTCGGGCCTGCCCCACAGAGTGAGCCGAGTTGAAGAACACGGGCCTAGAGGCCGCACACGGACTCAGGGCTGAGTCCTGGCTCTCTCATTCATATGCAGAGTAGGCAGCTGGGCCAGAGGATTTCCTAAACACGTAACACCCAGTGAGTCCAGGATGATGTTGAGACCCGCCACTTGCATTGTCTGAGCTCCTTCTCTACTTTAAAACCCTGCTGTGAGCTGGCAGTAGTCACTGGGGTGGGGGGCGTGTTGCTGCAATGGCACTTAGATGGTCCCTTGGGTATGATTCTAAGACCCTGGTCTCAGTATCAGATCCTGACCAGCTGAGGGAGCGAGGCAGCAGCTGGGAGGCGAGGAGACTGGTTATTTCCAATTTAATTTAAACCCTTTGTTCCCCAGATCTCCTGGGCAAGGACAAAAGCAAACACCAGGTAGTCTCCCTAGCCATTCACCCACTGGCACATTCACTTGTTTAACCTGTATGAGGTAGTACAACATCATAAGGAGTCAGTGGAATTAGTTTGATCTGGTTTCTAAATCCGGCTCTGTCACTAATTAGCTAGGTTAGGCTGGGCATGCGACCCAACCTCTTCTGGCCTCAGCTGCATTATCTCTAATATGAGGAAATAATGGTGGTACCTACTTCATGGGCTATAGACAGGGGCCATGTGGCACCAATTAAGTGCTCAACAGATAGTTTTATTATTATTAACATTAAGTTGCTTATGATTCCATGGGGCAACATCAGCAGACAATGCCCACCCATCACCCAGAGGGTACAGGTGGCTACCAGAAGACAAGCTCCTTATATATGAAGGCCAAGAAAATCTCTTCAGGAGGAACTGGGGTTTTGTTTGTGGCACAAATATTTTACCCTCACCAAAAAAAAAGTGACAATGACTCATGGAAATTCAGAACAGATTTTCAGGTAACAGTGATACCTCAGTTGGTGAACTTAATTCGTTCCAAGTTTATGGTCAAATATTGAAGAGTTCAAGAACTGAGCGCATTTTTCCCGTAAGAAATAATGGAAAACCAAATACTGAGTTCTGAGACACCCCCCAAAATTACACTTATAAGCTCATTTTTCCAAGACATTTAACCAAGTTTACAATGATTTCTTTAAGTCTACCACGGTTCACACAGTTTTCCTTTTAGCTTTACCGCTGGAATCACTAACTTTCTTTAGAGCCATCATTATATTTCATGCAAATAAAGCGCAAAAAATGAAGCAGCACAACGATGACTGATCTAATGCACTCACAGAGGCACTGAGTGTTGTCTGGGCGACAGCAGCACTGAGACTGGAGCTTCACTCTGCTGTGTCCGCGGTGAGATGCCACACGTATGTGACTCATGGGCTTTCTCCAGTCAGATTTTCAGTACCACTATGAGCAAAGTTATGAACACTGAGGAGAGTTTTTTTTTCACTGTTCTGGTAGTTCGAGCTTAGAGCCATTTGACAACTATCACCACAGTTGAGACATCTAAAAAAAAAACCCGTTCCTGAAGGGACTACCCCACCTCAGGTGTGGAGACTGCTGTTTTGGAACGATGGCTCAAAGATATGCCTCTCAGGACAAGAAAGGTCCTGCGTGTCCAAGACCCTGCCAGCCTCTCCCTCCCCACACATCCCAGTGCCTGACCTCTTCCTCCCCACAAAAGCAGGGCAAAGCAACCTCTAATTTGCCTGTTGCTGGCAGCTCTCAGCCTGTCCTTGCCACCACCCATACTGGCAGCGCTGGCCTGTCTGCCGCTTCAGGATGCTGCGGAGACTGCTGACTGAGGAAGTCGATTTACTGCTTCCCATTAGCCGGGCCTCTGACAGATTCCGAGGGCCTCAGCTTGACATGGGCACATGAGCCAGCTGGGAAAGGTCAGGTCCCAGGAGCACGGCCAGCAGAGGCTTCCAAGACGGGCCTGACACAGTGGCCCTGCTGATGGGCCATCAGATGGCACATGGCCTTATTTATTTTGTCTTAATTTGACAGTCTGAAAATTTCCTTTTGGTTTAAACACATTCAGATGGTCCTGTCTTCCCTCTGTTGTCTTCAAAGGCCATAAACGATGTCCCTAAAGGTGCCTACCTGCTGGCTGATCCAGAGGGCTCATGAACAGAGCTCTGCACTCCCAACACCCATCCCTGCTTGGCTGACCATGAGCTTGGCACAGGAGGGCACTGGAGCAGGAAGTAGGAGGCCCAGGCACCAGCCCGATTCTACCCATGTTTGCCAGCATGACCTTGAGCATGTTACTTGATCTCTTTGGGCCTTGGCTTGCTTATCTAAAATGGAGAACAACTGTTGTCCTAAACGTGTTTCATGGTAATCGTGGGGTTAATTATATGAGGTCCTCTTACAAAGAGATAAAATTGTGAAAGGGACTTAGAAAGCATCAGATACTTTAAAAATAGTTTTGGACACGAATGATTTCAGGTGTTGCTCTCATCTGTCCCCTTGATCAAAAACCTCCACAACTTGCCTAAACACGAATACTGTGGCTTACAAGCTCTAGTATGGCCTTGTCCCAAGTCCTTGCCTTGGGTACAATGCAGCTCCTTCAAAGTCCCGACTGATATTGTCACCGAGGGAGGATGTGGCTAAATTGCAGGCCTCATGCCCAGGGATTAGGAGCAGCCAGGGTCCTGTGTGCTGCCTCTAGGAAAGCTGGACAGGTGAGTTCTGGGTGGGAGGGGTCTCTCCCTCACTTTCCCCCTCCTACGAGGGGAGAACAGCCCTGGTTCCACAGATGCAAAGGAAGCCTTTCTCTTCCCCTTCAGCTCCCAGCAAAGCTTTGTTGGGGGGTGGGGGAAGTGCCACAGACCCTCTCCAGTGTCTGCAAGCTTCTCTGCCCAAGGAAGCTGAAGGGCCAAGCTATAAACTCCCTGTTCCTTGGAGCTGACCAGAGTCACCCACTAGTAACAAGCTCTGTGATAATAAGAACAACTTCATGTTACAGGTAATCTTGTAGGAAACAGAACAGATCTTATTATTGCCCTTTATGTAGAAGCAAACTAGACACTGAGTTGTTATGAGACCTGCCAAAGGTCACAGAGCTGGCACAGAAACCCAGGTCTTCTGACTAAAGAGCCAGAGGCAAGATTTCACTTACATGGTGAACAGCTCCAACTGGTGCATCCCAGAACACAAGGAGGGAACAGGGTCCATGCAGTTAACACGGTGGTCTGAGGGCCTGGATGAAAGGAGAGTACAAGAATTCTAGGGAGCCAGGAATATAGCCAAAGAGTTGATGGTAAAGCCAGGGGTGTCTTCTACTACCAGAAGGAAATCCTAGCTCTCCTGTCCTCTTAGTCATCCACCCAAAGAGCTGGAGAGAAAAACAGCTCCAAAGGCAGCACCTGAGTGGGTGACTGTCCACTGGGACCCATGGCTGCCTTTCAGGACCGAGGCATGGCCACAGTGGGGCTCCCAGAGGAGCAGGAACAGGGTTACAGCCTGCAGCCCAGCCAGCTGGAGCCAGCACCCTGATCCCAGGGAATAAGCTCGGCACAGACGAGCTTCATTCCTAGTGCCCTTTGCTCCCACTCTTCCACAAAGCTGCAGCTCATAACTGCTAATCACTAATGCCCCTCTCGGAAATTTGCACAGGTTCAGATTCATGATCTCAGCTTAATTTCAAACAGTGAGGAAATACACAAATTAGAGAAAAACAGTACAGCTAAGTTCATTACCTTTACTTTGTGAGCAAGTTCACAGAGCCTCCTTCCTGGGAGGCAGGAGTGTCCATTAGGAACAGACTCCTGGCTCCGCTGCCAGGCATGGAGCCTGCTGAACCTCATGGTTACATCTCCACGAGGCTATATTTGCAGGGCACCTGGCAGATGGGAGGAGCACAGAACTTTAATGTACGCTCATGTGTTCTCCTTCCCAAGCAGCACCTCCTAGCTTCCCTGGGCAACCTGGATGGGGACAACTCCCACATCACGTGCACAGTCGTCCCCTTCTACTGAAATCCATGGCCACTCCAGAGCTATCCCAAACACCACCCGAATCTGCAGTGATGAGAGCGAGAGACTCCTCACACGGGCAACCATCCCACACTGTGGACATCTGTGCTGCAGGTATACAGGCTCCAACCCTCCCAGGGGCCCTTGGCACTGTGCCCCTGGGCTCTGCCCTAGGTGAGCGTTCACCTGAAGGCTCTGCCATTGCTAATTTTCTGTTATCTCAAGAAGTCCATCATAACCTACTTCTAAGCTACAGCCACTTCCTGTTCAGTATCAACACAAGAGAAATCCTGGTGCCATTAACCGTGACAGCTTTTCTCCTCAGTGCACCAGAGTGGACAAGGGGAGGGCACTGGCAAGAAGGAAGCCACAGAGTCACCTATGTAGGGCCTCTGTCAACTATGAACTTCTCCAGAAGAAGCTTTGAGTTAAAGAGCCGAGGACAATGGTTACAACAGTGATAACTATAAGTTAAGCGACGAAGAAAACCCAAATCTGAGGGGCTCCTACATCCAAAAATTTTCAAGCTCTACCAACATGATATCTGAAGTGGAAATCCTTACACAGTTGACAAGCAGGAAGGCACACTAAAGATAATGTGTAAAATTTTCTTTAAAATTAAGACTATGCAAATAGCCCAAAACATAAATGAATCTCAAGCTGAGACTCGGGTCCCACACCCCACTCAAATACACAAATGCTCCAACAATAACAAGACAAAACAAAAACTCCCTCATCTGGGCATTTCAGACAAGGGCTATGCAGCCAGATTTTCTGCTGCTGACATGAACGGAGAGCTGTCTCATCGCCATCACAGGTCAAACTGTGGCTGTGCAGAGCAGAGCAGGACACAGGGTCAAAAGGCAAGGCTGACAGTCCCAGTGTGGCCACTTACTGGATGTCTGCCTCAGGCAAGGCCTCTGACCCACTGAGCCTCGGGGAGAGTGGATGATAATAATACAAGGCTCCCGGGATGGTTGGGCCAGATGAGATCAGAGCACACACAGCGAGAGGAAAATGGGTGTTGGGTATTTTGGAAACTTGTACACCATACTCAATTTTGCCTTTCCTCGATCAACTGGCAGTCTTAATCTGGAACTGGACATCCCTGCAAACCTAGCCCCAAACATGGCATTATCCCCTACAATACTGCAGGAGGTCACCGATACCTTGCAGTGGTGTCCCTGCTTTCCCCAATCTATTCAGCGCCAGTGCAGCTGCAGAATGGCATCCCGCGCCACACAAGCCACATGTCGTTTGTTCCCTGTTTCTTTCCTTCTACCCCTTCCCTAACCATTTGCCTCCTTCCCTGTCCCTGAATCCCCCCTCAGACTCTGGATTTGGGCTTTATCTCCAGTGAGCTTAATGCTTCCCTGAGAAGACCAGTTAATCTTCTGCTGCTCCTCTTTTTGTTTTGTTTTTTTTGGTACCAGGGATTGAACTTGGGTCCTTGTGCTTGCAAGGCAGGCCACCGAACCGCTGAGCTAAATCCCCGGCTGCTGCTCCTCTTTTATAGAGATGGGAGAGATTAGAGGCAAAGGGTTAGCATCTATCCTTCAAGGGCACTCAGGATGTGTAGTGGGGAATTGGATCCTGCTTTCCCACCTGATGCTGTAGACCAGGGTCCGCAGTGTTTCTGGTTAAGAGCAGCACTGGCTTTTTCCAACCCCTGAGCCTCCTGACAAGCATATACTGAAAACAGGGGCATGGGTATTGGACAAGTGGCCTAGAGATACTCACTAGATCCCCTGGACAGCCGAGGCGATCTGATCCAGAAGAGTAAAATGCCCAAAGGAGGCAGCTCTATGACCACCAGCAGCATGTACCCGGTAACGAGAAGGTAAGACTAGCTCAGGAGGAAATGACTCTCCCAGGCAAAGTCTGGGATTCGCAGAATTCATGATGCCAGTTAGAATGGTGCTACAAAGCTCGGGCATCATGCTTCCTTGGGTGGACACTGCTACTCTATGGCAGATGGAGGATACGAGTGTGAGGCCTCAGCGTCTGCTGCATATCAGCCCTGGAATACAGAGTCCAGCAAAGAGATGGAGGAAGAGCTCACTGAGAAGGAGACCACCCGTCAGGGAAATTCAGAACAAAATGGATTCAAAACCACAGTGGCGTCAAACTGTATGTGTTAGTGCTAAGCAACCTCTGGAGTGTCAAGAGCTCAAGAGCTTTGTGGGTGGGCTTAGGGTTAATATGAAAAGCTACTCTGAAGAGATGATTTGTTGAAGAGCACACGGATTATAGGAAGTCATAAATGGCTCATTTATTCAGCTCTATTATACTTACTGAACATCTGCTCTGGTCCAGGCACTGTTAGTAGAGAAATGGATAGAATATCTGGTTCCACAGCACCCACAGTCTAACAGCATCCACATATTCTAGACCACTATAACATCATTAACTAGCAAGTAAAAGAACAGGGCATTATGAAAGAGAAGAGCATTAAGCATTAAGGAAAGAGATTAAGCTTCAAACTGGGGTGGCCTCTAAGAGACTTGAATCAGGTCTTAGAGTAGGGCAGGAAGAGCATTTCAGACAGAGCAGCAGCAAGTGGAAAAGTTCTAAGCTGGAATAAAGCTGGATCCTTTAAAGAAGTGGAGAAGGATGATATGGCTTAAAAACAGAATTCAAATTGGTGTGAAGACACATGCCTAAATCCCAGCACTCTGGGAGGCTGAGGCAGGAAGACTGCAAGGTCAAGCCCAGCCTGGGGAAACTTAAAAGCTTAGTGACTTGGTGAGACCATCCTGTCTTCAAAAAAACATTCTGCATGGGAATAGATTTTAGAATTTTATCCCCATTGTGATTGAAAACCACTAAATATCTTAAGCAAGAAAGTGACAGCATCCATGCTTTGAATATATCACTCTGCCTGCTGCATGGGTAAGGGGATAACAGACCAGAGGGAGGGCAAAGAGGTGAAGAGTTCAGCTAGAAAACCCAGGCAGGCATGGGTGTCAGACAGTGCCATGTCCCAGGGTGGTAGCAGTGTGATTATGGGAAGTGGTGGCTGGATTACAGATGCACCCTGCAGATGGGGTTTGTAGGGTCTGATGATGGAGTGAACACGTGGGGAAGAATCTGGGTGTCACGCAGATGTTTAGGGAGTAGTTTAGGGAGTGGAGGTGTTATTGAGACAGGAAAGGATGGTGAAGGTGCAGATTCTAAGTGGCAGCTACAGTGGACATCAAGAATTCAGGTGTGGGTACCTTTAGCTTGAGATGCCCTTCCAACGGCCGAGTGGAAATTGTGCACAGGTACACACCAGGACTACAGTTGGCTATCACCTGCCTCAGGTCCTCTCTTACCACTGGGATATATGAAACTGCTCAGAGGGAGAACAACATGAGAAGGGAAATATTCCGATGAACAGTATTTCACAGTAAGATAGAAAGAGAAGAACAGTTGGGAAAATAGCATGGAAGCTAAAAGATGGGAATGATTCAAGATGAGTGGAAGCTGTAAACCACACGGAATATTACTGAAAAGGTTAGTGTCTTTTAAAAGTGTCTGCTGGATTTGGCGATGGGGAAATCACAAACATTAGCAAGAGCGGTTTCCAAACAGATAGGAACCAGCTTGGACTGAAGTGAACAGGCAATGGAGGTGGGTGGGTGGGCAGAGTCAAGTTCTCAGCAACCCTGGCTCTGGAGGAGTAGCAGAGACAGGTACGAGCTGTCTCCGGAAGCGGAGGAGTGAGCTGTGACCTGAAGTTTCTCCCAAATGGCAGGTGAGACGCTTCGCATATTGCTTTCATCCCTGGCACGGGAGCCCATTCCCTGCTTAACCCTCACTCAGGAAACCTCTTGGACATTGTGCTCCAGCATTCAAAACCTTTCACCACAAGTCTGCCTCTGTTGGAAAGCTCCTGCATGTCCAGAAGGCAGGAAGAAGGCACAGAAGAGCCTCCAGACAAACTCTGTCTGGCCAAGATCTGACCTTAACTTTCCCTTTCCTCAGTTGTTGCACTTGGCTCTCAGCCTGCCTTTCAGACCCCATCTGTTCTCGAACACTCCACTGCGGCCAACTTATGGCAACTTAAAACACCTTCTCTCTTCCCATCCCCATCCACCTGCTGCCGTTCTCCTCTGGAATTAGTGCCCCCTCCTTGCCTCACTGGATGGATGTTCTCCATCCCTCAGAGTCTAGCTCGAGTCTCTTCACTTTGAGAAAAGCCGATCTGGTGCCCTCCTCTCTCAGGCACTTCCCCAGAACTGCCAGGGACCACTGTTTTCTCCTGCACGTGAGGGAACAGTGAGACGGTCTACACACTCCATTGCTTTCTTTGTGGCATAGACATCAGAGACACTTGGTAAATATTGGTTTATTGGTGAGATTACTGAGAAGAGTCAGCTGCCTTTTCTCCCCAAAGGGTAAAGATGCACAATAGTTGCTTCAATGCTGCATTGGACGTATTTCCCAAAGACACACAAATAGGTGCTCAAGGGTTCACCAGCCTGGCTTCTATAAAGTCATTTGAGGAAGTGCCATGTCACCCGAGTTCAAGTTCTAAGCTCTCCTGGCCATCGATTAGTTCAAATGTTCTTTTGGAAGCCTAACCCTTCTTGGAAGTGTTTAACACTTATACCACACGTTTATGTTTTCTTTTAACACTGTTAATAGCGGTCTCTTGTCATTTTAAGCTGTGGATTTCCTAAGGCACAGATCTTTTGAAAATACTGGAAAACTGCCTTTCTGACCCAAACTTCTTCACCAGCTCATGCTTCATGTGAGAGCAATCTTCGTGTGAAGATTCAGCCTGCAGTGTTTTTACCACTCAAGGTAAAATGGACATAATAAGTAATGGACCGCAGAAATGCATGCAATATGAGCTCACATTAAAAAGAAGACATCGGCAAAGTTTTCAGGGCATAAACACTTTGAGGACATTGATTCAATAAAATCTGGGCTCCAAAGTGGCCTTCAACACACAGCAATTATTTCAACCATGAAGATATAGGTAGATTCTGGATACAGATCTATACTACTACGTTTTATGACTTCTCGGGGACTATGTTTGTTCCCCTTGCACCAATGATACAAAAACTAGGAAGCCTGAAATATCAAAAGTAGTTAACAAACAATAAAAAAAGAACCACTTTCCAAATCCCAAACACAAGAGTTCAGTGGGAAGGGTCAGGGAATGAGTTGTCACTGATTCACGCTCACAAACATTGATTCCAATGTGAACAGAACTTCCTCTAGACTCAAGGATGTTCCACCACCATATCCGTTTATATCTCTGAAAGCTGAATAGACATGCCATGTCTTATGGAAAGAATCACTTATTTATATATTTGTGTTTTTTATTTACTGACTTACAAGAGATTTGAAACCACAGAGAGCCCCTGTGCAGTCTTGAGAAAAGTGAGGCTGCTTCTGCTCAGGCACGCTTGGCCTCCTTTCCCAGGGGCTTCAGGCTATCAGAGCAAGAGGTTACTGTCCCCCAGCTTAGTTACCCACTGCCACCTTCGGGAGGCCCTTGCCCTGGTCTGTGGCTTTCTCTGACTTGTCTGGAAAGAACAAGTTTTGCAAAGTAAAAACAAAGACAGGTTTAAGACACATGTGTTGAGCTGTAATTATCCTCTTTAGGGTACGTCTTATTAAATGACATGATTCACTCAAAATACTATGCCCCCCCCATTTCTCACATCTAACTGTCTTTTAGAGAGACAAGCACACAGTGTGCAGAACTACCGAGAACGGGCCGTTCGTGTTTCTTCACTAGGGACGGGCTTTCTCCCCATCACCATTTTTATGCTCAAAGAGAAAAGTGCAAATTCTAGGAAGAAAAAAAAAGAAACAAAATGAGCTGTCAAAATTCCTTTTAGCGCCTATGACTGGTGTTAACTTACGTGCTCCCAGAGTGCAATAAAAAGCCTGCGAATTGCTGCTGAAAAGATGGTTTGACCTTTTAAAATGAGAACTCCCCCCTCCATATCTGTATTAGACAAACAGTGGATGCTCTAGAGTTTTACATTAAGCAATGAAATGAGGCTAACTCTCCAGAAAAAGGTTTCCCTACAGGTTTCAGGCTAATTGGCGTGTTCTAGATCTACACTGTAACAGCAGGTAGAATGCAGGCCCCAGACTTTTTAACCTTTGGAGTTACTAACTACTCAGTCTAGTTCTGAAAGGTGGCGGGGAATTATGAAAATTTAGTTTAAAATAAAAAGTCTTAGACACGACCGCCCATAGCCTGAACTTCCAGGGCAGACTGTCGGCCCCTGGTGGCCGAGCAGCCTTGGCGATCCTGGGTCTCCACCGCAGCAGCCAAACCCCGCGCGCACCGAGCTACGCTGCTGAAAGAAGTTGGAGAGCTCCCAGTTTGACAGGAATCTGCGGTGGGCGCGGGCAATTCCTTCCAGTGCCTCCGTTAGGAAAAGTTTTGAAAAGTAGAGACCTTAGACAGATAAAAGGAACTCATCCTGCTCTCGAGCATAAGAACCACCCCACGCGGGAGGACTGCGCACACAAGGCCATTGGCCCTGCTGCGGTGGGACGAACCGAGGTCTTTCAGCTCCCCACGGCCCCTGGGCGCGTCCTCAGGGTATGGAGCCAGGCCAGAGGCCGGTCGGGAGAGCGGGTCCAGACGGAGATGCCTCCAGGCTCCCCGGCTTGGGGTACGACGGCAGAACCATCAACTCCTCTGAAGCCTTGGACCTTCTCTTCTTCCAAGGCGGCCAGGGCTTCTCCTAAGGGCGCGCGGCACTCCTCTTTCTACGCTCTACCCCAAACTCTTCTCGGGGAGCCCCGCAAACACATGGACCCCGAAAACTCCCAGGGCACTCGCCAGTCACCCCCACCTCTGCATTTCCAACCCTCGTCGATGCGTTCTTCCCACCCCGCAAAGCTCTCCTCACGTTTCTGGGGAGTCAGAAGCAAACCACAAGAAAAATGCCTCGGTGAGGAGCCTCCCTACACCCGCCCTGTCCCTGAAACAAAAGCGCAGGGAGGAGGGAGGTGGGTGGGGAGGCGCGAGGAAGGTTTAGAAAGGGGAGAGGATGGGGACCGCGCGTGGGGAGCTGGGGAGGGGTCGGGTGGAGAGCGGAGACGGGCCAGGACCCGCTCCGGTCGCTTACATGCCCAGGTCACTGTAGGTGTTGAAGAACTCCATCTGGTTGCACGCCTGGATCCAGCCCACGACCCAGGTCTCGTGGCGGGGGATGGGGGGCATGACCACGCGGGCCGAGGCTTTGAAGTAGGGGGTCTTGTAGCGCAGGACGATGGGCGAGGTCTCCTCGATGCGCGTGGGGCACTGGTCGATGGTGGCGCACACATCGTACACCACGATGTTCTCGCGCCGGATCCGCGCCTTGCAGGTGATGCTTTGGATACAGCCCATCCTGCCGCCAAGCGCCGGCGCGGCGTGGCGTGGGGCAGCGCGGGGACCCGCGC
>NW_022900931.1:42360438-42369886 GCF_012274545.1 Fukomys damarensis | reverse complement strand
CCCCTGCGCATTGTGTGGGTGGGGCCGAGAGGGCGTGGCGCTGTGCAGAAAGGGTTGGACCCGGCAGCCTACAAGGGAATGTGGAGGGCGCCCCGTAGTTATGCACGATGCTGCCTGTTAGAGTGGAGTTGGTCTTAAGCTCGCTTGACGTCCTGCTGTAAGGAAGGCTGGTGTGCCGGCAGTAGCACGATGCGATGTATTTACCTCTTCCCTCACTGGCTTGGCTCTGGAAGCTTTCATTTCTAACACTGGATCGTGAGAGTATTTGAACAATCCCTTAGTCCCTTAACACTACAGCCTCCAAAATGCCAGTTGTGTTTGAGGCGCGAACTCACCTTTTACTCATGGCCTGCCCACACTCAAATCTTTTGCTCTTTAGAAACATTCTCAAGAAACCAACATGTACTAATACAAATATATTTTAAAAAAAAACAATTCGAAAGCACTGCATTTTGACTGTCTTTGCATTCTGAGACAGGCTGTGCCTTCTTCAATCATCTAGCTGGGTTTGAATGCTTACCAGCCTTCACTAGGTTACCTAAAGCCTGCTAGGTACAAAGAACCTGAGAACGTTTTTAGGAACCAAGTTGAATTAATAGCAATAAAAATTCAGAATGTAGGGCTGGGGATTTAGCTCAGTGGTTCCATTGCCAGCCTTGCAAACAAGGTCCCGAGTTCAAACCTTAGTACCAAAAAAAATTTTTTTCTCAGAATACCATTCGTGTTAATCCATTTACCTAAAAGAAAGCCTGGATTCTTAGGGATCCGTTTTTCTCTTTGCTTCTCTATAATGCTGCACAGGGACACACACAGGTTGCTCAACAGTTGTCTGTGAATGAATGAACGGACGATCAAACAAAGAGCAACTTGGCTGCAGTTGCCTCGTAAAACTGCCACCAAAATACTGGTTATTCATTGTGTACAATCTGACCACTGTCATGTGTCTGTTATTGCTGTCTAATGTGCCAAAACAAGATGTACATTTAACAGATGCTCTTCTGGGCATCTTCTTACATTTATATTTTTAAGACCAATAGCTTCTTTGTAAGTGTTTCTTCCACGATCACTGAACATTTTCTGGAAGTGTTGCCTCTGTGTGAAATATTCTAACAGGGTTCAGGAGGCTGCTAGATTTAGTCTTTAGCTAGGACAGATGTGGTGAGTAATTTAAAAATTGGTTGAGATCTAAAAGGACTTTTCATCTTTGTTTTAACTTTTCTGACACCTTGGTTCACTTTATAGTTAGCAAGAAAGCAATTTTCCCCTTTGATGGCATGCTTCTCATTTTATCATGTAGCCACAGACCTCAATAACTAGTCCTTTCACTCAGCAAATGCTGACTGCCTGGCAGGAGCCAACCATTGTGCCTGGTACTAAGGATTCAAAGCCAAATGAAAACACTGTGGATCACTGGAGAAAATAAATCTGCTAATGAGTTGTTACAGTCAACTGTGGCATAGTATCCGGTGCTGGTTGTCTCTTGCAATATGAGAGAGACTGAGATTTACCCATGAAGCAGTGACATTTGGGTTGGATCCTGAAGGATAGAGGATTGCCAAAATGAGAAGGGTGAAAAGCCAGGGTAGAATGAGAGTTTGGCAAGTGCAAAATGCTATGTGGTATAAGTCAAGGCATTTCTGAAAGTGTTAAATGGACCATAGGCATGAGAATTGCTGTGCAAGAGCTAGTTTTTGACAGCCCCAGAGCTTGATCTTCCACGGGAGCCAGTGAAGTCAAGAGTTGCATTTAGGGAAGACTACTCTGTCAGTGTGAAGAATAGAAAAGACGGGATCTCAGGATCTTGTACAGATGACTTGTCCTTGAACTAGATTAATAATGTGGGGCTGGAGAGGCCTGGCTACATGTGAGAGTCATTTAAGAGGTAAATTTAATTTACTTGGTAACTAATTAGATGTCAGAGGAAGGTCTAAGCCAGTTCTGGGTTTTTCAGATTTGGCTATCAAGTGCATATGGTCAGAATGAGGCAGAAATATAGACAAGTTGAATCCATGGGTAAAATGTTAAGTTTGAGATGCTTGGAGGCTATTTGGGGGAAGGGTCAGAGTTTGAATTGCAAGGATTATTAGTTTTCAGGAAATAGACCAAAACAAAAGCATTCATTTGGGAATTAGATTATCTTTCTAATTTGAGTTACTTAACAGGCAGCAGTTTTGTGGATAACTATTTTCTTTGTCCGCCACAGCCTTCATAAACAAAAAAGAGAATGATGATAGTTTTCCTCAAGTTATAGAAGAGTCATGTAAGGACCAATATATCTTATTTTTTTGAAACTTAAAGTAAGACTTTTTTGTATCCAGTAGAATGCCAACAGAATATAATTCATAACCCACAGACTTGGGCCCTTGACATTCTCAAAGGTTTCATCCATGACCTTGCTGAGTCCTCAAGTTTATGAATGTCACCATGGTATATAATTTTCTCCACAAAATTTAAGAAACTGAAACTAGAAAATGTAAGGAGTCCTTTCAGACTCTTGATAGTTCTACAAATATGGGCCCAAGGTAATTTCTAAAGGCATTTAAATAAAATTTCCCATTAAAATAAACTCCTTACTTCATTACCTTGTGTCTTTATCTTATTAATTTCATCTTTCTCTGACTCTGCAAAGAAAAAAAAAATCAACCACGGTGTGAGAATTACTGTGTAGATGTCAATGAGGAGAGAAAAGCTAAACTGTGTTGGGGCAACAAATGCCAGGTGTTGGGTGTTCTCTACCCACTGGCTATGTGGCCGTGCTCTCTGGCCTCTAAGCAACCCATTCAGATTTGTATCTCTGCAAATGACCTCATAACAGGGACCTCTCAGGGCACTCATTGGAGGCCTTTATCATTCTTAAATATCCAGCTGGCGAATACCAATGCATTGCTGCATATAGCTCAGACAAAGTCCTCAGAAGTACAAGAGCTTCTCTGTGTAGCTCTTCTTTTTCTTCCTTTTTAGTTTCTGTGCCTAGATGGAACCCAGGGCCTCTTGCTTGCTGGGAAAGCCTGCAAGCCATGGAGCCATGCCTCTAACCCATTTAATTTCTGTCTTATCATAGTGAGTCTTCCAAGCCTCTAGAAGCATCACATACTTGCTTCTGCCAGCATCTTCTGTGCTGTTCCACAGTTGTTTGCTCATGCTGACTTCCCCCCAGTAGGCCTTTCCCTCCTTAGGAGAATGAGCCATCATGCCCTGGTGCCCAATATCCTGCCTGGCCCCGAAGAACTGCTCAATAAACATTGGACTAACTAAAGTATTCTCAGGAATCTGATAAAGCTTTATTCCCCATGCCTTGCCTGTAAGCTTTGTAAGTTGTTTAATTGCCTACAATAAGCATGCATTTTTATCCCAACTCTTCTGTACTGTATTTCTTTCTCTTCTCACTCTTTTTTCTCAGTGTGCCTCCCTAATGTTAAGTGGTGCCTTTTGCCTTTGATCACTGTGTGTAATCGGAAGAACTATGAGTCTAGGCACCAAGAATTGGGAAAGCTCCAATGACAAGACCTTGATGATCATTCTTTATGAATAACTTCATTGGAGTTTATTCGCGGGTTGCAGCACAAATGCTCCTTTGTACTTTGAGCTTTTGATGTTCTTGGGCATGACAGAACTCCTCAGTTCCCCAAGCCAGGGCCCTACAGCAGGCTCTCCAGGGTACTGGCCCCAGCTCCTCGGGCACAATCTGCTCCCTCAGCTGCAGATGACCCTGCACTCCATCCTTTCAGAAGAGGGTGATCTCTGACTTTATTTTTCCTATTGATTGACTCATTACTCAATTTGTCAAGTGTGCTTTTTAGAAATGCTGGGTTACAAGGGCCTATTTTCTTGTTAACCTTGGCAAGGAATTTCAGACACTGTAGAACAGAGTATGAAGGCTTGAGGAACTACCTCTGAAACTTAAACACAGAGAGATTTTGAACAAAGTTAGAGACCTGAAGACAGGCAGGAGGTTAAGTGATCCTTCAAGCTCCAAGAGTACAAAATGAAAGGCACTCCTTTTTGGTTGGGAATTGCACTGATCACCATGATTTCTTTTCCAGGCTAAGAAGCTCAGCATGGTATGGGCCACGGCAATGGACTCTGGCTGCTTTGCCAAAATCACTTAGCCCAAGGTGTGAGTGCTGCTTCACATAGCCAGTGTGTATAGTCTTGTATTATATTAGGCTTTGGAAACTACAAAACTGAGTGTCCTGGCTCCTCAGCTGTCCTGTTAAAGACCCTCTGTTTCTGTCTCTGCTACTTTCAAGGTATTGTATTCTGTCCTTACCAGGATTTAGTGTTCTTTTCTTCCTTTAACTTTATCATCCTGTACCTCTTGATTTTCCTCTTCACTTCTCTCTGTCCTCCTGCTATCCCTGTCTCCTAAGGGCCTCTGCTTCTGTGCCTAAAGTTCCTCAGGGCATTTGCCCACGCTTTTATTTTTTAACCTCCTCTTTACATGGATGTCTTCCAAGTTTGTCCTGCCAGAGCAACATCTCTTGTCAGCCGGAGACCACCCCATCCATCCGCTGTAGATGTCTTCATTTGAGCATGCTGTCATCCCCTTCATTGCAGTGAACTCACCCCACTCCTCCTGCCAGCCAGAATTTCCTACTGACATCTCTGTTTCTGGCTGGAGCATTTCCCAGGCTTGAAACGGAACTATCCTGGGCCTCACTCTTCTTCTCTTCTGCCGTTCTCATCCAGCACATCAAGTCAGAGGAAATGTTGGCCGTGTTTCTTCCTGCTGTAGAAGCCTTCAGTGCTCGTTGTGACCATCAAGTCTACCACGAATCTGTGAGGTTGGTGTTTAGTGCTTCATGTAAGGACTCCGGTGAACCTGTCTTTCCAGCCTTCTTTCCCTATTCTGTTCACCCAATCTCAGCCCAAGCGAAGGCCCACCTTCCTTTAGGAGGTCTCTTCCCTGTTTTGGTTAAATAATTTCCTCTGACTGCTCATTCAAATCTATCTCTGTCCCTGGACAATTACAGTGACAGTGGGGTATGTGTCACTTATTTCTCACATTTGTCTGTGAGGCAGTATCATTATTCTGTTTTACAGGTAAAGGTGCAGGGGCAAAGAGTAAGAGGCTTCCCGAAGGTCACAACTGGGAAGTGACTGGGCCCCAAATTCCAACTCTGTCCACACACTGATGACCCCCTGATTCTCATCAGAGCTTCTATGAGCACAGCTCTTGTAAAGGATCTTTTCTGCCTGTCGGTTCATGCTCAGAGCACATGGTGGACCCTGTGTAACTCTAGTTTCCGAATTGATGGAATAATGGGATTTTGCAATAGGTTTGTAGAAAAACCCAACAAGAGAGTCAAGGGTAAATGCAAGATTTCTAGACCAATAGCTTAAAGAACAAAACCCTTGTTAAACTGAATCACATGAGAAGAAGCCACTTTGGTGGATTGGGTTACTGTGACCTTGATCTTAGGGTACTGAGGTATTAAGGAAGGATACTTAAGGGACACCCCTGTTGGACACACATCATTTGAGTTGTCATTTTAAATTTATAGCTTAGCCAGGCATGGTGGCACATGCCTGTAATCCCAGCACTTGGGAGGCTGAGGCAGGAGGATCCCTGTGAGTTCGAGACCAACCTGGGCTATGCAGTGAGTTCCAGGGCAGTCTGAACTACATAGTGAGACCCTGTATAAAAAAAAAAAAAGAAAACCAAAAACCAAAAAAATAAAATAAAATTCTAGCTTAGGTTATTCTTTCCCCTTCTTTCTTCTTCCTTCCTTTTCTATTCCTTTCCTTCTAAGACCCTATAAAAAAAAAAAAAGAAAACCAAAAACCAAAAAAATAAAATAAAATTCTAGCTTAGGTTATTCTTTCCCCTTCTTTCTTCTTCCTTCCTTTTCTATTCCTTTCCTTCTTCTCCTTTACCTTCTTCCAGAAATATCACCAAGCCTTTTCTTGGTGCTTGGAGATTCTAAAGCACAGAAGATACTACATCCTGTTCTTGTCATAAAAAAAAAAAAAGAAAACCAAAAACCAAAAAAATAAAATAAAATTCTAGCTTAGGTTATTCTTTCCCCTTCTTTCTTCTTCCTTCCTTTTCTATTCCTTTCCTTCTTCTCCTTTACCTTCTTCCAGAAATATCACCAAGCCTTTTCTTGGTGCTTGGAGATTCTAAAGCACAGAAGATACTACATCCTGTTCTTGTCTTGCTCACACAATGTAATTTATTTGTCTTATCATTGTCTCGAGTTTATGCATCATATTTGATTTGCCTGTGTTCTAAGATCTGTGCACAGTACCTGGCACTTTGTTCATGCTCAAATGGTAATGAATAAAAGGTGGCCTGGTGAGGAATGAAGGAAAGAGCTCAAGTTACAGCGCCTATACAGAATACCTGGGGAGCCTGCTAACATGCAGCTTCTGATTCAGTACAGTTCATCCGAGGTGGGGCCCAGAGTCTGCTGTCTAATGTGGCCTCAAGACTAGCAGCATTGGTATTCCAGTTTGAGAAGCATGATGGAGGAGACACTGTTTCAGCAAGCTGCAGGAAGTCTAGTAAGTTTTGTTTTTTGTTTTTTTTTTTTTGAAACAGGGTCTCACTATGTAGTTGAGACTGACCTGGAACTCACTGTAGCCCAGGCTGGTCTTGAACTCATAGCAATCCTCCTGCCTCAGCCTCCTGAGTGCTGGAATTACAGGCGTGCGCCACCACGCCCAGCTAGGAAGTCTAGTATGGCCACACGTAGCACTTTGGGGCTCAGAGTTGGGAGAGATAAGACCAAAAGGGGGTCTGGGATGACAGCCTACAGACCCAGTGTCTAAAGAAGGTGGAGGAGATAGAATGAAAAGCTAATGCTGCTGGAGTCAGACACACTTGGGTCCTAATCTCAGTTTGGACAAGTTTTGGCTGTTTTTCAGTGTTCTTAGGCTTCATTTTCTTTGCTTATCAAATGAAAATAAGGCGAACATCATAAGGTTTCTGTGAAAGTTAACTGATGTAAATCACTGAGTTTAATGCCTTGCACTGGACAGATACTCTGTGAGTGGTAGTAAACATTGCTACCGTTACATGTGGTGGGCATTGTGAAGTGTTGGTAGATGGTGAAAAATGTAATCCCTGCCTATAGGAATTTGCAGAGTGTATGGACCTCCTGGTGACACCCCTCCATTTTCTCTTTTTCATTTTCATGATTGTGCTATAGCTTATATTTAGACATGTCCCCCAAAGCCTCATGTGCTCATAGGTGGAGTTTTTTGGAGCCAGCTGGATTTAGGGTGTATTAATATGGATTAAGGGCATGTGATAACTAAGTCAGACCACTGATTAGCTTAGTATAGTACTCGATGTGGTTAATGGGAAGGCCCAGCCTGGGTGTGGGTGGCACCATCCAATAGGCTGGTAGCCTGGATGGGATGAAAGGGAAAGGAAGGTTCACTGCTTTCTGTTTCCTGCCTGTGTTGCCATGGACTATTTCTCCTCTGCCATGCCCCTCTGCTGTGACTGCCTTGGAGCCAGCTGAGTATGTATTGCAACCTCTACACACTCTGAACTAAAACAAAGCCTTCTTCCTTTAAGGAGGAAAGTATCATGTATTTCGTTCCAGCAACAAGAAAAGTAGCCAAGGCACACTATGAGTTGGTTGCACAATTTGCATCCATGTGTAGACAGACCCAGGTTCATCAACACCCTCAGCAGAGGGTAGTTACCTTCTTTAGATTTGCTTTGGCTTCATTAACATTTCTTCTAGACACCTTTCTTTTCATTTTCTTCTTACCATGCTGTTGGGTTTTCAGCTAAATTCCGACTAATCTTGTGGTTAAGATGTGTTTCAGCACAATTCTTTCTCCTGGGTCAGGTAGTGAGATTTAACTTTCAGGTTTGTCTAGCTCAGTGTTGGAGCAGCACGTCAGCGCCCATATATGCTTGCAGGTGTCCTTGTTAGCAGGACTGGCTCCTGTCTGGCCCTTGCTATGGGAAAGGCAGAGCCATCTGTTTGTCCTCTTTTCAGGGCCCATCTATAGGTATCTGGTCTCCAAAATGGTCTTTGCTGGAGCAGAGGAAGAAAATAATATAATTTCTATTTTTCCTCTATCTTTAATGTTTCTGCTGAAACTTCTATTTTTGTCTGTTTTATTAATGAATATGTTAGGTTTGTAGTATCAGTCTATAGCATTTACACATAAACAAACATACCTAAATGACAATCACAGATCTAGACAGTTGCGGTTTTTTCGAGCTGATCTTGTTGTCTTCATCCTTCATCCTATTGTCTTAGTCACTTTTCTATTGCTAGGACAAAATACCTGACAACCATAACTTAAAGGATGGGATGTTTAGTTGGCTTATGATTTCAGATACTTCAGTTCAGGGTCAGCTAGCTCCAAGGCAGGAATGGCACAGTGCAAAGGCCTAGTGGAGAAAATCTGTTCAATCTAGAGTGAAAAACTGAAAGTGTAAATAAGATCCAAATTGTATAAGTGACAATGTGAAATAGGAAGAAAGGGGATAAAGGTGTAGGGGAAGTGGGAAAGGTAGAGGAAAGGAAATAAGGGAAAAGAAAAAATATGAGAAAAGGAAAAAATGGAAACAGAGTCTTTGTAAATAGGGGAGGGTGGAGGGGGTGAAGGGAGGGCAGGGACAAGGGGAAAAAATGAGAACCAAAACCTGTCATGTTAAGGTACAAGATCCCAATGATGAATGTAACGGTACTGCATGCTTAAAAAGTACCAATAAACTCAATGAAAAAAAAAATCTGTCCAATCTATGGCAGCCAGGAAACAGAGAGAGGGGAAGGGGAGAGGAGAGGAGGAACTTGGGACAAGAATATATCCTTCCAGCTTGTGCCCCCAGTGACCCAGCTCTTCCAACCTAGCCCCACTTCCTAACAGCATGCTCAGCTCTGAACTCTTCACTGATGAGTATGGCATCCCCCATGACCCAATTGCCTTCCCAAACTTCCAACTCTGAACACATGAGACTGGGGGGATGTCTTAGCATAAAGCATAACAACTGTCATGTGAATAATTATCATTTCTCTGGTTATTTAAGATCTGTCTCCCTTGCTAGATAACAAATTCTGTGAGTGTAGGAACTATATTTATCTTTGCTGTTTCTTCAACCCTCAGAACAATGCCAAATACATAAGGGTTATTCAAAAAAACACTTGTTCAATAAGTGAGTGAGCTTGGGACCTTATCTTGGTAATGTGCCTGGTATCCACAGCTTCTATTGGTGCTGCCCTACCACCCCCTCTTTGGGTTCCTGAACTCTGCTTTGGTACCTGGACCTTGCTGCTTGCCCTCAGACTTGACTTTTGCTACTTTCTTGCTGCTGCTGGTCATATCCTTGTGCTGCCCTGTGCTGGGATACATCCATCATTCCATCTTGAATGCTATGGTGTTGCGGCCACGCCTTGTTGACAGTGTGTTAAACCTGCTTTGAGATCTCCATGTGTTGATTAGTTAGGGCTCTCTAGAGGAACAGATTCAAATATAT
>NW_022900931.1:42337217-42360414 GCF_012274545.1 Fukomys damarensis | reverse complement strand
ACACACATGGGATTTATGAGGTAAGCTTACTGGATCAGAGGAGTCCTGATGTCTGTCTGCCAGATCAGGGACAGAAGAATGCAACCTTCATTCCACAGAGCCAGTGAATGCAATAGCAGTTAAAGGTCAAATGTTTGGAACTGCAGAGTCATTGCTGCAAGCCTGTGCCTGAAAGCCAGAGTCTGCATTGAAAAGCTAAAGAATCTGAGCTGAAAGAACTGGAGACCAATATTCAAAGGCAATGACAAACACTGAAGCCCCAAGAAAAGGGGTGTCTTCTTTCTTTTCAAAATTCTGTCCAGACTACAAACCTATCGGTGCCACCCACATCAGGGGTGGGTCTTCCCCTCTGTTGGCTGGCCTATATGTCAACCATCCACAGACACACCTAAAGCTTTACTAATCTGCTAGGTAGTTCTTAGTCAAGTCAAGCTGATATATCACAATTAAGGATCACACCACTTAGTTCCAGGTCTCATCCTCCTGAACTGTTCCACTCAAATTTGTGGGAACAAACGTCTGGAGATATAACAGGCAGATCTCATACAGTAGTGACAGGATCATTAGGGATTAATTGTTTGGGGAATGCTACTTGTGCAGTGTTTGCTTAAATCCAACACAGGCCTTGGTCCAGGCTAAAGAAACACAATGAGGGCAGAAATCTTTGTGAGCATTTACCATCGGAATAAGTAATTGGTTTTTATTACAGCTGGAAATAATATTGATTCATGACTAGAAAACAAACCCAGTATTATAATAGAGGAAATGAACAGTATAGGAAGGAAATAACACAAAACTAAAGGAGAAAACCCGAGAATCTCTTTAAATTGAGTATTGTGTTTACTGTAATAGAAACTAATTTTATCTGTCATTCAATAAGTATTGCACGCAGTGAAGGGCAAACAACACTAGTATTTACATGTCCTGAGGCAGCAGGAGATAACACCCTCAGTCCTGCACCAACAACAGATAACCACTGAGCAGGCTGAACATCACAATTCCATTTCACACCCTCCCGGAGCTGGGGAAAAACCCTTGCTGCCTCCCTAAAATGTTCAAAGCAGAATTGATTGTACCTTAAATTAGACCCACATCCTGGCACTGGGAGCTTTATTGGAAAGTTCTGTCTCCAAAGCTTTGTGTCCTTCAGCTGACAAAAGACTGGTAGTGGTATTAACCCCTCTGGGCTTGGACAGGTTGCAGAAATTCTTTGAGCCTCAATTTCCCTGTTTGCATTTGTAATTAAAAAAGATTACCTTCATGGCCGTCTCCAGATCTCCTCCTGTTTTTGTCTTGGGAAATACTTTGATAGCTACCTGGAGCAGAAGGTGAATGAACATTCAGTGACAAGGAATTCAAACCCGGTAAAGAGATACTTGTTGGCTCTCCCAGAGAAATGAATATGGATTTGGAGGATGGGAAGGAATACAGTAGAGGACAAGGGAAAGAGTAGAGAGAGGATGACCTCTTGCATTCATTAGCTCTGTGTTACTGTAACATATACCTGAGACAATTAATTTACAAATAGAAAAGGTGCGTTTTCCCTCACAGTCTTGGAGATTTCAGTCCACACTCACATGGCCCTGTTGCTTTTGTACACTATGGCAGGTGCATGTGGTGGAGCAAGACTATTTACCTCATGGCCAGGAGCAAAAGAGAGAAAGACAGAGATCAGGGTCCCACAGCCCGCTTTGAGGGCACGTCCCCAGTGACTCAAAGACTTTTCATTAATCCCCTTGTGCTTTTCTTTGGGTGTTTTATTTGCTTGCTTGTTTTAAGATAGGGCCTTGCTATGCAGTCCAGGCTGGTTTTAAACTCTTGGTCCTTCTGCCTCAGCCTCCTGAGAGCTGGGATTACAGGTGCATGCCACCATTCCTGTGGGCCCCAGCTCTTAAAGTTTCCACCACTTTCCAGTAGCACCAAATGAGGAATAAAGTCTTGAACACATGGGTCTTTGGAGAAATACTCAAGATCCAAATCATAACTCCTACTGAAATGGGCAGTAGATCATCCAGGGAAGATCTTATGATACATTCTTATATTATTCTTTCATGCTCTTTTGTGTCTCTACACTTTCAATAGTCTTTTTTATAAATAAAGCCCCCACCCCACCCCTTCCCGCATGTGTGTGCGTGCATGCATGTGTGTGTGTGTGTGTGTGTGTTTGTGTGTGTGTATTTAAGAACAGAGTTGCATTCCATGTCTGGGTCAATTTTAGGACAAAGATGTAGGAATAACTATGACTCATAAAGGAGAGCAAGAGTTGAGAAGTGACATAAAATCAGAATCAGGGAAGCTATGGGACATAGACCATGGAATTAGCAGTTTTGGAAAGGTGAATGGGTTTTCTGAGAGTATGGAATGGGCATTTGAATGAAACCAATTCTCTCTCAAGAAGAAGGGAGACCTGAGTCCACCCTGGCCAACACAAAATGGGGTAAACGAACACAACGCAGGAGCAGAAATCTTTGTGAGCACTTATAATTGGAATAAGTAATGATTTTTGTTATTGCTAGAAACAACCTTGACCTGATTACCTCATATGGTTGTCCCAAGAGGCGTAATACATGTAAAAGGTTTTATCAGTGCCAGTTACTGTTGTTCTTACTTTAAAGGTGGTAAAGCCTTCTCTGTGTCCCCAGACTTTGTGACTGAATTCCATATCAGGGAAGAATTGCACAAAGTTGATTGTTCTTGGTTGTTGGAAGTCTCAAATCATTCAGCATCTTTCTGAATATGCTGTGGGGGATAATGAAAATAAATGCAAAGCTAGAAATTTGGCAAAGGTCTAAAGAGGATGAGCAATTTCCAGCTTGAAAAGGAGGAAATGCAAACATGACAGCAAGCAAATGAAAAAAATAATCAGTGGAAGGAAATTCAGCTCCTCTTCCAGATGACAGAGAGTGAAGGGACCAGAGCATGGCAACCCGAGGGCGGTTCTCAGGGTAAGGATAGAGGCAAACGCAAACAAGATCTGCTCTACCCAAATTTTATAGAGCTGTTTGGAAAACTGAGAGGCTTAAAGTGATGATAACCAAAGAGAAAGGGTTAAAGCAAAGGACAGATGAGGGAAATTGGTGTGATACGTGTGAAACACGAAAAAAGGGACCAGTTTCAGGCCCAGTACTGGACACATGACTCTCACATCCTCCAGTTAGAAGACACTGCTCTGGTGGAACTAATGGGCTGTGTCCTGCGGATTAGATGGCTGCTAAAATGGGAACTGGGGAGGGCTCACTGGGCTGGTGGCCTGTCTGCCTAGACCTTTTAAATTTTTATTGAAATACACCCTCCTTTCAATTTTATTAGCATTTAGGGGGAAAAGTAAAGAAGAAGATGGAGTGCTTGGCTGGAGGTGAAAGTAATGCCCAGGAGGTCCAAGGGTCAGAGCAGCAAGCAGAATTCCTGCAGGGCCATGGAGATTTCCAGTACTTTATCCATTGTGGAAATCATCAGAAAATTCAGAAATACATGGGGGATACACAGAGTCCAGCACAAAGATCCTGTTAGTTTTGCCTTCCTTTAGGCAGGGGTGGGCAACTGTGACCTATGCTCAAAGGAGCAGATGGGTTGCATCGCTGGAGGGTGAGCCAGGCTGGGAGTGGATCCGGCTTCTCTGCCACTAGCTCACACTGTAATCCTGGGATTGTAATTTATCCTTCCTAGACTTCAGTTTCCTCATCAGAATAACAGAGTGAATCACATCCTTCTTACTGCCTCAAACAGACTGTCACATCCATAAATGTTTTGACATGGTGAGGCTCTGAGCACGTATGAACTAGATGAGGTAATTCTGAGCGAAAAAGAGGGTGCATTTGTTTCTGGAACACTTTCAGTCTCCTCTACTCACCTCTGTCCCCAGAATACTGGATGTATCTCAAGAGAGTGATAACTAAAGGCCCAATGATCAATAATTTATGACAGATATATCTTTACCTCATTCCAGGCACCATGGTAGGCGTTGGAGGTTCAAAGATGTGCTGAACACCACACCTGCCCAGTGGAAGCCCAGGACCTAGGGAGAAGGTGATAATTAGAATAGAAGGTAAAGCCCTATAGTAGAAGTCCTAATAGAGTGCTGTAGGGGAGATAGGAGAGATAGGGAAGAGGACCTTGCAGCAGAAAGGGAAAGGGAAAGAGAAAGATGAATAAGAGTTCCCCGAGGAGAGGACAAGAAAAGGCAGTGTTTTCAGGGGAACAGCGTGAGCAAGGACACGGGCCCATGGAGACGCTATACATTTAGGAATAGAAAGAAGGCTGCTGGAGATAACTCCTGCGCTAAGGGCAGAATGGGGAAAGGTAAAGGGTAACACAGGGTACATTGTCTGAAATCACATCGGTTAAAGCAACTGGGATATGGAAAAGCAATGGAATTTGACCACATTCGCTCTCCTGGGATAAATCTCATTTGGTCATGATGAATTATGCTACATTGGATTGGCTAAACTCAAGTAATAATGTTTTGTGTTTATGCTCTGTAGGAATTTTTATTGTAGTGTTACTGTTTGATTTTTAATATCAAGATAACAGCGAGCCTCACGGAATGAATTGTAAGGATTCCCTCCTTGTACAGTATCGGTTCTCTACTGCTGCTGTAAGCAAATTAGTACAAAAGTAGTGATATAAAACATGAAGGTGCATTATCTTATAGTTATTGAGGTCAAAAGTCCAAAGTGAATTTTACTGACTAAACTCAAGGTGTTGGCCAGACTGTGTTCCTCCTGGAGACTCTAGGAGAGAATCTGTTTCCATGTTTTCTCTGCTTCTGCAGGTCATCTCAATTCCTTGGCTCATGGTCCTTTTCTCCATCCTAAAAGCCAGCCAGTGTAGGTTGTGTTTTCCAGTATCTCATTCAATGGAGCTATTCTTCACTATGAGGACCACCGTGATTATGTTGCCTGTTTCCCCTCATAATGTAGGACAATTTCCCACCTCAGGAGCTCTAACTCAATCACATTTACAAAGCCCCCTTTCCCACAAAAGGCAACATATTCATTCCTTCCAGATCTCAGGACACGGGTGTTTGTGGAAGACCGTTATTTTGCTACTATTCATTTTTGGGGAAGAATTTTTGTGGAATTGGTTGTATTTCTTCCATGAATATCTGGTGGTGTTGTCCAGTGAAGTCATCTGGGCCTAGAATATTCTTTCTGGAAGGATTTCTAGTTACAAGTGTAATTTCTTTAACAGATGCTGTATAAGAGTATTGAGATTACCTGTTTCTTTTTGAGAGAGCTTTGATAGAATTTTAGTGAATTTTTACCATTTTATCCAAGTTGCTGAGCTTATTAGCATAAAATTATTCCTAATATTCTATTGTTATCTGTGTTTTTTTTGGTATTGGGAATTGAACTCAGGACCTTGCGCTTGCAAGGCAGGTGGTGGCACCACTGAGCTAAATTCCCCACCCCCTTGTTATCTTTTTAATTCTGGGCTTTCTGTTCTGATATCCACTCTCATTTCTTTCTTTATCTTTTTTAAAAATTAATTTTATTGGCACATTTTAGGTATACAATATAATGACATTCATCATTGGAGATTTGTACCTTGACATTATATATCTTGATTCTTATTTTTTTCCCATTCCCCTGCCCTCCCATGATTGAAATAGGACAAAAAAGTCCACTCTCATTTCTAACATTGAGTCCTTTTCTTTTTAAATTTATAATTAATCTTTTAGAAGTTTATGCATTTTACTGACATTCTCAAAATTGGCTTTCATTTTTATTTTTTCTCTGTTGCTATTTTATCTTATTGATATAGTCTGTAGTCATTTATTTTTTTTCTTTTTCATATACAAGGGTGGACTTTAATAATATATGGTTTATATCTCTTAGCTATAAATAAATACCAATTAGGCAAGTTGACAATGATCTCTTGCTTTTTAAAGTCACATTTCTTTATATGGAAAAGTATTTTTTTCAGATATTTTAAAGTAATTTGTATTTCTTTTAATTTTTTATTAGTACATATGATACATTCATCATGGAAAAGGCGGTACATGTATATTACATATTTTAAATCTTTTTACTTCTCCTTCTGTCTCCCTCCTCTTCTTTTTCCTTCTTATATTAATTTAATTTGCTTTTTCTTTTTTTAGTTTTTCAGTATGGAAGCTTAGGTCATTGAGGTCTTTCTGTTTTTCTAATAGAAGTGTTTAATACTATACATTTTCCTTCAAGCACTGTTTTCATTGTGTTTCATAAACTTTGATATGTTTTGTTTTCATTTTCTTTCAATTAAAAATACTTCATATTGTCCCTTGTGATTCCTTCTTTAATTCACAGCTTACTTATTGGTGTGTTGTTTAATTAATTAATTTTGGATCAAATTGAATTAAAAATATTTATCATGTTCATAATTTCCACTATCTTCTTGAGCATATGGGCAATATTTATAGTGGCTTTAATGTTCCTAATAATTGTATCATGTGTGCTATTTCTGGGTGATGGGTTTCTTTCCTCATGGATCCTATATTTCGGCTTGTATGCATGACGATTTGCTCACGAGATGCCAAATATTTTACATTTTGTTTCTTAGCACTGAGTTTTTGTATTCCTTTAAACTCTCTTGAGCTTTATGCTAGGATACAGTTAAGGATCAAATTGGATGACTCTTTTGAAGTCTGCTTCTTAAACTTTGTTAGGCGACTTTTCTGTGGGACTAATTCAGATTAGGTGACTTTTATGTAGGACTAATTTAGCAATATCCTCTTAAATACTATTCCCGATACTCTGCATATTAAAGATTTCTCTGCCCTAGGTATTGGAATGTGAACTACTTCCCATCCCCGAGCAAGCTTCAAGAACTGTTCCTTCTTCCCTTTTCTCGTGGGCCCTTCTTCTGCCTCGGGGAGTCTTCTCAAATACAAACACCAAGCGGTACAAGTGGCCCTCTGTATCACTGAGTTTCACATCTGCAGATTTGTCCAAACTCGGGTTGAAAATATTTGAAAACAACTGTGTCTGTATTCACCATACATAGATTTTTTTTTCTTATCATCATTTCCTAAACAATACAAGAACTATTTATATAGTGTTTACATCGTATTATGTATTATGAGTCACCTAGAGATGACAATGTACATGAGAAGATGTGTATGGTTTATATGCAGATGCTATGACATTTTAAATAAAGAACTTAAGAATCCTAGGATTTTGGTATTTGTGGGGTGTCCTGGATCTAATTTTCTGTGGATACCAAGCTATTCAGCTAAATGCCCAAAGGGACCCCTCTGCAGATCCTTGGAGTTCCTTCACTGCACAGGTCTATTGTGTTAGTCAGCTTTCTGTTACTGTAAGAAAACTGTTGAGATCAACTTTTTGTAAGAAGGGAAGGTTTCTTTTGCCTTATGGTTTTAGAGGTTTCAGTCTATGGTCACTTGATACCATTGCTTTTTGGCCTGAGGTGAGGCAGAAACATCATGGCAGAGAGCACATGGTAGAGCAAAGCTGCTTAACTTGTGGCCAAGAAATGAGAGGCGAGGGGTTAGGCCCCTAATATCCCCTCCAAGAGCATACCTCCAGTGACCTAATCTTCCCCTAGGCCCTGCATATTAAAGATTCTGCCACTTTCAAATAGCAACATGGGCCAGGAACCCTGCCTTTAACTTGTGGTCCTTCGGGGGGACATTCTAGACCCAAACAATAGCATCTCTTTTCTCTGATACTTTCCCCCCATAACTCTAGCTGCCTTGGAGTCCCCAAATGCCCAACTCAGCCCATCCCTCAACTCAGGGAAACCTTTTTGTATGGGGCATTCTCCTGTTTTATGTCTAAGAAACTTTCCAAGCATGGATTTGGGAAAGTTCCCCTTACTTGTTACCTCTTTTTCAGGAAGCCCTACCCCTTCCTCCCTGTTGCACAATGTGTTTGTCTCATAACCTTTGCTTAGTTTTTCAGTTGCTTACGGAAGGAGGGTGATTTTATCATTTTTACCCCATCTGGTTAGAAGTGGAAATACATGTAAAATATCTTAAGGTGAGATTGTGCAAAGATCTCACTTTTAAAAGAACCTCGGAATAACAATGAATAATGCCATGGTTATGAAAATTGACAGTATGGAAAACTATAGTATGCAGGGAGCTTAAGAATAATCTTGACCTGCCTCAAATCTGTAAAATCAACTCGACAGCCTTCCTAGAGTGAGACAAAGAGCCCCAGTCGCAACTGAAGGCTGCATATTGACCTTACCCACCTGCGCTTGGGGATCGGTCACAGTGGATTTGCCTGGTTTCCTTGAAGAGTATTTCTGCCCATGTTTCTAGGGAAACAGGTCTGAGCCCCATGGGGCTTCCTCACACCTCAACATTAAACTCAAGATTAAGGCACGAAGCCATCCTGCCAGCGCCTTGTTTCTGTCTCACGGGAATGTGATTAACTCTGGGCAGCTGAATTATGAAAAATGACTTTCTTTCCTTGCAGTAATTAAGATTTTCTGGGATGGAGGGACTCTGTGGATATGAAGAATAATAGCCGGGCAGCTCCCGGTGCTGTATGGGGACTGGGAAATGGTTTGATGGTTGGGGGGTCCCTGATGACTGCTCTCAGTGAAAATAAGTTGAAATAGAGTCATCAGAAGCCTCTCTCCCAGGCCTAAAATCTTCATTTCAAAGAGCCTGGCCAAATGGCCTAGACAATCTTTTCCTTATATTTTCTTGGCACTTAGTACCTTTTCCCTTCTGGTTTCTCCTTACTGACACAAAGTGCATAAGCTCCAAGAGTAGCTAGGCTGTGCCTGCCAAGAGCTACTCTCATCTCCCAAGTGGCCACGAAGTGGTCTTTGTCAGGGAAAGCTGTGGTTGCTTCTCTAACAATGGCAGATTAGTGTAGTGATGATGGGCACCAGCTGTCATCTCTGTTCATATTGTACAACAGGCTCTGTTGACTGAACAGTACCAACACAGGTGTTCAGGACTCCCAGACTGTCTACGACATAGGTCAGGGCATACAGTAGATGGACAGTAAATACTCACTGAATGAGTAAGCCGAGTTGTCCTGGACTTGAGGAGGGCCACACTGACTAAGTTTCTGCTCGGTGCATTCACCAACTGGAAACAACACCTCATCTATCACAGGGAGTTTTCTAGTCTAGGGGTAGGGTGGGGAAGAACTGGAAAGAACTAAAAAGTTGTGGTGTCTCCAAGCACAATGGTTCTCAGCTCAGCAGGAAGTTAGTCCTAGCCTCACCCAGTGGTAGCCCTCTGAAACTGTTTGTGTGCTTTCTAATCAGCATGCTCTGAAACCCTTCTTGTGTTTGGGGTATTTTCTGCAGCTGTGAACCCCGCATCTCTAAGGGGAAAGCCAAGCACTTGCTTTCCTGTGTTCTTTGCAGCTATGTATATTACAGATCCAAGTTCTCCCAGTCAGATGCCCTGTGGGGGTCCATGATGGGGAAAGAGCAGAGGAGGGAAATAGGCATGTAACTGACTTTCCAATAAGGGTAACTATGGGGCACTGTTTTGGGGTTCTGGGACCCACTGTCAGGCTGGGTTTCTTCTGGGATCAGTGTTGTCCCTGATCATGCCACATTCAAACATGGCCTCCTGGTGGTTTTATGATTTTATGAGCTAACATATTTTAATAAATTCTTTTTTTCCTACTTGAGGCAGACAGAGAAGTGTTCTGTGATGTGTAACTGATAACCTAACAGATATACCTCTCAGTTGTTGGTTGTTAAGGGCTAGCACTTTCTGTTTATGTCAATGGAAATTGAACTCATTTGTTCTGTGATTGAAAGTACAACTCCCTAAGAGTTGCTAGGGTGCAGTGAACAAGAAGGTCCCAAGCCCACTCTAAGGAGTGAATGGAAATCTCACTCCTAAAAGCTTTCTGTCAGGTACTTTGGGGATGAATTGCATTAGTTAGTCCCTGTCTGTATAACCCACTTTTGGTAAGTATGTCTAGGTACCCAAGCCAGAAATGTGCAGCCATCCCAGACTTTCCTCTCTCCCCTCGCCGGCCCACACTTTAGAGAATGACCTCATTTCTAGTTAGTATTATTTACATCACTGCCCTCTTCTCCATCTCCACAGCTGCTGCCCTAGCTTTGACCTTGTGTCTTAGTCATTTTGTTGCTGCTGAGACACAGTATTGACACCCACAATTTAAAGGAGGAGAGATTTATTTTGGCCCATGGTTGCAGCCCATGGTCCACCATCTCCAGTGTAGAACTGACACGGCAGAGGGGCAGAGCAGAGGAAAATGTCGGAAAGGCCAAGAAGCAGAGTGAAGGGAAGAGGCCAGGAAGGAGACAAAGCCTTCCAGGTCATATTCCCAGGGCCTCACTTCTTCCAACCAGACCCCACCTCCCAACAGTGAGTCAGTTATATCCTCCTCAGGATTCGGTCACCTTCTTCCAGAAGCCCCACTATGAGTGCATGAGAGCTTTGAACTAAATCCCCAGCCTGGGAACATTCTTGATCTAAACCATGACACCTCCAGTACTTTTACATCTCAGGCCATCTCCCATACCACTAAATGTAAGCAGATTCCCCTTTCACGCAGGACAAAACCCTGCCAAACTGGTGCCCAAGCTCCTCTGTGACCTTGCCCCAGGTGACTATTTTAAACCCATTTTCTTCTATTGCCTCATCCTCTCCTGTGTCTACCCACCTAACCATCTCCAAACACCAGGATTGCATGACTGCATCCTGGAGCACGCTACCCTTTCTTTTTGAAATGTCCTTTATCATGTCATGCATTTGGCATACTCCTACTCATCCTTCAAGATTTTCTGAGAATGCCACCAATTCTGGAAAACAGTGCTGCCATTTCCAGCAAAGTGTGGTGCTTCTTTTTCCGTCTCTCCACCTTTCTACTATGAAACTTGCTATGGTGTGGCCATTGGCTTACAGGAATCTTCCTACCAGAATTGGAGCATAAGAGGGAGACAGCTGGAGTCCTTCTTGCCTCTGCATCTCTAGGGCTGATGGCAGTGATGGACACTTCATAGGGACCCCAAGGATGTTTATGAAATGACTTAATCAGTCAATCAATAATAACAGCAATTGCAGGAGAGAACCTTGAAGCTAATCTAAAGCATTATTAACCTTTATTCCCCAATGAAGGCTGTTATTAAAGTAATAAGGTTCTGGTCACTCTAGGTCCAGCCAGGCCCTTTCTAGTGGACCATATACACCATTCAGAGGAATCTCTTTCTGTACAGGCAGCCTAATGAAGACACAGAAAAAGAAATGAAGCATTTGCTAATTTATAAACACCTGGGGTATCAGGAATGAAAATTAACATGGAGCTCACTAATAGTTAGGAAGTTGTTATAGTTCAATGTTAGAATTTAGCAAAACGATGCCTTCTCTTTTTCTAACCAAGCAATGATTTTAAGTTGAAGATGCTCAGGATAGCTTGCAATGAGAGGAAAATTTTCCAGACACCATGTATATTTAAAAGGCACCACTACACATGGGCATTCTTCCTTGCTGCCATTAACCACGCTGGCAATGGCAGGCATTTGGCAAGTCCCCGCCAGCCAAAGCAGAGGTGCAGAATGAAAGGCAGGCCCAATTTCACAAAGATCTCTCAAAGAAAAGTAAATTATGCTTGCAAAGCATGTGAATTTAGAGGGAGGCAGGTGATCATTCACAATCCAAAAAGACCCTCTGTTATACAGAAGGATTTCCCACAGGGCTCTTTTAAATAGCAAATTCCTCAGGAGCATTTAAAATATCACCAAGTTTATACAGGACTCGGTTAAGAACTCATTCTTTGAGAAATCATTCTACTGCACAATGGGGGTGTAGCTACCTCTAGAATCGCAGCCCTGCCTTTGCTTTGCTACTAACCTGACTTGTCAGCAACCTTCAGAGGGAACACTTGCGAAAGAAAGTGCTCGAAGTGTCAGGAGACCTGAGTCGGAGCCTGACTTTTGAACATGCTGGCTGAGATGGAGAAGTGTCTGCCTGTGCTCTCATGTGGAACCAGGGCTAATAATCTTTGGGTAAGACATGAAAAAGAGACTGAGTATGAAATGGCCCATAATGTAGGTGGTTGTTTACACAAGTATTAATTTGCTAGTTCTGTGGTCTCAGTCTCATCACTGCAACAAAATACCCAACATCCAGAACTTGAAGGAGGAAAAGTGTAATCTGGCTCATGGTTTAGGGGATTCAGTCCATGGTTGTTGGCTCCAAGGTTGAAATAGCATGGGGGAGGGGCCTGATGGAGGAAAACCACCATGCAGCAGAATGAAGAGAGGAACTGGGGAGGGAGATATAGTCTCCGAAGTTATACCCCAGTGACTGGCCTCTTCCAATCAAGCCCTGCCTCGGTCCAGCACATTTAGCTATGAATTTATCAGTGGATTAACCCATTAATTAGCACAGCACCCCCATGATCCAATCGCCTAAAAGCATCACCTCTGAATATATGAGACTTTGGGGAAACATTCTCAATCCAAGCCATAACAGCTACTCTGATAAAGTGCTACAGACTGGATGACTTTAAAAACAGTCTGTTATTTGACAGACCTGGAGGCTGGATGTCTGAAGTCAAGGGATTGGCAGCTGTTCTGTGCTTCTGTCCTAGCTTCTGGTGGTTGGCTGATTCTTGATGTTCTTTGGCTTCTATTGTCACTGCAATTTCTGATCTCCTCATCATATAGCATTCTTTTTGTGTGTACATCCAATCCAACTCTGTCTTAACTAATTACATAAGTGATGACCCTATTTCCAAGTGAGGCCAGATTCTGGGGTACTGTGGTTGGAAACTTAACCTATGAATTTTGAGGCAGGCGTGATTCAGACCCTAATCACTCATTGCTTTTAGATTTAAGTTGCTGAAATGATAGAAAAGCTATTATTTTCTCTTGTTTGATATTTTACCTTTGGTGGCTAAGATGTTGCCAAATGAAAGGTATTTTTACAGAAGCAACAGTAAGCCACAAAGGGAAGCTCTTGGATGTAGCAATTAAGGCAAAAGGGAAACTTCATTAGAGAGCAAATTGTGTTGCAGTATGGGCAATGGCTCCAGTAGTGCTTTGCTTTTTCCTTCCATCTTCTCATATTGCTCTCCTTTTTGGGAAGGGAGTATACTCAGCAGGGTTTTGGTCACATCCTCTCATCCTCATGGCACATGGAGGAGTACAAGGGAGGCCTGACACTCTATTCTTAGCAAGATTGACTTTTTGCTGGAAGATTTCTCATATCCCACGGAAACCTGCTTCTGTCACATGGAGATAGAACTTTGCCTCCAGGGTTCTGCCGAACCAGCCACAGGAACAATGAATCAGTCACTTTTTCTCCAAGGGTGGCTTCCAATAAACTTAAAAAAATAAGCAATAACTATGACTATTTTTTTTTCTCATTGAGTTTATTGGTACTTTTTAGGTATACAGTACAGTTAGTTATATTTATCATTGGGATCTTGTACCTTTACATGATGTATCTTGGGTCTCATTTTTTCCCCATATCCCTGCCCTCCCTTTACCCCCACCACCCTCTCCCATGTACAAAGACTTTGTTTCCATTTTTTCCTTTTCTCATATTTTTCATGCCCCTTCTTTCCTTTCCCCAGCCCTTCCCACTTCCCCTACACCTTTAGCCCTTTTCTTCCTGTTTCACATTATCAGTTATACAATTTGGATCAGATTTACACTTTTAGTTTTTCACACCAGAGAAACTACATGGTATTTACACATGTGTGTCCTATTTATTTCACTTAAGAGTATGGCTTTAATTTGCATCCATTTTCCTATGAATGACTCCAGCTTCTCATTCTTTATGGCTGAGTAGCATTCCATTTTATAGAAAAACCACATCTTCTTTATTCAGTCTCCAGTTGATGGGCAATTGGGCTGTTTCCAAGTTTTAGTTATTACATACTGTGCTGTTATAAACATGGGTGTGCATATATCACTGTGGTATGATTCTTTTAATTCTTTTGAAAAGATACCAAGCAGAGGGATGGCTGGGTCAAATGGGACCTCGGATCCTAGTTGTTTGAAGTATCTCCATATTGATTTCCATAGTGGTTGCACCAGTCTGCACTCCCACTAACAATGGAGAAGGGTTCCTTTCCCCCCACAGCCCTGCCAACATTCATTATTGGTTAATTCATGATAGCAGTCATTCTTTCTGGGGTAAGATGGAATCTCAGTGTTGTTTTCATCTGCATCTCGGATGACCAGTGATGTTGAACATTTTTTCATATGTTTATTTGCTGCTTTTACTTTGTCTGAGAAATGTCTGTTCATTTCAGATGCCCACTTTTGAATTGGGTCTTTATATTTTGGGGGGCCTGATTTTTTGAGATCTTTATATATTCTAGATAATAGTCCTTTGTCTGAGGAGCAGCTGGTAAATATTTTTTCCCACATTGTAGGTTGTCTCTTAGCTCTGTTGGTGGTTTCTTTTGCAGTGAAGATGCTTTTAAATAAGATGAGATCCCAGTTGTTGATAACTACTACTATTTTTTTTAACCATAGGATTGCTGGAAGTTTGGAGGTCAGAGGAGAGAGGAAATGACTTTCAGGACATACTCATTTGTGCTCCTGGGATATTGAAGTTCCCATGTCCATAGACACCAGGTCCCAACTTGGAACCCTATTTCTGAGTTAGATCCACATTCTGTAAACTTTAACTCAAGTCCAGGATATCCTGGTTGGTCTAAATATGAAAGAATAAAGCAGCCAAGTAACCTAGCTCATTAACAATAGGCTCCAGGCATGTACCCAGTGGTCTTCAGCAATCTTTGGCCAACCTTGATTCTAATTTCTGTGTTATTAGCAACGCAGTTTTGACACCTCCTTTCCACCTGTGGGCTTTGGGTGCTATGGTGTTTCCTTCAAGGGCTATCGAACATAAAAAACTCCACTGTCCCATAGGGGGTGCAGAGTCAGGCTTCTTATAGCAAGAGTAAAACCTAAGATCAACCCTTTAATACTGCCCCAAACACTAAGGTTCAAAAATATCTCAACACAAAGCCTCCTCAAGCTCCCACACTGTGGAGTGTACTTTGACTTTCAATAAAACTTTGTTCAGGACACCAAGAACCTGGATACAATCCCTGATCTATGCTTTTGATAATGCCCACCATGTACTTCCTTTTGATATAGTCATGTCACTTGCCTGGGCCAAAGGAAGTAACCTGAAAAGTACTCATTCTTTAGGATGTGTTCTTTTGCTGCTCTTGCAACCTCTACTAGTGAGCAGACTCAGCTAGTTGGCCGGAGGAAGAGATACCCCATGAATTAGAGACAAGCCATCCCAACGAAGCCATCTTTTAGACTAGCCAGCTCGCAGTCAAATCTGCAGTTGATCACAGATGTTGAGTGAGCCCAGATCATGTTAGAAATGTCTAGACCAGGCTGGCAGAATCGCTCAACCAAACTGCGGAGTCTAATTTGTTGGCTAAAATAATATCTGTTTTTAGAGTCACTTGGTTTGGTGATGGTTTGTTATGTAAGAAAAGCAAACATAGATGTTTCCAAGGCATTTTTTTAGAGTCAATTGGTACTGGTGAGATCATGTAGGTTGGGAATTTTAGGGACAGTTGGTCTGTGCAGCCACATCCCATTTCAGTGATCTTGGCTAGGCCATGAAATCTACCAACAATCATGCTCTCGTTACCAATTTTTGACCAGAAATTGGGTACCTTTTCCTTCTCAGAATTGTGGAACCAAAGCAAAACTGATTGCTGACTGAGTAGATATTTTTTTCTTTGCCAAGCATAGGAGATGAACCCACAAATCAACTTCTTCACCTGAACACAGACCAGCAGTGTGTCAAGAAAAGAAAGAAGACAGATAATGGTGAGAACCAGTAGTTTTTCTCTGGTGCTCATGTAGTATCATGTAGTACTGGAGATTGAACCTGGGCCCTCATGCTGGCTACATCCCCAGCCCTTTTTTTTTTTATTTTGATACAAGTGCTCCTAAGTTGCTAAGTCATTCAGGCTGGGCTTGCATTTCTGATTCTCTTTCTCCAGCCTCTCAGAGTGCCAGGATTACAGGCATGTGCCATTGTGCCTGGTGCATAGCTCTTGTGTAATCTATGAGAAGAGGACTTACTCCAGTCTGTTTCTTTATGCTGATGTGTGGGCACGCACACTGGGGAAACTGAGGCAGTTTAGCTCCTTGACACTATGCTATTGTTTTTCAGAATCAGATGATACGTGGTATACTAAGGGTAGAGCAATGGGAATGGACCATTCTAGATATAGACAATACTGAGTACATCTCTGTAGAAACTTTCAAAGGAATAATAAAAGCAGCTGATACTTTTTATTATCATAATACGCCACAATAGTGATAAGATACTCTTCCCTAACAAAAAATAAGTATTGAAATGCTAGACAAGTGCTGCATCACTGGTGAGACTGAATGACACATATACAAGCCACAGTTGATCCCTAACAGAGGACTGAGATACACTCTTTGGTTTTAAAAACCATTGCAGAGGCATCTGGATTTCACATTCACTTGAGTGTCATTTTTGGATTACTCCAGCCGCTCTGTTTTACTGTGTTCAACTTAATCACAGGGGCTGGGCAGCAGGTAGCTCAATGGTAGAGTATTTGTCTAGCATGCGTGAAGCCCTAGGTTTGATCCCAGAGCAGCGAAAACAAACAAAACAGCAAATAAATAAAAAACCTGTAAGCACAAATGAAAACAAGTGGTCACACGGAGTGACAGAACTGAAGCAACCCAAACTCTGTTTCAACATCATCACAAGCATTGTTCATTTTCATTTATTTATTTACCTTTGAGATAGGTTGTTTGAACTTGCAGCCCTCATGCCTCAGCCTCCCAAGTAGCTGGTATCACAGGTGTGTGCCATCTTGCTTGGATGCTTGGTTTTTGTTTATTGCTTAAATACAAGGATATCTGGTCCCACAAATGTTGGAGACAGAGCTTCTTCCGAAGAGAATTTGAAGGATGCTTAGTCATTGTGAGCTTACTGGGAGTTCACCAAGTTTATTTCCATGCACAGCGTCTATTTAAAGGATAAGTAATGAAACTGCACTGCTTGGGTGGTAATTTTTCATGGAGGGCAGCTGAAAAATAATCTGCTTTGGGTCCCAAGGGCACTAGGTTGTCATTAGCCTGAAGCAGAGAGCCGGCCTCTTGTGATCTCTCTGCAGGACCCCATCCCACTAAGCTCCTGGGTTTCCCTAGAGATATGAGTATGTCCTCAGGAAGCCGTCTGACTGGACAGGCCTCTGGAACCCCAAGACTCAGATCCAGACATCTGTTGTGTCCTGGATGATGCAATTCTGTCTGGTGCATTTCAAGTGCACCCAACATGGAAGCAGATCCTGGGATTCTGAATTCCTGCCCTCCTCTCATGCCCCTTGTCTGTTCCCTACTTCCTGCCCATAGGATTACCCTGTTAAGCATCCTCCCATCCACATGAGTAACTCCAAATCCGGATGTGTTCTCCTACCCACAGCTCCTTTCCAAGTGTCTCACATTCTTGCATTTTTGCATTCTTGCAAGAATTCATTGCATTCTTGCCCCGTTATTCTCTCTGTCTCGGTCGTCTTTTACTTGTTACAGTTAAGCTCAATAGTGTGGTTTGCTTTTTCCATCTACTCTGGTTTGAACTCAGGTCAGCTTGCAACCCAGTATTCTCTGCTGTCAAATGATTCTCCCATACATCACTTTCACCCTGTCCTTTCCCCTGATGACTTCAGGGGTTTGTTGCTGGTACTGCATTGAGGCTGCCTTTTGTAAGGAGCATGGTGCCAAAGATAATTTCTTTCTACTGATTGATTGATTGAAATATTGAGAATTGAACCCAGAGCCTTTGCACTGAGCTATGTTCCAGCCCCTTTTTGTGCTTCATTTTGAAACAAGTTCTCACTCAATAGCTAAATTGCCAAGGTTGGGCTTGAATTTACCAACTTTCTGCCTCAGCCTCCTAGAGTGCTGAAATTACAGGCATGTACCACAACGTCTGGTTACCTATGGGGTCTTAATATTTAGGTTCTTCCTTCTAATATAAAAGTGTCTCAAATCCTACCTAAGGACAGCATCGGCTGATGGTCAAGGGTGTTGTCCATTAAATCAGTCTCCAATAAGGGTGGGAATCTTTGGATAAAGCCCCTCATGGACACTTTTTCACATGTGAAGTCCAAGAAAAAAGACAAGCTGTCTGTCTCCTCAGTGGTGAAAAAAAGTCAAGAAAACTACAATCGGCTCCTCTGACTCTTGCCTCATTTCTCTGACTTGGGGAAGTGTTTGATGTTCTCTGACATTCCTGGATACTCCTTGGGCTCTGGGCTCTCCTTGGGCTCTCCTTGGGCTCCTCTGGGCTCTGGGCTCTCCTCTTTCTCATTCTGCCTCTCTGCAAAGATGGTCATGTTTGTGGGTGCATGGCTCTAATCCTGCCTACTCCTGTCCTATGGGAAGTTGGGGGCCAAGGGCAGGGCAAACTGTGGTGTTAAGTCTATAAAGTTGCCTCCTGGGGTTCATGCACTTTATGGCTGCCTCCCTTATTGATTCTGGCCTGGCCCTGTGGTCTGCTTTGACTGTGGTGCAGGAGTGACAGGCTGCCAGCTCTGGGCCGAAGTTTTAAGAAGCCCTGAGAACTTCTAATATTGTACCATTGGGGTACATAAGCTTACACATGAGAAGTCTGGCTTCCCTGCTGGAAAGACTGCATAGAAAGTCCACATGAAGATAGAGGCCTAAAAATACACAGAGAGGAAAAGGGCTGTCATCCAGCATCCCAGGTGGACTCCAGGCCAAGTTTTCACCAGATGGCACAGAAGAGAACCCAAGTGAGACTACTGGAAGAAGTTCCCATGGAGCCTAACTATGAATAAAGTGTGAGAGAGAAGAAAGTAGTTGTTCTAAGCCTCGTTCAAGCCTTTGGGTTGTGACGTGTGACCATTAATTGTAAGACGTCAACTTGACTAGAATAAGGAGCACTCAGCAGATTAGTAAAGCAGAGTTCTGGGTGTGACTGTGGATGATTGACATGTAAGCCATCAAACAAGGGGCCACCTAGACGTGGGTGGCAACGCCTAACAGGTTTGTAGTCTAGATGGAATAAAAAGGGAAAGAAGGGAGTATTCCCATTTGTTTCCATGCCAGGAATCCAACTCAGGATGGTGCACTTGGTCTCCCTGGGCTGCATACCCGGCCCAGTATTCCTGTTTTGGAAGAGCTCCAGTCTTTGCCATTGCCTTTGGACATCAGTTTGCAGTTTCTTCAGCCTTTTGACTTGGACTTGAACTGGTGACTCTCCAGTGAGCTTCCAGGCCTTCTACCTTGGGCTGGTGCTGCATCCCTGATCACCCTTCTTCAGTGACTTTCCTCTTCTGGGCTGAGCAGCTCCTGGACCCGTGGGCTCTCTAGCATGCAGGTAGCCCTCCCACCTCTGATTCCACGAGCCTACCTAACAAATCCCCTTGCATATTTATATATACATTTTCTATTGATTCTGTTCCTCTAGAGAACCCTAAGTAATGCAGGAGGTTTATGCATAGCAACAGATGACCAAAACTTATTCATTCGTTCATTGGAAGTCATTTAATTATACATCTGTGCCTGATACTGTGTTAGGCCAAAAGGCAAAACTAAATATGGCGTGGATTCTGAATTCAAATCCTCCTGTTTCTGTCAGTGAAAAGATCTCTGCAAATAGAATTACTTTACTTCAATATTTTAAAAACAAGCCAGGCATGGTGTCACATGCCTGTAATCCCAGCACTCAGGAGGCTGAGGCAGGAGGATTGCTGTGAGTTCAATACCAGCCTGGGCTACATAGTGAGTTCCAAGTCAGTCTCAACTACCTAGTGAGACCCTGTCTCAAGAAACGAAAAAAAAAATTTTTTTTAAACAAAAGATTTCTGCTTACAATATATTTGCCATGAATCCTTTGGTAAAAAGAGTAATTACCCAGAGATTTACCTTATTTTTTCATTTCCTTCAAGTTGAAATTGTTAAACACTGAAGCATACCTGAGTTTCTCCAAATATAATTCAATTTAACAAATATTATCTGATCAGTTACTATGTGTCTTTTATATAGTTGAAATTCAGATGCTGTTTCTATTAGCTTGCATTGGGGTTATTGTCCTAAGTTGCTCGGGGATCCTGTTTTTGTCTATTAGCATATATTCTTGTTACTGGTATGCATCCCCTGGCTGTTTTCTTATTGCTTCAGCAAGAATTACATTCAGTTGTTCAGTTTCTAAGTGGTCTAATTAGCAATACCTTTTCCTTTCTTTCTTTTAATCCCTTGTCTCCAGTTGGGCTCGCTCCCCAACACTTTCACCTCTTCGCTGAGTTTTACTCAACATTTTGCTAATGAGTTCACATTCCACTGTTGGGCCTCCGTGGATTGCTGCCCGGACAGTCGAGGCTTCCTTGCCTTAATTATTGGGGGAAAATTTTCTTCTCAGTCTTTCCTTCTGGACACTGCTGGCTCTGAGTTTCCAGTCACTTGTCTCTCATGTGTCTTTGTTTTTCACAGAAACAGAGACCATAAAGCAGAAAGGAGCCCTGGAGATCACATAATTTTACAGGCAAGCAAACTTTGGACCAGAGAACTAGGATATTTGCTCAAAGAATCATAGCCAGTTTGTGGCAGAGCCAAGACCGGAGCCCAAGGACCTTGGTTCTTGGCAGATCCAAGAAATTCTGCCTTCACTAATACAATTAATGCATTATTAAACCACAGGATAGTAAGCTCACCAAATCAGGAGTGATTACTCAACTCTCACAGTTATTAACAGGCACTTCTTAATCTTGGGCTCAAACTGGAGGAAAAGAGGAGAAAAAGGAAAGTAAGATATTTTCAGAAGCCGTAAGGTATATAGCTGTAAGTTATATTAATTTTAGAGTTTAGGATTTTGGGTGAATACTCTGTGCTTTTCATTCATTTATTCAACAAATATTTATTAAGCTCCTACTATTTGTATGCATATACATTCACACACACACAGACACACACACACAACACACCCACAGCACATTCCCCGAGAAATATGCCATATCCCTGTAGCTCTATTTAAAATGCATGAAATTACAAGTTACAAGCTTGTTGCAATGTACCATAGATTTGTTATTGTTTTGGGGAAATGGACATTGTGATTCTGTACAATCGTTCCCAGATACCCAGTGCTTAGAGTTACCTAATCATTATATTTCACAGCAGGAACTCTCAAACTTGAGTGCATTTGGGGGCCATAGAGTTGATATAAATAAGTAAAGTAGACTGAGTGTGTCACATAGATGGAGTGCTGGAGATGGTGGCGGCCTCAAGACCACAAATCCTATTTAAAGGGAGCTGTTGGTACCCCACATCAGGTGATTATGGTCTTCAACATTCTATGGTTAATAGTTTTAGAACTTCTGAATTTTTAAGAGAAGCTAGACACCTTTACTTTATGTGAAATCTCTTGATTTTTAAAAAATGTTGGTGGCTAAGTTAGAAAATGTAAAATGTCACGGGCCAAATTCAGCACACTTGACTCAAAGGCAAACAGTTATCTCCACACTTGGTGCATCCCTTGCCTAAGTTCCGAGGCGGCAAGTTCCAAGGCCCGGGCCATGAGACTCACTATGTCCTGATATTCTGTTAACGAGGGCCTCGGGGCAGTGATTTGCTCACTGACTGTGTTGGGGTGGTCTAGCAGTCACCCAATTATTTATGTGGTTAGTCTGTACCTGTTATTGTTGAGAAAAACCAAAATACTTGATTAAAATGAATGATGAAATAGCTACTGCTTTTGAGAAGCTCCATATAAAGCACTGGCTTTGCCATGTTTGTATTATTTCAAAAGTATATTAATTATTCTAGAAATAAAATACAGTATCAGCAGTGTCAGTTGATGGATGTGTCTGACTTATTCCTTCCAGTTCCTATGTGCTAACATATATCTATATGTGGCAATCTGAATCATCATCATATTTCTTCAGCTTCAACAATGAGTCTGACATGGGCTCCAATTGTTCATTTCAAGGTTTTTAATAGTCTCCTAAACTTCAAGTCTAATTTCCTGTTCTCATTGTTTGTCTTCTTTCATTTGCCTAATTGTCACATATTTATGGAGTATATTCTTTCTAGGTGTCAGACATGGCTTTAAGCACTAAAGACTTGACAGCGAGTCACAGGCATGGTCTATTTTTTCACGGAGCTTATTTTCTGCTGAGGTTAAGAAGACAGTGGTCAAGTACTGATTACTGTGATGAAGAAAGTCAAATTGAGAAAAATGAAATAATGGTAGAATGCAGGCTTTTCAGCAGAATTAGTGTATTAGAGACCGAGCAGTGAGAAGTGAACAGTGTTACAGATTGAAGGCTCCAGTCTGGGGAAAGACCTGGGGTTTAGGTCTCGAGACAAGACTAGCTGGATATGTTCGGGTCGGAGAGCATACCTCATGACCGAAATCTCTCGCCCGACCTCTCTCCAGCGTTTGACACTCTTTACAGCCTAAGTCCTGACACAGCACTTCCCTCCCGAGTTTCTGCTGACTCTCTCCAAGGTCCTGAACACGATTGTGCCTCCTTAGCTCATCCACTGTGAGTTTCATCACTTACCTCAGTGTTGTACTGACCTGAGGTTACAGACTTACAACTTCAGGCAAATTTTACATGCATAGAAGGGGGAAAGCTTATTGCATTTATAGCTTTCATTTCTCTGAAACCCAGAAGCATTTTGTAGGAGTACGGAAGATAATGTTCTGAACTAACGTAGTAGCCAAGGTAGAATTATTTGTAACTGACAGCCTATGAGACGTGTGTGTACGGATGTGAGTGTATACTGGGGGAGTGAAGGAGCACACTCAGGATGGATGATTCCAAAGTGCCATGCTTGAATAACTGGGAAGATGGTGGTGCCATTTACTGAGGTTCAAGAACCATGAGGAAATGCAGGTGCTTTTTGCATGGATAGCACAGCAGGTAGGGACACCCAGGAGAAGGTAAGACTGAGTGGGAGATCCTGAGAGGGAGCTCCTGAATCTGACACTGGGACTCTAACACAAAGCCCCTTTCTGCCATCTCAGATTGGAATGCCAGATAAAGGTAGCCAGTTTGTCAACTACAATGAGAAGGGGTCCTGTAATATTATTGAATATTATTATTATTCTATATTAAGGTAAAGGGCTTTAATGGGTGGCTTAGAAACTTATCAACTAATACTAGAATTGCTCCTTAAAATCAGAATGTTGCAGAATGTGCTAAAGTTACATATTGAAAGGGTAAAAGTTAGCCAGTCATCCTGCCCACAT
>NW_022900931.1:42327303-42336770 GCF_012274545.1 Fukomys damarensis | reverse complement strand
CCGGGATCAAATTCTGGACCTGGCACTTGTGAGGCTGGCAGCAGAACCACTGAGCTAAATCCCCAGCCCTTTACAATTAAGTACTTTATATAAACATATCTCTGGTTTTCTACTTTTGTGATTGAAGCATAGGTGGTAAAGATGGCCATCGTTTTGTCCTAGATAATGTATCCTAGGAATACCAGAAAAATAAGACCCAGCTCTTGCCACCAAATGATCCACAAATTGTACCTGGACTGACCTTTCTATTTTGAACTAGTAGTCCCTCTCTGTAACTGAAAGGTATTGCTTTTATAGTTAATGTACTCAGAAGGTATGCAACTGCTTATGTTTTTTGAATCCCTGAGGATAATTGGAAATTACTATCTCACCAAAAAGCCCTATGATTTGTCAAAAAATAAAAGTTCAACAATTTACAGAACTCCACTGCCTCTTTCTTCAGTTCTACAATCAGGAATCACTTTGTTCTATAAAATAGAAAGCGCATTCTGAGGGCCAAGCTGAAGATGTTGCTTTTCTACACAGAAGAGGACTTAAGTCGAAACCTAGTACAATAGCTTGGTCCAAAACAATGGCTTTCTGTAATTTTTATTCAAATTTTAAGAGATTTACTGTGAATTACTTTGAATAGGAAAGAATTTTAGTAGTGGTCAAGACCTGCTTATTTATTTATTTATTTATTTTTGGTACCAGGATTGATCTAGGGATCTTGCACTTGCAAGGCAGGTGTGGTGTCCCTGACCTAAATCCCCGGCCCTGCTTTATTTATTTATTTAGCATTTGTTCTAGTTGGAAATAATCTCCTTGATTATTACTTATGAATCCTCCCTCTTGGACCTCTGATAAATCAGCCAGAGGGCCTGTGTTCTGGCATTTTGATGGAATGGGTTTATTTTCTCTACCCTGGACACCAGGTGCTACCTTCTAAAAACAACAGAGAATTGAATCTCTCCCCTTCAGGATCCTGTAGCACTGCAGATGTGTTGGCCACTGAGCTGTCCCAGGCTCTGTAGTTCCTTCCCGTGTGGGGGGTGGGTGTGGGAGTGGGGGGAGCAAAGAAAAAGAGCCCCTGTTTTCAATAAAGATAGTGCTTTTTGCTGTACTTTTTAACAGGGTTGTTTTGAAAGTGCAAAGATACTAAATAGGACAATAAATAAGTCTACCTAGAAAATATGAGTTCTGACACTTGAAGGCATTTATTAATTGATGATACTAGATTAGCATTACTGTGCATTGCTGAGAGATAGTACAATCATGGGATTAAGGCTCTGATTTGGCTCTTGTGAACTGTGTGAACAAGTGAGTTAATATCTTTAAGATTCAACTTCTTTATCTATTGAAAAGTAAAGCTAATAACTTACTACTTTATACAGTTACTGTCAGGGTCAAAAAGTTATTAGTTATTAGTGAAGTGCTACCCTAGTGTTTAACATATGGAAAGTGTTTGCTTGATCAAATACTTGCTTTCCTTATTCCTACCATGCCCAAGAAGACTTTGGGGCTCTTTCTGACTGTGTTTGTACAGATGTGACCTGTACTCTTATGACCCACTGGAAATGAATTTGTAAAATAGAGAGACATCAAGAGCATTAGCAAACAAGGAACTGAGGGGCCTGATTTCATTTCTAGTACCTTGGCAAACTGGCCAGGTGACCTCTGGCCGACTTTGTTGAGAGTAGAGTTTGTTTAGAGCAGCAAAACCACCAAGTGAATGAGGAAGCTGAGGTTGCAACTCATTTCTCCACACGCATAGAAATGCTCAAGTCTGTCGCACAGTTAAAACCAACTAACCAATTACTCAACCAAAACACTTTCTCTCTTTGGTCTTTTTTTTTTATACTAGAATTGCTCCTTAAAATCAGAATGTTGCAGAATGTGCTAAAGTTACATATTGAAAGGGTAAAAGTTAGCCAGTCATCCTGCCCATTCCAATACTCAGTAGACTGAGGCAGGGGGATCAGCAATTTAAGGCCATCCTAAGATATATAGAGGATTCAAGTCTAGGCTGGGGATCCTGCTTCAAAAAAACAAACAAGAGGGCTGGAGATTTAGCTCAGTGGTGCCACCGACTGCTGCGGAAGTGCAAGGACCTGAGTTCAATCCTGGTACAGAAAAAACAAACAAACAACAACAATAAAAGAACAACAAAGCAAAACAAAACAAACAAGAATACAAACCCAAACAAAACAAAAAGGTAAAAGTTGAGGCAGCTTCTTAACAAAAATCAGACCAGAGTTGTTTGGTGTTATTTCAATTTCTTCTGTGTACAATTAAGTACTTTAAAAAATTGTTTTTAAAATTTTTTTCTTTCTTTTTTTTTTCTTTCTTTTTTTTTTTTTTGGTACCCGGGATCAAATTCTGGACCTGGCACTTGTGAGGCTGGCAGCAGAACCACTGAGCTAAATCCCCAGCCCTTTACAATTAAGTACTTTATATAAACATATCTCTGGTTTTCTACTTTTGTGATTGAAGCATAGGTGGTAAAGATGGCCATCGTTTTGTCCTAGATAATGTATCCTAGGAATACCAGAAAAATAAGACCCAGCTCTTGCCACCAAATGATCCACAAATTGTACCTGGACTGACCTTTCTATTTTGAACTAGTAGTCCCTCTCTGTAACTGAAAGGTATTGCTTTTATAGTTAATGTACTCAGAAGGTATGCAACTGCTTATGTTTTTTGAATCCCTGAGGATAATTGGAAATTACTATCTCACCAAAAAGCCCTATGATTTGTCAAAAAATAAAAGTTCAACAATTTACAGAACTCCACTGCCTCTTTCTTCAGTTCTACAATCAGGAATCACTTTGTTCTATAAAATAGAAAGCGCATGCTGAGGGCCAAGCTGAAGATGTTGCTTTTCTACACAGAAGAGGACTTAAGTCGAAACCTAGTACAATAGCTTGGTCCAAAACAATGGCTTTCTGTAATTTTTATTCAAATTTTAAGAGATTTACTGTGAATTACTTTGAATAGGAAAGAATTTTAGTAGTGGTCAAGACCTGCTTATTTATTTATTTATTTTTTTTTTGGTACCAGGATTGATCTAGGGATCTTGCACTTGCAAGGCAGGTGTGGTGTCCCTGAGCTAAATCCCCGGCCCTGCTTTATTTATTTATTTAGCATTTGTTCTAGTTGGAAATAATCTCCTTGATTATTACTTATGAATCCTCCCTCTTGGACCTCTGATAAATCAGCCAGAGGGCCTGTGTTCTGGCATTTTGATGGAATGGGTTTATTTTCTCTACCCTGGACACCAGGTGCTACCTTCTAAAAACAACAGAGAATTGAATCTCTCCCCTTCAGGATCCTGTAGCACTGCAGATGTGTTGGCCACTGAGCTGTCCCAGGCTCTGTAGTTCCTTCCCGTGTGGGGGGTGGGTGTGGGAGTGGGGGGAGCAAAGAAAAAGAGCCCCTGTTTTCAATAAAGATAGTGCTTTTTGCTGTACTTTTTAACAGGGTTGTTTTGAAAGTGCAAAGATACTAAATAGGACAATAAATAAGTCTACCTAGAAAATATGAGTTCTGACACTTGAAGGCATTTATTAATTGATGATACTAGATTAGCATTACTGTGCATTGCTGAGAGATAGTACAATCATGGGATTAAGGCTCTGATTTGGCTCTTGTGAACTGTGTGAACAAGTGAGTTAATATCTTTAAGATTCAACTTCTTTATCTATTGAAAAGTAAAGCTAATAACTTACTACTTTATACAGTTACTGTCAGGGTCAAAAAGTTATTAGTTATTAGTGAAGTGCTACCCTAGTGTTTAACATATGGAAAGTGTTTGCTTGATCAAATACTTGCTTTCCTTATTCCTACCATGCCCAAGAAGACTTTGGGGCTCTTTCTGACTGTGTTTGTACAGATGTGACCTGTACTCTTATGACCCACTGGAAATGAATTTGTAAAATAGAGAGACATCAAGAGCATTAGCAAACAAGGAACTGAGGGGCCTGATTTCATTTCTAGTACCTTGGCAAACTGGCCAGGTGACCTCTGGCCGACTTTGTTGAGAGTAGAGTTTGTTTAGAGCAGCAAAACCACCAAGTGAATGAGGAAGCTGAGGTTGCAACTCATTTCTCCACACGCATAGAAATGCTCAAGTCTGTCGCACAGTTAAAACCAACTAACCAATTACTCAACCAAAACACTTTCTCTCTTTGGTCTTTTTTTTTTGTTTTGTTTTTTTGTTTTTTTGAGACAGGGTCTCCCTATATAGTTGAGACTGACCTGGAACTCACTATGTAGCCCAGGCTGGTTTTGAACTCACAGCAATCCTCTTACCCCAGCCTTCCAAGTGCTGGCATTATAGGCATGCTCCACCAAGCCTGGCATTTCTCTCTTTGGTCTTAAAGGCTGTGTAGATGAACTTCTACCACTTTCTCACCTGCATTAACTTCTTCATAAGACATAGCACTTTGTTCCTGACCTCTATCATGCCATTACACCTGCTATGGCTAAAAAATCACCTCTTCACTGACATAATCGAAGGACGCCTTTCCAACTTCATCTTCCTTAACTTTGGGCCACAGTGAAAAGAAGGTGAATGACCTTCGTGGATATGATAAATAATGTTTTTAAGTTTGAGTCCAGGCGTAGCAATTCTTGATGCTGAAAACAAAATTGCCATTTAGAGGGACTTTGTTCTGCTGGAAACATCCCGTATTCAGATACAAAAATGTGAATTATTCAAGTAATCAAAGAAGCCAGGTCTACTAAAATATCTTACTGTGACACCAGGCACCAAAAGTGAAATCTGATGACAGAAAGGTGATTAGAGCACAAAGCAATCTGTAGCTTTGTTCTTATATGAAATGATCATGGTGAAGTAGGCACCTGGTGCCATTTGTACCTGATGGGTCCTGATACGTTTCAGACCACTCTCTAATCATCCCCCCCCCGTCCAATCAAAATGCATTTGTCCTGTGTAACAAACCATCGATGCTTTCTTTGTTAAGGAGCCTCTACAAAGATTCAGGCAAAATGTTAAAGGTGGTCATTTGCATTTCAACAGACATATTTATTTATTTAGTTAGTTTCATTTTTTTTAAATTAGTATATGTTTGCAATACATAATTGCATTTATCTTAGGGAATAGGTACATAGTTATTCTTCATCTTAATCATTTTTACCTCAAAGTGTATTCTTAGGCACACAGGTGGGCTGGTGCAGGTAGTATTTTTGGTTAGGAGGGTCTTTTGCAAGCCCTGTGAGTTTCTCCCTGGAGCAGACTACCTCATACTGGGACATTTGGTGAAGCTGCTCCTCTGAGCTGAGTCAGATCATTGCAGAGAGGGTTTATCATTCTCAGAGCCTATGAAGATGATTAAATAGGGCTGTTGTGCAACTGGTCCCAAATAGAAGCATTGAAACAGAGAAAAGACTGGTCTGGGAATCAGGTGAACTGGTCTAGCCTGGTTCTGTGGCTCTGGCAATCTCTTCCTTGGTATATTTCCCAAAAGGAGGGACTGGATTAGGGAGGTTTTTGTTTTTGGGGTAGGGGTTGATCCCCGGACCTCACACATGCTAGCAGAGGAAGTGCTCTACCACTGAGATCCCCTTGCTCCAGGCATGGACTAGATGAATGCTAATTCAATGACTCCAACATCATCTTTCTAAGTTCCTCTCTCTCTCTCTTGCCTGACTGCAGCTACCTATTTCTTCAACATATTTTTTTACCTTACCTGATTTTGCCACTACTTTCCAAAGTGATTACTTCTTATCTCTCTGCCTCTTCACTTACTTCCTGGCTAATTCACTCAGAGATAACCTCAGGAAATATGTATCATACAAGCAAATCACCATCTCCCTTAGAGATAGTGCATCTTTCTGGCGAGGCACAGGGGAGCAATTACATGGCAAGTTTGGGATGCATCCAGAATATTCATCCTTACAAAGCAGAGCTTTCCAGTCTGAACTTTTCGGCATTTTTGAGGTTGATCACTAATGCTTGTATGAAATACCAGTTGTGTAGCCCAGTTTGAAACCAGATAACTCAACTAGATTACAGGGCCCTGTGTGTAGTACCCTAGCCTTCCTGTACCTCTACTCTGATAATAACCTTCTCTAAAGATTTTCAGAATCTAAGGTTGATGTACTGTTAGTACATCTTTTCTCCTTGTTCTAATTCCACAAACATAAGCAGAGAGAGGGCTAAGTCTCCTGTTAGATACTGGTAATCCACAAGTTATATGTCAACAAGAATTATACACTGATTTTGTGGGGGGCTCAGTGCCAATACTATATACCATGCATTTAAAAAAACCCCAGAAAACTCAGATCTAGAAATACTGTGAAATTTGAGAACATCAAGGATACAGAGAGCATACTAAAAGTTGCCCTTGTAGGCTTGACAGATAAAATATAGGACACAAGTTGAATTTGATGTTCACAAAGACAATAAATAACTTTGAGTGCGTCCCAAATAGCTCACTGTTTATCTGAAATGCAAAATTAATTAAGTGTGCTATACATACTTTTTGCTAAATGTGCTGTCCTACTTACCAGAATAGCACTAGAGCACCCAGATATTGCATCAGCAACAATGGATAGTAAAAGGTAACGGGAGTAATGCTTTCAAAATATGAAGACTTTATGATTTTTCAACCTAGAATTCTCTACCTATCCAATTCATCAGAGATGCTTAAAGGAGAAATTTAAGCATTTTAACATAGCTGAGGACTCAGAAAAATTATTTCCATCATATATTCTTCGACAGTTATTCAGGATGTGAGCTAAGAAAAGCAAGGAATAAACTTAAAGAAGACATTAAGTTCATAAAAGTATGACATGGGTTCAAGACAGCAGAGAAGGGACTTCCTAAGATAACCCATGCTCAGGAGAGTAAGGTAGCATGTAAGATTCTTTGACTGACAGTAATAGAAAATTTAATTCAAATTGACCTTAAGAAAAACCAAAAGTAGAGGGGGTTGTCTGCTTCATTAAATAGCTCAAGTTCAGCAAAGGCAAAGATTTCTGGAGTCTTTCTGTGCTGTCATTCTGGCTTTTGTTGCCTTTTTTCCTGGTCATATATGGCTACTAGAAGCAACCTAAGCAAACATTTCTTTGTTCATAGCTGTCAGGAGAGAAAGTGGCTTCTCTCTGCAGCCCAAGTTGTCTGAGGGCCGCCTGTTTCTGAAAGAGTAGTCTTGATTCTTCCTTTTAGTGCCTACTGTGTAACAGGCACTGGTCTAGGCACCAGAGATAAAGCAGAAAGTAAAATAGACAAAGTTTTTCATCTTCATGAAACTTACGTTAGGGCAAACAGATAAGAAGCCAGATAAATATGTAAAATATATTTCTTGTGTGCTAGGGTGATACATGCTAGTGAGATAAAGCAGAAAACAAGAGAGGCGGTGTTGGGAAAGAGAATTTTAGGGAAGATGTTCAGGAAGGCCATCTGTATGAGGAATGGAGTTAGAAGAGTCAACCACACTGTCCACTGTACCCATAGAATCAACTGTCTGGGCATTATCAGGAGGACGGAGGTCTGGGAAAAGAGAGGACTTCTTAGTATACCTGATAGAATGGAAAGCTTAAAAATCATTTAGGATCAGTAGAATATTACTTGACTCTGTCATGAACAATGGGTTCATAATTGTGAATTATGTAGTCAAGACAATGTAAATGCTGTTATTAGTTTCCGTATTTTAGAACGAGATGGGAAAGCATGGAAGACCTAGTTAAAATGACAGGAGCGAATGTAAATGGTGCCAACTCGAACCATCTCAGACTGGGACGTTGAACATCGGAAGCAGAAAAGCTAAAGACAAGGCTAGCATCACTGGTGTTCTCTCTTCACCTACTGGCTAGGTGCAGATGGTAAGAGAGACTCTACAGGAAGTGACAGCAGATCCAGGTGTGGTGTGCAGGGCCGAGATACCAGCAGTCCAGGAGGCTGAGCCAGGAGGATCACAAGTTCAAGTCCAGCCTGCGCAACTAAGAGACTTAGAACTTGTTTCTAAAAACAAACAAACAAACAGAATAAAAAAGGGCTGGGAATGTAATACAATCCTAAGGGACTGAGTTTGACCCCTAGCACAGAAAGAAAAGGTTGTTTACATTTATTATTTAAAACTTAAGATAAATGAATGAAATATAGGGTTACAAATATGTTGGGAAGTTAAGCAGGAGGGAGGTAATATAAGTAAGCTAAATCTTGTATAAACTGTTATATGTTATAAAACCGAAGAAGAACTATAGTATTTCTATCTGATTATAGAATAAATGTGATAAGGCATTAGTGGGGTGACTTAAGGGAGTAAGACTGAAGGTGAAAGTGAAAGACACACTATTATTTTCATAATTAGCCCTTGGGAAAAATTTGACTTTTGAACTACAGACATTTATTACTTTGATTTTAAAAATGTCTGCTCTCCAATCTAGAATTTTGTTCTGAATTCTGAAAATTGATAATAGGCTCATTATGGAAACATTTTAAAGAAAGAACATTTTTCAGTATTTAAAGGTAACTCCTGAGCAGGGGTTGTAGTGCAGTGGTAGAGGCCCCGTTATCTGGCACCAGACACGCGCACACACACACACACACAAAGAATGGTGTCTTTTCATCCAGTCTTTCAAAATTGATTATATTTATACACATTTTTGTGTAATGAAGAACAAAAATACATTTTAATGACCTCAAATTCATGAATCTAAACTGATTAACTTAGATCCCACAGGTCATTCGTAGTGTTTTAAATCTCCCAGAGGACTGAAAAGAAGACCAAAACAAACATGATATTAAAGTCTTCATGTGAGAGACCTTTGCCATCCAACAGTAACAGTAAAAGCAGCCGGTCCATCAAGGAAATGAGATCCTAGCAAACTAAAGTCAAATTCACATTGATGTATTCAAGCGGGGAGAGCTATTCATTACCAAAGTTAAATTTCAGATTTGTTTCATATATGAAGTCAATAATATAGACACCTTGATGCTTGTAGTGATTGGTTCCAGGAGACATGGTGAGTATCCAAAAGGATAAGTATCAAACATACTGTTCTGGCTAGAGAGGGTACTGAATTGTGGAGACAATCCACACTGACAAGATGCAGCTTGTACACCAAATAGAAGATGAGTACTGGGACAAAATGTTCGCATGAAAATATGTGCAGTGCTCGATTCAATGCATTTCACAGCTTACAAGCACCAAGGTATGACTGTGATGAGACGTGATATTCAAATCCCACCTTCCTCATTGGCCTTGTCTCCCATTCCGTGGCCACGCTCAGTGGATGAGCCCACTCTGATCTCGGGAACGTCACAGGATGTCCTCAATTTTCTCCTGCCTTTGTACCTCAGCCATGTGGTTCCCTTTATCATGGTACAGAGAACAATACGATGGGCCTGAGCTTGCCTCCTAGATCTACTGTAACTGTGTGAATTCGAGCAAATCATTTACCCACTGTTAGCTTCAGTTTATTTGTCTATAAAACTAATCATAATATCTACTTTGGTATAG